>NC_134701.1:91597201-92294701 GCF_043290135.1 Rhipicephalus microplus
AAGACGACGAAGCTTCTTCACAAATATCACGGACCTTTCCGTCTTGTGCGCCAGGTAGCCGAGAACAACTGGGAGGTGGTAGATCAAACTGGGAAAAAACGTGACGTTGTGAATGTGGCGCGTTTAAAGCCCTGCCACGTTCGATTGGGCTCCGATGCCGACGACGCGGACGATGAGTCTGATGATAATCATGAGGTGCGCGATCTCGGTGGTGATGTGCGCGAGGGAAGTGCCAGGAGAGATGACCACGGATTGCATCAAAGTGTTGTGCGCGAGTGCGGCTCCAATGGGGATGTGCGCGAGTGCGGTTCGCGAGTGGGTCAGGAACTCCGTTTGCAACATTGTGTGCGCGGGACACAGACCAGTGTTCCAGTACAGCAGTGCGGAAGCTACGACACGGACACTGAACTTTACTCGGACTGGAAGACATTTTCAAGTAATAACAACGCACAACAGAATGTCAGTGCTTACGAAACGGACACTGAATTGTATTGCAGTACCGACGAGTGAACCTATATATTTCTGTGCCCAATGATTTTGTTTTGTTTTTTCATCTGTTGTTTTTATGTAATTTTTTTAAAGCCTCTCACCTTTTATACACATGCATAAGTGTCCTTAAATAAGCATCTCACACACTTGTTGAATGCAAAACCTTTTTGTATAACTAGTCTATTTCTTGTCGTGTTTTGCAGATAAAACGAGTGGGACACTCTTTTTCGTAGGGGGGAGGTGTTGCGAGAGCAAGGTTTCGCGGAGAATCTTGTTCATTTACGGCTTACAAACGGAGCAGTCAAGGTCGCCCCCGTTCGGGATTAGAAGGGGAAAGTTTACTCGGAAAAGCGTCTAGCAAGAGGCAGGTCCGGCGCCACCGTCTTAGTTTAAGGTGGCGGTCCCACTCCAGTGGCAAGAGCCCGACATTTTAGTCGTTGTTTACTGGCTCACTGTGCTTGCTCTGCTCAATGGAAGAATATGAGTTCTATTGCATTAGAAAGTTTACGTTCTCCGCTTTCTAATGACAACTAGTATTTTCGCCTTGTCTGGAGTGTTATTTCATGGCAATTAAAATAGTGTGAGCAAAAAACAGCGTTTTTGCTGTACAAGCCTCCGTTGTACTGCCAGTGCAACAAAACTGTCCAACATAACGAAATGAAATTTGCTGAGCCTTTTAACTAAGCGTTATGCAAGGTTTCTATGAAGAGATATTGCCAGTAAAGCAATTAGAAATTGATGCACGATCTAATAAAAATGGGCAAAAGAATGAAAGTTTATGAGTAAATAACTTTTTTTCTATTTTGTGCAAAACAACAATATTGAATGGGTTTCCAGGCTACAATGTAAATTATGTGTACGCGAAGTTGTTTTGTGTTCTGATGAACAGTTCTTGAATTATTACTCCTTCAATACGGCAATTTATGGCATTACTTGGTCAGGCATTACCGACGAAGGGACAAAACTATCCAAGCTGAAACTCTGAAATCTTCAATAATAAATCAGCAAGCCTTTCCCTAGGTTTCTATGAAGAGAAAATTGTCGTAAGTTAATTAGAAAATTTGTAGGACAGCAGTGAATTTAGCTCATTTTTCTGCTTGCCAGGTTCGTGCAAATTTCCTTTTTTTGTCTTTTGTAGGCTAATTCACAACAAGTATTGCACATTAGCAGGACCATGTAGTGTCTTGTAATCACCAGTACTCACTAACTTTACGAAGCGGTGCTTGAAACAAAAGATTTTTTAAAAATAATAAAGCTCGCAAACACTTTTTGACGGTGGCGCCATCTGTCAAGAAAAAACATCAAGTTGTTTCACGTCAGTTCCGACGTTCGTCAAAAGTGGCGCTTTTAAACATAACTAAGCCGCCAAAACACGGATGGACTTCTTTAAACTTCAGTGGCTAAATCCTGCTGAAAAAGAAAGAAAGAGAAGGAGAGAGAGAAAGGAAGAAGGGAATAAAGCGTGTTGCACTGTACATCAGGAATGCATAGCCAGCAGGTTAGGCTATTGTGCCAAAGATTCCAGGAATTGCTTGGTTGCTCGCCTTTGTACTCAGGTGACTGTAGAAGCGTTTTTGAAGGACACAAAGAACTGGACCTTGCCTCCCCATATTTTTGAAGCCCGTAGGACATTATCTGAAGCGCGCTTTCCCATCGCAGGGAGGTGACGAGTGCCGGTTGAACTAGGATAACAATGGACTTTTTTTCGGCAGACTAGCCTGCGCATGCGAAGTGGTGCAAGTGGTGGTGACTTGACGCCATGTTTTGGGGGAGTAACAGAGCCAAACAGCTTCTATAAACTGGTCTCTTCGTTTTGGCTGCACCGGCTGAACCAGTTCAAAGGGTGCAGCACCTTCGTCCTCGTTTTGCCGGAGCAGCGCGCGCCCTCTGTCGCACCCTCTGCACTGGCTCCCTCGTTTTGTCTAGGTGTAAGCCTAGTTCCTGACGAGTTCTGTACCGGCGTGCACGCACTCCAAAGCAGGTGCAGAGTAGTGCAGCATGGCGGGCGTCCCCCCAAGGCCAGAGCAGACGACGTTGCAAATAGTTGTTCAGGGCGTTCAAAAGGAAGTTAAGGCACTTCACAATCCCGACGGGTCATTTATGACGGACGCCAACGGTTACGTCTATGAGGCATCAGGTAAGTCAGGCTGCATGCATTGCCAAAAAACGTGGTTAGCGGCCAGGAGTCGTAGTCGGTCAGCAAACAGCCTCGTAGCATTGCTTATGCTATGTCGGTATTTTTAATCTTGGTTTTCGCCCTTGCAGACGGCAAGCGCGTTACGTTGCGGTTCATGGCAGGGAATCGTGAAAATGACCCCCCTCCGGCACAACCGCCGACGCCTTCTCCTGCCTGCGACGGCGACGTTGACAGCGATGGGGCTTTAGCCGCATTTCCAGCAGCAGCCGCGTCGGCTGAAGATGTGGAAGAGCTTTGGAGCGCCCGAAAAACAAGGTTCTTCATCGCCAAATACTCGGAAATGAAGGACTTGGTGGGAAAAACCAGGGCACTTCGGTATGTCATCCTATGTCCAAAATTATTTGCAGCTTTTTATTATTCCGTTTCACTCTAGGCAAGCACCAACAAGATAAGGGCGCATGAAGTTCACAATGGCGATGGTTATTGTTGCCTACATTTTACTGCCAGCAATTTACATTTTACTGCCCCCCCCCCACTGAAAAAAAATTTTGGCTATGCGCCTGACTGTGACATATACGTTTACATATACACACAAACAGTATGTATAGTCACGCACATATATACACAACGAAGGCATTCGTAATGTTTCATTAAGTCAAGTGATCTTCAAAAACAGCGACGGTGCTTTTGTGTTGGGCATTGCACAACCGCTGTCTTGCCGAAAAGGTGCAGCACCTCCAAGCTCAAGCCATGTTGCAAGTGTAGTGCTGCCTTGAGAATTTGCACTAGAGGGAATTGCATGTTGTTATTCTGAGGCACATCTCTAGCAAGTCTCGCCCTGCAGTCCTTGTGTCTTCACTGTCTGTCCGCATTTCTCTCGCACTGCCACTTTTCAAGATGGTGCAGCTCATTGTTAAAAGAGATATGCTTCTTGACACGTGCTACCCTATCTTTGAACCTAGACTGCGCCGTCGTGTCAGCAAACAAGGTTGCGCAGCTGCATGTTTTACAATGCAAAGACAGGTTAGAATATGGCTGTCTCCTTAGTGAAGCTTTATGATCCAAAAGAGTGATTTACACAATGTTCAACTTCTCCAACATAATGCTTCCCGCACAAAAAGAACGTTCGCAGTTATCAGAAGTGTGTGAATAGTGAATTTCGGAACCTAATCAAGTAAGAGTCAAATAGTAATGGCACCAAATAGAATACAAATAGTAATTGAATACTGTTTGAATAGTAAGTAGACCATTTTCAAAACAGCCTTAGAACAGAACATTTTATTTGAAACAAATAGTCACAAACTTTCGACAAAGGCCATTACAGTCAGTTTGAATCTACTCAAAATACCACAATTACGAAAACTAAGGTAATCTCGTATGCAGCAGGAACTAGAATATTCGTAACATTTTGTAATTGTAGGTTCAACTACGGCATTGACTAGCGTTATCAACGTGAGACTTTGTCACCTCACTTTAAATAAAATTGGGACACAAAAACAAAACAATTTACAACCAAACATTGCAGATACAACTAAATATGTAACGGAGCAGATCAACCCGTCATCACAACATGGCCTGCGCACTAAAAGCGGATAACAATGGGCGTTGAAATTTACATCTGCAAGAACAATTTACGCAAACGCAAAACTTGTATCTGTTGCTAGTCGTGAAGCTGCAAGCACTCGTAGTTCCCACCTTTGGTTATTACAAGACGAAGACAGGAGCTGATAAATGCGATACAGCTAAAGTGCAGTAAAAATTGAGCAAGAATGGAGCTTTCAGAAGCGCATTCATTCGACAATCAATATAGTGTAGGTAGTCTTGCAAAAGCTTGGGCTGCGTACAGGTCACATTAGGGATTGAAAGAATGACTTGTAGCTGTTTCGTTGTTTTGGGGTTCTCCCGCCAGTGCCGATTATTAAAAGAATATTTGTTACTTAGAATATGTGCAATTCGATTCGACTTAGGAACCGAATACAGTGCTGTTTGATTCATTATCCAAAATTTTCGAATAATCGAACATCCCTAGCAATTATCCCTGAAAGCTACACATATGAAGTACTAAGGAAAGGTTCATGTGCTACTGCAAGACTTGGGTCACGTTACGTCGCTTCCTTCTTTCCTACTAACTGTGCTTTGCTTTTTTGTTTAGCACAAGAAGGCTTCTGTGGAAGAAGTTGGCTGAGGCCATCAATACGGAGTTCTTGTGCAACGTGACTGCCACACAAGTGGAAAACAAATGGAAGTCGCTGGACAGAGCATATAAAAAGTCAAAAAAAGACAACAATTCTTCAGGTCACCACCGTGTGAACTGTGAATATGAAGAGTAAGTTACGATTGTGTCTTCATATCTTCAGTGATTCTCATAGTGTCTATTACAGAGAGCTGGCAGAAGTCTTGGAAAAAGAACATAGTGTAAATCCAAGGCTGCTCTTGGAGCCTGGAAAAACAATCCTGCCTAGTGCAAGTCCAGAGTAAGTAAAAATTACTTAATTTGTGCTGTAGCCTGGAAATGACATGGCACCTGTACAATTACTTTCAACAGCACCAGCATCACTGAAGCACCTCAAGATGCAGCAGTCCCAGTCGAGTGCAACACAGCATCCAAAGTTCGGAGCAGCACAACGCCAAAAAGGAAGCGCCAGAGTAGGTCCCAAGTCACGCCGCTCTTGGAGGCATTAGAAAAAATGCAAGCTTCGAGAGCTAAGCAAGAGGAGGCAGCAGTGAAACAACTGGAGGAAAGAAAAAAATGGGAAGAGGCAAAGGCAAAGCGGCATGATGAGCGCATGCAGCGATTCGATCGGTTGATCGACGTACTCTCAAATAAGGACGGGTTATAATATGGGCAATAAACTTTTATAACACTAGCAGTGTCTACTCCATCTAATTTGTTAAAAAAAAACATTGCTTCTAGACGCGGCACCCCACTTCGCAAAACATTTGCACACTGAATAAATCGCGAAGCAAAGATGAACTTCTAGCACTGTTCCTTTGCAATGAACTCTCGCAGAGACTGACTGTAGCCTGGCAGACTGCAATCAAAATCTCCTTCACTTTCATCATTGCCCACATCTTCTTCTTGGGGAAGCGTTGCAAGTTCCTCAAGGAAGTCCCTTTCATCGTTGCACATGTTGTGTAGCACACACGCAGCCATAACTATATAGCAGCACTGTTGCACACTTTTTGCATCAACAAGGTAGAGCCTCCTAAAACGCTGTTTAAGCAGGCCGAAGGTGTTCTCAATAAGCACTCGTTGTTGACTGTGTCGTTTATTGAAGCTCTTTTTCCACGTAGGAAAAGAACTTCCATTGTCCTTGAATGGGGTCATGAGCCATGGCATCAGTGGATATGCACTGTCACCCAGTATATAATTGTCTTCACATTCCTGAATTGCGCGTGCAAAGAAGGGGCTCTCCCTCAGGACACGGGCGTCGTGAACCGAACCTGGAAACCCAATAAACACGTTCAGCAACTTGTTCCTGTCGTCGCAGATTCCTTGCAGGATTATCGAAGGCCACTTTTTCCGGTTGAAGTAAGACTGCGTAGATTCGCTTGGAGTGAGTATCCCGATGTGTGATCCATCGATACAGCCGATGGTGTTTCTTGGGCCCTTGCCTTTACTTTTGGCGAGGAAGCCGTTCTTTATGCGGGTCACTTCCGCGCTACTAGGCCAGCAAATTATCTCATCGCTAATAGCGTGTAAGAAGTGAACGACCCGTGTCACACAAACATGAACAGACGACTCGGTAACATCGAATTTGTCGCCTATGGCGTACATAGATATTTGTGAGCCTAGGTACACAAGCGCTATGAGGCATGTTTTTTCGGCACTGATTTGTTGGCGGCCTTGCACTGCCCTTGGGTAGAAGGCTGAAGTCTTGAACTTGGCCCTGAAACTATCAAAAGTCTCCCTGGACAGCCTGAAGAGGCGCTTGAATTCATACTCATGGTACCTGCCGATAATGCTTTCGTACCCGGGTACACGGTTGGCATCGTCGCGCACCAACGCGCACGCGACCAAGATGCACGCATCGTCGTACTCATCGTCGCAGTCACTGCAAACGGCACCGCTGACGGAATCGTCGTCGCTGCTCGAGTCCAGCAATTCCATCGCAGTCACAAGAAGTGCCATCACGGCCGTGTATTGATCGGACAAGGCGGCGGAGGCGGCTATTTTAGGCTTACACTACAAGGTGTTCTCCGGCCTGCACTCACGTCAACTCACGCCTTCGTTTTGGCTGTAGCCGTCGCGCGCTAGTGTCGGCTAGTGCCGAGGCGTGGTTGAGGCTGCACCTGCACTTGCTCGACCGGCGCTGCACGCTCACTGCACCGCTTGGCACCGCTTTTTCTGCACCTGCACTTTTCTGAACTAGTGCAAGCCAAATCGAAGATTCCTAACGTTGCACAGGGCGGCGACAGGTGCGAACTGAAGGGCACCTGGCGTCGTTTGCGAATTATCCCCAAAAATACCAGGCCTACGAGATTTTCCTACCGGGCCGTGGCGGATAACTTCGGAGGCCACGGACTCCCAGTTTCGATTTCGGTGATCTCCACAGGAGGCGCTGTTCGGACCTGAAAAAGGCCCATTGACTCTGATGATTTGAGGCTGGTCCCTTTGTATCGGGCGGGCAAGATTAATTCGCCCTAACCAGAGAACAAAAAAAAAACACCTATCAAGTAAATAAACTAAAACACTCCACAGGCGTACACACCCCGTACCAGTTCGTATAGTTAGTCTGCACGCCTTCAATTTTCGTCCACGGATGGATGGATGCTATGAGCGTCCCCTTTATAACGGGGTGGTGACAAGTACGCCACCAGGCTCGACAAAAAAAAAACAAAAAAAAAACCCTTTTTTTTCCCCTTTTTTTTATGTTGGCCTAATGCCTCTACTTCGATAAATTCTATCTTAATGGAAAAAAAGGTAAATTTTCAGCTTAAGTTCTCTGCCATTTACGGCACACTGTCTATATTTTATTTTTCCAATATTTATTTTTGTCCTTTCTCTCTAATTTTCTGCCACCAATACTCTAACCGTCTCTTACTTATTTCAATCGCGGGTGTGTTCAGCTTTCCATTGTTGTCCCTAAAACCCAAGGCTTCCTGTAGGCTCGTGCCCAAACGTACACCTGGGTGGATATCTCCACATTCAATCAGAACATGCTCCGCCGTTTCCTTATCTTTCCCGCAGCATGTGCATTGTTCTTCTTCTTTACTGAATCTTGCTTTATAACTACGCGTTCTAAGGCAACCCGATCTCGCTTCAAACAGTAAAGCGCTTCCCCTTGAATTATCGTAAAATGCCTCCCTCCTTATTTCATTTTTGCCCTTTCGGTAGTTACTCAAATCCGGTTTTTTCTCCATAGCTGCCATCCAGTAAATCCTCTCCGCCTCCCTGACTTTTCCCTTAACGCTCTTTGTTGACATATGGCTCACAATACCAGCCGTATATTTACTAGTGAGTCTTCTAGTTCTTTTTCTCCACTGTGTGTCCACGCTCTTCCTATACAAATAACGGAACACCTTCTCTGCCCATCTACTCTCCTTCATATTTCTTAGCCTTTCTTCGAACCTTATTTTGCTCTGCGCTTCCCTCGCCTCAAAACCTGCCCACCCCATATCGCCCTTTACAGCCTCGTTTGTCGTCTTCCCGTGAGCACCCAACGCGAGGCACCCAACACGTAAATCACTATCGCGCGCCACCACTGCAACAGCCTTGTTGGATGGATGGATGATATGAGCGTCCCCGTTATAATGGGGTGGTGACAAGTGTGCCACCTGGCTCGACAAAAAAATCTTTCTTTTTTTCTTTTTTTTATGTTGGCCTTTGCAAAATAGTGAAGGACCCCTGGCCAATACCCTTTAGACTAGCTGAGGCCTCTTGACGTCAGAGCGGATGCCGCGTTCTCAGAAATGCCCATTGCTACGCGCTCGTTGTGTACTCAACGGCGCGCTGCGAATCCATTCGTTCATGCTGTCTCCCGTTTCCCGAAAGCGCCGACAAGGCAACTCCGTTGTAGAGGGTGTTGCACCTGGCGCCCACTTTGCAAACTTCTGCTTCCCTGACTGCTTTTCTCGCTCTAAACGTGTTCACCACTCCACATTCATACGAAGGGGCAGGATCAGCACCAAGACTTCTCAAAACGTACTTCAGGAGTGTCACGCCTCATTGTAAGTTTCCTCTTCCACTGAGAGAAAGGAGAAAACGAAAGAAAGGAAAGACAGGGATTAGTGGTAAATGGGAAAAAAATTATTCGTCTGCTAGTCTGTGGTTGAGGCTTTCGTGTGGAAAACAAGCTTACTCGCATATGCGCAGTAACTCTTTTGCAAGCCGTTAGTTAGCGAGCCATATTTCCCCGACTGCAGCGAAAAGTGCGGATGGCTGCGTGAACTCTAGCGTTCCCAGCCACGCGCAGCAAAACAAACGTAACGCGTCCCGACGCCTACTGAAGTTTGGAAACACAGGAATAAAGCTTGCACTGCGCGAAATAGACAACAAGCACACAATTTATAACAACCTATAGCAAAACTAAATTTAGCAGATAATCCTTTTTCTCATGTAGATCATGTGATGTCTTATTTTCTAGGCACCCTTCACTGACCAGAAATAAAGTTTTTCAACCAACCAACCTTCACTGACCAGAGCGCGCGACGTAGCTCTAAGTCTATACAGATAGGTTGGGTTTCGCTGAGAAATAGCCCTTACGCATTTTATTATTCAATACTCCCAAAAGGACGCAATTCGCATCTGTGTTACGACTTGCGCTCTTCGGTGCGGTGCTAGGAGGACTCGTTTTATAGATGAAAAAATTGTCTCTCATATGTTTCGCTAAAGCTGAGCAGCGCATTCGTGTATACGCCTTGTGCACCGCCTATAGAGGTGCCACTGATAGCCACCTGCGCCCCATACATCTGTTTACAGCTGCGCCCCATACATCTGTTTTGGGATGCATGAGGCTCGTAGTGCTCTCGCTAGCAAAAAGGCAAAGCCCTTCTGTCGTTCATGCATACAAAATCACCATTTTTGGCTCACTGCAAGGCACGGAAAAGGGGCTTTGTGTAATGATAGCCAGGAAATAGTGGAAAGGAGCTTTCTGGGTAGCTTCTGAATGTAGCGACATAAGTATCAAGCGGACCATGCGCGACACCCACACTACATTTACAGTCGAACCAAAGCTGCTGACAGTGCAGAAATCTATAATTACTATGCACGTGCACAAGGTCGGCGTTGTTCCACGCGACCCAACACTGCCGGTATTCAGGGCCACTGAAGAACTTCCTCGAGAACTACTCTTTTTCTACTCTTTTTCTTTCTACTCTTCTTTAGCGAGGAAGAGAAAGAGTCGGGCAGGTAGCTTTACCTTTCTGATTCGGTTTCTTCTAGGTTTTTCTTTGCTGTTTTTCAGTGCCTTTGTATTTGTGTTGTTTGTTTTTGGTTTTCTTACTCATGTTCTGTTCTTGTGCCATGGTCACTGTCTCCTCTATATATTTTCGTGCTCTGCGCAATAAACTCAGTTGGAAGTTAGCGCTCGTGTCTTTCGTGTCCTTCTTGTCTCTGTGTCGTCGTTTTGTTCTCGCGCTATAACTATCGTCATGCCATACCAACTAGCCCAAGCTGCCACACTTCAGAAACCAAACCATTATTTCCAGCAACCCTTGCGGCAGCGCGGTTCAGCCGTTCTATTGTAAATGGTTATACCTTACCAGGAGAGAGAGAGAGGCACCTCTTTTCCGGACAGTTGTACGGGAGTACAAAGGCTCTCGGGTCCGTGCCTTTTTTTGTTGCTGTTGTTGTTATTGGGGAGCGGGGGTGGGGGCGCGTCACGCACATTTGAAACGTTTCAAAGGAGATATGGGAGCAGCGGCACCCCCGAATAGAATGGATTAGTTCCAGCAGGAACAGGCTCTTCGCCACTGCATGCTACGACGGCGGAGAGTGCATTTTCCTCCCTTTTTTCCAAACGTGACTTAGTGGCGTCTTCTGGTGGCTCAAGCAGAAACTACTCGCAAGATGGCGACGGTGGTACCGTCACCTTAAGCCATTGTGGGCAGGCACGCGTGTCATTGAGAATGACATGGGGACGCGACCACTTAGCCTGACCGAGACATAGTGGCGGCAGGTAAACGACCATATTCTCCCGCGCTGTTGTTAGGATGTCGGGGCGCCTCACTGTCGCATGTACACCTGGTAAGCGCACAAAGCCCAATGGTGTACCCATCGCTTTTAAGGACGCTTCCAGGAAGCAACAGTTAATGAAAGATCTGACGGGGCCCGAGCGTGGGAACGGCCGCCGACGGTAGTCGGCCGAAGGAGGCAGCACGAGTAAGGTTGGGCAGCACGGCCTGGCGTGTGAGAGAGTGTCACGTGCGGAGGACCTTTCCCTTTGCGTGTTTCATTTGGTAAGGAGGTTTTTACAAATGTAGTGCCTTTTATGAAAGTGTTTCTGTGATTGGTTGTGATTCTGCGGGTCCCAACATGTGATTGGTTTTTGTGAAGACTCTTTGTTCGACCAAGGGTTGAAAAGAGGATGTTTGAACTTGAAAACCGAGCGGAGTCGGGGTAAACAGCGGATCTCACCACGGGAGACCAGGCCATGCAGGCCGAGGAGTATGTCACCATTTTCTATGTTTTGTCTTTATTACCCAGTGCATTTTGTAAATTGAAGTTGCGTTAGCTAAATAAACCCCCAATGAGTGCTCCCCGAAATCATCGTGTTGACTTCTCATCGATTGCCTCCGCGGAGTTTCACCCACACTTATTCGTCTCCCTGGTCGTCTGATGCGCCTAACTTTGAACAACCCCGACGTGTCGCTACAATAGAGTCATGCTATGTCATAAGAATTTTTTAATAAATACCATTGACGATACGGTCACGAGAGCGCTAAGTCGTACGCGGCTGGACGGGTAGATAGATAGATAGATAGATAGATAGATAGATAGATAGATAGATAGATAGATAGATAGATATGCTCTAACTCGCCAAAGGTTCGTTAGGAAATGCTTCGAATTTAGTAAATGAAACTTTCAAAGGTGGTGCACTTTGTGTAATTAGTTTGACTCCCAGAGAAGACTGCCATATAGTTCGGTGTATGAAAAGCCAGGGGGGAAAATTGGAGAGAAATGCTGGCATGCTGCCAGATAACTGGAAATTCTCGGTCGTATAGGGAGAGTGGGTTAAAGGACTAAATGCTTATCCGGCATTTTCTCGGGCAAGTTTATGGCGTGCGAGAATATAGGAGTGCGGGAAAAGTTAGGATAAGTACAATGCACAGCGAATATGACACGACTTCTCTTTCCTCACGTGTAATTGCTTTGCAGCAGTGCAACTTTTTTTTTGTCCTAACTGAGAGCTTTCATGAGGACATCTGACGTGCTTCGTTCGCTTCATGTGGTTTTCGACACAAGAGGCCCGTTTACATAGACCCGACGAGGGCGCGTTGAGTCGAAATAAACAGGTTTTCTGGACTCGCCCTCCCCATGTATACGCGGACGCGTCGGGGCGGAGAGTAGTCGCGGTGAGTCCCGTCGACCCGGAGACATGGGGTAGGTTCACCGAACTCGCCGCGCTCAGAAAGGGCATGTATAACCGGTCGCGCTGAGTTGACGGCTCGTGACCTCTCCCACCCGTCGCGGTCTCCGCTTCCCCTGTCCCCATCACACGTTGCTCTTTCTCTGTCGGCCGGTACACGCGCGCTAGGCACGATGACATCCTCGCGGGCATGACAACCCGGTCGGGGCACTGCGCCGTGCTCCCGACCGGGTTGCAGAAATTAGGTGCCTTTTCTCATCTTCTAACCACTACCACCACCATCCTCGCGGGCTCCACGCACCATGTGGACAGATGATGAAATAACGACGTGGCTAGCTTTAGTCAACGAGAAAAAACTGAGTTATTTGCTCCAATCCTGCAAGGAAATATAAAGAAATAGCAAATTACTTTCATTTTTAAGCATAAACGAGGTACAATAGATATAGAGGTGTAAAATTACGGCAAAATGGTTTGCGGCCGTATGAATTTTTACGTAAGCCGACAGAAATTTTACTCAAAAATGTATATTGCATTCCAATTGAAATTACAAGCCCTCAGATTAAAAATTCATCGTGTAAGGATCTCACTGTCCAGTTCAAAAGCCACAGAAATCAGATTAGCCAAACAGGGTGAGCGTATGAGGCAAGAGGAACACGGTGCACTTAATTGTGGTGGAACTGTACACTTTGTTCCAACAATTTATGAGGGTCTTTAGTCATTTTCATTTAAAAACTGCTTATTGTTTTCAATTTAAAATTTTCAACGAGGTTCAGGGCGCTGCTTAATTCGTATTAGCGACAAGCCACAACTATTGCAAAAAATGACTCGCGTGTAGGGCTTCAAAGGATTTTCCACAGCATCAGGTACACAAATGAAAGGCGTTACAAACCATGAATCACGGCGAATTCCTGGAGAGACCAGCCAGGGGTGAACGGGACGGTGCGTCAGGCTGCGGATACGCCTGCGGCGAGCGCTGTGCCGCAACAGAACCACTGCTGCCATCGCGTTTTGCAGTGTTAGCCAAGACACCAACACAACCATAAAGTACAGCTGGTGCAAACTGAGAAAAAATACCAAGACAGCCATCGCAGTGGCGTGGCGGAGCGACAACTGCGTAAACAACCGCAGCCCACAGCGGCGAGAGGCGAGAGCGCAGGCTTGGAGGAGCGGAAACCGGTACCGAAAGACGGGCTTTCGGCTCGCCTCGACGCAAAGCGTCGCTGCGTTCACCGCTCACCTCAACTCGTCCGTGCGAGTTCATATAAACTCGGGCGCGTCAAGGTAAACAGAACCCGCCACTCAACTCAGCCCGCCCCCGTCGCGTCCATGTACACGAGCCTAAGGTAGTGGGCTTATCGAAATATAAACCGGGCATTTTGTCACTCGAACACTCTGTTCGGGACCATGACTTGGTGCCGAAAGCAACGCTAGGTTATCAGATTGATCAAAGCGATATCAGACATTGTTTCGAGCTTATCACTTGTGATCATCAGCCCGCTGAAGTCCGCCGCGGGACGGAGGACTCTTTCAATGACTTCCAATTCGCCCTGTGCTGTGCAAACTCATATCATTTTAACGCGACAGCATTGAAGTGCTCGTTTTGCAGGAATTCCGGCGTGGGCTTCGTTGGTTGTGAGCGAGAAGTCATCATCTTGTCCGGGACCTAAACATATAGATGCAATAAAATAAATAATAAAATCACAGCATATTCACGGAGTGAATGATGATGAGTGAAGTGAAGCGTCCATCCATACATAAGTCTGTCTGTCTGTCTGTCTGTCTGTCTGTCTGTCTGTCTGTGGATATGCTGTGCTGGCTACGCCGGAGGGATGGACTGCCCTAGGCCATAAGGATCTTCGTCCATAAAACTTCGGTCCCGAGTGAGAATCGAACCCAGGCCATCTACATAACATTCAAGTGATCGAACACAGAGCCATGCCATTGCTCGAAACTGATTAAAAAACACAAATTGAATGTCATATGTAGTGGAAGGAGTCTCCTTAGGCTGCGTAATATGGCGTGACAGAATTAGGTGTAGAATCACGCGAGGCGTCAAAAAATAATAATTATGCAACAAGTGTCTGTTTTAAAGACCCACACAATACGCAAAGAGCTCAAACATGTTCGCGTGTTGCCTATTACGGAAGCGTAATGGTCCTTTCGATGATTCGCAATTGGAGCAGTTTTGGCATTAGTGGTCACTTAGCCATTGTACTTACTGTAGACATTCTAGGATACCTTGACACGGCCACTGTCACGCGTGCAGGGGTTCGTTTCCTTGCGGCACGGTTGAGACATGCTGCGAGAGCCGACAGCAGGCTTGCAATTGCAAGGCTATGCGCACGGGGTCCAATTACTTACGCTATCGCGTTCTACATCTGTTGAAGGCCAAGCTCAAGAGTCCTCCAAGTTTTTTATAACGCTGAATTTATTCGTCGCATCGAACAAACTGCCGTCCTCAGCGGCCTTTCTCATGTCATGGTATCCCTGCAGTCGTCGATCTAATTCACTCTCAGTTACGTGTCCTTCATCACGTGACCTGCTCAGGTGCGATATTTAGGGGCGAAGCTCCGCCCCGCCATGGTGGTCTATGCTAAGGTACTCGGCTGCTGATCCGCAAGTCGCGCGATCGAGTCCCGGCTGCGGCAGCTGCATTTCCGATGGAGGCGGCAACGTTGTAGGCCCGTGTGCTCAGATTTGGGTGCACGTTAAAGAACCCCAGATGGTCGTAATTTCCGGAGCCCTCCACTACGACGTCTCTCATAATCATAGAGTGGTTTTGGGACGTTAAACCTTATATATCTATCAGGGGGTGAAGCTCCTTAAGCCGTGAGTCGTGCGTCCCCGATGTATGTAGCAATAGTAGTAAGTAGCCACCTCTCGTTTAGACCCTGGAATGTCCGCTAGATGGCGGTACTTGTATGTGATGAATATATAATGAAAAGATGCGGATGGCGGTACTTGGAGTGTTCACTAGATGGACAGACGAAAGCATGGATGGACGGACGCACGGACGGTGGTTATTGTGATTTTTCTTCGAGATCAAGCAGGTGCATTGAACTACAGCAGAAGCTGTGACTGACGTGTGCATGCTAATCTTCGCCACGCACGACTCTCAGTAAAGATATATAGCGATAAAGCCCCCCCCCCCCCTCCGTTCAATAGTGCGTGCTTCATCATTTATATTGCGATAGCGACTACATGCGCAATCTTCGCTGCTTTTTGCCGTCGCCGCCGCCGTCATGCACGTATATATATATATATATATATATATATAGGGAAAGATGCGCTAGCCTTCTCTTTCTGTGGAGCGAACATCGCCTTTCCAGCCGGGTTCGTCAGTGCGTGCGCTTATCTCGCCAGTGAACAAGGAGGAGGGCATTTATGGTCGTCGCGCTATCGCGGCAACGATCAGCCTGCGCCATGTGCCCCCAATGGAGGCAGGAGTTTCTACAGGCGCTCTCAACACGAGAAAATGGTTCCACAAGTCTACTTGGAGCGGCCGTGTTATCTCACTCCAGCGTTTTGTAGAATTACGTGAGATTGGATCTAAATAAGTTGACTGCCAGCCTCACTTCGTATATCAGCGCCGTCACTACGCACGAGCCTTGTTGTGGTCATCTATACTTTGGCCGCGCCGCGGGAAACTTGGTTACTTTGAAAGTGCATGTTTATTACACCTAATATATCTCCTGAAAATGGTAGCCTTGCTTCGTAAAACATTCGAATATGTTGCTATCGCATTCATTACTTCGCCCTTTTGGCGAAACCGGGACTTTTTAAATGTTAATATTCATTAGGATATTGGCTACTCCTGTCGACTATCTAGCCTATGAACTCTGATCTTTTCATGTAACTCTTAGTGTTACGCCTGCGATTTTTCGTTTCATCGCACGCTTCGTGTTTCTTAACTTTTCTTTCAGTTGCATCGTTATTTTCTAGGTTTTTGCGCCATATATTGTTGCTGGCATTATACAGTCTTCGTACATTTTTTTTTTCAATTTAAGGGCGCCGGTAGATTGCCAGTCATGAGTTATGGCATGTGTTTCATATTCGCACCATCGCATCTTTATTATTCAGTACTATTTGCTTGAGTATATATAGGTATACCATTATAGCAGTTGAGTTAGTCCTTGCAGTCCTGTGTAGAACAGCCTAACACCCACTGGCAGGGACCGAACCTGTGACGTATACCGCACAATTACTCCATAAAATGGACGAAGGGATGACCGCCGCTGCAGCGCAGTTGATAGAGCATCGGATGAGGGGCATTGCACACCGGGCCGTTTCGCGGGCTTCTGTTGCAACGCGAAAAAAAAAGACAACATGCGACTACGTGCCTAATGCCGTCAGCCAATAGTCCAAAGGTTCGGTGACTAAACATCGTTAAGTCGCTTTTCGTGACTCCGTGTACACAATTGAAGTATCCTGCATACAAAGTCGTCCTTACTGTGGGTCACGTTTTTTCGTAGAACCCGGCACGAGGCATACAGATGACACCCTGAAGAAGCGATACGAATCCATCCCAGACTTTAAAGGCATGTCAGCAGCTGACTGAGTGGTACGCATAGTATTCGCCATAGCCTATTATGCAGGCTTTACTTTCCCCTGAACTAACCATTCATATGTTAAAAGTTATGGGTGTTTTACTAGCCAGTGGTGCACGAAAAATGAAGAAGACAATGATTAGCCCAAGAGGTAGACGACGTAGGCGGAGCTAAAACACATATGCTTGGTTTCAGGCTTGGTACCACTAGTGCCTGATCTAAAAAATCTTTCTGAAAACAATGTAATGAATGGCCTCGTGGTCAGGTCCTTCTGTTTTCTCTCGTTGCCCGTTAGCAGCAGTTTTGCTGTGGTAAACACCAGCATGCACTGCATAATTCACCCCTTGCCTCTTTCTTTCTTTCTTTCTTTCTTTCTTTCTTTCTTTCTTTCTTTCTTTCTTTCTTTCTTTCTTTCGTCTCGCTCATCAAAGTTATTTTCTTTCTCACCCCACGAAAACACACCTGTTACTCCCTCAGTGCAATCATATCATCGTATTTCTCCGCTTACTATGATATGCTGTTTCATCTCTGCATACTGTTATGCAAGGAAGTTACGGTGTTAGGCAGTTAAAATATTGTATTGTAACGTCCCCGAGCAGGGAAGGATGCAACTATAGTCCGTCCTTCCCGAGGCCACGGTGCGCTCAGTGGTGCAACATGTAGTGCAAAGTCGCGGGCGTGATTCTCAGTTATCCCGTCCAAGGATATTGAAACATTTTTATTGATCCTTAAGCAGATGTTGTGAGAGTGGTGGGATCCCCATAGTAGTACAGTCCTGGTCGAAAGTTCCCAGGCCATGCTTTCTTAGAAAAACGTGGGATAGTGGCTTGGGCTGTGTCAAATGACAATGTAGGGTCGCGTCGATACAAAAGACAAAAGTGGAAAATCCCGCAATTTCATGTCGCGAAGAATTATATGCGAAAATCACATAGGCGAATGCGGCGTTCCAGTCCCAATAATCTTGAGAGACGTACGAGAGAATCTCTGTGAACGTGCGGTTGAGACGTTCAGTTAGGCCATTAGTTTGTGGTTGGTAGGAGGTCGACAGACGATCAAAGGAGGTCGTCGACAACTCTGCACAAGAAAGAGCTGTCACGGTCTTTCGGGATGCACCGAGGAAGAGGACGTTATGAAGAAAATCAGTAATGTCAGTGGCGCAACTAGATGGCATGACCTTCGTTATCGCGTAACGGGTCACATAATCTGTGGCGATGGTGATCCACTTATTTCCCGGAGTCGTCGTGGCAAAAGGGCGAAGCAGGTCAAGGCTTACGTGATAAAATGATTCAGAGGGAACTTCAATTGAGATATCCAGCGGGCGGCAAAGGAGGTCTTTTCCGGCGTTGGCAAGGTCGCAATAGCGACATATTGACGCACGGAGTGGCACAGTTCAGGCCAGAACAGACGTCTCACGCGGTCGTATGTGCGCGAAACCCCGAGATGTCCCGCCGTTGGTGCGTCGTGAAGTTATTTAAACATGGCAGGCCGTAGATGACGAGGAATGAGAAGTAGAAGCTCCGGGTCTTCAGTGCTGACGTTGCGGAGGTAGAGGATGCCGCCATGCAGCACGAACATACGGTATTCAGCGTCATGGCTGTCAGACTGGATGGCGTCGATGATGGTGCGCACTGACTCATCGTTGTTCATCGTTGGACGTTGTTCAGTGCGCACATCACTGATGTCAGTAAACGTCATTACGCAGCTGTCTGGATCATGCACGACCGGATTAGGAGGATGCACCAAATGACGAGAAAGATAGCCTGCATCCTTGTGCAAATGTCCAGACTTGTATATCTGACGTTAAAAGAAAATTCCTGGAGGCACAAAGTCTAGCAACCAAGAACTTCAGTCGGGTCCTTCAGAGAGTTGACCCAGCAGAGGGCATAGTTGCCCGTAACGAAGGAGAACATGTGGCCACATAAATATAGCCGGAACGTGGAAACAAACTGAAGCCAAGCATTCCCTCTCGGTGATGGAATAATTTTTCTCGGAGGGAAAGAGCAGGGGGCTGATGCAATATATCACGCACTGTCTACCGTGGGGCCGCTAAGTGAGAACTACGTCGATACCGTGCCCACTGGCGACGGTGCGGACTTCTGTGGGAGCAGATGTATTGAACTGAGCAAGTGTGGAGGCGTAGTGAGGTAGCGGGAGTGATGAGAGCGGTGAACGCCTGATCCTGCTCGGGGCTCTATGACAATGCGGTATGAATTTTCAGCAGGTCTTTGAGTGGCCTAGCAATGTCGGCGAAGTTTTTCACGAAGCGATGAAAATTAAAGCATAGGTCGATGAAGCTCCGAACTTCAGAACTAGAGTGGGGAAAGCTGCGGACGGCGAGGATCTTTTCGAACCAGGTTGGACGCCGTTAGCGTTTACAAGATGGCCCAGCACGGTAATCACGGTAAGGTGGCCAAGTTGGCATTTCTTAAAATTCAGTTGAAGCCCGGCTTTTCTGAAGACTGCAAGAATTGCAGCGAGGCGCATCAGGTGGCTGTCGAAGGGGGAAGAAAAGTCCATCACGTCGTCAAAGTAACAAAGACAAGTAAACCACTTGTGACTGCTACAGAAGAGAGTCCATCATTTGTTTGATTGTCACAGGAGTGTTGCATAGGCCAAAGGGCATGACCTTAAACTGGTATAAACCGTCAATTGTTATGAAAGCCGTCTTTTCGCGGTCCATTTCATCGACCGATTATTAATAGACGTGAAGTATGTAGCCTCGTGCAGGCAGTCCAATACGTCATCGATGTCCTTTCGCGTGATCTTGTTTAAGGGGGGATAGTCAACGCAGTAGTACAGAGCAGTGTAGAAACAGTGGCATACACCCACGCTGGGGGATTGGCCAAGAGCTGGGTATAGTTTTAAATTAAAAGTCGTCAACACAGAAGCGCCAGCTACCGTCCTTTTTCTTCACAAGAATGACAGGGCTACTTGGAGGTTCGATGACACTTTTTGCTGAAGATTTCGTCGACTTCGTTTGGATAACTCTGCACTCCGTGTGGGAGACATGATTGGGGCGCCGGCGAATAGGACTGGCGTCAACAGTGTTTATGCGGTGATGAACGGTGAATGTTTGCCCTAGAGGTCAGCCGTGAAAAAAATGGCGGTGTATGACGCGAGAAGGCGACAGATGTCATCGGCCTGTGCAGAGTTAAGGTCGACTGTAATCGTTTCCTATAAATCATCTGGCGGAGAACAGGCGGAGAACAGGAATAAAAACTTCTTAATATGAAGTGGTCGAATCATCAAGCTGTCGCTGCAAAAAGCTCATTCGTTGCTTGTTGGTCCCGCGGTAGCTTTGTCGGTGAAAAACAAAACGCGCTAAAGGAAATATCCGGTGGCTGTACTCTTCTTCGGTATCCCCGCACAAATTTCCGTGACGTAAATTTTGATGTCACCTGCTTGAGCATGCATAGTTCCTGATTGGCAAAAAATGAAGTGAAATGTCTCACTAGGAGGCCAGATAGTTGACATACCTGGTTTCGGGAAATTTCTTTCAGCCAATGTCTCCGCAATACGAAAAATGCACTTTGAAATCCGAGACGTCACGCGCAGAGATTTGGGTGCGAAACTTCGAAATGAAACTCCGAGGTTCATTCTCTCCTGTATGAATATGATTGGGGAATTAACGAGAATATAATTATCAGAATACAATATATCCATTTTAATCGACTTGTGGTTTTACAAACTGTGCCTTTTCAAATGGAACGAACGCAGTCTCGTCCGTACATCCGCGTCCGGCACGACATCGACCCGGACCAAGTGTGCGGCGTGCTAGTCCAGGAGTGGCTGTTCTCGGCGCCGCGCATCGCCCTGGTGCTCATCTCGCACGTGGGACCGCTGGGCGACTGGGCGGACGCGAGGCGGCTCGAGGGCTTCCGGCGAGGCCTGCTGCGCGCCGCCAACGCCACGCCCATGTGGCTCCTCACCAACGGCTTCAATACGGGCCTCGCCAAGCTGGTCGGCGACGCCGTGAGCCACGAGCTGCGCCGACGCCAGGCACTGCGCTGCCACAAGCACCCGAACCGCACCCGCGCCACCCTGCCTCCCCTGCGGCTGCTGGGCATCGTACGGGAGGACATGCTCGTCAACGCCGACCTGCTCGACGGAAGGGTGCGCTTTTGGGCATTTGCCGACATATGGGAAAGATTCATGATTTTGACTAATCCTTTGCCTCGTGTTAGGTTTACCTTTCAGTTTAATATAAGGCCCCTTGTCCAAGTTTTTTCCAAGTGGTTATAAGTTAGTTGAAAAGTTACGAATATAAATTATATGTGTAAGCAACTATGGGAGTGTTCAGTTAAGTTGTTAACCTTGAACAGAGTGGAATATGTAAATAAACAAGTATAATAACATGCTTTGAACAAGGGCATCACACATTGTGGCATCATGTGTGTCACTTTCTCAAGAAAGCGATTTCTCAACAAATATATATTTCTTATTTAAGTTTCAAAACTTGCCTTTAAGCATACTGGGTCATCATGTAAAAACTATGCGCATACGAATTTGATGCAGATGAATGATGAAATTGGCCATGAATCGAGCAACCTTCGCTCGTTTTTTCTGTAACATGAACTATAGTGATGAGCCCGCACCTAATTTGGATGTTTCCTTGGGCAATGAGAGCTCATGGAACATTACGTGGGAGTGTGAGCTTGAGAAGTGATTATTCTAATCATTACGAACTATGTCTAATAAACTACACTATTTATAAGTCACTTATGCACTCCCTGCCTGAAAACTGATCTACGTGGATATATGTATGTATCTAAATCAGAACATTGTGCTGCGTGGCAATTGACCCAAGTTTAAAAAAATGGTGCATACATAGCCATCGAAGCTGACTTTGAACAAACAATTTCTCGCTGGCGGTCAAGCGCAATGACAGGATGGATCTGGCACCCTTGCAGCAGACAGACGTCCAGATCGAGAACGAGGGTAACCGGCCTGACGAGGGCAAGTTTGAGCTGAACCCGGACCACTCAAACTACGTGCTTGTGCGGGACGAGACGGTCAACCGCACGGGGCTCAACCATTTTGTGCTGCGACTCGAGCAGAGGCTCATAAACCTCTCCGACCAGGGTGAGTTTCGCTTGCAGGGCGCGCATCTGCGCATTGAATGTTGCCGTATGATGTCTTCCAAAAATCTTGAACTGAAAGGTAGGTGACAGCGCTATTGGAATTAGGACTTAGGGTGCGCCAAGAATTAAGCGGCAAGAATTTCGGAGGACTGATGAGCAAGATTACAGCAACCGTTGGAAAAGCCCCATGTGTGGTGGTCTTCAGTATGCCAATGTTTCCAGACCAAAGTATTCTACAAATATCGTATCTAGTTTCTTTTTTTTTTTAATTAACTGGACAGCCCGTTTCAACGTCCACTGTCATCTCTGTCACCTTATAATCTTTTGCTTTGCGTGCACAAGAAGCGGACAATCCACAAAACAGTGTATTTTTGAAGCCATATCGACACGCGGCACAGCCTGTCCCTCGAGGCCTTAGAAATACTGTGACCGCAGGCTGGGGCACACTTTGTGTTCCTGTAATTGGTTACTGAGATTCTTGAGCTAATAAGTTACGACTTGAAGATACTCGAGAGGCATCTTGAACCAATTGACATATACGTAAACAGCACCAGCGGCGGCTTCCACTGGCGGAGGCGACAAGGAAGGTGGTGTGGCCGAGCTACCGCTCATTGCGCTGCTCGTGTCCGGAGGCGACGGCTGCGCGCGGCTTGTGCTCGAGCATCTCAAGCGACAGCTGCCCGTCGTGGTGTTCGAGGGAAGCGGGGGACTCGCCGACCTGCTTGCATTTGCCTACCGGGAAGTCCAAAGAAGGTGAGCTGCCATTCGTACGTGTTATCTCGCGTTTATATAGTCTTCTAGATGCCGGATGTATATAAGCCATGGATGAGTATGCAGCATCCTTGGTTTGCGCACCTGCGCGAATCACGAATCCATTTTTTTTTTCGCACAATCTAAGCTAACTTCAGCCTGAAGTAGTGTAGTTGACTGCGGGGTGGGGAAGCCCTCATTCGGACGTTAGTTTGGTTTAACAACCAACGAGGTAGACAGGAACAGACTGCACTTTTGTTACTATAGCAATTATGGATCCCCTCGAGGAGTTTTTGTTGTCGTCCTTGCCGTCATGTTCGAAAACCTCCCTCCGCAAAAGGCCTAAGAGTTTTGCCGGGTGGCTGAATTATGTGACAGACAGACAGGTTGAAAGACAGACGGTAATGCTTAGCCGCGGTTAAAAGTGCACGAGCGGGCACAACGAAGGTGGCTGAAGCATAGGTCAAACGATCCGGCCAAACTCTGCCCTTCGGAGGGCGTAGGCGAAAACATATCAGTATACGTGTTAAGCGGACTGTCGAATGCTGCTCGTGCATAGAGGGAACGCCTCGTGCGTTACGAGCACGGAGGGACGCAAAAGGCGGGGAAGGGCTGTAGCTCGAGCAGCGACTGTGAACTTTGGTTCTATGGGATGTGGTCGCGAGCGCTGATGCGTGTGCTGTTTCGGCAGGCATCAGCATGCAGCTCGTATACCTAGGATGCTTTGATGCATATTTCTTCCGCTGGAAGATGGGGACATCTGCGGCATTTACTGTAGCGCGGCTGCCATATTTTTGTCGGGGTACTTGTCTTAGTACCACTCTATGGCGGCTCCACTGAAAGGTGCGGGACGGGGGGCAAAAAATGGTGGCGCAACGATATCAGACAACACTTGAAAGAAAGGCAACACTTTAAGAGGGGCGCACGCATCGATGTACGCTATGTATACCCTTCTACTTGCTGCGCTTCCCACACGAAGAGACTGCGAAACCTGCATCTTTCCTTGAAGGGGCCATATTTTCTGACACCAGCATTTTGTGAGACGGCGACTAAAAAGGTAGCTGCCAGTCGTATGCGTATGTAACCATACAATTTGTTTCTATCGCATCAACTGCTTTAGATTTGTGGTAAAACTGCGATTTTTTTAGATTAAAGGGCCGACACTGGCAACACTTTTCCAAGTAATCATCGAATAGTGTCACTGTCGGAGTTGGCCTCACTAATTAATTGTTAGCTGTATCGTGAGAAATTATAAATTTTTTAGTTGGTTGGATTTTTTAGTTGGATCTGAGCGTAGTTACAAGGATTTATTGCATGCTCCAAGTGTTTTTTGTTCTTTTTCGTACCCGCAAACACACTGCAAGCTAGACAGAGAGGTATGACACAGAGAAACAGGCTATGTCAGCTTGTGTTGCATTTTCCCTTTTTCTTTTCATTTTGCTCTGAGGACAATCATGCTCTTGCGGTATAATAATGCGCGAGCTATTGTGGCGGCACAACTGTAGGCCATGCCCAATTGAAATTCACTGATGGCCGATTGTTGGTAAACATTTCGTAAGTGCTTGGCAACCGGTATCGTCAGCCAATCAGTGGCAGCACAAAGAGGGACCTTGGTTACCACGGTAATCATGCTGCACAAGAAGTGCTATTGTGTGAAAGTCCCACCGAAATCTATCACATTAAGAAGTTGACGTGCAGTGGCTTTGTCCTGCGTCAGCTTGACCGACAGATTATGGCAAAATATAGATGCTAGCTCATTTTGAGGCGAGTTCAATTAGCTGAACAACAAGAGATGCTGGCAAGTCGGCATTTAGTAAAATAAGATACATTCAGTAGACATCTTGCACGTCGCTCGCACAATAGGTAACAAACGATAAGTACCCAGACAACACAGAGCCATTCTTTGGATTCCCCTAGGATGAGCTGCTTCGAATGTGTCGGAACTTTAAAGATGTCCCAAATAATTCTCAGAAACCTTCATTAAGGCTCCAAAATGAGACAAAAACGAGATACTTAGGACATCCTGCACTTAGGACATCTAAGGGATCATAATAGGATTATATTTGGATGTTGCACATTCCACTGTATCCAGAAATTACCAGTACATGCAGCATTGGAAGGACGCATGCTAGTTAGTAGAAAGAACTGTCTTTTTGAGTCTTGCATTATTTTACATGTTTTTAATACCCCTCAACGTACTCTTCCAGCGATGCAGTGCACTCCTGTTTTTCCACATGACTGTAGGCCTATAACATGTTCAGTGGGTCTGTTTGCTTGTTATTTTCCAAATCTTGAAAACACTGCTTCATTATGTATTCTCACCTGCTTATTTAATATGCGTATATTTATGAAGGGTTGCCCAAGTTCTATATATATTTACACGTGCGTTAAAAAAAATGATCGCTGAAGATGTACACTAATTCATGAAGAAACGTGCATATACATGTGAGAATATCAGTAAGTAGATTAATTGAAATCGCACGAGATGATATATACCATCTTCATTAAACATCCCATAAAGGGACATGAATGGGTGGATGCATGCATCCACCCATTCACGTTCTATTCCGGGATATTTAATGGACGTCCGTTGGCTAAAGTCTACGGGACACTCACACGACTTCCTTTATTGGATGTGGGACTTAGGTACTTGTTTGGGGCATCCTTAGGACTTTTTGTGTTGTCTAGGTACCTACCAATTTTCATTGGCTACAGGCTAGAATAACTGTGGGTTGGATTAAAACTGAGAGTGCAAAAAAATAAAAGCAGGACAAGAAAAGAAACACACACACCACAAGCGATCGCTCACAACTGAAAGTTCATTGCGTGTCAGAAAAATCATATACAAAATGGAGGCGCACCTTGCATGTCATAAAGAGGCATGAATATTCAAACAACCAAGGACCGTTTCAGAGTGAATAATAAAGTTGAATTTCTTATCTAGTGATGATACCGAAAGTTAACTTGTACGAAGTGCTGTGTTCTTATGATAAGATATCCTCGTGTGGTCTGGTTAAGGTGATAGTATGAAATTGCTGTGTGTTTGAAGGTGGTTAGCATGTGTGTGAGTGACAATGCGGGGCAGATGGAATGGCTCTATTCAGTAAATTTCAATGCTCTACCCGTATGGCCATCGACCCATCTGGCTAATTTGCTTGCGAATGCATGAAGGGGTAATTCGGTGAATAACTCTACAAAACAAGTGACCAGTGAATTAGCATGCCTCTGATCGCATTTTCCTTTGACAACAGGGGACCTCTGCGATTATTTGTGCACCATGGAACCATTGCGACTAAACTTGTTTGGTGCTGAAACACAACACTCACCCCATACCACTTTCCTACATTTTTTCAGGTCATGCGACTATTATGCACGAATAGAATATTTGCACTATTCCTAGTTCTTCATTATTTGCGGATGAAAGACATTCGCATTTATATATTTTGCAATGAGAATGGACGTTTTGCAAACCGAAGTATTGATATGCAGGATACTCCGCCTTCTTGAAGCGATCACGTTGCAGCTTATTTGCGCAATCGTTTTTTTTTCCAACACTGTGTGTTAGTGTGATATCCCAATTACTCTTTTAACAATATCCGAACGCACCGATGCGAAATTAAACACCGGTTTTGCTGAACGCAAACTAAACTGCTAGCAAACATGCACCGTGGTGAAACCTAACTAGCATGTACCAAGAACCACCAATTACCGGGGCAAGGTACCTGCAAATGAATTCTGGTCCTAACTCTTGTTTTTTTAAATTCGTTTAGAAAGTCTTCACTTCATTTAAGAATGCTCGGCTCGTCAGTTTACATTAAATAATAAGTCTTATATATATATAAGTAGAGCCGAACCCGTTTATAACGAACTTGAGAAAGTGCCGCGATAAGCGATCGCTTTATCAGTAGTTCGTTATATATGAACTCGTCCATAAAAACGTGCACTTAGCAAACAAATCGTTTTTTTTCCTGCATATTCTTATTGAAAAGTGCTAACAACTTCTCTGCTGACAAGTTAGGCCTTTGAACAACAGGCCCGTTCCACTTGTTAAACGACGCCTGTTGTTTTGTTCATGAGTGAGTGAATTGTACCACGTTCCCAATTAACTCATGCCGTTCCACTGAAGCGTGGTACATCCACGTGGAACTAATCATTCCTGGCTAGTAGCGTGCAGCGCGTCGCTTACTCGGCTCTCGCTGTCGCATGCGGGGTTGTCTGCAACAAAATGCATGCGTGTGTTGGTGCGTTTTTCGTGCATGCTTCATTCGGCATCGCGCTCGGGTGCGGCGAGCAGTATGTTCGTCTCACACAACGAAGACGAATTTCGTAAGCATCGTGCACAAGCGGCCTTGCACGACGCCGCGGCGCCTGAAGTGCTTGTACCATCATCAATTTGCCGAGCAGATATCTACAGATGACTGTGATAAGGTTGCTGGCGATGAGTCAAAATGGCCCACTCACTGCCACCGGTCACTGCGCCATCGCTCTTTTCTGGCACTTGTCCGTTAAACCACCACCAAGGTCCCCACCGCCGCAACGGTGTGGAAGCCGTTGTCTCTTTGTCGCTAATCGACCCAAAGGTGGTTAAACCTTTTGCGGCATATTGTGGTGTCAGTGAGCTGAGCGTCGCAGTTAAATTTTATGCGATAAGTAGTTGTCGCTTCTCGAATTTATGGCTTGTTGCGTTCTAAGGTGTTGTTTGGTGGTCGTAGATGCCGAGGACGGCGTCAGAAAAGTTCGCCGTGGAAAAGCTGACTATGCTGCCTCCTATTTCTTCTTTTAGGGGCGACGCTCCTTACGCTGTGGGTCGTACACCCCGTGTCCTTGTTGTCATAGTAGTCACCTCTCGTTTAGTCCTTAGAATGTCCACTGGATGGCGGTACTTGCATATGATGAGTGTATGATTAAAAGATGCGAGATGGTGGTACTTGGAGTGTTCACTAAATAGACGGACGGACTGACAGACAGACGAACGGACGCATGGATGGACTGACAGACAGACACAGACAGACGTACGGATGCACGGACAGACAGACGGACGGACGCATGGAGGGACAAATACAAACGCTGGTCCAGGCTTCCCACTGGTGGGTTTACAGACCCCCGTATTCAGAAACGCTGCTTGACTTGAACTTGACTTGTCATCGATTTTAACGCAACACGAACGCGTTTCGAACGCGCTGTCTTTAGGCGGTTCAAAGGCAGCACAAATGCACAGACGCGTTTCGAACGCGCTGCATTGAAACAGTTTTGACGCAGAAAAGAGCGATTCAGCGGCAAGGAGGATTCCTCACAAGGAGCAACGCGTCGATGTTCTGTAGTATATTTCTCCAACGCCTCCTAAAAAAATTATGCCTGGTACGTGAGCCACGAACGCGCTGCCCTACCCTCTGATTTTACCCTCCTCTTTCGGTACAAAGGCGAGCGTCTCTGACGGCCGCCCCTTGCACACAGCAATGCTCTCACAGTTGCCTCCAAGCAGCCGTGATGTCACGTGACAGAGTGGTACGGTTATGTCTTAAATGAAATTGCTGCTTAAATGGAACTGGCACTAATATGTTTGGTTTCCTACTTGAATATTTTACCCCTGTTTATCTCTCAGTAAATGAAACTCCTAAAAGAAACACTTTTTCCTGGTCCCTTCAAGTTTCGTTTATGAGGACTCTACTGTATTTACATGCTCCACTCGCCAGTTCATTGAAACACACAAGGATTGAGCATGCGATGCCTATATGAATGTATGGGAATTTCATCAATGGCAACAATAATTACTGTGGTAATTTCTTACACATTTGTGCTTACTTTCCTGAATCTGGCTCACTGTCTGGTCATGAATCACCGAAACATGTATTTGCTTTATTTCAAGAACAACATATTGGCTTTATGGTATAGCAACAGAAAACAATCGCAAATCAATGCTCTGGAGTTGCGACTGCAAGACAAGTCGTTTCTGGGAAACCTCCACGAGTGTCATGCCTGCAATAGCCTGGTTGGCGAGATGTCATGAATATGCATTGATCACCACACCGCACTACCCCACAACCAGGTTGTTAAGCAGCCTTCACTTTGGTCCCCCATTCTCGTGAGTGTGGGCTATTCCAGTGTCGGCCTCTGTAATTACCTCTTGTCGGAGCTAGAATCATGGGCATGACATGAGCAACTGGGGCTTGGTACTGCGATTGCAAATGTGCTGTACATAGTATCTTCTTCAGTGTGAATTATGGCAGACTGCCTGAAAATGTGTCAAGTTTATGCGACATAATTCTTAGGAAGATGTTACTATAGACCAAGAAATAAAATTAGGTAATGTGTTGTTTTGTGTGAGTTTCAGTAATTGTTGTAATTGGAGTGTAATTAAGTATGTAATCATTCCACTATCAGTCTGGTTTGATTCTTGCACGAAAAGAATCAAATATTAGACGCAAAATGCATGCCCAGTTTGCTTTTGGTTAAAGAAAAACATCTTGGTTAAAGAAAAACAATATTCCTAATTAACATTGGTGCTTGAACATGGCACGTCGCATGTGCGTTAAACATGGTAGTGTCTCCAGCAATGTGATCCTCTGCAGCAATACATGGTGTAATGCAGATGTAGTTAAATGAACGCTATTCGTTACTCAGGAAGCATGTACAAGTGTGCACACAGAACTTAAAAGCCATCTCAAGAAACATGCTGCACGTGATGTGCCTTCGTAGCTCATGTGTGCAGTTGTACACACCGGCATCGAATGGGATATCTTACATGAATACTCAACGAGCAGGTGAGCTTCAAGATAGGCCGCCAGGTCGGTAGCAAGGCCGCCAGGTCAGTAGCATGGTGGGTATGTGGCTATGTGAGCTATGGATGCTGACTAGCAGATGCTGCTGAGCATATATTTTCTTTTTTTTTTGCTCTCGCTGGTAAACCCGAGTAATTTAGGTGGACCTAACATATGGTTTGCCACTTTCTGTTGTGCCCACTGTAAGTTAAAGGGTAGTCGCAAATGGCTGCTAGGGAGCTCATCATGACAATTTGCAATTGAAAAAGAGATGTTTCACCTTGAGGTGTCAAGGCTCGAGAAGTATAGTACTTTAGCATTGTTTAAAACAAATGTAAAATAGCAAAAATTTTGCTTTTAGAAGGCCAATTTTAAGAGAACTAGTCTTAGCCTTAACAAAGCTCAACAATAAAATTATTCTAATGATCAGAATATCAGAATAAAGCATTTCTAGCAACTGGCTGTTCTTAAGCTTGCTTCAGCTGGTGGTATACTAACGCTGGTAAACCCTGCATGTGCATTTTCTGCATCGACACTGACGAATTTTTATTAATACACACCATGCTGCTCTAACATTATCTTCACATAAATGTAAAATCTAAAATACAGAAATTCAGCCTACAATCAATCCTGGTGGGTAGCCTAATTGGCCTGCACATGTCCCAGAAATGTTTTCAGTGGGATTTGGTCAGAATAATCACAGTGTACTTCTTGTGATCCTAAATGAAAGAGAGAGAGGACAGTTTTAGATACTATGCACATTTCAGAAGCACAGCATCGAGCCACTCTCGCCATCAGTGCGGAGAGTGTTTGAAAAAGTTGAAGAACAAGCTCTTCCTGCAGTATATGTGCTATTCATGGTGCACTTTGCGTGGCTGTAACAGCTTGCATGGCCCCTGGCTTTGGCAAGTGCATCCCAAACTATGTTGTGCAGCCTCACCAGAACGGGCACACTATTAACCGCAAATATCCGAGCAAGCAGCCACTTCCTTTCTTCGACATCAGAATGCTACGAAAATGCATTTGCATTTTGTTCAGTAGTTTGGTTTGGCCGGAAAAAAAAAAGACTCGTCACAAGAGGTTTCTTGTTTTCGAAATTCTGGATGTGCGACCAAAGATTGCCCTCAAACCATTGGGTAGTTACAAACTGTCAAAATTCAAGCAAGGCTGAGCTTGTTAGGCAAGTGTGTACATTCCAGCAGTTCGCCGCAGTCTGGCCTCTAGGCACAAACGGCAGAGCTTCTTTCTTGCCAGCTCTCTGATTAAGGGCTGTACCTGGCGTTTGCGAGAGTATCCTAGGAGATTATAGTAGGGACAAGCAACAAGTGCAGCTCTGTAAAACTGACAGCAGTGACGTGGCCACGGCACGCGAGCACCACGTTTCAATCACTCACGCTTGTAATTTTTGTTGCAAATTAAGCACACCAATCTGTCGTCGTAAGATGCGTGCTCCAACTTACACAATCATAATCTGCACATCAGTGCTGAGTCGGCGTCAATTATGCTGCAACGAAAAGGCTCGTGGCGGCAAGTTTGTGTCGTCACCGCGCGAGCCACCGCTTACTAGATCTGCAACACGTTGATACACCACGTGTGCATCAACATTAACAAGGCCAGCAGAATCGCCACTTAGGTCGGGCCCATGTGCCATCTGTTCATTGTGCAGATTCGCTTCACCATGATGTAAAGCACAACCAGAATTGGTGTCTGGCAGAGAATACAGCATAACATTTCTGTGGACTTGGTCGGACTTTGAGCACTACACACTGGCTCTGCGTGGTCATTGTTTACTCTCACAAGCTGAACATGTATCGATGCGGCATTTTCCCTTGCGGTGAAATAGTCATTCGTTGTTTTCTGCCATCACAATTATACAAAATGACTGCAACACCTTCAAGAAATGTACTGGATGGAACTCACCAATGTTGCCGTGCTGCGGTGGTGTAGTGGCTAAGGTACTCTCGGCTGCTGGCCCACAGGTCACAGGGTCAAATCCCGGCTGTGGCGGCTGCATTTTTGATGGAGGCGGAAATGTTGTAGGCACATGTACTCAGATTTTAGTGCACGTTAAAGAACCCCAGGTGGTCAAAATTTCCGGAGCCCTCCACTACGGCGTCTGTCATAATCATATAGTGGTTTTGGGATGTTAAACCACACTAATATATCAATCAAACTCACCAATGTTCATGCCTGCATGCGCCATCACACGTGCAGCCTCTCCACATGCCGTCATGGTCTTTATTGAAGTGCAAAAAAGAAGCAAAAGACACAGCGTGGAGACTGCTAAAGCCACTAGGAGGCCACTTGTATTTTCTTTTTACCTCGTTAGTCACAATGTTTTCAGCCACGGCGGTTTTCATAGAGTGCTTGTCTTTCATAGACCACATTTTCATAGGGCGCTCGTGTTTTAGCAGTCAGAAATCTGAGAAATTTTAACATATGATGGATAATTTTAACTTTGCAAAGGTTATTTTCCCCCTAACTAGTGCATTTTAAACAACAAGAATAGCTAAGCATTGCATATCATTGTCGATTAATATATATGTATTCATTCGAAATAAGGGAACACATCTGTGTCGACAATGTTTTTTATAATAACTCGGCATTCATATGGTGCTCATTGCACAAATCCTGTAATTTCCTTTGATGAACAGCCAAGCTGGTTGCTGTCCTAAACTCGTTCGTGCGAGAACATTTTAAGAATAATCCTGCAAACGATGTTCAGGAAACACTTTCAGTATGCTGCCAAGTGAACAAGGATGTTTGCACTGTTGGAGGACAACTATAAGATGTCGACTGTTGTATGGGACTGATCACAGCCAAGTGCGGGGTGTGCCTATTATGTGTGGAAATAAAAAAAATTTGGATTTCTCGTGACCAAACCGGGGTACGCCTATATGCGAGTGCACCTATTATGCGAGTAAATACGGTATATGGTCACTCTAGGAATATATCATATGACGCATGTATTATGTGCTTTACCACGTGTAGCCATACTGTACTAAAGGGGATGAGATTTCTCTCAAGTCGTGTTAGTGCGGCATTTTCCCCTCAAAACACCCATTCATACTACTATGTATGTTGTACATGGGTTTGTATATAGATATACAATATATGATTGAATCCTCCACGCTTAGGAGTTCTGCTGTGTGGGATGCTGAGTTTGTGGAGAACTTCCTGAAACCCGAGCTGGCCTCCATGCTATGCCTGCTGTACCCGGCGTACCGGGAAAATGCCTTGGCCAGGAACCTGCTGCGAGACCGCATCGTTGAGTGCGCCCGGCTCTCCTGCCAGTCGCACTGTCTAACGCTTGTTGACATCCGAAGCCGCTCCTGTGATCTGACACGCCTTGACGAGATCCTACTTAACGCATTCTTCAAGGGTATGACAACTTCCGCATGGTCCTCTCTGTGGGCGTTATCACGACCATTTGTGCCTGCCTTGCTGGTTGTACAGGCACACCAGCCATAAAAATGTAAAATGGTTAAACTTTTTGTGGGGTGACTTGTTTGTAGCTAGCTTGGAGGCAGCTAGTCTGAACAAGAGAAATTGCTTTGCTGCTTCATTCAATGAAGTAAACCTAATTTTATTGATAGTATCATTTTAAGTACCTGGCAGACTTGAGTTGCACCAGTAGTGAAACTATAGTGTTTTTTTATGTGTATTTCATGACACTTATGCTCAGTATGGAGATCCCTATTGCGCTGTGGTTGAATGTTACAGTCTAAGCCAGTCAAAATGAAGAGCATGATTTTCCAGACATTGCTTGATATACCAAGTATTTATATATATCTTAACCCACTTTTGATGCAATCTAGCACTTAGTTTGTTATGTGAGACATTGTGAAGTCAGATGAAAATCCCCAATCAAGAGCAATGTCACTGGCCACACATAACGAGCTCAAGAAGCAATTTATTCTGTCCCACCATGCCATCAGCACCTCCTCGCTCTAGGCACATGGCTATTTTGCTTTGTGTTTTAAGCCTTGCAGCATCAATTAGTACTGTGTTTTCAACTCGCGAAATAATGTCAATCAACTCAAGTTCACTTCCTTAGATCTCGGAGCACAGCAGCGCTGCAGCACATTAGCCACGAAAAAATCATGCGCCATCTGTGGTAGCGTAAGGCTGCACCACTTAGTCGTGCCTTCATTCAAGCATGACTTTATCGACAACCCATGTGTTTTTTGCGCAACATTCTGAGGTTGCACAGCCGAACCCCCTTTTTTTCTTTCTTTCTTTCTTAACTGCCACTGCAGCAGCACTACTTTGGTGATCTGGCACATCGGATGGAGACGTACTTCAAGTGCGAGCTCTAAGTTAGGTATATCTAAAGCAGAGTTCATTATAGAAAGTGCATTTCGCTTGAATAGTGCTGAGAAGCCACTTTTTCCACCTGTTCAGTATAAAGCATAATTCATTGTACCTGAGTTCGTTATAAACTGGTTTGATTGCACTCTAATTCTTGCTACTGTTAAAGTTACATACATGTGCAAATGGATCTGACTTCTTTCAGGTTGCTCTACATAAAGAAAACGGAATCTTTTTTTATAGCTTGGCACATGAGATTTTCTTTGTTAGTTAAGCATTTGCTTTTGTTGAAAACAGTCCACCGCGGTGAAACAGTGATTGGCTTGGCTGCTGACAAGAAGGTTGTGGGTTTGACCCCGGTCGTGGCAGTCGCGTTTTTATATGCGACCTTTTACATGCAGTGCGATGCCAGTGCACGTTAAAGAACACCAGATGCTCAAAATTACCGTAGTCTTTCACGACCGTGTCTCTCTTAATCATATCGTAGTTTGGAGATATGAAATCCTAGGTATTATTATTATTTATTATCAGCATTAATGTTTAATATTATTATTATTATTTATTATCAGTATTAGTTGAAAGCGACAGTTTGCTTATTTAAATGTGCTTAGGATGGTGACTGCACCAAAGTTCACTTGCTCTGCCACGAAACTACTATAAGTTTGTTGATTTGATGCTGCTCAAAAACAGCACATAGCGGAACCCCGATTATACGACTTTCAGAGGACCACGCAAAACTATTGTATAATCCGAGTGTCGTGCAATTGAAAAACTAAGATTAGAGGCACTGACATTCAGCCTTGCCCAAAAAAAAGGGTACAGGCCACCTGAATAAGCATGACCATGCCTCTGCAAGGAAGGTAGATTAAATAAAACTTGCCAGTGGCAGCTAATGGCAGCATTACATAGTTTTAGAAAGTCTTTATTCTCGTCTTTAAAAAAATTTAACCTAACGCACATCTTTCTATTGATAAAGAAAGTTCGATAATTGCCTGCGCTTGAAAACGAAACTGAAACCTTGTTGGCAACAACCTCCCGTCAGAAGAAATAGACACAGTGTTATCGCTATCACATAATGGCGACAGACCACGTGTTTGCATAGAATGCCTTCGTGCGCAACTGAGCTGTATGCATTGTAATTTATTGGGCTTTTAAAGTGCAACTAGTGATGTCCCGCTGGTATTATGAACATTGACATCAAGTGACAGTAATTTTGCACGGTGAAAACAGCTGCGTTGCACCCTTACGTGTGTGCAAGCCTGTAAATGCGAGTGTGACAAAGGCTTGAAATCAGCTGCATATCGACCAGGAAAAGTTTCCACGAACCGAAAACGTGAAAATATATTTTTGACTAGGTGAAGCTACTCTGTGTGGATATAACTTGACTAGGTAATGACCCAGTATACCTATGCGTGCAATCGAGGTGTATGTAGGATTGCATGACCTTCCAGGAAAATAAATATTCCATTCTAAGAATGAATCCTGTCTTACTCTCTACTTTCCTAATCGTCAACCTCGGAGACCGCAAGTTCATATTCTGCACTCATGAATATTTGGCTGACATATGGTTCGAGTAAATGCGGCTTTTCTTTTGGATGGAATCTGAAAGTTGTTGAAGATGCGGGGTCGGCGTAAAACTGTGTCATAACGTTTTTAATACATTATTTTTGTGGAGATTTTGCCGAGACCTAACCGATTCCTCGTAAAATGTGGGTCATCGTGAAAACGAGGGAGGTATAATCGAAGTTCCACTGTATTTTAACATCAAAGCTGCAGCAAAATAGTCATTTACCGGCTTCATAACATTATAGCCTGCTTTCAGCCCTTGTCAGAGCTCCTCTGTGATACTTTGTTTGTATAGCTCTGCTGAATAAATACTTTAAAAGATTAAATGAGCAGATTTAATGTCTTTATTTCTTAGCATTATGGACAACTCTACACATCCGTGAAAAGAAAGAGTTGGGTGTCTAAATGCACACATTTTATTTGGTTCCAGTCACGTGGAACTGTAGTCGATCCTGCTTGATTTTTCAGCCCAGAAACCCGAAAGGGTATTACGATACAACCAAATGAAGAAAGACCTTATGCTCACCATCGACTGGAACTGTCCTGACGTGGCAATGTCACAGGTCTTCTTGAAGGACCCGTCTTGTAAATTCCAGGTGAGCAGACGTGAAAACATTGTAGATGAGGCTTGCAATTTGTCACGGGTCCTGTTAATTAGGGAGGCGATCGCCGGGCTAATTCCAAGGGCCGAAGTATCGGCCCCCCGAACCGCACCACGAAAGCGTGGACAATTTAGAAGTGGTCCTTTTTGGCGCGCCAGCGGACGCCGGCTGTGGCCCAAACAACAAGTCAGAGCCGAGAGTTGATAAACAAACAAAATTATATTCTCAATAATGGCAGATCGAAAACAATACGCAAGTATGCACACTCCACAATAGTTGAGTACAATATGTCACCAATCAAACAACGCACTACACAGTACAATCAGCCACACTCGAACAACGAACACAGACAACAATACGCACTACAATGCAGTCGCATGCATGGAACAACTAAGACACTTAAAGACTAAAGAGATAGAAAACCTATTCAGTCCGAAGTTCTTGGAACAAAAGTCTGGATGATATTCTTCCGAGAATCACTCACTCAAAGTCCAGCGTTGTTGTCGTTCCGTCGCCCCCGAAGTTTCTCTTCCAGGAAACCTCGCGTCTTCAGTTGGCTGCTCGCCAAGCACCAAACTTCTTCGCCGGAAACACGTCGGCTTCACACACGTAGCTGTTGCCACGCGTCTTCGCTCGATAGCGGTAGACACACACGCTCTTGCCTGTAGCTCGAGTCGTCACCCCTCAGGTGGAAATCATCTTCTTCTCCTGCTTTGTCTCCACGGACAAAACTTCGCCGACTACACGGCAGAATCCCTACGCGCTCTGGCGCTAACTTCCGTCTTTTCCTGATCTCTCATCTCGGCTGCTCGATTAAATACCTTCCGCGCGAGATTCCAGAAAGTTCTCATCATTTCGTCGGCGCGATGCGCAGCAAAGGCTGGGGGAAAGCGCGAGACGATACGAGGGCCGTCCGCGACGGATGACTCAACCCGGCATCACCACGCCCCTTTCCATCTAGAAATTTCGAGAGCTTGCTCGGCCGCCGATGTGGGGTAAGGAGGTTTGTCGGCAAACCTACGCTTCCGAGGGGAGAGAGTCGCGCGCCCGGGGAGACTTTGAATGCTGGTTTTCTTTTTTTTTTATCGTTGACCTCGCGGCGTCACTCCGGCGTTTCGTCGCGAGAATTTGGCGGCACGCCCTTTTTGAGCGCTCGTTTTGTGACACAATTACTGGTGAACAACTGAAATCTGTTAGTTTCAATTTGTGCCCAAAGCTGTTGATGTGAAAGTTGCAAGTAACTAGAACACAATGGCAAAATAAGATACTTTGTATATTCAATGGAGCATCAAGAATTGCCATCTGAATTTTCATGTACTATAGTATAATGCACTCAATGCAGCCGGCTGCTGTGCACGCTTGTTGTCTACTCTAAGCGCAGCCGATAGGCGCCCGTTCCTGCATCGATTGGCATTGCCATTGTCGGCATAGCTGAAAGCGGGTTAAAGAGAGTGAAGTATAGACTGCCCCAAGAAGTTTTTCATTATCAGAGCCTGCGAGCCACTGTGCTAGCATTTGCAATGCCTCGTGCCTGCTTGCGCTTCTTGCGACAGTGCAACGCCTGCCTCTGATGGACGGGCATGAGAAATGGGTTGACGTGCAAAGCTTAGGAGAAGAATGCATGTATTGGTTGAAGGGACACTTTGTGTGTAAAGTGCTTTAGTGAACTTTTAAGGGCTTATTGTAGTCTGGCAAAACATTCGCGTCATCCAGTGGCAATGGAAGTTGGCGACGCCAGGTTCACCACGTTATACTGACGTAAAACAGAGCATCCTATATTCTCACTCGCGCTGTGCCTTGTCACCTTGATGCATGTGCATTCCCTCAACTTATCACAATGCCCCTCCGAGGTGGTCTAGTGGCTAAGGCACTCGGCTGCTGACCCGCAGGTCGTGGAATCGAATTCCGGCTGCGGTGGCTGCATTTCCGATGGAGGCAGAAATGTTGTAGGCCCGTGGGCTCAGATTTGGGTGCACGTTAAAGAACCCCAGGTGGTCAAAATTTCCGGAGCCCTCCACTATGACGTCTCTCATAATCATATGGTGGTTTTGGAATGTTAAAATCCAAATCAATCAATCAATCAATCAATCAATCAATCAATCAATCAATCAATCAATCAATCAATCAATCAATCAATCAATCAATCAATCAATCAATCAATTTATGACAAAACCAAGATATCTGAACAGCCGCACTCAGTATTCGAAATAGGCAGCATCGTAATCGAGGGGGAATTTTTGTGCGACTCGCTTTACCCACAAGAAGTTTTACAAGCTCCGCTGGGCCTGTGCCACTGCTTGGCACAGGCTCTGGCTGAGTGTTTCAGAAACTTTGTTTTGGCTTTAGGTTAGCATTCGGAATAGTGGATATAGTACAGTTTAAGGGGAGATGTGAGTGGGAAAAAGCAAGTTTTTTGCAAAGGTGTTTTTCATTCTTAGCTTTCACAAGCTTGGTTTCTCTACTTTTACTAAAAAAAAAAAAAAAAATTTGGAGATTGTAATTAAACTTGAAGTGGGTTAAAATTTCTTTTGAAGAGCATGAGATGGCTACCAAAAACTAAAAAGAGCTCATATTATAGAGTTCCCTGAAGATTATCTCATGCCTGCTTGCCATTGCATTTTGCATAAGAAGTTCACTAAGCCCGCTTCCTCAAAATAGCTATGATCGCTGAGCTCTCATGATGGCAGAAATCATTTTAAAAAACATACCTTTGCCCCCCCCCCCCCCCATAAATGAGCTTTGACTTATACCTTTAAAAAGTTTTTTTTTCATGATCCAATTTTTCGGCTACTTCTTGAGATTAGACATCTTGTTTTTTGTAATACTGATAGCCCAATCAGGATGAAATTTTGCCCAGATATCCCTTAACATGTGAAGGGTGCAAGTATCTTCCTTAAAACTTGATTTTGCCTGTATGATTATTACGAAGCTGAAGTAAGCGATTAGTATGGACTGAGGATTGTAAGAATTCTCATGGTACAATTTTTTTATCCATTAAAAGGTCGTATACACACTTCCTTAATAGTTATTAGCATTATACAGAGAATGAGGAGCAATATGAGCCATTAATGGCTCAGAACCACAAAAGTTTAATGACATAAAACGTTTGTCTAAAATGAACTATATTTTACACATTGTCATGACACAACAGAAGAACTGTGCAACTTACAACAAAACTAATTACATATTTCAAATCTGCATGCAAGCTTATACAGTCAAGCCCCGCTATAACAAAACTGACGGGGTGCAAAAAGATATTGTTGAAGTGATAAAACTTGTTGTAGTGAAATAGAAAAAATATAGCTGATCTAAGTAAGCAAAACAAAGGAACTTTTATTCTCAAATTCAAAGTGTGTCGACTGCATCATTTTCTTTCCCAGCAGCATCACAACCTGATTCTCACCCATGCATAGTGACGCCATGGTGAAAAAATTGGCAGCATATCCACGGAGTGAATGATGGAGAGTGGGGCGAAGCATTCGCCCGTCCATTCGTTCTTGCTTCTGTCCGTCCATGCGTCCGTCTGTGTGACCGTATACACCCATCCGCCCGTCCGTGCATGCATCTGTTCGTGCGTTCGTTCCTACGCTCGTCCATGCATCCTCCCCTGCGTCCGTTAATGCATCCTCCCCTGCGTCCGTTAATGCATACATCCATGCATCTGTCTGTGCGTCCGTTCGTCCATCTATTCAACATTCCAAGTACCACCATCTCGCATCTTTTCATCATATATTCCTCATATAGAAGCACCGCCGTCCAGCAAACATTCCAAGGACTAAACGAGAGGTGGCACACGCACACTTTCTTTCAGCTTGCGCTTCGGGTCTACTTCCCACCTTTAACCACCTCGAGTTCATGGTATATACTAGTTCACTGTATTCATGGCACTGCGGCCCAACGCTCGCTAAACCTTTCTAAAACCATGGAGGTTACGCCCAACGAGTATAACGTAGCAACCCTTTCTTGTCAGATAGGGCTCAATGTACATGCTAATGGCTGCTAATGGGGATCGCAGCGTGCGCGTTAACTAAAAGCCGAATGCTACTGTCTCTCATTCCCCATTAGCAGCCATTGGCATGTACATTAAGCACCATTTTTTATTGTTCAACAATGCACAGAAGAAATCTCTCACCGGCACCACATCAGAGGTCAAAATGTTATACTTGTTACATACTACAACGGCTATGAGGGACGAAGGGGTGCCGCTATAAAGAGCTTCGCCCCTAAAAGCAAGCTAAAGAAACGGATTTTGTGAACGAACCTATCGACTGCACAAACATGCTAACACCAGCAGCTGTCCACCATCAAAGTGTATTCGACAATGCCGAGATGGAGGCGTGGTATCACGGAGCACTGAAATGTCTTATTCTACGCTATTTTTATCGTCCGCCACTCGCAGCTGACTGATTTTGTTGATAATGCAGACAAACAGCCGTTATGATTAGTGACCACACTGGCCAAGCGCAAAAAGAACCAAAAGCATCGGCATCGGAAAAAGCATTGTCCCACGATTTCACACAGTAGCTGCATGAAGGAAACTATGAACTGAGCGATTGAGCTTCAGCTTGGGATTGTCTGTGGCTCAAGAGCAGGCCAGTGGCAAAAGCCGAGCAGTCTCACTGCCATTGCTGTCGAGCAATGGCGGCCCCCGTGCTTAGTAAATAGCGGCGGTGTCTGCTGGTGCCAATGCGTGTTTTAAACTTCGTTGATGCATTTTCATATTCTGAATATGCATCAAAATGGTCAAGGTTGTGTTAACTGCATGTCATTAATTATCTGAGTCTAGAATCGCATTGTCAAATTTCGTTGAAGTGGAACGGCAGAAGAAGAAGTGTTCATTGTGGCAAGAATATTCATGCATTGACTCCTATGGACTGTTCACAAGGAAATGAAACTTTTTCGTTGTAGTGGAAATTTCATTGAAGCGGTAATCATTCTAGAGGGATTTGACTGTATATACAGGGAAAAATTTAATTGCCACAACCTACTTATTTATTTACAAAACTTTTTTTTCAGATCGCATCTCCTCTTAGGCAGCTTATAAGTAACTCAGTAATAAAGGTTAGGTGCCTTGTCAAGTGAGTTTAAGCTGAATTATGGGTCGAAGAGCTGCATACTGCGTTCATGATTTTGTGATGCTGACAGGTTGACCGGGACATTTTTGAAGAAGCCCTCATACGTCCTGGCCGTGAAGAGTTTATACAGATTTTTCTGGAGCGGGGCTTTCGTGTCCACAAGTACCTGACGCCCCGTAGGCTGAAGCAGCTCTTCAAGAAAGTCCAGGGAGAGCAGTTCTTCCGATCCGTCTGCTGGGAGGGTGCCCTGGGACGTAGCCCCGTAGGTGACCTCTTCGTTGATATTTGTTGTGGGCGTGAGTGCCCTCTAATGACACTGCCTGAACTGTTTGCAAGTGCCTCTATTGCATTGGCAGTTGTAGTTCTTCATGCAAACGTTGTGGATCATAGATAAGCCATTCTTTGGTTAACTTGTAGCTCCTTGTTCTGTTTGACTCGATCTCTCTTTAATGTTTTCCCTGAATGCTTGCTTTACCTACTGGGTAAGAGGGGATACCCATTCTCCCAATTCCATCTGATTCTTGGAGGATCCCCCGTAGCAGTTGCGAGCTATGTTAAATCGTATTGTCTGCTATTTTTACTTAGAGAAAAACTATCCTGTTATGTCTATTACTTTACAGATGTGCACGTTATCTATAATTACACCTACATTTTCTCCCATGTGAACAGTTCTCCAAGCTGGGCAAGCACTTTGTGGACACTGAGCTGAACTGGCTGATTGAGACTCTGACTGGCCTGCACAACTTTGTGGACAGCCAGGAGTTGTCTATGAACGCGGCAGGCATCTATACATTGGACCCCGGTGCAGCCGAGCGCAAGGCCCTGGCCCTGCTGGCATTGTGGTGCGCATTCACACAGCGCACTGCACAGGCCAGGCGCCTATGGCAGTGTTGCGACCAGCCCATCCACCTGGCACTGCTGGTGTCCATGACGTATGGACGGCTGGCCAACCTGGTCCACGTAGGAAACACCAAGAAGGACCTGTCAGATGCCTGCGAGTAAGTTTCAGTGGTACTGTCTTGTCATCACGAGGTATTGGTGCGCTCACTGTTGAGCAAGGGGGGGGATCACAGTAGTTCGTTTGTAGTGTACTGTAGGCACGGGTATGTAAGCAGTGAAACCTCAGTAATACATATCCACTTTAAACGTGTGAATAATTTAAACTTAGTTGTAATGGGTTCTTGACCGAGTCACACAGATTCGAATATATTCGCTGACTGCTCTATGTACCCATATGTTTATATACCTGTATCAGATAGTGTGTCTCACAATAACCGTTTTTCGGCATGAAAGTTAGCTGCTGCACTTTTTATCTTGTCGACGGTCACAGTGTGCCTCAAGTTTTATTCGTCCTCTTCAGTACATGCAGAGACCAGCGATAAATCATTTTGAGTTCTGCATGATTGCAATGGTGCCTTTACTGATAAGCATAAGGCAAGAACGAAAGGTAGGTGGCAGCCACAGACGAATTGACCAGCATGACTTATTGCGGGCAACCTTATCACAATAATATTCAGCTATCTGCTTGTCTGTATGTGTGACATAGCACTATTTCAAGCATACTGCATGCTTTTACTAGGCAGCAACTTAAGTGTGCTTTGCTGCTGTTGCTGCCGCCTTGTGCAGGACTAGATTCAAGTGAGCGGTGCGGTTGCCAGGAAACTCCACGGCAATGACTCTATCACTGGCTATTACATCAATTACTTGTGTATGGTGCAGCATGCATTATGCTGCTGTAAGTGTATTGCAGGCTTTTATTAATTGCATTGCTCCCCTGTACACTGCCGCATTCTTGCGCTGAAATGGTAGAACATCGTGGAGTGCGCACTGTCGAACCTGTGACTTGCAGCATGCTTGTCATTGCTGTGTTGATGCATCAAAGTACTCGTCGCACCTGTGCACATTCTGGAGAGAAGTGTTACGAAGAACACAGCGCCTGCAGATGTGTGCATGGTACAGCCAATGGCCCAGCAATCATGGCATGCACTGAGTAGCCGACACGCTGCGTGCAACTAGCCAGATACAATATAGGGTCCACGTGGCAGCTGCACATTTTAGTGAAACGATGTCAGTTTTTCGCTGGTAGTGGATCATGATAGTGTGTTGTGCTGAAAGCCAATACATGTTTCTGTCTGTGCTGCCGCAATGACAGTCTCTGTCTGTTCCTGTCCATCCAATGTATATACTTTTGAATTGCTCCTCGGTCTCACCACTGCGTGCTGTGCGACAGTCGCATGAGAGAGCTAACATGTGAGAGGCAGAATCAGCCGTTTGACAAAAAAAAAAAAAAAAAAAAAAAAAGCTTTGTAGCAGGTGCATATCAAGCAGCATTCTATGCGGCAGAGCATTCAAGTGAGAAAAGAATTGTTCGTTTTTCTTTGTTATTATTATTAGTCTGTTAGTTCTCAATAATATTGCGTTCAATTGGCATTGCATTTCTTGGTGTGCGGCAGGGTCTGCATGTACCACGAGATGCAGACTTGTACTTGGTGGTTAGTGTGTACTACCATTTTAGTGCGTAGTTTGGCTACATTCCCGGCATCCACTTATTGACGAGCTTTTACTGTGTGTATATATGTGAATGCTTTCCAGAAGTTGGCATCTGTGTTGGAACTTGTAGTGTCGTTGGTTTTTGCTTTTTTTTCACATGACTGGCAACTTGTGTTTCGATCATGGCAGAAACATACTCGTATTGTTTTCAAGCACCTGCAGGTGTGTATATTTAAAGGGCACTTGAACAGTTTTGCTGTTGTCATAGCAAGTACGGGAAAGTACTTGAATTCCCACTCCATTCATGCCACAATACTATGTTTTAGTTTTTCTATGCTATCCTGTTTCGTCGCCTGCCATTTGTGCTAGAAATAAGAACCTGCATGAAATACCCCTAGTTTGCTGCGAATTTGGGCACTTGGGCTAAGGTTTGTTGACAAGCTTGTCTTTTGTCTAATAATATTAATATTTTTGGGGATTTTACATGCCGAAACCATAATGGGAATGTGGGGCATATCATAGTGAAGGGGGCGAAAAGTTTTGACCGTCTTGTGTCTGTATTGTGCGCTGACATCACACAGCACACTTGCTTGGACAGCGTTTCACCTCCATCAAAATTTGACTGCCGTAGTTGGTATTGAACCCGTGACTTTCAGGTCAGCAGCTGAGCGCCGTTACCACTGTACCACCACGTCCGCTGCATAAAAAACAAGGTGCGTCCTGTTGTGTGCTGTTCACCTCGCACCCTTTCTGGCGCCACCGCTTTTCCCAGGAGAAGCGCTCTCCCATGCATTGCTATGCGGGACAGCAGGCCGTAAATAACATGTTTTATAGCTGCACATCACAGGTTCGATTTTGAATTGTTATTAGGAGCATCTATTACACCACATATGTGAACAGTTTGCCCTAAGAGGGTCAATCTTTCACAGAGTATAGACCCCAGTGATTGCTGCCCATTTTATTTACCTGAACTGTAAATAAGTGTTCTATTGCAAAAATAATTGGGAGTAGATTTACTTCTTCCTTCAAGATGAAGCAGTCAGTTATGCAAGCACTGAGGAGAGTGGCCGAAGGGTCCAGACACCCTTTATTCTAAAATTAGCTTTTCCTCTGTGTCTGTGCTACAGGCAATATGGCAACTACGGCAGGTTGGGTAGGTTAGTAAATATGACTCATTTGACAAATCAGTTGCGTGTAATTTTTGTTGTTTATTGCGTCATCAGTTGGATCTGTTCGCTGGCGTTTCGTGGGCTGGGTGTTGTTCTTTTGCAGGTAATGCAGATAACCACGAAACACAGTAGGGACCGCCTTTGGATGCAAAAGTCTAATCCTTAAGTTCTTTTGCAGTCATTCTCAGTAAAGTCTAAAGAGCACACGACCGACCACTTGCTCGGCTTCCACATGCTTCCTCTTCCTGATGACCCTTGTCAAGTAATATTCTTCAGCTAAGCACTTAACGCTGTAGATCGCATGGGAATTCATGGTACTGCAAGGTAACGTCTCTTCCCGCGTTCGACTTGCACAGCGGCACACAACAACTTCGCGGCATCACACCGCTAGAAAACACCGTCTGCTACAAACGCGCGCAATAAAAATGGCACTCTACCACAGAAAACATGTGTCTAGCTGCCCACACACACGGTCACACAAAGCAGTGGCTGTGCAAAAACAAACCACACGGCAAAGCACACGAATGCTCATAAATCCTGTGGCGACCCCACTGCCGCACGAATTGATGTCTACTTTGCGTACAGGAGCAATGATGTTCTTCCTATCCCTGATGGCCCTTGTCGAGAATTATTCTTCAGCCAGACTTACCGATGCTGTAGATTTCAGGGGACTTCATGGTACTGCAAGCTAGCGTCTCTTCTCGCGTTTGACTTGCATAGCGACACACTCAGTGGCTCAACAGACTCGTTGCATCACACCACTAAGAAAAAACATTGGCACACACGCACACAATAAAAACTGTCCTCAAACACAGGAAACATGAGGCAAACTGTCCTCCTCCACACGAACGCACACAAAAAAAGCATGAGAAAGCATACAAAAAAGCACGCAGACATGCACTAATCCTCACGCATCCACATTGAAACACAAATGACGCTCCACCCGTCCGCTTTGACGGGTGGAGCGTCAGCCCCCTCACCAAAAAAGCAGCCGAAACTGTCAACTCTGCCCAGGCGCGCTTGCCCATTGACGGCGACGCGACGCAGCAGGCCGCACCTTGTTTTTTATCCAGCGGCCTTGGTATCACTCAGACGGACTCGTATTCTGTCTAGCTCACTTGAGTCTTTCTATGATTGAGCTATAGCCTTTTTTGCTTTTATTGCAGTAGCAACTATATGAACATTCTCAGCAGATTTTTGCCATCGCCATCATGTCCCAGTTTTATATATATATATATATATATATATATATATATATATATTGTGGTGACAAATATGGGCTCTGCCATAGAAACGACGAAGTAGACGTTTGTTGTGGCGGAGGCTCGTGCTGCCGCAGCTGCTGCTGAAACTGCTGGCTGCTGTCTCGCTGCTGTTCGGCGCATCAAACAGTTGCCTCACCCCGGCATGGCGTCTAACAGTATTCTTACATTTGGTGGAGAGTGCTGGTTGTCTCAAACTGGAACTCCGTTCCGGGACTCTACCTCAACCCTCCGCATCGCCAATGCCTGACGACATGACCCACCCACCTGCAGTCATAACCCCATCTGTCACTTGTTCCGGAATGCCACGACAGCGAAATCCAGTGATTTTCAACGCGACTGACGGCCAAGACGCCAAAGACTGGCTGTCCCAGTATGAAGCAGTAAGCGCCCACAATAAGTGAGATGATACAGACAAGCTCGCTTACCTTAATTTTTATCGCGTGGGTGTAGCAGAACTGTGGTTTAACAACCACAAAGCGGAAATACCCTCTTGGTCAACCTTCAAGGCGTGCTTTGCAGAAGTCTTTGCTCGACACTGTTTGCAAGCTCCGCGCTGAAGAGCGCTTGCGCGGCCGTGCACAGCGCTCTGGCGAGACCTTCGTATATTGAGGATGTTCTGGACCTCTGCCGTCGTATCGATTCTGACATGTCTGACACTGACAAAATATGGCACATCAAGAATGGTATCGAAGACGGCGCCTTTCACATGCTTGTAAGAAACCCACAAACCGTCACCCACCTTATTCAGCACTGTCAGAGTTTCGGCGAGCTGCGGAGAGAGCGCATTTCTACTCGACGTCCAAACCTCGACACGGCCTCTACATCTGCGTTAACCATTGGAGCTGTTTTCTCCAAACAAACCACCTTTATGCAGTAAATCCAGCAGCTTGTTCGAGAAAAAGTGGTGCGCCAATTGTCTCTTGTGCCGTACGTTCCGACCAGTGCACACACGCTGACCCCAACGCTCCGCAAGGCAATCGAAGACCAAGTTTCTGACGTGCTGCCTCCCACATACCAACCTTCACCTATCTCCGCCCCTCTCACTTATGCTGTGATCACCAGACGATCGCCGCTGTCGCTACCAACCGTCACGAATCTTGCTTGACAGCTCCGTCCCCTCTACACAGCAAGTCCACCTATCTGTCCCCACCCACCCCCTGTTTGACACCCCGCACCACTATCAACTAACCCTTGGTGCACTTTGGACAATAGGCCAATTTGCTATTTCAGCCATCTTACCGGTCATGTAGCACGCTACTGCCGTCGTCAAGATTACAATCCAACTGCTGGTGAGGCGATTTATGGCTCATATTGTCCAGAGCCACCATAGTCGTCTTCGTTCGCCCCCCCCCCCCACATCGGATCAATCGCCGCCACGTCGCCGTGGCTTCGACAGGGATCGGTCTCCCTCACCATGGCGCCGTTATATTTCTCCGATGCTTCCTTGATCACCACCCGCCCAAACAGAAAACTGACCATCGCAGTTCTCGAGGCAAGAGCTGCGCGCATATCGAAACCTTTAAGGCCTTCGTTTTTACCTACTAAAGAAATAACTGTGCATATTGATGGTGTACCTGCGAAAGCGCTCGTTGATACTGGTGCTGTCGTGTCTGTCCTAAGTGGTGAACGGTGCCGCAATTTGAAGAAGCTTGCGCTGCCGCTTTCCGATGTCTCTCTCCGCACGGCCGCTGCGCATCACATCCAACCTTCTGCGGCATGCGCAGCTCGACTGGTCATTCAAAATATTTTGTATGTAGTCGAATTCGTTGTGTTTTCCCCATGTTTACAGGATATCATCTTAGGCTAAAACTTCCTCTGCACTCATCATGCCGTCGTTCACTGCGCGCATGCCGAACTAGAGTTCTCGACGATGTGTGAACTGTCCCTGTGTGAAGCGCTGACGTCTGAAAGACCTTCTTTCAAGCCGCCATCTTCCAGAGTCACCATGGCCGCAGAAACTCGCATCCCTCCTCTATCCTGTGTTCTTGTGCCACTCTTTTGCGACGACGCGCCCTCTGTCACCGCCCTCTTTACCCCCTCTGACGCCTGTTACAAATTGTGTAGAAGACGAGGAGCGATGTTATCATCATCGGGGAATTAGATCACTTTTAAATAAAGAAGATGTCGACGGGTGGGCTTCGCCATGGGCACGGCGGCTCGTCCTTTCCTCAACATTTTGGTGCCATGAAACCCGGGACGAAGGACCTTCAGAGGTGAAATAGAGCGGCCTTCACGAATTTCGACCACAGTTGCAGCCTCGAGGACTTTGTGAAGCCACCATTGGTTGAAGCCTATGTTCGAGGCCTAACCCTGCCCGTGACCCAGACCGGGGAGCGTGACATGTCGACGATGCCCGGAGCTTCATCATGCGATGCTTTGTGATGGGTAGGACGGAGATGCCTACTTCACCTCGGTGCATGGCCGGCCAGTGATTTTCTACGTTTCCCGACATTTGGCCGGATCATGGAGGCCTTAATCGAAATGCGTATTCAAGTACGAAAGACCATCACGGAAGTCATCTCCAGCATCGAAAGTCTCCTGCATTTAGAACGCTCCCAATTAAGTGAGTTGCGGAATATTCACCACGTTTTGACAGACCGGTTTGAGCTTCTCAAAGGAATTGATAAACAGATAGAAGACATGGTGGATATTGGCCACTTAAAAGCCGGAATGGAGGAAGTCGATGTTTATGTGCGTAAGATTATTCTGGCGAAAGTCAAAGTTGAATATAAGATTGAAGATGCGCTAAAGGCTCGGCAGGCTTACTTAGAAAGGATAAAGCAAAGGGTCAGAACAAAGTTGCAAGCGGAAGTGCTCTCTTCGCCTGTGGCGCAACCATCTAGCCAATGCTTTATCAATTGCGATATTGTCACACAGAAGGTTAATGGCTTAACCCCACGACAGATAGAACAATGTGTTGGATGAAGAGAAATCAACGTTTTCACTACAGAGAATACAACCCGGAGGACCATCAATAAAGAACAATCTGAACTTCTTGAGACCTATTCGATGCCTTCAGAGCCCTCGTCAACATTCAACGCCCGTCAACTTAACATGAGAGCAGCTGCTCGGGTGTGTGTGGGCGAAGAGACTTCTACAATCGAATGGCGTGATGCCTTTGGAAATTCAGGAGACATTGCAGAAGGTACCAAAAATAAGTACTCACTGACGTGTGCAATGTCCACTGTGAGGCAGTCCTCAGTGCCGTGCTTACATGTTACCGGAATAATCAAATCACAGCCACAGCAACAAGCGGGAGAAAATAGAAGACGAAATGGAAAGGCCTTGAGGACACAGAAGCCTACTGCCTGTAAAGCTCATAAGTGTAGCTCTTCAAAAATACTGCCGACACCGAGGAAAAGAACAAAGTAGATCGTGCGCGCTGCATCACTGTTGATGCCTAAAGCCAAGACCGAATCAAAGCAGTGAATGATACAAGCCGAGGCGAGGGAAAAAGGCAGGTGCTCACAAGGTAAATTCAGCCAAGACGAGAAGGCCACGGAAGAGGTTCCTCAAGAAAGGCAACCTACGATCTTCATGTAACAGCCTTCATTGGGAATGTAGATACCAAGGAAACCTGCTCAGCCACAACAGAGGTGCATCGATGTCAACGCACTCAATAACACAAACGTGGCACAAGCGCCGAAAACACCGTTGCAAGATCAAGTGCAGAAGAAGACCCGGATGACACTACTAGGACTGACGTGGAATGCTTGGTAATACTGACGAACATTTTGTATTCGGAACTCATGTGAGCGTTCAATTTTCTTTGTCATCAGGCGCCACTGTGGAGGCCTGGAGAATGTTACAAATTGTGTAGAAGACGAGGAATGACGTTATCATCATCGGGGAATTAGGTCACTGTTCGAAATAAAGAAGATGTCGACGGGTGGGCTTCGCCATGGGCACGGCAGTTTGTCCTCTCCTCAACGCCTTCGGCTCTCGCAAAAGCTTCCTTCTCCCGTTCCCAGTTGTCGCCATAGAAAACTCACGTGGCTCCATTTATATAACGAACTTGCTTCTTTCCCCAGCCATATTATGGCGAAGTCCTGGATCACCTTGAGGAAATTGATTCTGTTTCATCCGGTCACCTACCTGATGACTTGCCATCATCTCACTTAAACACAGTTACCTCTGATACCGCTCCCACTTTATCTCCAGAGGCTTTTTTCCCGTTGATTGACCCTAAACTTCCCGCTGCTCAGCGCACCCAACTCCTGGCTCTACTCGATCGCTTCAAGATGTCATTTGACCATAGCCAACCTTCTTTGGGTCGCACGTCTGCCATCGTTCACAACATCGACACCGGTAGCCATGCACCTTTGCGACAGCGCCCGTATCGAGTTTCTCACATTGAACGCCGTGCAATTGATGATCAGGTGAACGATATGCTTCGACATGGCGTAATACAACCTTCAAACAGCCCTTGGGCCTCTCCGGTTGTACTGGTGAAAAAAAAAAAGGATGGCAGCATCAGATCTTGCGTTGATTATAGGCATCCTAATAAGATCAGGATAAATGATGTTTATCCATTGCCCAGAATCGATGACGCTCTCGATTGCCTGCAAGGAGCACAGTTCTTTTTTTCTTTAGACCTTCGATTGGGCTACTGGCAGGTCCCTACTGGAAGGTCCCCCGACCGCTCCAAGACTGCGTTTGTAATGCCTGACGGATTGTATGAGTTTAACGTGATGCCATTCAGCCTCTGTAATGTGCCTGCCACCTTCGAGTGCCTCATGGACAACATCCTTAGAGGCGTTAAATGGCACACGTGCCTGTGCTATTTGGATGACGTCGTCATTTTCTCGAAAGACTTCGACTCCCACTTCAGCGACCTCGCAAGCGGCCTGACTTGTCTTTCGGACGCCGGACTGCAGCTGAATTTGAAGAAATGCCACTTCGCTGCCCGCCAGCTTACCATCTTAGGGCATGTTGTTAGCAAGCATGGTGTCTGTCCTGATCTAGCCAAGCTTCGCGCTGTCGCCGACTTTCCCAGGTCGGCTAAACTAAAAGAAGTACGCAGCTTCATCGGCCTCCGCTCATATTTTCGCTGTTTTGTGCGCAATTTCGCCACCATCGCACTCCTGACGCAGCTACTAGCCGACAACCAAGACATCACGGCATGGTTCCCAGCATACGACGAAGCATTTGCCTCTTTATGTCATCTTTTGACATCACCACCTATCCTACGTCACTTTGATCCCGACGCTCCAACCGAAATCCATAAGGATGCTATTGGAGTAGGCCTCGGCGCTATTCTTGCTCAGCGTAAATATGGCTTTGACAAGTGTGTTGTATCCTACGCTAGTCGCACCCTCACTAAAGCGGAAAAATACTATTCAGTCACCGAGAAAGAATGCCTTGCCATTGTTTGGGCAATCACGAAATTTCGACCTTATGTATATGGCCGCCCAATTGTCGTCGTGACTGATCACCACGTATTGTGTTGGTTGTCGTCATTAAAGGACCCATCTGGTCGCCTAGCTCGCTGGGCACCATGTCTTCAAGATTGCGACATTCGTGTAATTTATCGGTCAGGCCGCAAGCATTTGGGCGCCGACGTTCTTTCTCGCTAGCCACTTCCCAACAATTGTTACAGCGTCTGTTTCCAGCTGTGAATGTTCTTTACTTGAACATGCCGACATGTCTGCTGAGCAACGCCAGGATCCATGGATAGCGTCTCTCTTAGAATACCTGTCTCAGACGTCTCCAGGTAATGACAATGGTTTACTTCAAGGAACTGCTCGCCATTTTACCATCTGTGACGGTCTTCTGTACCAGCGAAACTACTTATCTGATGGCCGCAAATGGTTGCTGGTAATCCCTCGCCACCTACGTTTTGACGTCTGTGCCTCCTTCCACGCGGATCCGCAATACGCTCATGCAGGTGTGGTGAAGACGTATGCTCGCCTAGGAATTCGATATTACTGGCGCGGAATTTACTGCTTTGTTAGGCAGTACGTTTGTTGATGTTCCTTGTGCCAACGCAGAAAAGCTCCCCTCACACAACCACAGGGCCACTCCAGCCAGTGCCTTGTCCTTCTCGGCCTTTCAGCCGCATCGGAATCGACTTGTACAGTCTCCTACCATACACACCAAATGGAAACCGCTTGGTCATTGTAGCTGAAGACCACCTAACGCGCTACGCCGAAACTTCGGCGCTTCCCGACGCCACTGCGCGTGAAGTCGGCTCGTTCATTGTGCGCAACCTCATCCTCCGGCACAGTGCAGCCTGCGAGCATCTTAGTGACCGTGAGAGTTCCTTCTTGTCAGAAACTGTAGAAGCCCTCCTACGCAAATGCAACATCGTGCATCGAACAACCACCGCTTATCACCCCCAAACCAATGGGATGACCGAGCGATTTATTCGCACGCTAGGTTACATGCTCTCATTGTATGTTTCCGATGACCATACGAACTGGGACTGCATACAGTCATTTGTTACTTACGCTTACAACAGCGCAATTCAATCTACAACTGTATTCTCCCCATTCTTGCCTCTTTATGGTCAGGAACCTTCATCGTTCTTGTACACTATTCTTCTGTACCGCCCAGACCTTTTAGAATTGACGACTTTGGCTGAAGCTGCCACATATGTCAGAGAATGTCAGCAGCTCGCATGTTCGCTTACTACGCTCGATCAGGCTCACCAGAAGCACTCCAATGACTGATGCTCATCCCCTTTGTGATACGCACCTGGAACAATCGTGTGGCTCCGTGTGCCATCGTCTGCCCCAGGCCTTTGCTCAAAGTTCGTACCCAAGTATGACGGCCCATGCCGGATCCTGCGCCAGACATCACCAGTCAACTACATGGTTGAACCTATTCAGCCACCTACAGATCAACGACGCTGCGTGCGCGAGACTGTGCAGGTCGACCGTCTAAAAGTTCACTACGACCCACAAGTACTGTCTGTGCCATAGGTCACCAGGATGGCTCCTTTTGCACTGGGGAGTCAATGTAGTGACTCAGCTATAGGGGGCCTCTGCTATAGAAACGACGAAGAAGACGTTTGTTGTGGCGGAGGCTCGTGCTGCTGCAGCTGCTGCTGAAACCGCTGGCTGCTGTCTCGCTGCTGTTCGGCCCATTAAACGGTTGCCTCTCCTTTCACCTCAGCGTTGTGTCAAACAGTATTCTTATATATATATATATATATATATATATATATATATATATATATATATATATATATATATATATATATATATATATATATATATATATATATATATATAACTTCAGGGGCAAATTTAATCCTCACATACTGCGCCGCCGCCCCTCGGGTGAATTCTATACTAAACCGCCACCTCAACATACTTAAACAGAGTAGTCGCCTCTCTGCCATTTTTCAGACTCCGCCCAAGGTGGTTTACCGAAAAAATATAAACCTGAGAGACTTACTGGTCAGGGCGAAAACACACAAATCCGACCACCATCAGGGCTGTAGACCGTGCGGGAAACCTCGCTGCAGGGTGTGCACACACATGGTGACCACAGATACGGCCGAAGCCTCCTGTTAAGACTATGTGTACAAAATTAAAGACGACCTTAACTGTGGCTCAGCCAATGTGGTATACAAAATTCGCTGTGAGGTGTGCAAACAGGAATATATTGGACACACGGAAACCGCGTTCCGTTTGCGTTTCAACAACCACAGGGCACACGTAAAGGGCCTCCCCAATTTGCCGTTCTCCAAACATATCAATCTTCCTGGTCACTCTTTCGAATGCGTAAGTGTCATACTCCTACAATCCGGCTTCCAGAACACACGGGAGCGCGAACAGCGGGAGTCATACTTTATAAAGAAATTCAGATCACTTACCCACGGAATCAACGAGAGCCCTGGGCGACTGACGTGCTTCCGCGACGTTTCGTGAAACACAGAAATTGAATTACTCAATTAATTTATTTATACATACGGGAAGTCGCACACGCAAGTTGGTCAATATAGCACGTGAAACTAAACCAATTCGATGCTACGTGAACCAAACGGCGTGTGTTAGTATTATTAGACTTTATTTTCATTTCTGAGTACTTTTTTAGTATTATTTATTTTTATATATTTTTGTTTACGTTTTCATCCTTTACAAGAATACCCATTCATTTATTTTGAGTATGACTGGTTGTACATTTTTCTGCAAGAGAGGGCAGGTGGAGGGAGGGGGAGAGGGCACATTAGCTTTCCAACGTGGCCATTATATTCCGAAAGCTGGAGCGGGTCGTATGCTTCTTGTGTGTGTGTGTGTGTGTGTGTGGCCCGATGCCACGAGCCAGCCGCCGAACCACGTGAACTTAAACTCGATTCATGTGTGGGATGCGAGTAAGCGGCAACATGTTCCACATTTTTCCGTTTTTCTTGGTCGCCTCCACTGGCGGCGCGTCTTACCTATACCCAGTAACAATGCCAGAATTACCCGCTTGTTTCCGGCGGCTCTCCGTCGCTCCTTTCTAGTTCCTCTCCTCCTTCTGCTTCTTGTTGTCTGTTGCTACCTCGTTCGCCCGTTTGTCTCTTTTTTTTGGAGGGTCTTTGAACTGTGAGGGTGACCCTCTGCTACGGGAACCTGTATCATTTCACTTACATCCTCCGAAGGAGGCTGGTCCACCAGCCGAAACTGTTAGGATTAAATAAATATTTTATTGTTTTGTTTCCTATACTGCACTATTCTCGAAGTTTATAACCTTTTTTTACGGTAGCCGGAAGAAACTCTGATCATCTATTTCATCTATATATATATATATAGATATGTTTGTGTGTGTGTGTGTATATGTATACACATATATATATGTATATATGTATATGTATACATATATATATATGTATATGTATGTGTACGTATATATATATATATATATATATATATATATATATATATATATATATTAAAAAAAGGACGAAGAAGAACAAATCTGGAGAAAACAAATATTGAATCACCTGACCAGGGATTCGAAACCCCTTGCTCTGCAGCGTGCTGCGTTACACAACTCAACCATGCACCATGCATGCACCAGCATGATAACGACAAGCTATTTATATACACCATATACCACTTCAGATCTCAAAGAAGGTTGGGCATGTTTCCTATCACGCAATGCTCCTACATTTTCTTTCAATTTGAAAACTGCCCTTGAAACGCGCACGAAAAAGTGGCCCGTTCCTGTAACCCCTTGTGATGTGAAATGGGGGGACACTGAACACACTTTGCATCAGACGCCACTGCATCGCAGGAGACAGAGACAGGTCACCCCACATGCTGCAGTTTAAAAGAAAAAGAAACACCTAAGTTCGTCGGGTTCTGCATTGTCGACACTTGCAGCGCGTCACTCTAATACAAATATGTAACAACTGTGATGGTTGTTATTTACACTTTTCAGTGTATACCTGTGCATTTCTTTTGTGCGTCCTTCTTTGTGCTTCACGGGTGTGCTGCAAGTACCGAGCTGCTTGTTGTTTTCCGTGGGACATTCCAATTTCTTGCTATTGCATTTATTGCTTTGTCCTTGCGGCGGAACTGTTACTGTTTTCCATAACATGGTGGTGGTGAAGCTGGTAGTGACGGTCATGCACTGGTAACTCCACGACTGAAAAAGTGCCAAAAGTACTATTCTCCCATTGTGGTTACGTAAATACGTAACCACAAATGTGTGCTTGCAGTTGTGAAGGCCAGCCATGCGGTATGAAAAGCGGATGGAAGCGGGCACTATACCTATTTTGTTTTTTATGCATTGTTGCTTGATTCTGTTATTTCCCTTTGTCCCTGTTGCCAAGAGCTGTACCAAGTTATGTAAATCTGGCCGACCTGGTTTATTCAAGTTGGAAACTCAGAAGTTGGGGAGTCAACTTGCAATAAAAATCGAGATGTACACATGTATTAACAGAAAGGCACACGAGCAGCTGGGGTCTCTGTGGCCCAGTTACAATATTGTGCTTCTTTCCCGGCTCTGCACTTAGGATATGGTTCTTCCCCACTCAAAATTGGAAGTCTCTTTTTTTCTTTTACAACTTTTACTGCATACACCCTGCAGTTGATATATGGCCTGCACGGCTCTTGTTCTGTCAGTCGTTGATGAAGGAGGTACTGTTACAATCGGCAGTGGGACATCTAACGGCTAACAATGGCTATTTGCTCTTGGGCAACTGGGTGCAGGGAGTTGGTGGATTATCCTTTCGTATCTTAAACACATTGTTTTTTGCAATGACTGCAAGCTAATGTTTTGTGTTATTGTTTTTCTTTTAATGTGATGTGTACTCCAGGCTTTCAACTACCCTTTTGCACTAAATTATCTTTGGATAAATACAGCAGCCCATCTGCCTTATGAAGATGTGACCACGGTTGAACTGAATACACTACAACTACTGCACTGTATTGCATAATTTTATTGGTGTGTTTCACTAAATACATGTAATTAACAATTGCCCCGCCACGGTGGTCTAGTGGCTAAGGTACTCGGCTGCTGACCCGCAGGGCGCGGGTTCGAATCCCGGCTGCAGCGGCTGCATTTCCGATGGAGGCGGAAATATTGTAGGCCCGTGTGCTCAGATTTGGGTGCACGTTAAAGAACCCCAGGTGGTCGAAATTTCCGGAGCCCTCCACTACGGCGTCTCTCATAATTATATAGTGGTTTTCAATCATATCAATCAATCAATCAATCAATCAATCAATCAATCATCTAATTAACAATTCAGCCTTTGAGCTGATAGACTTAGCATCTGTATGTTTGTAAACTTTATGGTTTATAATGCACTGCAATTAAAATTTTGTTTTGAACAAACACAGGGAGTTTGCAAGCATGGCGACAGGCGTGCTGGACTGCAGTTATCAGGAGGCCACGTGCCGAGCATACGACGTGCTGAGCGAGGAGAACCCGGACTGGGGACACCGCACAGCTGTTGACATAGCTGCGCAGGCCAACAACCGTAAGTTCCTGGCCCACCCGTGCTGCCAGCGCTGGATCACCAACCTCTTCATGGGCCGCATCAGTGTGCGAGACCTCACGTGGGGACCGCTGGCAGTGCCTCTGTGGCTCAAGGTGCGTGCCTCCATTCTGTGCAATCACGCCAGTTTTGTGCAATTGTAAGTGCACTAGAATTTAAATTGACACCTCTCTTTGCACGCTTGGAAAAAAGAAAAAGAGCAATAGTAGTAATACCCTAACCTGCTAGCAGATTTCTCAACCAAAGTTTATTGTAGTTGACTGGCTGCAGTTGGAAAGCTACATTCAGCGATGCTTATCTTTCTGCCTCTGGCCATAATTCACCATTCATTCATTCATTCATTCATTCATTCATTCATTCATTCATTCATTCATTCATTCATTCATTCATTCATTCATTCATTCATTCATTCATTCATTCATCTTGTGCTGAGCAGAATTACTGTTCAGCACAAGATGCAGTTATGTGCAATAAGGCATTTCTGAATGTTGTCACTCAATAAAATTGTCTAATCATGTTGCATATGTGTAAAGTGGTTATTGGGGTAAACGTTCACGGAAAAAATATGAGCACCAGCAATTGCACTGGTGTATAAGATGAGTCACAAATAAACAGCTGATGCATTTGACCTGCAGATCAGAATTTGATGAGTGATGGTTATTCTTGGCGCCATGATTTTGCTTTCATTGTTGTAAGTTGCAACCAGTGAAGACATCATGACAGGCAAGAAGGAAGCATTTCCTTCCATTGAACTTTAGAAATCTGCAAACACTAATGCTGTTTGCCAGTTTTTTGAAGATGAAAGTCTGTCCACTGCAGGTTGTTTGTATATCACGAAACACACGGGCCAGTGATTATTTGATTGTACATATCACCTTATTGCAGTTTATTAGTTGCTATTAAGCACCTCGTGTTGCCAAGTAACTTGGTAAACTAATAATAATTATTTTCTATGGCATCTGGACTGGCAGTCATATACTCAAGGGCAGTTTTTATTAAAGCATTCTAGGAAAGTTCATAACAGTATTGGAAAGGTGTCTCTCATATTCTCATGGTGGTTTTGGGACGTTAAACCTCACATATCAACAGTATTAGAAAGTTTTTTGAGCTTCCCTAATTTTTGTTACTCATTTGTCTCTGCATTTATTGTTATTTTTATTTTTTCCAGATCATCTTATGTGCATTTCTAGTCTTCCCGATGTATGTGTGGGTCCGCTTTAAGTCGGATCCTCATGAAATGGAATACAAAGAAGGTACGCACACACAAAACTGTCACTATTCAGTAGAAAGTGCAGTGGATTGGGTTGAATGGGTCGTTTCTTGGAAGAACGCAACTCGTAAAATAGCTCATGGGTGCAGTTTGATTGCTGGCTTCTGTTTGCTCTATTTTCTAGGCTTGTGCGAATACTTCATTGCTTCGAATATTCAAATGAATAGTTGAGTATTCGAATTTGCTTCGATTCGAATTCAAATTATTGAATATTTTCGAAGTATTCGCAATCAACGAATAGGTGTACATTAATTCGCATGTTACTGCCTGTAGAAGTGGTTTCATTGCAATGTAGGAGTGCTAAGCCGGGAAAGCACCTATCAAGAGGAAATTTGCTTTGCCGCGAAGCCCCCTTTCAAATATAAGCGGGCCCTGCAACACTTACTGAACATGGTCAGGAAACGCTGCCGATCGGTAGTCGAGGCTACTGAGTACACGCGAAGCAAATATTACAGCATAGCACGTGGCCTGTAGTTCACAAGAAATTTTCAAAGCTAAAAATTGCTTTCTTTCCTCAGCAAATAACACTACAAGCTCAAAAATCACTTGTCACAGCCATTGGCTGATTTGAGCATGACGCGCTCGTTGTGACTGGTGCCGCCGCGGGAAGCCGCGATCACAGTGAAAAGCCACGTATTCGAATAAAAAAAAAAGAGGTGCTCAAGGTCACGAGGTGCGTGTGACATATTTTCTTTCGCCGTGACATTCCTTTCTACTTAACTTCCAGCTGTTTGGTCGGGACGAGAAGAGAGAATGCAATTGCAGCATGCGACAAATTTTTCGCACTCCCCTCGTACTGGACTAATTCTAGAAACTTTCGGGCGGTAAATTTGTAAAGCAATAAGCATGTTTACTGTCTCCATGGCTACATGAAAAAGTGTTGCAGGGCCCCTGTAAAAGAACATGTTACCCTCAAATCAATTCTTCATTTTCTTAAGCTTGTTATGAGGGCTTATATGCTCCAAGTATAATAAATTTTAAAACCTTAAGTATCTGAGAGGTTATCACTCTCATCCTACCGAAACTACTACTCAAGGTTGTTTCGACTTCCTTTGAATGAAAAAAAAAAGGGCCTTTGAATAGAGCCCCTGTTTCAATTCAAAAGAAATATTGTGCAGGTTAGTTAGGTCATGATAAATATTCATTTTATGTTATTATACATCATACATACCATTCGAATTCGATTAGAAATTATTCGATCAAAATCCCTATTCGGTTCGAACCTAAAATTCAATATTTGCACAAGCCTACTATTTTCCCATGTTGATTCCAGCACTTCATGAGTTTTAGTATTGCAGGGATTTTAAAGTTGCATCAGTGTCTACACTTATCATGTTCGCTTATACGTGCAAGTACGCATCTTTTGTAGCAGCAGTGTCACCACCACTTTTGCATCAACCTTTTTTCCCCTCTGAATGTAATCTGTGAAAAGTATGTCTTTGCAACTCGGCTAGGTTCCTTGGCAAAAATTTGTAAACCTTTATTTCTCGTGCATGCACCATTGCCAGTCGAAGGCAGTTCATGATAAAGCAGGCATTGGGCAAGAAATTGCATTTTGCATACACGTGAAGTTGAAATTGAGATCACACAAACCACATTTGGTTGCTAAATTGTTTCAGTGCTCTGATTATGATTCATGGTGCATGATAGAGTGCAAGAACAGCTTTTGGCCTCCCAGATTCATCACTATAATTCTGAAATCTTTCAGTACCCTTCTCTATTCCTATACAGAGTAGCATGCCAGTGATATATATATAGATGCCAGCGAGAATCTCTGTTTTCCTAATAAAGAGTCTCTCTCTCTCTGATCATCTTGAAGGTTACCAAGAGCTGGAAAGTTAGCGTTAAATACCTTTTGACAGAACGCTTCGCTAGTTTGTGTTTATGAACTGCAGACTAATAAAATTAGATTTCACACATTGTTGCTTTTTTTCTGTATGTTTTCTGCAGAGGCCGACATTGAAGAAGAGAAAGACGAGCGAGAGTGCGATGAGGATGCCCTCCTGCCGGATGGGAGTCGTGCCATTGACATGTGAGACTCTGTGCTTAATTGTCCACTTTCTGTGAACTCTGGGTGCTTACAAAAATTGCTTGTGTTCCACCATCACCAGAAGCAATCACTGATGGCACGATACTATCATTTACTTCAAGCTACAGTAGCCACAGGATCGAATCTCGGCTGCGGCGGGTGCATTTTCGATGCAGGCGAAAATGCAGGCATATTGATTATTGTGCAGTCCCCCAAGATGAAAGACTGGTTATAATGTGGTCGCCGGAAAATTTGTTGTGGCATATGCAGTAGCATATATAGCTTCTATATAAGTGTATCTTGCGTGTATATAAAACTTATAGCTTCACCAGTGTGAAGCTATAAGTTTTTAAAGATATAGTTTATACAGGGGATCCACTGTAACTTTCTTCTGTAATTTTGTTTTGAAGTAATAGAAAAATGTTCAACAATTATATTTGATTCACTTTGCCCTCAAGCTTTATTATTTGAATTTGCTTCGCACCCATAATGTTCCCATTCACACAGCTCTACTTATTATCTCTTACCAGTAATCTTTTGTGCAGACTTCCGCAGCAGCAGCAGGACATGCTGCCAGGGCTGATGTCGGAAACGAAGGTATCTTTCCAGCCGGAGGTGATGACGACACTGCTGCGCGAGCGAGAGTTGTTTGTGCCATCGCCTCCACCGCTGTGGAACATGGTCTACCAGATGTGGAATGCGCCCATAACCAAGTTCTGGACATTCCAGGTAGAACAAGCAACAATGCTTAGTACTTTTGTGGTACTGTAATTCAAGGCGGGTGGGTGGATTTTTCGTGGGTGCAGTGTTGTATGTTGGAAGTGACCGCACATTGACATGCAGTTACGACTCAGCTACAAACTCGCAGCCGCTTGCTGTGACTGCTTATTATTTCTCTTTAGCGATATTGTAGGCAGTAGCAATCAATGTTGCCTACACCATAAACTAGAGCCACAGCGGGCATGGTGTCTGTAGCATTAGTGATGCATAACACGGTTGTTAAATATGGTTATTATCAGGTTCTATAAAAAAAAAAGCTGGTTTACTTTAGTTTGTGGTGTGTAACATAGGACAATGCCACAAACAGAGTATGAGAAGCAACAGGCACTGTGCAATATCTGATATTTCCTTTTGTTTGCTTTGTGTATATACTGCTTTTATACTGTAGGGCAGGCTCGTAGCCAGGTGGCATGCCCTATAGCCGCCCCTTCCCTTCAAATTTCTATAAGGGGGGTGCGGATTTAGTAATTGTGGTATTGCGGCATTGTGAGCCGCTATCACGGAAGAGAGGAGCTCGTACACATGACTGCCGCCATGGGCTACCGACGACTGCCGGTCTTTATTGTACGGTGGACTTATATACACAACAAACAGGTACATAGATCACAGCGCCATCTCTGGTGGCGTCGCAGAACCAATACGAATACACAATATATTCCCTCTCTTATTTTTTTTTTGGTTGATTAGTAATTGTTAGTACGTGTTAGTGGAGAGGCATTTCATCTATATACAATAAGCATGGAATATTTACACAACTGTACACTCAAAATGCCAAAAACTTTACACCAAAATATACACTCAATTGCAGCAAGCACACGCGTTCATGTCACTGGATCCACTCTAAATGTAATCCATAAATCTTCGAGGCGGTCGTCTTGTCCTGGCGGGTAGCTCCCGACAAGAAGGCGGTTGTGGAGAGGGTGGAGAAGAGACAGCCTGTTGTATCTCTTGCGATGCTACACAAGGGCTGCACAGAACACTAGGCACTGCACTGAGGGGGGTACCGAGTGGCACTGCTGATTGCCCACTGTCACAAGGCATAGGTGACGGGCTTGAAGGCTGTGCTGCGTGAGCGTGAACATCTGGCATTTGGATGACTGGGTGAGGCTGGGCGGCCTGTGCAGGAACCTTGCTCAACTTGGAGGAGTTCCATGTTCACCCATCGTCTAGGCAGAAAGAGGCTGGCCCTCGTTGTTCCACCACCTTCCGAGAACGACTGAACGAGAGGTCTCCTTTAAAAGAGACGGCCGGCTTCTTCACACGGACCATGTCTCCAACTGCTATGTTTGGTTTCTTGGCTGCACGGCGGAAGTCTGTGTACATCTTGCTGTATTTTTGCTTCTGTGCGACTCTCTTCTGAAGCTGGCCAAGTTCTTTGGCAGGGTCTGTGAAGAATGATGGGGATGGGTGCCCACTGATGTCCAGTCGTGTTCGGGGCAGTCGTCCATGTAGGAGCAAGGCTGGTGCTACTCCCGTGGTTGCGTGAGGTGTGCACCGGGAAACGCCCAAGTACTCCAGTGCCGCTTGTCGAAGAGGGCCATGTTCTAACGCAGCAACCTGTACAAAGTCCTTAAAAACACGATTAAACCTTTCGACAAGTCCGTTGGCTTGAGGGTAATACACCGAAGAATGTGTCAGTCGAATACCACGTTCATCCAAGAATTGCGAAAATTCTCGTGAAGAAAATTGGGGCCCGTTGTCAGTGACTATCTCGACAGGGTATCCCTCTCGAGAAAAAATTGACAGCAAGAAGTTGGTGATCGTTCTTGTAAATACCTTGTTGGATAATTGTACTTCGGGCCACTTAGAAAAATAGTCAACCAGTGTAATGGCGAACCTACAATCTTGAGGAGCTCTTTCCAGAGGGCCAACAATGTCTATGGCGACTTTTTGCCAAGGGCGCTCTGGAAATGGAACAGGTTGCAGTGGAGCAGGTGCCATTTTCGCACTCTTGTCGGCCTTCTGACAGACGCTGTAGTTTTGTATTGCGACTTCTGTTTGCCGGTCCATACCCGGCCACCAAAACCGTTCTCGAAGTCGCGCTTTCGTCCTGACGATGCCGGGATGAGCTTCACGCGCTGTGGAGATTACCTGATGCGCAAGGGACTGTGGAACTACAAGTCGCTCCCCACGAAGAAGTAAGTTGTTTACCACTGACAACTCGTTGCGTAGCATGAAGTACGGCAGCAGATGGCTTGGGACGAGCTTGTGCGGAGGCCATGACGAAGTAACGTATTCTTTGACTTTTGCCAGAGTGGCGTCGTCACTGGTGGACTGCTCGAACTGGTCCTTAGCGATGCACAGCGGCTCGACTAGGAACACAACTTCTGTAGAGTCGTCTTTAGGTTGAGGTGTGCATTCCGGCTTGCCTTCCGCTGGAAGACGTGACAGCGCGTCTGCTACCTTGTTCTCCGAGCCCTTGCGGTATTCGACGGTGTAGTTGTAGCGTAGAAGTCGCTCAGCCCACCTTGCAATGCGAAAGGGACGTCGCCCTGTTCCCTTGTTAGACAACAACGCTACCAATGCCTGGTGATCCATCTGAAGAGTGTCCCACTCAAAAGGTATGTCTTTGCGCAGCAGTCGACGCATAGGCTCGACTTCCTCGGCTAGCCTAGGAATGAAGTTTGCGTAGTATTCGACAAGTCCCAAGAATGAACGGAGTGCCGGGTTCTGCTGGTGTGGGGGCGTGGACGATTGCATCGACTTTGGCTTGAAGGGGTGCTATGCCTTCCGCACTGACACGATGTCCAAGGAAAGAGACTTCTGTTGCATTGAAAACACATTTTTCGTTAAGTTTCAGACCTGCTTTCGCAATGCGATGCAGAACTTCTTCCAGGTTCTTCGCATGTTCTTTCTCAGTCTTCCCGAAGACGATCATGTCGTCTATGTAACAAAGAACACCATGACAGCCTTGCAGGATTCTTGTCATGAGCTGCTGAAAGGCTGCTGGGGCCGACGCCAATCCAAAGCAGACCCTTTTAAACCGAAAAAGACCCTCGTGCGTAACAAACGCTGTGAGATCCCTGCTGTCCGGGTGCAGCAGGACTTGGTGGTACGCAGAGGCGAGGTCTAGCTTTGAGAAGTGGCGGGCTCCGTTTAAGGCATGCAGCAGTTCCTCAGTGTGAGGCAGCGGGAAGTTGTCGACCACAATGGCTTTGTTTGGCTCCCTTAGGTCAACACAAAGACGGATGCTTCCATCTTCCTTCTGGACTGCGACGATGGGAGAAACCCATTCGGAGGCATTGATTCTTTCGATGATGTCGGCAGAGAGCAGGGTCTGCAGTTGGTCGCTTACTGGTTGGCGTACTGAGAATGGGAGGCGCCTCAACTTTTGGGCGACTGGGGAGACTGCCTGTTTCATCTTCACCTTGTGCTGAAAACCTCTGACAAGGCCCACACCTGGGGTAAACAGGTGAGAAAACCTGGCCCACAGCAATGCAGGCATGTCAAACTTTGGCTCACTCTGCGGTTGCTCTACGATAGCGCCTTGCGGTGGAATGCGCCCTTGTGTGTCTGAGCTCGTTGCAGGCAACGTTGAGGTTGTGGAGGCGGATGTTTGCTGAACGACCGTGTGCAGGCAACGTAGCTCCTTCCCTGAAATTTGAAAATTCAGGGCTTGCACAGCATGTAATCCCAAAATAGAGGTCCCACTGCGCGTTACGTAAAGCGGTACGACGGCTGTTCGTGCCTTGTACGACAGCGTTGCTTCAAACAGGCCAAGCACAGGGATCTTCTGGCGTGAAAAGTCAAACAGAGTAATGCTGGGGGTCCTGAGTTGTACTTTATCTTGAAAAAGGTTTCGAAAGTGACCTTCCCCAATTATTGACACTGCAGAGCCTGTGTCGATGAGAAACGAGACTTTGCGCGTGAGCGGCTTCGGGTTAATCACCGACACGTCGACGTCAACATACAAGCCTCTGCGTTTGTTTGTGCAGATGGTCAAAATACTGTGACCGCTCTCAGCGTCATCGTCGCAGAGGAGTTCGCGGATTGGTGCAGGCTTTCGTGGTTGGCCGCGACGCGAGCTCCGACAAACGCTCTGGAAGTGTCCGCGGCGTCCGCAACCATAACAGGTGCGGCCGCGGGCGGGACAGCGCGACCGTTCGCATCCTGTTGCGCCGCAGTTATCACGAGATACGGCGTGCAGGGGGTCGGCAGCGGCAGTTTCCGGCTTGGCCTTGTAGTTTTGGCGAGTGCGCGACGAGCTACGACGATGCTGACTAGGGGGGCGGGACCCGTTGAAGCGAAATCGGGGGCTATCATGCCTAGCCGGGTTGCGTCCGCGTTGGCGCTGCGTGATGCGGCGAATCGGGTTCGCGAAGGCTTCAGCTTCTTGGCGAGTTTGTTCGCGAAGTTTGGCAATTTCTACCGCTCGGTCGAATGTCAATGTGTCGCCTTCGAGGAGCAGTCGTTCTCTGAGTTGCGGGCAAGTTACTCCAGCAACGAACTGTTCGCACAAGTTATCATTCACGGTAGCGGCGAAATCACACGGGGCTGCCAGTTCTCGGAGCGCCAAAGCAAATTCGGCAACCGACTCACCGGAAAGCTGCCGACGTTCACGAAAATGATGACGTTCCACTCGGACGTTAACGGTGGCGGTGAAGTAGTGTGCCAGTGTGTCGACGGCAACGTCGTATGGGTCCGGAGGGTTTGCGGCAGCGGTGTGCGCGGACGTATGGGTCCGGAGGGTTTATGGCAGCGGTGTGCACGGTGTGCGCGGACGGTGTGCTCGGACTCGCTGACAGTGGCTTCAGTTGAAAGTGGCGGCTGGGGTGGGGGCGGTGCCGGCAAGGCGTCGAATATCCGTTGGCCCTCGGGGTCCAGGCAGTGAAGCAGGAGCGCGCGACGGCGGGTTGCTGGCCACTAGTCGGCGCCGGACGCGAGCACGAAGTTCTGGAACAACCGGAACCAGCGGTGCCAAGGAATCGCTGGCGTGCCCGGAGTCTCGAGGAACGGCGGCGGGGGAGATATACCGGTGGCCATCCTCGTCGCCATGTGGTATTGCGGCGTTGTGAGCCCCGCTATCACGGAAGAGAGGAACTCGTACACATGACTGCCGCCATGGGCTACCGACGACTGCCGGTCTTTATTGTACGGTGGACTTATATACACGACAAACAGGTACATAGATCACAGCGCCATCTCTGGTGGCGTCGCAGAACCAATACGAATACTCAACAGTGATGATAGTAGGTGTTTTTCTCAAACTGTCAAAGCTTCCAACAAATAGCCTCTCCCCCCCAAAAAAAATTCATGGCTACAAGCTTGCTGTGGAATCTAAATGCAAGCAGTGCTCATAAAACACACATACACAGTGATGCCATTGATCAACAAGTGAACATGTGTACAATTATTAGCTGCTTTTACAATTACGACCTTCACAGTCAAGTCTTGTAAATACCTATTTACAGGCCAAATAATCTAATATAAGGCCACTATAGCGAAACCTTAGTAATTTGTACTATACTGATAATTGGGAATCTCACATAATTTGCATTATTTGAGGGGTACATGCCAAATATTTAATTTAACTGAATAATTGGTGCAGACGATCCGCCACTCACCGATTTTTTGGCACACTTGGCCGCAACTTCTGAGCTATGCTAAGAATCTTGCATGGATCTCACAGGCTGTAACTGAACAGAATCGCAGCCTTTTGAAATACAAATTTCAAAGGTCATATCTTTTCCACTGGAAATATCTTGTGACACCGTACGTGTTTGAACAATTGGCTTCACATCGTTTGCAACTGCCAGCCAGCAGTGTGTGCGGTTGTGATCATGATCATCATCATTTTCCGAGTAGCAAAGTTTGCCACCAAAGCAAAGTGTTTTTTTTGTGGGCTTTTTGTGTAATTTGGATTTCAGCTGGAGAGCATCATGCAAGTTGGTGCAACTGCTCCATTTGTCTCCGCCTGCTCACTTTTCACTGTGTATTGTTTGTTTGTCGTGTGCTTTGAAGATGCTGAAGTAGAAGAGCTTGCCGTTGTAAATAAACATCTATTTCATTGAGGAGGCCAGCAAGTCGACAGCATTGACAACAGCTCTTGCCGAAAGGCACCGCAGGCCTTTGTCGATGCTGTGCTACATCACCAAAAATAAGCAGAAAGTACTCTATGCTTACACCTAGACACACTCGTTAACGCACACATGAGTACGCCCTCATACGTACGGTGATGTTAAAGCTGAATTGACTGGCTGCTGAAAGTGAATGCAGTCTATCTTCTTGTGGATGGAACCATATTGCAAGATAAAGGTTATATAAAAAACATAACATAATAATACATAAAAAACATAACACACCTGAAACAACATAACACATACAAAGCACCGCGAATGCAGCGTCACTGCCGTTTGACTCACTGCATGAGTCCATAGAACTGAGCCATGAAATCGCACCCGTAGACCCATGTGCACAAGAAAAAACACAAAAAAGAGCTCTTTTACAAGCACCCAGATAGCCTCACTTCCTTCCAAGTGGCACTGCTGGCAGCACTGCACAAGCACAACTCCAACTCTCGCGGTGGCAACTATAGCCATGCTAGGTGCAGTCAGCAGGTGCCCTGAGGCGGAAATGATTGCATAGGGGAGGATAGCACCCCCAGAGTACACATAGTTTGAACGGCAGCATGTTCACTGTGCTTATTGCGCAATGTATGGACAAAAGTGCAGTCCAGCATGGTTTGAACACGTGAGGAAAGTGTATATGTGTAAGCTGACCAAGAGCTCTGATCATTAAGCAGTGTTTCTTGAATGCCAAGCATGGGTTTCTTTTTTACATTAATGATCTACCTGGTAAAATTTCATCCTGCATGTGTGTATTTGCTGATGATTGTATAATATATCGACCAATTGGGAGCCCTGATGATCACCTTATTCTACAGCATGACCTTCAGCTCGTTACCAAATGGTGTGACGCCTGGAAAATGATACTCAACTCATATCTAAATGTAAAATAATGTCATTCTTGCATAAAAATTCAATTCATAGCTTTTCGTATTACATAAATTTAAACTTAGTATATCAGGCATTAGTGTACAAATATCTAGGCGTTAATCTTACACCAAGCCTTTCCTGAACCTTTTTATATCACAACCATATGTGCACAAGCTTCCAAATTCCTCGGGTATATTCGCCGCAACTTGAGTAACTGCCCACCTGACATTCGCGAACTCGCGTTTCTAACGTTTGTACATCCGCAGCTTGAATTCACATCTCCCATATGGTCTCCTTATCAAGAATACCTTATCCGCTTGTTAGAAGCTGTCCAAAATCAAGCTTGTGGATTCATTTCCCGCAATTACAACTATCAGTCAAGCTAACGCAGAGAAAACTCAACCTTTCCCTTTAAACTCTAAGTAATCTTCGTGACATGGCACTCTTGTTGTTACTCCATAGATATGTTTACCAAAAAAAAAAAAGGCATCAGACTTACTATTGGTGTGCGCGTCCTGCACATCACGTCTTCACAACGACTTCCATAGATGCGACTTCACAGTCGCATCTATGGAAGTCGTTGCGTGAGTGTTTCCATAGATGCGACTTTTGAGAGATTAAATGCGTGAGATTAAATGCCGAGAGATTAAATGATTAAATGCCGAGAGATTAAATGCGTGAGTGTTTCCATAGATGCGACTTCACAGTCGCATCTATGGAAACACTCACGCATTTAATCTCTCGGCTTTACCACGAGCCATTCGCCTATAGAATTCGCTTTCAAATGACACTGTTGCACAAGCAGATAAGGATAAATTTAGACAACTCGTAACCTTTCAGTATTCATCGTAACAAATATGCACGATCATCACATTATACATTGAGCCGTATCGCGTCACGAAAACTTTTTGTTTCTTTTTTCCTTGTTGTGCGAAGTATGTGTGAAGCTCCGGGCGCCCGGGGAGCCTTTGGTTGTTTGTTTTCTTCTTTATCGTTGACCTTGAGTCCCGCCGTGGTGGTCTAGTGGCTAAGGTACTCAGCTGCTGACACGCAGGTCGCGGGATCGAATCCCTGCTGCGGCGGCTGCATTTCCGACGGAGGCGGAAATGTTGTAGGCCCGTGTGATCAGATTTGGGTGCACGTTAAAGAACCCCAGGTGGTCTAAATTTCCAGAGCCCTCCACTATGGCGTCTCTCATAATCGTATGGTAGTTTTGGGACGTTAAACCCCACAAATCAATCAATCGTTGACCCTGAGGCGCCTCTCTGCGCTTCGTATCGTTATTGTCACTAGAATTCGGCGGCGCGCTTTTCGGAGAGCTCGTTTGTGACAGCCTGTAAAGTACGTGTAAATAAAATAAAAAATAAAATAAAAGAGTTTCCTGAAGGAGGATGAGATGGTGAAAATATGGTGGTGAAGGAAGAAAACAGTCTGTTTACATAGGCAAGTGTGAAGGAGAAGTGCAGGGTAATGATGAACTGAGTCATGAAGTGGGAAATCACAGCAGGGGTCAAGTGGTACAATGTTCATCTCCAACACCAGAGGCACTTGGTTTGGTTCCCAGCACCACTGGGCTCTCACAGATTTTTTTAATGAGGAGAGGGGTACCCCAACTTGGTGTTGTTCTTTCACCCCCTATCCTTTTTTCCCCATTGCACTGGGCTGTGGTCCCCTGTGGATTTCAAAAGTAAGCATTTTTCTAAATCTCAAGCTAGTACCTGTGGTGAGATGATAAAGGAGTGTTCAGTAGGAACGGGTTGGCCTGTCATAAATTGTGTTGAACTATCAGCCTTAGAAAAAGAAAAATCATAGAAGGATGACTCCTGTTATTGACATTGCTTTAGGATTAGTTCTTTTCAAGAGAGAATTTTAAATCTGACATACTGCCTGTAATAGTCATAAACAATGTTATTAAGATTTTTTTTACTCAGCTTTACTTCACTGTAGAGTGCAGCTGTCAATTGCACCCTGATATAACAGGTGACAAGAAAGGCACACATGGACAAATATTTTGTGTTCCTGCCCTTTTATATATGTTGTGTGTTTCTGGGCTAGGAAATTACAAGATAGTCTGAGCTGCAGTGGAGGCATCATCTCTTATGTCCATGAACTAGAAACTTGTAGCCTATGTAACTGATCCACACAGCCAACCAGGCATTGTACATAAGCAGTTGCAGCTTAGTTTGAGAGTAAAATTCATTGAGGGCTATTGGTGTCTTGACCATTCTCTAGTGGAAGGAGGCAAATTCAGGGTTCGACCTATTCTGACTAAAGATGTAAAAGGCTTAATTTTTTTCATGGATAGCATTGTGCACAAGGAAAACTTTTGTTTGGATTTCCTGTTGTGCAGATCTTCTACATTGTGTACCTGGCACTGTTCAGTGTGGCCGTGCTGTTGCCCTCGTGTGGCAATCGGTATGTAGACATGGCTGTGTGTGCTTGGACAGCGCTCATTGCCCTTGAGTCAGCAAGGAGGACGTACGTTCTGCACAAGGTATGGATGCAACCTTGCCAGCCGCAAACGATCACTTGTTTGGGTTCTTGCCTTTCATGCTGTTCTGTGTCTTCAGTTCGTCTTATACTGAATTAATGCCAACTGACCCAGCTTTCTTTCACTCCCTGTGCAGAGATACCACGACGTGCCCTTGTTCCTTCGATGCGTGGAGGTGCTGCTCATTGCGGCCTTTGTGGCCGTGTATGTGGTGGCTCGTGTGTTGGGCCCAACACCCTTTTTCAGCCCATACAGTGTCAAAGTGGTGCTGTGTGCAGCGCTGCTCGGGTTCTACTACCGGCAGATTGTCATCTACCTGCCCATCTCGCCTACACTGGGCCCGCTGCTCTACAAAGTGCGCCTCATGGTGCGTACATCCTCCTCGTTTCCTTCTTTACTCTACCTTGTGTAAGACCTTGTTAATTTCCTTAATGTCACCCACAGAAAAACTAATAGCCTATCAAATTATTGATTATATTGGTCTGTTGGTATAGTGTAACATGTAACACATACAAAACAATATAATGCATACATAATACCGCAAATACGGCACTTTGTATGTGTTATGTTGCACTATACGTGGCATGCTAGTCTATAGAACCTTTGTTTGTTTATTAGTGTATTAATTTATTGGCACTCTATTGGCTTCATAGCTGTACACTTTCATGTGTATGGACAGAAAAAATATAAACTCTCGGAGAAAGCCCATTTGTTCAAGTGCAACAATTCTACATCATACACAATCGAGTTCGACTTTTTTCTTCTTTCACTGTGAATAAGCGTACCATCAGAACATATGTCGTACTTCCAGTTAGTACATAACAGGGACCAGCAACTTCCAGTTCAACTGGTGATGGTCTCCGTTGCCAGTTCAGATGTAACTGGGATCAGCTGCTAACTGGAACCACTTGCAACTGTGACCAACTGTTCCCAGATGAAGCCATTTGAGCTGTAACTGGGACCAGCTACTAACTGGAACCACTGGCAACAGGGATCAACTGTTTCCAGTTGATTCTCAGCGGAAACCAGGTGGCCTGCAACTGGCACCAGTTAATCCCAATAGGAACCATTTATATCCCCAGTTGGAAATTTTCACCTAGGTTGCTTGTCATCCACTAAATGGCAGTATTTGCTAGAAGATTTAATTTTCTCCTGTGGCAGGAGCAAGGTTTTTGTACGAAAAGAGGGCCTGTGGTGGCGGCGACTCATGCATAACTGGTCTGTGAACACGAAAAAGAAGCTATTCGTTGTCATCATCTTGTTTGAGTGATGATGATTTGAGTACAGATATTTACCTTGTGCCTTGTGCCTGGAAGTGAAGAAAACAATGACAATGAATTGAGTAGGTGCTCTATTGATGATCCAGACAGCTCAAACTCGTACATTGTGAGTGCCCGCCAGTGAATACGCATTGCGTTATTCAACGTTTTGAAAATTTCCACGCAGTCCCAAAACTTCCCAAGTGAAATAACCAATGGTACTTAGTTTACAAAAGTGAAGAAATATGTGGCGCCTGTAACTGTTTTGTTATCAGGATTTTTAAATTTTATTAGCAGCAAGTAACTGTTTTTTTTTATCAGCAGGTAGCTGGTAGAATGTAGGTTGGCCCATTTTATTTAAATTCGAGATATTATGTTGGGGGGTCAACTTAGAATCAAAACCAAAACTAGAGCTTTTTTTTGTCGAGTGATTTTAGGCGGGTCAACCTACATTGGTGTCGACTGACAATTGTGCGACTACGGTATTACATGGCATGTACAGCTAAATAAAGAGAAACAATATCATGTAGCATTGAATGTGCAAACAAGCTGCACTCGTGAGATGCATGGAGAATGTTTCAATTGCACAATTAATAAAACTACAGGTTCCTGCTAGAACTCTACATGTTCCTTCCACTGTAAAGGTTCATTGACGCGTATGGCTATCACCAGTCACGCAACGAAGTTAGTAGTCACAAACTGATCCTAAGTGATCGCTGAACGCCATTTTAGTTGAAAAGTTGCTGCCTTGGCTCGGTCGCTCGATGCTTGATTTTTCACTCTCGTCTCTGTAGTCACAGATATCCAAACCAATAGGATGCGCAAAAGCAGGATACCAGCTTATTTCACGAGGCCATGGCAGTGCAAGCAAATGTGAAGTCCATGTGGTGAAGGCACGAGCTATTGTGAACATCGGTTCTTTTGAGCCACTCCTTTGTTGCCATTTACAAATGGTCGCGCAAGCGGTGCTAGTTGCAGGTGGGAATGAGCCTTAACTATAACCCATATACAGTCTTTTTACTTTTCATCTATTTTTCTCTCTCTCCGTCTCCTCTTTAGTAGACCTTGGTCAGCTATGGCACATAGAATTCATTTGAGCATTTCTTCCTGATAGCGCTTGACTTTCATTAAAAGCATTGAACTGAATAACTATTCAGTCATGCATGCTTTGAGGACACTTATGCTTTACAAAGCTGCAACTCGCATTGTGGCCGGCTTTCGTTCAGGTGGCCGAGGACTTTGTGAACTTCATGCGCATGGCACTACTGGTGATCATCAGTGGAGGCATTGTGGCGCATGCGCTGCTCTACCCGGACTACCCATTCAACCTGGAGCTCCTCAGGAGGACCTTCCATCGTGCATGGTTCTCCCTCTTCCTTACACCCATCGCCGACCTCGAAGGTCAGTAGACGGCGCATCCACGGCCAACAGTGCTGATGTGTTGTGAACGCATGCTCCACAGCAGTATCTAGAGTTGTGCATTTGTGAAGACTCACAATGATGCAGGTTTCTTGTGCAAGGACCAAAATATTATGAAATGAATCTGCTCGTACTGCTGATCTTTAGGAAAACTTGCAGAATTAGCACAAGCAACAGGAACATAGCCAGAATATTATTTTCAAGGTTGAGTGGGGCAGGGGGGGAGAGAGGCTGAACTATACTTCATGTATGTTCATGTGCGTGCGCGCGTGCGTGTGTGTGTGCACAAAAATAATACACATGTGAAATTAAAAAATATTGGGGGAGGAGGGTGAATGCCTCTCCCCACCCTCTTTTGGCTTCATCTATTATAGGGGGCAATATTTGTTTAGCTTCTTTTACAGCTACACTGTAATGAGTTTCACATTAGTTGAAAAGAATTCATCATCAGCCTGACTACGTCCACTGCAGGACAAAGGCCTGTCCCATGTTCCGCCAGTTAACCCGGTCCTGTGCTTGCTGCTGCCAATTTATACCCGCAAACTTCTTAATCTCATCTGCCCACCTAATCTTCTGTCTCCCCCTAACCCGCTTCCCTTCTCTGGAAGGGAAGCGGGTTAGGGTTAGGTTAAAAGAATTAAATTGGATTAATAATCACTCTTTTTGTTGTTTGGATTCGAACCCACAACCATCAACCAATGGAAAAGATGATTTTGTCCACTTTAATTTTTTTCAGTTTAAGTGAAACTCATTACACTATGGCAAAAAAAAAATAATGTCCCCTGTGCTTTTTAGTTGCGTTTTACAGAGAAATGAACTTCACCAATGATTCACCAATCGTATACTGTTATTTTGATGAATTTTAAGTCAGTTAAATTTTATTTCTGCATTTACACTTTTCTGTGTGCATCTATACCTCCTGATAGTCTGCTGTCAATGATTTTTAACATTGTATTTTGCTGCTTTGAAAGCACTTATGAATAGCTAATGTTATGCATAGAACAACAATGATTTTCCTGGTTTATTTTTCTGGTTTCGCTTTTTCGTTCACTTTTCCTGCTGCTGAGGGAGCTTTGAAGTGCCTTTTAAGTTGAGAGGGTTGAACGTTTGTAGCTTCAGTGTCGGGGTCGGCATCGCACACACCAGCCTCCTAGAAATGGCAAATTTCACCGATTCTGACGAGTATAATTCATTAGTTTTTGATGATGGTAGTAGTGAAGACTCTGAAGATGATTTTGATTCATTAGACATCTGCACAGATAGTGATACTGTGTCGAACAGTGGCGGAGCGTGAACAGGTATCTGCTGGTTACTGTCGTTTGCTTGAAACCGAGTTGTTGCTGCCACGCTCCATTCTGAAGATATCCGGCATGTTCTAAGGTCACAGCTCTTACGTGCAGAGTGTCAACATCGATTGGGCAAGGTTGCCTGCCGCTGGAGGCTCGAGGAAGGGAGTTAAGTACAAGAGGCTGACCGTGAGCAGATTTTGGCATTGCGCTCCGCAGCTCAAACAACATTTTGTCGGTTTATTTGAGCTGTTATTTAGCTGCAAAACGACCACCAAGATGTGAAATGCAAATAAATAATATGCATGAATGCATACTCTTCAGTCGAAAATAGAACAAACAACCTACGCTTTCTGTAAGACATGCTGTGCAAACTTGTGCTTCACTGCATCACATAACAGCATTGTGTGGTGGCAGTGTAGCTACTATGTTTTATTTCGTGTTTAATTAGTAGTTGCAGGTGGAATGCTGATATTTTCAGGGGTATGGATAGGACACTTTCGGTTAAAATGAATATTTTGAATTTTTTTTTTTGTGTTCAGCTGGTGCAAAGAAGCATTCGTGTACAGTACTTATAAAGAGTTCTCATTTTTGTGAAATTTTTTTTGTGAATTTTTTTTAGCAAAATACTTTAGTAATATTTACATTAAATATAGTACCATATTAGAAATTGCATTTTTTGTTCTACAGATTTGTACCATATATCACAGTAATAATAATTTTGCAGGGCAGTAGAAATATTCTTTACTACAGTCGTCGACCATTTATTCGGACTCGTCGGGAACCGCCGAAAAGTTCGAATAATCGGGAGTTTGAAAAAACGGATTCACTCGAAAAAAAGCACTTTTATAGGCTCGATCACACGAAAAAGCTGTCTATGCGCGTCTGCACACACGCACGCTTACGCGCAACCACGTCCGCCTGTACCTCTGTGATTGTCTGGCCGTCGCTGTAGACAGACAACAGCATCGATATGGCCTGCGCTAAGTCCACATTTAATGGTTGTGGTGCGGGTGGCGCGTCATCGTCGAAGTCACTGTCCTCCAGCGCCGGCTCGCAGACCTGACGGACGATGTCGTCATCGTCCAACTTTGTGCAAGGCAAAACGGCAGTGTCGAAGTTGGTGAACTCTTCAAACGTACCCGCCCCCACATCAACCCCGCTAGCACAGAGGTCGTTCAAAATGTCCGATGCTGCGGTAGGCGGACTCTCAACCACGGGGTTCTGGTCTGTGGCACTGTCCTCCTCAGTACCAGTCATAAACACTGTGTAGTGGAAGCAGTTTTGGATTTTTTCCCGAGTCACTGACTTCCAGGCATCGGACAACATGCTGATCACCGCCAGAACATCCACGACATAGTTTTTGTTGCTGTCAACGCATAACAGCATGCAATCTAGGAGGCGCGACCAGTAACGAACTTTCAAGTTTTTGATCACGCCCTGGTCCATGTGCTGCAACACGCTTGTCATGTTAGACGACAAAAACTCCACTGTCATAGCCTCCAAGTTGTCGATATGCCCATGGGCACTGTAGTTGTCGACGAACATCAGCACCTTGAGATTTTGCTGTTCGTACCAGCGGTCGAACTTGCAAAGGTACTGTTTGAAGAGGTTTGGCGTAATTCACGCCTTTGAATTTACGTCATACCACACAGGGAGTGGTTTGATGCCTTTAAAACATCTCGGATTCTTTGATTTTCCTATCACGAGGAGCGAAGTTTCTCTGTTCCCATCATGTTGCCTCCTACTATAACTGTCAGTCGCTCCTTGCTATGCTTCCCCCCATGACAACGTTCTTCAGACAAAGCTAGCGTCTTGTCAGGGAGCATCTTATAGAAAAGTCCCGTCTCATCACAATGAAAGGCGTTTTCTGGTGGATACTGGCACAGCAGTGCGCACAGCTTGTCGGCGCGGTAGTTGGTCACGAGTGTTTGGTCGTGGAACCATGCACTCCCGTCGCGCATTTACTTGAAGGCCGGGCCGTACCTTTTCTTAAAGTTGCACAACCAGCCGTCACTGAACCTGCAGCCGGCAATACCCATGCGCAAGGCGAGTGTGTCTGCTCTCTGTCTCAGCAGATCGCCAGACACGGGTATTTTCCTAGCCACCATGGCACTCAACTGTATGTTCAGCGCCTCTTCAAGCTGTGGGTGGCTGCTCCCGGAAATTTTTCTGCATACTCGCAGACGCTTTCTAAGCTGCCTCCAGGATCTTAGCCTTCTGCTTGAGGTAGTCTGAGACGGTTTGCTTGGAAATAGAAAATTCTCGAGCAAAATCAGACTGAGGTCGACCGCCTTCTGCCTGGCGAATTATCTCTGCTTTCTTCGCTATCGTGAGCGTCTTGTAGCTCCCACGTTGGCTGCATTTCTTCACTCCCGACGGCACAGCAACGGGTGGCATCAGAGCCATTTCAGCACGCCACGGAACACGCAAGAGAGGGAGAATACAGAGAACAAGACGAACCAGACCTAGCCGCAGAAGCAACTGACTGACACCACTGACACGCTGACACACGCCAAACGCCACAGCGAACAGGCTCTGTAGATGGCTTGGCTTGGTTGCTCGACTGACTAAAATAAAAAAGTGTCGCCACACATAGCCTTCGAGATCGGCAATGGGGATTTATGCGTGCATTTTGGCACTGGCCCGACGTTCATCCATAGCAATGCAGCATATCAGTGCTGGCAACCTAGGAAACGTTAACGTCACCGTCAGCGTGTAATGGCGTACGGCAACGCATCCAGTAAGTCGCACGAAGTTTGAATAACCGAATGACGCACAGTGGGGCGTCCGAATGTTCAGTCGTGAGTTTGCATTAGGATCAAGGGGGCGAGTGGCGGTGCCACGAAGATGTCGGAGTTTTCGGTGTCCGAATGAGCGGTCGGCGACTGTTGTTCGGGATCCCAGCGCTGATCACCAGTTGTTGCAGACAGGGGTCTACCCGACGCTGCCCCGCTGACATGGGCTGCCGGAACGTCAGGGTTACGTTGGACCCGGTCTCTTGTGGTAACGAGGCACAGCTTCGGGTGAAGAAACAAACGCTGACAATATGGAGATATGAAAAACAAACAGGTTTATGGCACTATTTACACTTATTTACAGCATAATTTTAAGGGTATCACAAACCATGAGCGTGGTGGTTGAATCGTTACATGGTTCAGAGCAATGTCCCGCACTTAGCAGCGTCGTTCTAAACCCTGTTAGGCTCCTCCTCCTTGATTGTGGAACGCCAATCACACACACAAGACACCGCCCACAGGGCATCAGTCAGTATACACGGTCCGCCGAATAGTCATTGCACCTCTTGACGCAATGCTCTGAGGAAAGAGGAAATGGGTTCTCTCCCGGAACAATTTGACGGTTGGGTTGCTTCTTCAGCCTTTCCTTGGAAGGGCAGCCAAGGAGTAGACACTTGAATCGTGGAGACATGACCTGTGCGGTCGGTCTGCTTCGCCGTCTTGCTAAACAAGCCGGCCCGGAGGAATTGCTTCTAGCAAAATTGGCTCACAAACTGTCTTCTAATTTCTTTGTCACTCCCCACCGCTGGATGCTGGTTCCGAAAGAAGTGGGGTTTCAGGCGTGGAAGCGCTGCCCAGCTACGTTTCTCAGCGACAGCATGGCGCCTACTGACGATGGTCATAACAGCTTCCCCCTCGCCAGATGAGTCACGGTGGGCAGCAGTCACCGCTGCTGCTCGCTGGGACGACGAAAAGGTTCGTAGTTGAATGCCAGGAACTCGCCTTGACTTGTCCCATTGTCTGAGTAATTGCCGAAAACTTCCACAGCGTCCTTGAAACTCGGCAACATGCACAGGCAAGCATTCGGCCCCCTTCGAACAAACCATGCTAAAAGAGGAATGGCAAACCAATTTTCTTTACTAGCTTTAACAAAAAGCTCACCCTCAAAACTCTCAAAACTCATTTGCGCTGCGAAACCAGACGTGCTACCTTACACATTCACATAATAAGATGCATGAAAAAAAACTAAAATATCAATTTTAATACATCAAGAGCACCCCTAGATTGCTTAGAAAGAGGGGCTGAGCGCGTCAGCATTTCCATTCAAATTTCCCTTCTTATACTTAATGTCAAACTGATATTTTCTGAAGAACCAAACTCCACCTCAAAAGACGACTCTTCTTCGATGTCACGGTTTGCAGTGGCAAGGAGAAAATGGTCTGTCTCTACTTTAAAGTTAGCCCCTCTGAGATAAAAATGCAACTAATGAATGGCCTACACAATGCAAGTGCTCTCCTGTCATGAAGTGCAGTACGTTATCTCATGAGAGCCCAATTTCTGGCTCAAGTAAAGCGCAGCTTTGCTCGTTACCACTGTCGTCCCAACACAGAACGGCACTATAGGCCTTGATTTCTCGCATGTCAATAACTCAATCGTAATCTGGAGCTTTCAAAAGTGAACAACTGATCTGTACTGTTTCTCGGCTCAAGGAACCAGCTTCCTTCTTTTCGTCGCTGACCACTTTCACCGGTTCTGTCCTGCTGAGAGCAATGGTCCAGAACTCGGGTTCAGTGAGCGCCAAAAATTGTCCAAACGTCCATCTTTGTTCACAGCCGCCAATAATTGTCTACTACTGATACAGTAAGCCATTTATCTTTCCTGAAACTTTGGCCTACGCTGTAGCCAGAATAGTCTTCGTTTGCTGAACATCAGAAAAAAGCTTACTGTTCCGCTCATATGATCACCTGATCAATCGTCTTCAAAGACCACCAACAAAACATAGAGACAAACACTGCTTTCTAGAAAGTTCATTTGGTTAAAGTTACCTGCTTATGCGAATGCTTCTGAGTAAAAAATGCACTGGGCTCACCTGAGCTTTTTAATAACTCTAATTCTTACAGCGTTGCAAGATACACGGCACTACTAAACAAAACGCTTAATCCCTCACAGTTTGTCTAGATTCTCAATCAAACCGTGTACAACAGAAAAATAGTCCTACGTAATAACACCTCAAAAGCAATTACATAGGTTTTATGCTAAAACCGTGCACCAATGACTCTCAAATCTGCCTCTCTTTCTCTTTTTTCTCCCGTCTCTTTTTGTGACTGATGAGGTCCCGTGCTTCACAGAGCTCCTCATCATCAGCCCCCAAATCATTAATCACTTGAATGATTATGGGTTTTCGTGCCAAAACCTTTGTATTGATCCCTAATTCTTCACACTACAGCAACAAGTCCGGCTTCTGCAGCTTTCGTAAGTCCATGATTGTACTGAATGCTCGCTACTTCCAAAAATAACTTCCCGAAACGGTGAAATTGAGTCTTTCGGCAAAGTTAACTACCAGTTCTAAAATTTACCCTCTTTTAGAACCTGGTTCACTCAAAGGAAAAGCCAAGCACTCACCCATACGTGATCCATGTCTCGAGCCAGCTGCTTCCTGTGGGCCGACTCTTACTGTCACTTTGTTGTGTTCCAAGCACCCCTGTGTCACGAGCGAGCCTCCGAACCTGCGAAGGACCGGAGGCTGAAACTGCTTCCAGATGTTGACTCCTCCCCTTTCCCCGCTCGGCGCAAACGAGCCACCGTCGTTTCCCCCGGCAGTTCGGCCGCCGCCTCCATCCGAATAGGAATAAACTTGTTTTTAACCGTTCGAGGCTGTCTGAGCTTTTTGGACTACCGCGACCAACGTGTACGTCTATGGGCCGACGACAACACCGGATATAACACACTTGTAGCTTCATATCTCGCTAAATTCCGGGGCTTTCGGCTGACCTCCGGTTCATGTCGTTCTCCGTTGCTGAGTTGTATCCCAAAGCTGCCAACCAGTTGTTGCGACCGTGGATTGCAGGCACCATAGGTTCGGGATGAAGTTGTCGAGGCAGGAGGAAGAAAGGCTTGAAGAGGGTTTATTACATTTTATACAAGGTGAGCTCTCGTACATGACGAGCTCTTTCTTACATGGCGAGCTTTTGAATCTGGCATTCCTCTACATGGTGCCTTCTCGAATGAGCCGGGTGGCTCATATTAAAGGGTATGTTCTCCCCAGATCCCTAGATCAGGGAAACATGCAGATGCTACTGTCCAATCCCAAATCACACACAACAGGTGGGGGGGACGAGCATCCACGGCCCATGTGAACGTCCAAATTTGAGTCGTGATCACTGCACTGCAAAGTGGCGCCAGCAGGGATCTTCTTCGTCGTGTGTGTGCCACTGGTCGAGCGGTCGTCCCAAGCTCCTGGCAGCATACATCAAAGTGTCCTCCGATCTTTTTGCTCAGTTAGCGGGGCCATTTGCGACGGCCGCCACGGTCTCTTCCGAGAAAGATGCTGTATTCGTCCTCTCTTGAACGGCTTACGGCGTCGTGGTGACACGACGTCTCACCCTCCGGTTAGCAGGGACAATACCTGGCAGGCATAGGCAACCGGCCGGTCGGCTACTTGTTTGAGGATTAAAAGAGCGCCGCTCCCTCGTCAGCTCTGGCGTTGGTCACAACACTGTAGACTAACTACCCAAGAATGGCCTGTTTTCTCGTGGACAGGAAAGTGTTCAGTAGGTATGTGAAGAAAGGTGGCAGAAAGTACAAAAAGCTTCTTTATCAGCAGCTGAATGTGATTCTTGCACAATCGAAGTGGTATGTCAATTAATTACAGGGGTGGAACAGCTGTGCCATTCGCGCCATTGTGCGCCAAGCAGGCGCCATCCGGTGCTAAACCATCTCTGCTGCGCCAAGCTCGTCAGTGTGTCCATAACTCATCAGACGTGTCCATATAATTTCTATTGCAATAATGATCAAGGCTCTTGCACAATTTACCTGAGTGTTTAAAAAATGCAGCATCGAACAAATGCAGCTTCAGAAGGGCTTTGAAAGGGCCTATATCTGCACTGAATGTTCTTACTACACTAAACTTGCTCGAAAAAACCCTTCTCGCTGCTCCACACCTGCTCCAAAACATCCTTATGGCTGTGCCAAGCCTGCTAGAAAAAGCACTTTTGCCTGCTCCCAGGACTGCTCACAAACCCATGTAGCCTGTTCCACCCCTGTAATTAAAAATTAATTAATGCAGTTCAGTCTAATCCCAAGGAGCAATTTTAGAAAGGTGGGAAATACCATTGGGAGCAGTAAAAAAGGGTCGGCAGATGTACAATATTTTGCATAAACTGAACAAAACAAGGAAACAGCTTGCACATGTGGTGTCTTGTGTTTAACTTGAACCTTATAGTTTAATCATTCTGACAATACATTTACAAGTTTGATGTGCTCACTTTAGAGCAAAAACATTTCGCCTTTGTTCTATTATTTATACTGTGACAACCTAATCTGCAAACTTCTTACATACATACAAGTAGGCAGCGAAATATTGGTACTCTGTTATGTTAATCAACTAGTGTACCAATCTTTTGAACTCTGTAGAAGAGAGCTGCTGCAAAAAGTTACAGTGCTCGGCCGCTGATTAAAAAAAAACAGGTTTGATTTCATGGCTGTTGTATTTCAATGAAAGAAAAATACAAACGTCTCGCATACTGTGTGATGGCAGTGTACATTAATAAACCCCAGGTGGTAGAAGTGACCCGGGGCCCTCTGCTACGACCCCTCTCCTAGCCTTGGTCCCTTTGGGACATTGGACGACATACTCCATAATCTAACCAACCAACCGATGTTAGACCTTATATTCTAATCAACCAACCGAACCATCTTTGTGTAAGAAAGCGATGTATGCCAGCACAGACATAATAGAAAAGAGACAGTTCAAACACTGTCTATCAAGTAAAAGGTCACGCTGTGACAAAAAAGGCAGCCACAATATTTTTCTGTGCATGCTCAGAAAAGACAGCACCACCTGACAATCAAGCACACATGCAGGTTGTGGAGATAGGTTTGTGAAAAGCTTACACTAAACAAGCGCGACCAAGAAGGGATGCGATGTACTCAACTGCTACCAACCACATAGATGCTGTCACTGGGTTTGTCGACTCTCTGAGGTGATGTAGCAAAGGCGCCAGAGGCAGGTTGTCAACAGACACGGGTTTATATTAACCCAAGATGCAGAAAAGTGCGACAATCATGGGTTTGTAGGCCATATGGGGCAACTCCACGAGACCGATTGAGTACGCTTGCCTGTGGTGCTATGTACAGTTACCACAGAAAGGAGGATCACAGAAAGGAGGATCACAGAAGTGCACGAACAAGAAGTCGCCTGCCAAGACAGCGCATATGACTGCACATATAGCAGGTGTACTAGCAGATTTTGCGGTGAGCAAGAACCAGGCAGCAGCGAGCTTCTGTTACGAGGGTGCTGTCGCAAGCGGCCAATGAAGACAGGTGTAGTAGAGCGCCATGCGCTAGCATGCCGTGCCCTGGCGTGCCTAGTCATTTGCATGCCGGTAAAGGACGATGCATGACATGCATCAAGCTAAAAGACCTGGTGTTCTCACCAGGGGCACCATGTTGCCATTAACAGTGGTTCAGAGCGCTTGAGCTGCTCGGGGCAGGCACAAGATGCTAGTTGCGAAATGAGGCAGCATAAGGAAAGGCGATCTCTATTCTCGCAGAATGTACGTGAGAGACAACTGTTTTAGGCGTTTTATTTTTTGGGCAAAGTAATTGAAGGTGGACAAATGCATGCAGATTGCCTCTAATATGTATGATGGACCAGTACTTAATCATAAAGCACATTTTGTCATTTTTATGACTGTACAAAACTGTCCATTCACTGATTTCCGGTGTGCATTTACAACTGTGACAACGCAACAAACGATTAGACAGTGATCTCACCAAGCACCTCAGTTTACTGCCATTCTAAGAGTTCAACTTGAGTGTTTTGCAGCCCTTTAAATTTGTGTCCCTTTCTTTTGAGAGAAGTAAATGCAGAAATTCTGTTACTTCATTTTCAGGGGATCCACGCTGCTTCACTTTGAAGGCACCACTCAACCAATCTGTGGAAGAATGCCGCATTAGTGAATGTAAGTGCAGCTAGCCATGCTGATGATTGCCTGATTACTTTTACTGAGCTGTTGTTTAAGAATGAAAGCAGCGGCATTGAAGCGTATGGGTGCCATTAAAATAGCTCTGAGGGAAGTGTAGAGGGGGCTTTGAGCTATCAGTGCTCAATAATTGGCATATATTAAGTAGGCAATGCAGATTTCCAGCTGCAAAATGTGTGGCTTTGTGCCGAAGCTCAATACATCAGCTGCATTGCTTGTAGATAAAATAGGGACGAAGGGGGTGTTACACAGGGCGGTTTTATGGCTTTAACCATTTGTATTAGGGGAGTGGCCACATCACCCAAGAAAAGGAGTTGTTTGGCCAGGTAGTTTTGAAGCACTATGGAAGGTTTCTCTGATGAATTTACAGTACTCACGGATTGAGATAGAACAGTGTAGGGCTAAGTAAGGCACATACCTTCATTTCTACTATCTTTATTTCGGGCCACATCGGCATAATTTATATTTAGCATAGGTCCGAGCCAATGTTATTTTTAGATACCTGATTCATCACGACATGACGTATTTCTCGACCAACGGCTCACACCAGTCGTTGTGCTAAAAAAATTTGATGTCTCATTTGAATCTATGAGTGCAGTATGTTTTTCTTCTTTGTAGTGAGGGCGACACAATTGCGCATACATAGGAGTGCAAGAAAAAAAAAGTTACATGCAGTTATCAGCTCTTAATAGTAAATTTAAGGAGGAAATCCACACTGATAACTTTCTTTGGTGAGATGGGTGTTACCCAGAAAAAAAATGGTTTTAATGTGTACATAGTAATGTGAATGTATTGAGGCTGATTTAATCAAAATTCACCATCACTGAGTTAAGGTAAGGCTATCAAGTCACTGTTGTCAGAGTTTGGCTTTCCCATGATGCATTACTCATTGTGCAAGCCAAAAGCTGTGAGGAAATAATGCGGCAAGTGATATGGCAAAGAATGAGAGGCATATGGAAGGAATATTTTGCGTTGCTGCTTGAGCATTGTCTGACAGAAGTACAAACTCATTGCAGACACCGATTACACGTGCACCAACCCGGGGTTGTGGCCGTACTTCTTCGTCATACAGTTTCTTGTCCTTCTAAAGCTGGTCTTGCTGACACTTCTCTATGCTCTCTTCAGGTGAGATGATTTCACTGGCAACTCTTGAATAATGAGCGTGTGTTTCAGTGTTTATGTTCATACACTTCTTTGTGCATGTAGTAGTGTGATTGAAGATTAAAATGTTTATTGACAAGTACGAGGAAAGTTTGGCCTGGAAAGTGGGTTTCTAGCCTGCTGCTCCTCACAGGAATGAGAGGAAAAGGGGAAGAAAAAGAAAGAGAATATTATATGATGACAGGTGACTATCGTAAGACATAATAGATCACTGCACATTCTGTCCTGCATGAAGCAGGACACGCTTGAGAGTCTCTACATTAGCTACATTAGCACATGCTCTAAAGACGAGCATCGAAACCTGTTTCGCTGAGAAATTTGAACAAGTGCTTTAACCTGAGGAATTGAAGCCAGGATCTATCTTAAGTTGGACTAGTTATGTTCCGTGCATGGTCACTGTAGCTCGAAGTTAAGCTGAAGTCAAGTTGATTTCATCCTAATTCTGCATTGTTAGTGTTGATTCATGTTGCGTGGTTTGAATTTCACTGTTGTGGTAGACTTGACCAAGAAAATTGGTGGCACACCGTACACTTTCTATGATGCTGCTGTAGGACACACTTTCAAAACATTTGCAATAGTGGCTGTCTGTTCGTGGCTGTCTGTTCTTCTGAAATGATGACTTCACGGCACGGTGGCCAGTGGCTGCAGTGAAACTGCCTCTTCATGCCGGTTACACGTGTTAAAATGCATCATTCGTAAATTTTGCATACTTCGACATTAGGAAAATTCTGATTTCGTGCCAAAGCAAATTCAAGCCCAGTCGAACTCATCTGTAACCAACTCGAATGTGCCGTGATAAAAGGTTGTTATATGTAGTTAGTTGCATATTAACCAGCCCATAAAAACGTCCACTTAGTGGCCAAACCGTTTTTTTTCCTGTGTATCTTTATTGAAAAGTGTGAACAACTCCTTCGCTGACAAGTTGGGCTTTTATGTGAGCTAAATGACGCCTGTCTGCTCACAAGTGAATTCAATCACCTTCGCAATGAACTTACGCCATTCCACTAAAGCACGTACCATCACGTCGAACTAATCATCACTGGCTGGTTGCGTGCAGCACGTCGCTTACTCGGCTCTCGCCGTCGCATGTCAGTTTGCTTGCAGTACAATGTATGCATGCGTTTGTTTTCTTCGGGCATACTTCACTCGGGATCATGCTCGGGTACAGCAGTAGCCTGTTGGTTTAACATAACAAACAATTTTGCGAGCAACGCGTGCAAGCAGCCTCACATGATGCGACGGTCGCGAGCTTGCGAACGGCATCATGATGTGCTTGTATCGCTGTCACTTTGCCGAGCAGCTATCTGTAGATGATTGGGATAAGGTTGCTGGCAATCAGTCAAAATGACACGTTCATCGCCACCGGCCACCTCGTCATTGCTCATTTCTGATGCATATCAGTCAAGGCACTGCGGCAACCGTGTGAAAGTCATTAATATTGATCAAACAGTCTCTGCCGCAACAGAAAGGTGGAAAAACTTTTGTGGCATATTGTGGTGTCGGAGAGTTAAGCTTCTCAGTGAAATTTTATGCGACTAAAGTTATTGCTTCTCGTGTTTATGGCTTCTTGCTTTAGAAGGCATGGTTGTTTAATAGCGTTGGTGGTCGTAGATGCTGAGAACGGTGTCAGAGATGTGCCGTGCGAAAGGTGACCATAAGTGTTCATGCTGCCTCCTATTTCTTTTTGTTTTTTTTCCTCACTTTCGTTCTGCCGGGGAAGAAACATCTAGAAAGTGAGCGACCTCGCTCGCAACGTCTGAAATCCGCGTGCGGTGCTCGCCGCGGTCTGTGATATGTTCGTTGCAAGCTAACTGCGGCAGGGCACACGTAAGCACGCACCTACCACATACTGTAGAATGCCTGTTTTAACATTTTTCGCTTCATATGCACCATATTTTTATTTGCGACCTTATTGGAACTGTTTGTAGGAGGCATTAAAAATGCTTGCTGTATGTGGACTCAATGATAGCACAGGAAAATTGTAAGTGCACTGAAATATGGTCATTATAACTGGTATATTGTTATGTCTGGGATCATTCGATTGTACTGTAATAACCGTTTGAATATTCACAGAGCTCGATATTCTATCAGGCCTAACTTGGTGTTTGCATCTGTGCGTGGTTATGCCTCTCATATGATTGCTTACTGTTATATTGAGATTGCAATTAAAGAAAATTGTGGAACCTCACTCTTATTGGTGAACCATAAATCGTAAAACCATAAAAACAAGGAAACATGCTCTAAACGAGGAAGAAAGCATTTAACTCTGTTCGTTGCTGAATTCGCGCAGCCACACGGCGCAGAAGATTGAGTCAGCATCCGACGATATCTGGAAGTTCCAGCGGTACAAGCTGGTCGTGGACTTCATGAACCGGCTTTGCCTGCCACCCCCATTGAATGTGTTCAGCTACATCATTGCTTTTCTGCAATTTCTCTGGCGTCTGCTCACCTGCCACTTCTGCCGCACAACGCATCAGCTGGTGAGTGTGCCACTTCAATTGTGCAAAGCTTTGCACAACTTGCCAGAAAATCTCTCCTGGTTTAGTATTCCAGAGCGATTGCTCCACTTTCACTCCTGTGAGATTTTGCAAGAGTAGCGCTGAATGTGTTAGCATTTAGGAGCTACATTGTTATCGGAACGTGCCGACATTGTTATTGGAATGTTTGTTGCCATTGTTGGGACAGTGTTAGATTAATGCAGGCCATAAATGCCAAATGAGTTTGGCACAGGTTCTTGTGAAAGCATTCGAAAAGTAAAGAGCTGTCAAAAGTGATCGCACAAAAATAATGACCCTGGTGCTCCCTCTTGTTTACAGGGCGATTACTTATGAATCGCACAAAGGAACGTCACATTTTATTTATTTAATTTATTCCCGCAAGTTTAATAATAATTTTAAGTTCTTGTGTACCTTACATGCATGGTAAGAACGCAGAAAACCACTGCTGGAGCACACACTAACAACCACTTTAATTAATGTAACATACAGTGGTTATCGATTGAAATTGGACAAATTGGGACTAAGTAATGCAGATACCTTTGTTTTCTATTGCATTCAGTTAGTTTCATAGGAATGTAATTTTGACTTAAACACTTTCATCACAGCCGTGTCGTCACCTTTATAGCCATAGGTTGACAAACCCACTCATGAGTCAACTTACTCAGACTCACTTGGACTCAGATCAAGCCATGAGTCTAGATTTGAAAGAGTCCAGTTGAGGGAAATTTAGGCAAGTCTTAGGCTTAAGCGCAAATCATATTTTGCGAGTGAGTTGTGTTCTTCATGTTTTTATGCCGATGTATGCTTTTGGAGGCCTGTCTTGCAGCGACATTATCTCAAGCACTAGTACATACCTGTCATTAACTAGATAAAAGATTTGGCATCACGTTTCAATTCACGAGTACGCTACGTACATTTTTACAGTCGAGCCCACATATAACGGCCCCACTTAAAACGAGCTTTCGCTTAACACGAACAATATCCGCGTGACTGTCAAAATATACATTGGTTCAATGGCACAAAATCGCACTTACAACGAACGTCTCCGAGCGCCGCTGATCGGTTACAGCGAACGGAGTCAGCAGTCTGCCTAGTTTTCGGGAAACCAATTTCGACCACCGATCAAGCATCGGCAAGGTGCCCATACATTCTTATTGTTAAACGCCGATTCTGCCTCCGCGCCCCTCTAGCTGCTCTCCCCGACCACTTTTTGTCATGCACCCCTCCGTCCTTTGTCCCCCCGCTACTCTGAGCACCCCGCATCGCCAGACGAGGCCCGTGTTTTCACACCACCACCGATCTTTTGAAGACCGGTTGGCCACGTACCCGGTTTTCGATCGCTGGTACTGTCGTTGGCGTCACCGGCCTAAAGTGACCACACCATTTGCCAACATCGTTGGCCACCGACTGTATCGGATAGTCTGCGTCTTGTGCACGCGCGTACGCTACCCCACCGACTCTGATAAATTGCAATTCGTTTCGTGTTTAGGACTTGTTTTCGCTCACTTCGCACTCGACTCAGCATGCCTTCTGCGCGTGTGTGGAAGCGTGAAAACGGCTGTTAATTTGCACGGAACGAATCGCGAAATATCGAAGTTCGTAAGACCACGCGAACTCACCGGCGCAACAAAACGATTTTTTGATCACGGCCGCCAATTTCTCGAACGCCGCCGCGCATACCGAATGAGGCGGCCATGCTTTGACTTCGCGTGCTGGCACTCTTTCCAAGTTTTTTACGTGAGAGTTTCGCGGACCTTTCAAGCAAGCTACCCAACCTGCCTCCTTCCCGTGTGTTTTGGTTTTCAAGGTCGCCCTACCGTCGCATCCTTCCCTCTCTTTATCGCACGGAGGAAGGAATATTTCATTCCTCCGTGCTTTATCGCAACTCCTTGCCCTCCTCTCGTAAGTCTGCTCACCTCTTTTGATCACAACCCCTTCGCCCGTCTCCACCGCTCCGCGACGCCTGCCACGCTGGCTCGAATTAGTTTCGTTTTCCGACTGTAAACGCGCCCAGAGCTGTTCCACGCTTTTGCGCGTCTTGCTCCCTCTTGGTGTGCGTGTGTGGTCATGATGGTCGACGGGAGGACTAGCATGCTTTTTCGTGCCTCTCAACAAAGCGCCGAAAGTGTGATTGCTTGGCTTGAGCGTAATCTGTATGTTAGGTGCCGCGTTGCGGAGCGCTTGCTCATAGCTGTTGACCACCTGGCAGCCAACTTGCCGCTTCGGGCGTCCCGGTATTAAGCTGTGGAGATGGTGACTATTTTGTGGGCGGCGGTGACGGCTACATGTGCGCGAAACTTCGTTGATCGTCGGGCCCGATGCCAAACCTGAAGCTTCCGAACAGGACCACTGCGGTGGCGATTTGTGGCAGCGCGTCATCGACTCCGACCTGGGAGAGCGGGTGGGACATCTGTGGCGATGATTTAATTACGGCCAATGATGATGCCGACACTGCGGAACAGTGCACGGATTGGGGCGTTGTGAATGAAGTATGTGGCGAGAGCGATTTGGAGGAATCGGATTGCCAGAACGACCAAGCTTTGAAGCCAGTGCCTCATGCAGCTTATGCCACGGGCCTCGGCGAATGAACAGCCCGCCGTTTTGAATGAACTCGAGACCGCCGTTATCGTTTCTGCTCTTCGAAACACGTGTATCACGGACTTTTTGGGGCAAAAAAAGTTTCTGTTTTCACTCGCAACTTTTTTTTAAAGCTGTGTTTCATTTACTACGAACTTTGGGATACAGCGAACGGACGCCGCGTCACGCTCAAGTTCGTTATAAGCAGGCTCGATTGTATTAGGATAAAAGAAAAACAACATAGGCATAAAATGAATTTATTTCAGAAGGGACAAATTAACATGCATGGGAAAAGAACAGTGCAGGTCATGTACACTGCAGCAAATAAAAGAGAGAGAAATAAAGTGTCCAGCTTGCACTAGTGGCACAAGGTGGATTCAATAGTGGGTCTATTGTTTGACTATCTAAGTTTGGTAAGTATTGCCAAGCTTGTGCTGAAGATGCCAAGTTGTTGCTAGTCGTCATAAATACGGTTATTCTTTTTTGTTTTTGGTGCTGGTTCCCCACACTGTGCCCATGCCATGTGGTTTTGGCAGGATTATGTCACTTGACTAGTTACAACATGTTACCTAATTTCAGTCACATGTCTATAAGGCTACGTGATGTCATGTCATTTTAGCTACGTAACTTGCTGTTATGTGGTCTTGCTGGAAATGTGCCACTTGACTAGCTGTTACATGAGGCTATGCCATTTTAGTCGCATAACTAGGTTTGGGGTTTATGACGGGAATATGTCTCATGAATTTCAGTTGATTATGTTTCTTGTCCCAGGACTAGCCCGTATTGTAATTATGCATAATATTTAGTTGTTTGACTACTTATGTGATGTTACTTGATTTTAGTCACATCAATATTACGTGGCATTATGGAATCTTTAGTCAAATGAGTGGTGTTACATGATGTCACCAGAATGAAATCATTCTGCTGGCGTATTTGCACTTTGTATCATAGTATTACAATTTATATCGTGTTGATGAGTATTGTTCATGAGTGAATATTTAGTTATTCAGTTTGCTCTATGTCTGTTTGTACCACTGCTCCATTTGTATAGTACTCTTAATTTTTTGTTCTTTTCTCCGGCTATAAATATAAAAGCTTGTATTCCCAAACTGCTGCCATGTATGTGGGCCCTCAGGCATTCTCAAGTGGGTTTTTTAACCGCTTTTTGCCCGAAGGACCCCGAGCTTGTTGAAAAAAAAAAAAAAAAAACATGTTGGAAATAAATAAATATGAGTTTGAGTATGAGTGTTAAGTGACTTCATCATGTTACTAGACATTATTTGATGTTACAGGATTTTTACTGATATGACTAGTTGCGTGATGTTACAAATTCATGTCACAGGTCTGTTTTTTACATGGTGTTATGTGATTTTTTTGTCCCATAGCTAGTTATGTATTGTTACATGATTTTAGTCTTGTAAGTAGTTATTATGTGACATTACGTCATTTTTAGTCACGTAGCAGACTCGCCATCATACTTATATTCCACACTAGACAAACTATTAAGAACCAACAGTGATGTCAAAAGAAGTATAATGAAAAGATAATTTGCCACCGGCAGCATATGAACCTGCGACCCTCGAATAAAGTGTCTCATGCTCTACCACTGAGCTACGTTGGAGGTCATCCCTCCATACACTTTATACGATATAATATGTGCATTTAAACATGAAAGTGTCAGTTAGCGCCGCCTGTTCCCATTGCGGTGAGTAAGGAACACTCTTTTTTGGCCGGTTGGCGTCACGTAGCACATGAGCTTACTACAAGCTGGCAGTTGACCGGATCCTGCCAGCGGCAAGTCATATTCTCATCCACTTTTCTTTCTAGGCATTTTCATTAAATTTACTTCTGATAACATTCCCTATACTTCTCTTAGCACCATTTGTGATATCGGTTATCAAACGAGCCATGACGTAAGACCGTGGTCACGATAAAGCGCTTTAAAAGCAGAGCATTCTTTCAATAAAGCGGCATTCGTTCCTGGCTGGTCCCGGCGTCCGTGTCTTTCCTCGGCCATGATAGAACAACTGGTGATGAGGATGGGATGATAGTACGATCCTGACGCAAGCACCGGCACAGCGGTTGAAGCGGAACGGACGACTGGCCCAAGCACAGAAGGCAAGCGTTTCAAAATGGCGATTCCACTAGCTTCGCCACATTTCTGAAGCATGCCAGAGTTTAACCCGAGCAGCGACGACATCAAGTCGTATTTCGAGAGGTTTGAGAACTTTGTGGCACTTAATGAGGTTCCGGAGACAAAGAAGCTGAGACTGTTCTTGAACGTAGTAGGAAGCACAGTGTACGGGGAGCTCCAGAAAGTTTTAGTCCCTGACAGACCTACTGACAAAACCTTCGCAGAAATACAGGAGGTTCTAGAACAACACTACAGTCCTGAGTATTCTGTAATTGCCGAGCGTTGCAAGTTCAACAAACGCATGCAGAAGGAAGGAGAATGCGTCAAAGTCTTCATGACAGAATTGAAACATCTGGCGCGTAATTGCAAGTTCAATGCGTTAAGGGATCGACTGGCAGGACTGCGCGACCAAGAGACTCAAAGGATATTGTTCGCAACTGAAAACTTAACCTTTGAAAAAGCGTGCAAAATTGCACTTGAAGAAAAACTTGCTGCCAAGCGAACCATGGAGCTACATTCTAAAGCAGAATGCTCGACCAATATTAATGCGGTCAGTAGGAAAACACAAGCAAAAACCAGGCCGTTGGCACATAAGAACGAAAGGGGTCAAACGAAGACCACTTGTTATTGCTGTGGGAAAGGGCACGATACAGACAAGTACTGGTATTGCATTGCGAAGTGCCGCACGTGTGCTAAAACAGGGCATCTGCAAGCGTTGTGTCGAGAAAAAAAAAAAAACCGCTCGGTGAACTACGCTGAAGCAACAGACGAGGAATCGGACGATTCCCAGACATATCAAGTCGTGATGTGTGCTAGAGATGGGAAACGAGGCTACAAAGTGTCTTTGCTGATTGAAGGGAAGCCTATTTCTATGCTTTTCGATACGGGCGCAGCTGTCACATTGATGCCTGAAAGTACGTTCAAGCAATGGTTTTCACACACTGCATGCAAACCAACAAAGACAGTGTTGAAAACTTATACAGCCTGTAAAGCTGAGAGGACAGGCGACCATAATCGTCGAGCATAACGGCTGCAGAACAGAGCTTCCGCTACATATAGTAGAGGACCAAGGCAAGGCTATGCCTAGGCTTCTAGGGCGAGATTGGCTTGAAAAGTTGCAACTTGACTGGAATACCGTCAGTGCTGTCACACAAAGCGCGGATGTCAGTTCTCTGCAGGAAAAATTTCCAGACGTCTTCCGTACGACACCGGGAATAGTTCGCAACTTCAAAGCCAAAATAGCCATAGACCCAAATGCTACGCTTGTGTTCTGCAAAGCCAGGTCTATGCCTTTGGCTACTAAAGAGGCAGTCAGCGAAGAACTTCGGAAACTAGAGCGTCAAGGCATCTTAAATAAAGTTACTACGAGCAAGTGGGCGACTCCCATCGTACCAGTTCCAAAGCACGGAGGCGGAATCAGAATTTGTGGAGACTACAAAGTAACAATCAATCGAGTACTCAACGCTGATTGCTATCCACTACCGCTTCCTGAGGATTTATATTCGATGCTAGCTGGGGCAAATTATTTTGCGTGCTGGACTTATTCTCGGCGTACCAGCAAGTGCCTCTCAGTGAAGAGTCCAAGCCACTGCTCACGATAAACACACATCAAGGCTTATACGAATTCCAAAGACTTCCATTTGGAATTGCAAGCGCACTGGCCTTATTTCAGGCCATGATGGAGAAAGTCCTAGAAGAAATTCCTAACGTAGAATGCTATATAGACGACGTCATCATCACTGGCCACAGTGCAGAAGACTGCTACACAACTGCCACAAAAGTCCTGAAAGCACTCAGCGACCACAACATAACGCTGAAAGAAGAAAAATGCAAATTTTTTCGCGATTCTGTGGTTTACCTCGGGCACAAGGTCTCGGAGGAGGGCATCTATCCCACCACTGAAAAGATAAAAGCAGTGCGAGATGCGCCAGAGCCCAGTAACATCACGGAACTGAGGGCCTACTTGGGTCTTCTAAATTTCTATGACAAATTCTTGCGGAATTTGGCAACTGTGGTAGCACCACTTTATGAGCTTCTTCAAAAAGACCGCAAGTGGGAATGGACGCAACAGTGCAAGAAGGCATTCAAAGAAACTAAGGAAATGATTCTGAGCAGTGGAGTATTAGCCTTCTACGACGTCACAAAACCAACCAGACTTAGTTGCGATTCTTCCGTTTCGGCTTGGGAGCAGTGAGTTTTCACGATATGCCTGATGGAACCGAACGACCGATCGCATTCGCTTCGCGCACATTAACCAGCAGTGAACGCAACTATGCTCAAGAGGAAAAAGAAGCCGTCACACTCATATTTGGGTTGCGACAATTCTATCGCTACTTGTATGGCCGCAAGTTCAGCCTATACACCGATCATCAGCCGCTTCTTGGGCGTGATAAGCCACTGCCATCATTAGCAGCTGCACCAATGCAGAGATGGGCACTGGCGTTTACAGCGCATCAGTACGATCTCAAGTTCCGGAACGGCAAAAAAATGAAAGCCGCTGACACGCTATGACGGCTGCCACTGTCTACAAGTTTTGGGAACGACGAGCCGGAGTGTTTAGCTGTTTTCGACGCAACCCCACTGACAGCGAAAGACAGTGCTCGAGAAACAAAACGAGACACTGTTCTAACACGTGTTTTAAGCTACGTTCTTTCAGGATGGCCACAGCATTACCCTGACGAACTGCGGCCATTTTTCATACACAGAGATCACCTGTCTGCAGAGCAGGGGTGCTTGACTCGGAGCAATTGGGTGATCCTGCCAGAAACTTTACAAGTTCACGTACTCTCAATGCTGCATGAGGGACACCCAGGATTGAGTCGTATGAAGATGCTTGCACAGTCGTACGTGTGGGGGCCTTCACTCAACAAAGACGTAGAAGGAACCGTCCGGAATTGTCAAGTCTGCCAAAGCACTCGTCCAGCAAAGTCGACAGGTCCTCTACAACCCTGGCGGTATCCAACAAAAGTCTGGGAGAGGATTCACGCCGACTACGCTGTCAAAGACGGTGTAAATCTACTCGTTCTTGTAGACGTGTACTCTAAGTGGGTTGAAGTGTTCGTCATGCCATCGACTACAACCAGGAGAACCTTGGAAAAACTAGATACGTTATTCGCTGCATACGGCTACCTTGAAGAAATTGTAACCGACAATGGTTCACAGTTCACTTCGGATGACTTCGAAGAGTTCTTGAGGCACAGGGGTATCAAGCATACTAGGACCCCTCCTTATCATGCCTCTTCTAATGGAGCAGCAGAAAGGCTGTTAAGAACGACCAAGGAAGCTCTCTTGAAGCAGGTTCTGAGCGATCAACATGCTGAAGTGAAGAATACAGCACAAGAACGTCTCAAAAAATTTCTTTTTTCTTATAGAAACACCCCACACTCGATGACTTCCTGGACACCTGCTGAAGTTTGCCTTAAGCGCCTGCCCCAAATTACATTGTCTCTTCTTAAACAAAGCTTTGTACGAGGCATGGCGGAACACCTGAAACAAGACACGGAGCGACATAATCGCCAGAGAGTACCAGCTGAATTTTTCTCCATGGGAGACAGAGTGTACGTAAAGACCACACGTGGTGAGCCGGTATCATGGCAAGAAGGTACTGTTGAGCAAGTTGTCAGCCCAGTCACGTACATCATTAGGGTTCAAAGGCGACTACATTTCACTTACGTGGATCACTTGCAACAGAAGAAAACTAGCGTATGGACCGAAGTCCCTAGTAATGCGGCATCCGCTACTGGTTCGCGGAATGATGGAGGAATCTGCCCAGGAGAATCAAAAGTGCCAAGAAGCCTTTTGCAGTATTCGTCTTCTCGAGAGGTCTTTTCGAAAGGCAACGTGTCAAGCGAACCTTGGCCAAGAAGGCAAGATCTAACTCAGGCAACCTCATCAGAGTTAAGATATTCCAGCGACGACCAGACTCCCCAGGTCCTACCACCAGAACCACCTCTAGACGCGTCATCAAGTACAGAAAGAGGGAATGTAGGGCTTAACAAGACCGGATCTAGCTCCCCAGCAGTTGAGCAGCCTATTCCTACAGGCAACGAGTCATCGTCAGCATTACGGCGACGAGGCACCCGCGTGTGAAAGCCTCCTGAGTGGTACGCTGCAAAAGACTTCACGAAAAAAGCAAGTTTAAATAAATGACTGTTGTTTCACTAAGAAGGGAAGAGTGTGATATCGGTTATCAAATGAGCCATGACGTAAGACCGTCGTCACGATAAAGCGCTTTAAAAGCAGAGCCTTCCTTAAATAAAGCGGCATTCGTTCCTGGCTGGTCCCGGCGTCCGTGTCTTTCCTCGGCCCCGATAGAACACCATTGTCTGTAAGTTCTTAATAATATTGAGGCTAACAAAGAAAAGTAGCCCTTAAACTTACACTTTTTTCCTAAACTATACGAATTGGTGTGCTTACACTTTTTTTCCTAAATGGCCCACGTGTTGTGGGAACGAAACGAAGTTGAAGAGGATGAAGCGAGCGCGTGCTGGCTCATGTTGATGTGATGACAATTCCAGTTTGCACTACCCGGTGCTTCGAAAGTTCGAAAGAGCCTTGCAGCACTTTTCTGAGTGACCATCGGATGGCTTCATTGAGTTTATTGCTTTACGTATTGATTGCTGCAAAAGTTTTTTGAATTTGTCAAGTAAAAGCGGAGTTGCAGAGATTTGTCGCCTGCCGTAATTGCTCTCTCTTTTCTCTTGACCCCTGATAAGCACCCTTGAAGCTAAGCAGGGAAGGATGGCATGAGGAGAGAAGCCGTGTCACACTCGCGTCTCGATCGATTTTTTTTTGCTTTGGACGCGCAGCTTACTTTCAATGTGATCGCATGCACGCAAACGGCGACGAGGCGGCCTTTCGCAGCTGTATCACTTAGTATGCAGCTCACGATGCACATATGAGTCAGTGGTCGTGAATTTGGGCATGTGACTTGAATTGTAGAAAGAAGAGCGATTTTTACCGGTCTTTGAAAACTAATTGTAAACTTCAGGCTACGCCCTGCGCTATAATGTGTTGCTTGCATTTTCTCAGGAGCTTTGACTACCGATCGGAAGTGTTTTTTGATCACGCTGAAAAAGTGTTGCAGGGTCTCTTAAAGAGCTCCGCTCTTAAAAGCAATTACAAGTTTGCATTGTGCACTCTAATTGTGTGTTATGTGCCTCTTGTGCTTGTGAAGTTGCAGCTTGTAGCAGAAAAACAACGAAGTACTATATAGCGCTGTACACGACCTTGTATATACCTGCAGCTAATTTTCACTGCCACGTAGATAGCTTGTGCATGCCATGCCTGTTTAATTTGCTTCATAACTTTCCATGATTGTTTCCAGGATGGCCACCCAGAGCTGGCGAAGTCACAACTGCGGCTCTCCGAGAAGGACTACAACTACTGGAAACACCTGGCATCTCAGTACAGCCAGAGGAAGAGTGAGGAGCGAGAATTCGAGGAGAAGAAGAAGAAGCAGCTTGAAAGGTCTCTGCATTCTTAACACACTGTCTTTACAGTGATTTCTTAATTAGACAGTATCTTTGCCAAAGTTGTCCTGCATCTATGCGCAAACAATGTCACCAACAAGCCTGAGCTAGGACAAATGCGACCTCTCCGAGATCGCTTTGACTAGGTGTCTGCAAATGTATCCTCTTGTGTTTTTTACCCTTTATGAAAAACTTCACAAAGGCTCTCAAAGGAACGCTGCTGCATTTTGTTTCTCTGAAAGCATGCAAGTTTTAGCAGCTGAAATGATGGTGCAGTCGGCAAAGCATCAGTATCGCTATACATTCAATACAGGCGATGACACGGTGTCTGATCTATTGGGGAGGTAATGTGCAGGCTGGGGATACAACTGCTCGATTATCTTTATTAGGTCATACCTGCAGGTGTATTTCTTAGCACTGCCGCAAAAGAAAGGAAATCGCATCGTATCACACAAACACACAACAAACATGTTTTCCGAATTGGCCACAATGACAATTGGATGTGCAGTTTTATTTAAGGCACCTAATGGATTTTCAAATATGATAGTCTTTTACCTTTTACTCTGATTGGTGAAGGTTACAATAAATACTTCCAATTGGTGAAGGTTACAATGAATCCTCGAAATCGAAGATGATATTTTTTGAACCTTTATTTTGTGTTAATGACTTTCTTGCTAAGAAATGTGGATGCAGATCTAAAAACATGCTCGTATGAGACAGCAGATACCCACTTATGATTTCTTGTGTTGTTGTAATTCGCTTATTTTAAAAGAAGTGTGCATGATAGGTTTTGTAGCGTCATTGGCGTACCAGCTCTTTCGCGAGAGGGGGGACTAACCTAACGCACTCGCCAGCCGGTGTATATATATATATATTTTTATACATATATATATGTATTTTTTCACCCACTTTTCTTTCTTCTTAATTACATTCCATTGGTTCTAATAACTTCCCCTGTACATTCCTTGGCATTACTGTCTGTTAGATCTCATTATTATTGTGTCAAAACACGGAAAAACGAGTCCTTAGGTATACACTTCTTTCCCTTATATATATATTCAGAGAGACAACTTCTCCGACATGCTCGCACTTTTATCTGGGTTTTCATACACACGTACTTGTTCAATAGCGTAAAAAAAAAGGGAAAAAAAAGGACAGTCATTTTAAAGCAGGATGCACTGGCACAACACGTATATGTTTGTTATGCATGATGCATGTAATAATATTGCACGTGACGCTTTTTATGCATAATCTCACAATTTTCTACAGGAGTATAATTATGTTGATGGCAGCCTCTTCAACTGTAAATATTTTATCGTAGAATGAAATTTTTAATGACTAAAAACAGCTCACAAAGATCTCAGTTTTCAAATGTGAAGCACTACTTGAGGAACTAAGGGTATTTTGAGCATTTATATCTACTTATTTTAGCTTTCCACTGAGCTCGAGTGCACTTTTTTATTCGTCCCCGCTTTGCAACCTGCCTGAATTGCTCCAAGTTGCCATAAACAAGGCTGATCAGATTTATCGGAGATTAAAGCGGAAATTTTCTTGGCGCTTCCAGTACGGCGAAACTAAAATATTTATAAACCTTAGTCGCAATCTTGCGCTCGCAGCAGCTTCGACAGAGCAGCGGTGATGGTAATACTTTTTGATGAAAGAAAAATATTTTCCTGAAGCAGAAAATTTTTTGACTGGTCCATAAAAAGTTTGTTCGTTCCCATCTATAACTGCATCGACCAGTCACAGCAGAATAAAAACACGAATAAGTGATGTAATATATAGGATCCCCGTTCAGCGCTAGCCTGCTCTACAGTGCTACAGTAGAGGGTGGAAAGCGTCGCAAAGAGCCTTTAAAGAAAATATTCACTGCTAAAAGAATGGAAAATTATCACTACGTTGTACCTTTCCCTCATAATATTTTCTTTTTCTCGTAACACTATATTAATTGAGTGATTACAGTGGTGAAGGAAAATGTTGCCTTTGTTGTTGTTTTCCGCGGCATGCAGCCGACAGTGACCACTGTCGAAAGGGGGGTGCTTGCACCCCCTTTGGCCCTCCCACCCGGCTAATACGCCTATGTGTAGCGTAGAAAACGTTACTATATCTCATACAGCTTTGTGTAACATTTGGCATAAAATTTATATTCTTTTACGTAGCCTCTGAAATGCATAGTTAGAAATGGGATCAGTTGTGGATGAGTTTCTATAAAAGCATTATGTGCTGTAAAAGACGGCACACCACTTGTACACTGCATTAAATGTCACCGCTATTGCTCCAAGTGTTGCCCATGTTTCATGTTGTGTATGCATAGGCTTGTGGGAATACTGAATTTTAGGTTCAAAGCGAATTGTAATTTTGTTCGTCGAATCGAATTCAAATAGTATATATATATTGCACACTGTAAAAAAAAAATGAACCTATCTGTCTTGACCCAGCTAACCTGCACAATATTTAAAAAAAATTGAAACAAGGCTTGTGAAAATGCTATTTTTTGCATCAAAGAAAGCGGAAACAACTTTCAATAGTAGCAGGATTTGACTTTCAGTAGACTGCAAGTGGTAACCTGTAAAATATGTAACTTTTCAAAGTGCACTATTCTTGGAGTCGGTATAGCAAGCTTTTAAACTTAAAAAAGTCACAGCTTTGCCGCAAAGGCGAAGCAATGAACGCGATAGTAACAAATTGGAAGGTCACGTACAGAATGGCGAGCAGATCGAAATGTGCCCCACATTTCTCACACACAAATGACACACGAAACGTACTCAAAGGTACAGATTCACGCGAATAAGCATCTGAGTTGTTACTTTGCTGTGTCTGAAAAGCGCATCCTTTTCACAAACGGAAGCTGTGCAAGTATTGCAGTAACCCTTGTGCACTCCGTAACTACAACAGAATCATTCATAATCATTCTAGTGCAAGCCGAACGCCAGCCAAAACATATATTCCTTCCCATCGGGAGATAAGGGCGCGTGAGAGAACGTCCAACCACATCCTCTTCGCGGGCCAAAGTATGTCTGAGAGATGAGAGCCGCCACGCGGGCATTGTGCCATCTTGCTGATAATGCTGAAAACATGATAGCTTTCCTCCGAGATGCCCACCAGCAGCGGTAAGTGGTAGATATAGATAGCTTGTCGTTTGAACCTTGAAGGAGGTACCCTTGGGTTGCTCAGTGGTTAACGCCTCGCATTCACGAGGCGAAGGTCCCACGTTCGATTTCACGCGCGGGAGTTCTTTTTCTAGATTTTTTTTCTTTCTTGTGTTTTCATATATATGGATACGTATACATATACGGGGCATTACATCGACGAGGATGCCGGCAGCGAAATTCAGCCGAGAGTGTTTATATAGTTGCTTTTGCAATAAAATCAGTTGATAGGAGGGTAATATCCTCATTTAACCTTGAGGTTGGGCTTTGTGGCATTGCGAATTTCTTCTGGACATTGTTTGCATGGTTTAGCACAACTTTACTGAAGTGAAACTACTTTTACAAAAGGGGTTACATGCCAATTAATATACACCTGGATAGGTGCTTTCATGGCGTAGCACCGCCTTACTACAGTGAAACAATTTTTACGAAGTGTCACATGTGATTTTATCATCATCATCAGCCTGACTACGCCCACTGCACCACAAAGGCCTTTTTCATGATCTACCAATTAACCTGGTTTTGTGCTTTCTGTGAATTTCTGTGAACCTGTGAACTTTTTAATCTCATCAGCCCACCTAATTTTCTGTGTTCCTTTCACGCATTTGCCTTGTCTTGCAATCCAGTTAGTTACTCTTAATGACCAGCATATACATCTGTATTAGTATGCATATATTCATTCGTTTCAAATAATTCGAAATTTTCAATAATCTAAATTTGATTTTAAGTGAATTTGAATATAGCATTATTCATTCGAATAATCGATGTAATTGGATATTCGCACAAGCCTAGTATACAGACATGTTATGACATGCTATAAAAATGTTCTCATTCCTCTGCTTGTCCACTTTCTGTGAACAGCTTGTCGTACTTCCTTGAAGACATGGACCACCAGCGACATACTCTCAGCCTTCTCAAGGGCCAGATTCAAGAACTGCAAAGGACGGTCGGCAAATCGTTTTCTTACCTTCAGACGCTCAAGAATGCGACGGACAGACCCGGTGAGCTCCATAATTGCATTATCATGTTAAATAAAAAAAATTCCCCCAGAACTCAAACTTCCGTGATGCCCTTTATGTTTACTAATTTGTTGTTGAATGCACGATGAATTGGGTTTATTTTTACAGAGGAAGGTCCCAGGGCACGCAGCAAAAAAAGAATAACAGTTTCATTTCAAGGGCAAAGCAATGAATCTGATTGCCACAAATTGTAATGTTATACAAAGTAAGGCTGACAGCTTACTCTTTCAGATCCGATATCGCATAACTCTACGAAACGCTAAGAATTCTGCTTTTTTGAGAGACAGATGCTGTTTTCGCACAGCCTCCTTGCATCAGTGCAGCATGTAGAAGGGTATATGAGCCATCCATGCTAATGCCTGCCAAGATAGTGCACATGCCAGCGATTGCACCCACGCCCTTAGAATCGATGCTCACAGGTGCTGCTCGAGCAACCTTTCCCCCAACCCCCTGCATCCCTCAGTGCTCATTCAAGACGAGTAAGGTGTTTCAGAGGCAGGTCTAACACACAGGGAAATGTTATTACATGCGCCCTCTGAGCAACGGAGATGGACAGACTCGTTCACTTTCTGTTTCTGCCGCATTCATTGCCCTCGCTCGCTCGCATTCGCCTCCAGGTAGAACATACGATCTCGAAGGAATGTTGTCAATTTGAACTTTACACGGATGCTAACGACCATAAGGATGGCGACGGAAAGAACCTGTGGAGTGTCCATACAGTTTCTATCACAATAAAAAAAAAACTTTGAATCAAAAAGGAAAATGCAGAGCAAGTGGTGAATATGACCAGTTTGATTTTTAGAGACACTGATAGTTGATGCTTGAAAAGGCTCATCTCATGCAATTCTATTTGACTTCCTTGTTCTTATTTTCACACTTAAATACTTTTACCAATCATATGTTTTGGCAATTACAAACTATAGTTAAATCTTGATATAACGAACTTCAAGACAACATAATAATCGGTATAATAGTGTTGTGTCGTGTGAGCTCTGGTGTCATCCAAGCCCTACTGTGCGGCAAGGCTTCCTGTACATGTCGCTGGGTGGAGCTAGGCCTCTGTTGTGCCTGTTTTCTGCAACCAACCCGGCATGGCCATGCCGATCATGTGACCCACGCTTGGGTGGCCAAACACCCTTGATAGAACCATCCACAATAAACGTGGCAAGCGGTCTCCAGTCAGTCTCGCTAAAGCTTTGTTCATGTATCGTCACTCTATGCGCCCTCCCGTTGCTCGACCTGTTCGTTGGCTTGCCGCGGGTTATGTCGCGCTCCTGCCCCTACACAACATAAAGCATTTAAGCGTTCTTGACTTTATGTCTTTTGAATGCTATGTGTATTTAACCTCAAGATAACAAAGTGTGATTGTCTGTGATTTGTATATTGCAAAGTTTCACTGCTACCACAAAGAAAATGTAGGGGTACTAATAAAATGAAATTTGTGTTGACATTAGTGGTTATATGGTTTAATTGCAAGTTAATTCTTCAATATGAATGAATTTTTTAAAGGAGCAACTGTAGTTTCCCTGAAAAGTTGAGTTTGGATTTTGTCAAAGTTGCAATATAACGGAGCAAACTGCTGATTTACTGGCTTCACTGTATCTGATTTAGCTGTAACTAAGGAAGAGTGAGAGAATAATAAGCCGTATGACCATGCATTGGCAGAAAATGTGTGAGAGGAGTTGCTTCAACTCCACGCTTTTTATTGCTGTGAACATGCAGCTTGGACCAGTGGTTGCTAATAATTAGAATAATTAGCTACATATAGCAATAATAATAGTCATCTTGGGTACCAGAAATGATGTGATAATGATAAGGTTCCCAAAATTAATTTCATTCAGCTGCTTTCTCTACGGTGCCTTGAATTTGATGAACTGTATTGGGCACTACTGTACTTATTTTATTTGACAATACTGCTAACTCCGGGTGGAGTCGTTGCAGAGTGGGGTTACAATCAATAATGATGCATAGAACATTTTAAAGAACACAGTAGTTGAAAAATGAAGATAATATAAAGCAACAAACTAACACAATTTGTGAAGCAAAACAGGAGCACAATTTATATTGACGAAAAGAAGCAAAAAAGAACAAAAACAAATACAGACAATTCATTCAAGTTGAAATATAAGGTGATAGGCATGCAATGCACAAGAATGGAACTTCACATAATCAACTAGCAAGTAAAGAGTTGAACAATTCTATACTGCTGGTTTCGACAGTCGGTGCATCTAGGGCGTTTCACTCAATGATCGTTCGTGAAAAAAACAAATGCTTAAAAACATTAATAGCTGCTTGATATGGAGCGATTGAATAACAATGTCACAGTCTGGTATCGTAACCTGTTGGAAAATTCACGGAATTGGATATACTGCCGTTGAGATTATCGTACCTTTAACTATTTTAAACATAAAACGTAAGCGTGCAATTTTATTCCTCTCTGAAGTGTGCTTCAGATGGACGAAGAAAGCATTTTAGGTAGTGCAGTTTGGGCATTGATTTGCTAGTGATCTCTGTTATGTGATCATTCCAGCGCAAGTCGCTGCTAATGTGAAGACCAAAGTACTTGTAGCACTCGACGCGAGATAGAGTAGTACTGTCAATTGCATAGTCACGTGAGTGTATATGTGTTTTATTTGTGATAGACATGACAGCACTTTTCTTAAGATTTACTGACATTTGCCATGTATTGAACCATTAAAAAAGCTGATGAAGTTCCTTGTTCAATTGCAGTTTATAAGTTAATAACGGAGTAAATTACACAGTCATCCGCGTACAACCTAATTTTTACGCTACAATCGTCTGCAATATCATTGATGTGGAGTAAAAATAATAATGGTGCTAACACCGATCCCTGGAGTACTCCCGAAGAAACCGGAAGCATGGTTGAAGTAGCTTGACTAAACGAGACACACTGTTCTCTAGAAGTTAAGTAAGACTCTATCCATTTACAAATTGTACTATTCTTTAATATGTGCTAGACTTTAAGAAGTAGTTGGGGGTCCGACAGTTTATCGAATGCCTTGGTGAAATCCAGAAAAAAGGCGTCGATTAGAGAATGATTGTTCATCGCTAAAGCAAAGTGATGAATTACCTCAACTAGTTGTTTGACAGTGGAACAAATAGACACGCATTGATTCAAACATAGATATATCCCCCGCCCCTTTTTTAGTATGTGACCCAAATGTGCTATCTATCTGTGTGCATAATTAGACAATACCGACCTATACTGAAACCTCTTTACAAGAGATTTTCACAAAAGTGAAGTATAAGAGACATTTTAAAATGTTTTGATGGTATTCTGACGATCACCATGTCAATAACACTCCGTGCAAGAGACATGGTTACAGGAGATGCTCGGTTACTAAGGGCAACATTCTTGGGTCCCTAGATGAAATTCGTCAATATTTAGAAAAGACATAACCCACGTTTGCTAGTGCAATGCGGCTGACGTCGTAACACAAATTATGGGTGTGATATTTTAGAAGACTCATATATAAAAATAAGAGGTGACGTCACTTTGCTCATGTATTGAACAAATCAAAAACTCCCCTTTGAATGAATTCACTACTCACTGAAATACATATGGATGGTCCTTTTGTACCGGGCATAAAGCCCCACAGTAATTTGATTCTGGTGGCAATGCACACCTGCTGGTTTTATAAATGATAAATAGCTGCTATTTATTGGTTATATATACAACAAATACGTCTAACCTATTGCAGCCTATTGGTACCAATATGCACCAATAGCTGTTAGCTGTTGCCTGTTGGTACTACTAATGCATATCCATTGGTTCGGTAGGAGACAAGTAGGTGTCTCATATTGAACCCTAATGGTGCCAATACGTGTCTATTGGTTTTACAAGTGGCATATAATTACAACCTATATGCACTTTATTGGTCTTACCTGTGACAAATAGATGTGGTCAATTCGTTCTTATTGGTGACAATAGAATTCTAATACGACTTATAAAGTTACAATACAGCTCTCATAGAAACAAGATTTCTCTATAAGAGCAATAGATTTCTCCATTGGCATTTTTGCTAGGGTGATTCATGTGCACTGCGCGTGTGCTCGACAGTATCTCCAAATGATGTGAAAAGGCTGCACATGCTTTCCATCTCACAGGTGAGCCAGGTGGTCTTCTGCCAGGCGCTGTGCATGTGCTGTCACGCAAGAGCCCATACCCAAGCACACGTGTCCTTCGCTATCCTGTGCCGGACAAGTATGTCGCATGGCAGGTGGGTCTTTACCTGGTTGTCTTTGTGCACTAAGGCCGGCTTGATTGAGGAAAGTGGATAACTTGATAAAGGGTGCACAAATGGCATACCTCCGGCTGCACGATATGAGGGCGATGGCAGCATAATTAAGGCTATAGGATGGTGAGCCTGCGCAGTGTAGGACCAGGTAGGTTACAAGTAGACATATGTATGCACCCGTTACTACACTAATGTGGACTGCCAATGGGGATTAAATTTAGATGTGACGGTAGCACTGTTGTGTTTCTGCAGGTAATCACACTTGGAAGAAAAATAGTGTGATTATATTGACCCATAATTTAAGTTTAAGGACTGTAAGCATCATTTGCATAATTTATAGCTGCTTAGAAAAGGAAATATGTTTAGCTTGCCAATAAATTCAATTTCAAAAGTACCAGTGTACTTTTGAATGCGGTAAATGCACCAACGAAAATAAACACATGAAATGCTTGTGTATTCTATGTATTCACTTTCATTGTCTTTGTCTTGGTGCACTTATTGTTTTCAATGTGTTGCATTGCAGACTGACTTCTATCCAGACATTACTTAAGCATTTTTGAAGCATCTATTCACAATGCCCATGAACTGTAGGTGGTGCACTGGGAAATTCAAGATGGCACCCTAAGGACGGTCAACTCATTTGTTGACATAGAAACAGATAGGACGTGCGCGCGTACGGCCGCTATCGCTTTCGCCGGATGAGGTCATGGACTGCACTGACAGGAACATCAGGGCAAAATGCTAGCCCAAACCTTGGAAAGTCCGAAAAGCTCACTACCTCATTATTTATTGTGGTGTGAGAGCTTTGTTTAAGCTTCATTACCGTGCATAAATGATGCTTAATGATACTTTGTGCATGCTACAGAAAACGTATAAACTGAACGGCACTCTAAGTATATATGCCATGCCTGACTGTCGAATTTGCCGTATTAATAGGCTGCTAGTGAGTACACCATAGTTGCTGCACAGGACCGCATGATTAGTGTGACCATGGTTTCTCTACATGTTGCTCCGTCATGATACTACTTGTGTGGTGAGGAACACAAAACGGTTCGTTTCCTCGGATGTTACAGCTTTGATGAGCACATCAAAATGAATGCACGCATAAGGTTTTCTCAATCTCAAAGAACTTCTGAACAATGACGTCATTCGGACAGTAATGGTCAAGACCCCATGGTGTCTGTGTGAAATGTGCATCATGCTACCGGCTCGAACTGGTTCTTATCAGGACAGCGAGTTTCCTTGTAAAAATGCTCCTTATGTAATCCCTTTAATCCTGTATGCAATGGCAAGAAATGTTGCACCATCATTCGAGTGCCATTAAATTGGGGTATGTGGGCTTATGTCAGTCTCTCATCAGCTTAAGTACTTCATCAATATTTTATGGCGCACTAGGTACGATTATGAACATACTCGTTTCCTTGTGACTTGTGATGCAATCCTCGGGGACTTTCTGCATGACTTCGCAGAATGTTCTGAAGGTGTAAGTGGCTCACTACTTAAAGCAGCAGTACAGAACTCATTAAGTCCTTTCTGAAAAAACTAAAGGTGTGGCACATGGTTGCACAGCATTATTACACTGAAACCTCATTATAACGAAGTTGCAGGGGAACCACAATTATTTTGTTATATCCATTATCTCATTATATAGATTGTAACAGTTTGTGGCAATATATGCTCAGATGGGCGCACACCTATAAGCATGCAATGAAAGAAACCACCTCGCGGCCTAATGTACCACTACGCGACCACGCATGCAACAGAAAATAAACACAGTCGAATCTTATCGATTCAAACATACATAATTTGAACTTCCGGTTAATTTGAATTCACATTGTGGTCCCGTCAAAGCTATGTGTATTCCAATGGGCGAAAACACTCTCTAATTCGAACGCGCAAGCACTTGTGATGGTTAATTCGAATATACTGTGCTCGGAAAATGCTCTCAGTACCATGCCCAGTGCCGCGGCGGCACCTCTCAACGCTGCGTGGGAAGAAGAAAATTTCTGTTTTTCATGCGGACCGGTTGTGCACCCGCGATCTCCGACGACAGCGCAGCTCTGGCTGACTGGCTCTCTCTACGCCATCTCCCGACGCTGACAAGAGCTCACGCTGAGTAGTGGCCTGTCCTCGGACTTCTGCGACCATGTCCATCTTTCCTATCTTCTTACTTCTGGATGTTGCTGTCCCTGCGCCACGCTCCCTCCTTCTGCCTCTCTCTATCTCTACACCTTTTAATCCTATCCTTTTAATCCCTCCTTACCCCCATCTCTCGTGAGCTACTGTTGTGGTGTCCTCCCACTGAGAGGCAGTTACCCGGCTCACTTTTATCTTTTTTTCATTTAAGAATCATAGGAATCACATAAGAAAAAAAAGACTGTGGCGGATTGTTTGCTCTGTCTCAAATGCCAATCTATGACGGGCCTGTGCCACGCTTCTCCCTTTTTCGTCTCTGTAGAGTCCCTTCTCCTTTCAAGGCCGTGCGGAGAAAGAGAGAGAGAAAAAAGAAAGCTGTCACGTAGAGTTGGCTCTCTCTCTAATGCCGATCTGCTTCTCTTCGCTTGAAGACGCTCCTCCTTTCTCGGTGCAGAGGCTACCAACGGAGACGCAGTAAATTGCTGTCGTATTTAGAGAGCGTTGGCGCTGGACTTAGCCGTGCGCTATGCGTTGCAAACTGCGTGCGTAATTGATTGACTCGCTGCAAGGCAAACGCGTGCAGACCTGCATCACCGATTTACTTCAATTAATGACAGATGTCGTCTGATTTGTGAGTAAATGTAAGTCTTCTCAAGCTTCCCCATCATGTGTTCTTACAAGTGGGAGAGAAATCACTTTGCACCGCGGCGCCGCTTCTCGGTTATGTGACCGGCTGAGCGCTTCCTCAATCTCCTCCGCTGGCTGTGTGAGGAGGACGGCTCTCTCGACCGTGGGTTGCGTGGCTGTAAGGTCAGCGTGGGAGTTTTGAGAGAGTCGCGCCGAACGAGTGTCACACTCCACAGAAAATTATATACTTAACACACAAGGGTCGTTTTTTTATAGACTATTTGATAGAATAATTTAGTTCGTTATATACATTTACCGGCCAATTTTACTTTGTTACAACAAGGTTTAAAATGCAAGGTTCTCAATTGAGCTTTCAAGGGGATTTTCATTTAATTTGTTACATCCATTATTCCGTTATATCCCGTTACGTTATTACGAGGTTTGAGTGTATATTGATCCATCATGCTGGTGTTTGCTTGCTCTTGTGTGCCGGTTTGGGTGACAACTGTTGCTCAGGGCGATATCAGAGGAGAGCCTAGTAGCAGGTGAGAGCCTGGTGATGGTGATGCGAGGTAGTCAGTTTGCCCTGTTATCGAGAGCAGTGGTAGTTGGTTATGTGCTTTGCACTAACATTGCAACTCTGCACTTTTTTGTGTGTGTATGTGTGTGCGTGGGCTGTACAACACCTGACTTCATTTAGGTGTATACATTGCATCTTCTACCTTCTGCTTACTGTCGCTACATTTGTGTGGCAGGTGCTGTGGCTAGAGTACGACCCTGTGGCCTACAGTCGGCCACGCACTGACTTCCCCGCCCATCTGCAGCCACATGTTGATGAGGATATCTTGGAGTGAGTCCTTACTCGTTGCATTGTGTGATGAGGTTGCCATAGCCATTGCTGTGAGGCACAGCACGCTACTGAATTCATTTTTTCACTTTTATTTGTTCTAAAACTGATAAGTTTTGCTAGTGAAAGCGTGTAACTCGTTTTACAAGAAATGACGGCGTTGCAGCCTAAGACAGAACAGCCTGTGAACATTGCTTCAGTTGTACTATTTGAAAAAGTCCATGTATGTTCCATGTTTTGTACATACAAAGCATGCTGGTTAGCCAATAAATGTTCAGCAGTGTCTTGATTTGTTGCTTCGTTTGTTGGAAAAATGCAAAAGAATGAAAGAAAGAACAAACAGTTGCCAGGCTCACAAAACTGCAACAATTTTATGCGTAGTAAATTCTTAAAAAGAAGAAGGAAAGCTTTTTAAAGACATGGAACAATTATTTCATCTTTTTTCAAGGTTGTTATTGTTTACTTTTTACATATAAATGCATGGGAAAAGGAAGGAGCCAGATTTTGCTTTGTTAAATATGAGTGAAATTGGCTGAAAACGATCATCCTTTGATCAATGAAGTAAATATGAAATGTGTCTACATGCAACAAATCTATGCATAATCTTATGTTTCAATATATATCGATATGTACAGAAGAAACGCATTTTTGTGGCAGATGCGACGACATTATTTTGAGGTTTTTCTGAAGTATTTACAAAGTGGTCTTTAAATTTGTATCCCAGGCTTAAACTGGCTTCTGATGGTGGTCCTGTACCAAGCTTTGCTTGGAACTCGGTGTCCACAAGCCCTGCAGGTGTGAGCATCAACCGCCAGTCGTGGATCCGTGATGCCGATGGTTTGCCCATTATCTACCGCCTGGACGCGCAGGGAATGCCAATGTACGTGGTACAACATTTTTCGTCTACTTTCTTCGGTGGAACACGTCATGTTCTTGGTCTTTCTGAACAACAACAATGCTGATATGCGAAACGTTACAGCAAGAACAAGCCATTTATGCCTTAATACCAAATGTAGTGATACCGCATGCTTCAAGCAATGGTAAGCAATGGGTTGTCTTAGCTTTGGCACCAATTGCCCCTTGACTAGATTTGCAAGATCTGCCTAACGCCAAGTTTTTCATAAGTGCTTGAAGCAGTATGCGCAGAAACTGGAGACGCAAACAGGGAGGAGTTATGTTTTATTTTCCAGTTTACTTATACAAAGCAACTGATTCTTTATATTTTTATTCGTAAAGCTGAGTATGTATCATGCCATCTTTTTCACAGCCCTAAAGCAAGGACAGCACTTCTCATGTCAGGTGTCACCTGCAGTTGATGGTAACCGTAGTTTCTTCTGGTTGGCTAAAATTTGACATAACTAAGAACAGTGGTCCCATGTAACTTGTGTACAACATTGCGCGTGATGTTGACAGGTAGTTTCGTTTGACAACAACAGAAAGCGTGTGAAAAAGAAAAGATCGTAAAATTATGTATAACTACAAAATCGCTTTCGGGGTGAGTTGTAATGCCTATTAGACTAAGCTCCCACAGCAAATGACAACTGTTTATGTAAGACAATTAATGTAAGAACTTTGCCTCATCCATAATTTTCAGATTTTTTTACGCTGGCTTGTCGAACTTCATTCAGCACATCAGCTGGCGAGGTACATAGACCCATGAACAAAAAAATTAGTATCGTAAATTAGAATACTCTGAAATCTCATTATAATATAACGGGATATAATGAAATAATGGATATAACAAAGGAAATGAAATTTCCTTTGAAAGTACCATTGAGAACCATGCATTTTAAACTTCATTGTAACGAAGTAAAATTGATCGGTAAATGTATATAACGAACTAAATTAGTCTCTCAGATAGTCTATAAAAAAAACTACCATAGTGTGTTAAGTACACAAGCATTTTATTCGAACTCAGTTATTTGGAAATCCCGCTTAATTCGAATCGCATACCTCGCAATGTAAGTTTGAGTGGATAACTTGAAGTGGCGGCCGGCACCAGTCCGGTTAATACGAAAGCTTTGGGTGCAATGCGTCAGTTTCAAATCCCAATTTCGCCGCAAATCGGCCAAAACGATGGCTATTAGTAGCCATAAGGCAACGCAACACAGCGATACTGATGAGTGGTGGCTGAAGCACTCCAGCTTCGCTACTTCCAGAGCAAAAAAAAAGAGAAGAAGAAGAAAACGGTCTCGTGGTAAACCAAAACGGGTGCCTGCGAAAAACTGTATGAGCTTCCCTGCGACACAGTGGTGACGCGCGGGCAGCATACTACGCGCTTTTAGGAATGTCAGCAAGTCATGGTTCACTCATTCTTTCTGGGAATGAAAGAAATTAATAAAGGACAGTTTGGTGGAATTCGCAATGTACGCAAACCTCTGATTGCCGGTTGCTCCAGCTATTCGCACCTTTGCTCTGCTAACGAAGTTCGTGCCAGCAATACCTTCTTCAATAACTAAGTTTGGAAGTTTAAAGGATCATTTTTCCCAGCTTGAACACATCGCGAGTTTCTTCATACTGGTCGTTATTAAATTCTTAATTATACCAGAAAGAATATGCGAATGGTCGCATCATGACTTGCTGACGCAGCAAGGTGCATGCGACATCCTGCTCGCGTGTTACTACTGTGTTGCAGTGAAGGTATATTGTTTTCCGAAGGCGCACATTTCAGTTGGTCGCGACAGTAGTTTTTTTTTTAAGTGGCAGCAGCGAGGTCCATCGTTTACCCATGTTTGCAGCAAAATTAAGACCAGGTATTGCTGGAAAGCATAATCCTTGGAGCCGCAAGCTAGCCGGCGCAGCAAACAATGAGGACTGATTGATTACTTTGAACAGTTCTAAGCTCCTTGCATCCCACTTTTTAAATGTTCTGTTAATTCGAAAACCCGCTTAATTCAAATATTTCTCTTGGCCCCAGTGACTTTGAATTAATGAGGTTTTACTGTATATCGTTTTTTGCGGAGTTTGACGCTCATTCGGTGCGGGTTTTTCAAAACTCCCGCAATGACCTTACAGCCACGCCACGCGCGGCCGAGAGAGCCGTCTTCCTCACACAGCCAGCGGAGAAGATTGAGGAAGTGCTCAGCGGGTCACATGACCGAGAAGCAGTGCCACGGTGCAAAGTGATTTCTCACTCACTTAAGAACACACGATGGGGCAGCTTCAGAAGACTTAAAATTAGTCACAAATCAGAGAACATCCATCATAAATTGAAGTAATCGGTTATGTGTATCTATACACGTTTGTCTTGCAGCGAGTCAATCAATTTCGCACATGGTGTGCAATGCATAGTAGTCTAGCACCAACACTCTCTAAAGACGACGGCAACGACTACGTCTCTGCTTCTATGCACCAAGAAAGGAGGACTCTCCGCGACAGCTTTCTTTTTTTTTCTCTCTCTCTCTCCGCGTGCGGCCTTGAAAGGAGAAGGGTCTCTACGTGCAGAGACGAAAAAGGGAGAAGCATGGCACAGGCGCATCGCAGATCCGCATTTGAGAGAGAGCAAACGATCCGCCACAGTCTTTTCTTCTTTTTTTTTTTTCCTTCTTTGCGCTCAGCATTGAGAGGTTCCGCTGTGGGATAGGGCATGGTGCTGAGAGCGCTTTCGGAGCGCGGTATGTTCGAATTAACGGTCGCAAGTGGTTGAGCGTACGAACTACATGGTGTTTTCGTCCATTAGAATACACATAGCTTTGACGGGACCACAGCGTGAGTTTGAATTAACCGGAATTTCAAATTAAGCGTGTTCAAATTAATGAGATTCGACTGTGTTGTTTTTTTTTGTCGCACGCGTGGTCGTGTAGCGGTACATCGGGCTGCGAGGCGATTTCCTTCTTTGCATGCTTATAGGTGTGTGCCCATCTGAGCATATATCGCCACAAACTGTTATAAGTGACACATATAATGAAATAATAGATATAACGAAATAATTGTGGCTCCCCTTCAACTTTATTATAATGATGTTTAAGTGTATTAGGTTGTGCTGTAGATAATGTCTCTGAGTTATTCTCCAATATTCCCAGGCTTTTGCTCCATTTCACACAGCTTTTTGTTGTGAGCTGATACCATAGCTGTCATATTAGAAAGGCTGCCTTAAACTACAGGGTATGCAGCAACGTGCTGTAGTCACAACTTTGTATTGAAGTTTTTTTGAAGTAGAAACACAGTTTGTGTCTTGACAACGGCTTGACTGCACAACTGCTTTATACTTTTGTGCAGGAATCCCATTGGCAGGACGGGATTGCGAGGACGGGGAGCCTTGCCACGCTGGGGCCCAAACCATTACGTGCTTTTTATCATCACCAGGTGACATCACTTGAAAAATTTTGCTGTGTCACGTATGAACCTGTGTAGGCCACATTTATAAAAGCATTTTAAACCATGTTTTTTTCATACATACATTTTAGCTGTGTGTAAGCTAGTAGGCTGTAGATAAAGCTTCATGCTGCATAGCAGGTACATTTTGTGAAATGTATATAAAGTTATTGCACTGCATAATGTGGATTTAAATGGGTGAAAAGTGTACCACTACTGCCATACCTACTTGAAATAAAGTAAATTAACTTGAATTTGTAGCTTAACCTCAAAGTTCGAGGTTTGAAATGCTAAAAAACATAACGTTCCCTTAATGAGCTAATAGTAGGGCTGTGCAAATATTCAGAAGTTCAGATATTTTTCTAATGACATTTGCTGTTTGATTCGATTTGCACTAGTATTTTACTATTCAAACTATTTTAACTTCAAGAAAGGAAAAGGAAACAGTTTATAATGAAAGAAAAAATTGGCATGCAGTGTGCTTGCACTTTGAGGTGCTGCTGCACGACACCGCTTCCTCTGCTGCCCTGAGCAGTCACGAGCTTCATTGTCAAAGCGTAAAATGCCCATCTTTGATTCTGAGAAGCCAGTGGGTGATGCGATTCGATGCTTGCGACAAAGCACATTGCGGCTTCTTCACTTTCGCATTTCCGCGAGTGCGATGTCCTTGTTCACAAATTTCGGATTTGTCTCATACACGGGCACTATGAATGGAGTTAGGCCTAACGATGACACTGAGCACACAGTCGTGGTGTGCATGGGTGCGGTACCCGATGCTTTTAAGTACGTCAAGCTCAATCGCAAATACAAAGAGCCATTCGGTGACGGTCTTTTTAATGAGGTCCGAATTGCCAATCAGTGGGCCCTTTCACCACCAAAACATGCGTCTACGATGTTTGCGATGAGCGTAGGATGCATGTATAATCTGATCATTGAAGTTCTATTTGCAGGTGTCAAATTAAAGCGTAATGATACTTGTAATTGTCAAGTCGTTCACACAGAATGAGTGCGAATACGTCACTATAAGTATTGTTAATAACTGTAACCTCTTGAAGTGCAAACATCAGATGCCGCTCTACCGTATTGAGGATGGCAATACGTGCTGAAGAATCGAGGAGGACACAGCACATTGGAGAGCTCGAGATAAACTTTAAACATTTCCTTTTTGTACACTTGGTTGTGAATTAACGACTTAGCTGTAGTCGGAAATTTGAAGACGGTGAAGTGCCCTTTTCATTGAGCTGTCAGGTTGCGCCATTGCGAAGCAGTATTTTTTTTATAATTTAATTAAGAATATACTTGAAGGCTGCAACTTTTTTCTCTAATTTTGATGCAAAGTATTAATTGTTTTTCGTACAGCTCTAGTTATTAGAATAAATAATGTACTGTAAATGAAACCGAACATTATACTACTGTTTTTGACAGTCAGTCTGCTCAAGTCATTTTACTGCAACTTTGACTCACTGTTGATTTTGTTGACTTTTTTATGGTAGACAGCGTCATCTTGAAGGCAAAGTGGGCATTTGAATATAAATCAACCACTTAGTTTTCTGCACCATTATTTTCTCTTTTTTTTTTACACTCTTTGAGTGCTGAATGTTTCCAAGAAAAACTTTTCCAGATTGTCCGACTACTTTTTCGAATGTGTGAAAGGTGTAAAGTTTGGAAGAAATTGAAAAAAAAGATGAACATGTTTTTTATGTCAGCATTACCCAGAACCACAAAGTGTTCCATAGTATTTCAAGGCGTAGTATACTTCAATACATGGCTATTCCTTGATACACACTGCCTCCTCACCATCTGCACATGTAACATGTTTCCATTTTCTTCTTGGAGTCAGTTGTTGCGTTCACAAACACATGGCATCTTCTGTGTGTGTTTGATTGGGCACTGTAAATTCCTTAATGTAAAAAAGAATGAGAATACGTCGCGAGTTTTGATGATAGACAAGCAAAGAGCAGTGTCAATAAAGATGGAAATCAACATCCACTGCCCCTGCAGTGGAGTGCTGATAAGGATAATCAGTTTTCGATGCGCCTCCGAGGTGAATGTGCGGAAAAACGGAAACCTCAAGAGGCAGCTGCCCATCAGCGTTGCCGCAAACACTGCAATGCACTGAAGCCTGAAACCAACTATGTTTATCTCGTCATAAAGGTAGTGCAATAACTTTCAGTGTTTTTTTAAATCTTAGGAGGTGTCAGCACCTCCCAGTGAGCATTTGTCCTTGTTATGGCGTGAAATGTCAAGCGAAGGGTCAAAAGTGTAGACACTGTGAGACAGAAAACTGCTGCCATAAATGTGCAACAAAAACACTCAGAGGGTTAAATCATAGCATCTTAGGCATTACTGTGTATTATTTTCATGTTGAGATGTTCAAGGAAGTTGAGGAGGTATGAGTAGCTGGTTTGATAACCAGTGCTGCAGAAGAAACGTCATCCAAATAATAGAGTGCAGCAGTGTAACTCATTAAGCCCTGGCATCCAATTTGTCATTTTCTTTATGCTAACTTACGAGCGAAGGAGCACAGTACTAGAGTGTTAGAAAGCAGTGAAGAGAGGTATGAGAGGTATATTGGCTGAAAAATATTCAGAGAAACTCATGCGAGGATTCTTCAGTGACATAAAAAAGAGGCAAAGGGGCCAAAAGAAAACAGTGCAATCCAATTAGTATTCAAGTTCAGCCTACCTCCTTTGACGATTTATATTTACTATGTCTGTTCGAATAGTGATGTCAGCTTCATTTTTCACGTTTCATTGGTATACTGCAAAGACTTGAAGTAACGAATGTTTCTGTGCTTCCCGGATTAAAGCTATGTTTAGCAGTAGAAGTCAAACTTGGATGAGTGGACGTTAATTAATTACTGACAAGTGGAACATGGCCTAACCTAAATTCTAAATTCTGGTTTTGATGGGCTCAATGTTCAACTGAGTCTGTTCTAGAGTGGTAACAATCAAGCACGCATTGTTGATGCAGGTGGCAGAGGGCCAAGGTGCACCTAATTGGGGGCAGGGGCCTGGAGGTGGTCCTCATGCGTGTCTTCCGGACAGACCACTTCAGCCTTCCAGGGGTGAGTGCCTTCTCGACATGTCTCACTGTGCCGCTTCATTAGAGGAGTAGTGACACGAAAGCTATTATTTATAATTTGTCAAGTGAAAGACCAAGATTTCAAAAGCTCATGAAATTCAGAGATAAGCATCAGTGGGGACCGAAGAATTTATTGCTTGATCTTAAAACGTAGTTTCGTGAGCTACTGTGCCCTGACATAGTGACATAGTATGTGCTTCTCCTCATGTGCTTGCTCAAGATATCGTTATGTTGTCCCAACTATTCTGCTGTGTGGCTCCATTTCCGACATTCAACGTCCATCTTGTATGTTTTCGTACCTGATGACAGGCCCTGTTGATGCATGAGGTCACTAGAATTAGTAATGTAATGTGATGTTCTAGTGTTAATACCAATAGGTGTGTCATGTGAAAATTGGCTTTAATAGATGGATGAACTTTATGGGGTTCTTTAAAACACACTTTAGCACGTTGCAGGCCACTCCCACATCGGAACAGCTAGGCTAAGGTCTCTCCACTGCATCAGAGCCCATTGGCATACTCATAACTATCGTTCACATCTGGAGCTGGTAGTAGTACGCTCCCATTTGGATAGTATAATGACTTCACCACGGTGTAACGCGAGGCGCCACCAGAGTATGTGTTCCAAGTTAGCTTTATCAGCGCAGAAGGAACATGTATTAGTTGACTGTATTTCAGGATATATTTTGCGCTGTAGTGCGGCACTAGTGAACACGCCGACCTGAAGAAGCCCGATCGTCAGGGCCTGAAGTCCGCCTAATCATCTGTGTGGTTGAGGGTGTAGTCTCTGCACCAAATAAAAATGTCATTTCGTTATACAAGATGGGAGGGTTTCGGTTCTCCAAAACGTCTGTGCTGGCCCCCTGATAGCAACGCGGTTTACTAGTCCTCACAGCTATGTGGGCTATGTTAAAATTATGGGTGTGCGAATATTCGAAAGTTTCGAATATTCGTCGAATATTCAATTTGCACTATTCGTATTCGATTCGAAAAAAGTGTATTCGAAAAGTTCGAATATTCGAAGTGATTCGAATATTCGACAATATTGAATATTTGATTGGATTATCATGCGGAAAATAACTCTTATTTAATATTTCCGCTAGGTTCAGAGATATTAAAACGTTGCCCAGTCAGAAGTGCACGGAGGCACTATGTCGGCCAGCGAAGTTCAACAATCAGCAGCAAAGTTGACGTTCGTATAAACGTATTGCACGCTTTTCGTATGCCGCCGTAACGTGCTGCACTACCACACGTTCACTATGCGGGACCTCGTGTGCAGGAACGAAGCTTAACTGTTGCCGCCGCGTTGTCTCATCAAAACATCGCTTGATAACGCACGACCGTGCATGTGCGTGCTAAAGCAGAAACTTCGTCACCATTGGCAAACCCTTCGATTAGAAAACATAAGTGACAAAGAGAGTTCTAGTGGTAATTTGTACCATGATGTCGCATTTATTTCCTTTTTCGAAAAAGTTCCGCACGTGAGCAGTCGCACAGTTATACAACATGGTCGAAAGCGGTTAGTCCCAACTCGGGATTTTATTGCCAAGTTATGTCGTATTCCAGGCAAGTATGCGTTAAATAACTTGGACTGCATTCTAAACATATTGAATATATGAAACTGTAGTCATGCGCCGACCTTTCAGTTTTATATATCTGTATATGCATATAAATAATTTTCGTGCTGGCCACCAGAGCGCATGAGTAGTGGTAGTGCGCCATGTAGTGCACAGTGCTACGTTAGTAGGGTCAGCGGCGCTGGCTAGTGCTGTCAGCCGCTACGATCAGTTCTACTAGGTTGTGTGCGGTGCACATGGTGCGGTTTTGATGCGAGTCTTTGTAACCTATGATGGACTCGCGTCGTTAATAAGTGCCATGGCAGATAGTGGAGGTTATGACGACTCACCTGCGAAACGGAGGAACAATCAAGACACGGTGCCGAAACGAAAGGAAAGAAGCGCTATCTGGAAGCACTTTGTGAAGACATCGTCGTCGTTGGCGCAGTGCAAGAGATGCGGCGCAACACTTAAAACGCCGACGGTTACGACTAGTTCTCTTGTTAACCGTCTAAAACAGCACCCAACCGTGATGAAGGAGTACCGGATGACTGCAGCAGGTGCGCCAGAGAAAGACCAGTCAATGATATTTGATTTTGTGCACCATACTGACCCTTTGTTGGAAAAGAAACTCAAGCACTCAATGCCAAGGTGGCTGCCATGGTAGCGCTTGATTTGCAACTATATAGTTTTGTTGAAGACCGCAGATTTAAGGAACTCATGGCAGAGGCTGCGCCTAACTATCGCCTACCGTCGTGCACCACGCTTTCACATACCCTTATTCCGCGCTTGTTTGATGACACACGGAAGAAAGTGAAGGACGAGCTCAGCAGTGCTTTTGAAGGAGGAACATCTGCAGTCACCTTTACCAGCCTCATGTGGACATCACGCGCCAACGAGAGTTATGTGAGCTTCACTTGCCACCTTCTCACTCCAAGTTTTAGGATGAAGCGGTTCACGCTTAACACTCGCCACATGGTTGTTAGCAACTCCGCCGAAAACATTGCGCAAATGCTTGTCGAGATGTGCGTGGAATGGGAAGTACCGGATGGCTGCCACAAATACATCGTCACAGATAACGGACGCAACATCCGTGCCGCGGTCAGAAGGCTCCCGTGGACTGAGCGTGCGTGTTTCGCCCACACCCTCCAGCTAGCAATTCACGATGCAATCTCCAACACACCGTCAATTGACCGTCTGTGCAAGAAAGCGAGGCACATCGTGGGCCACTATAAGCACAGCTCATCTGCGCAAAAGAGATTAGATGAGTACCAGAAGAAGATGGGCAAGGATCCACTTCGTCTGGTGCAAGATGTAGATACGAGGTGGAACAGCCAATACCTAATGCTGTCCCGCCTCTTGGAGTTGAAGGAGGCTGTCTCGGTTGAACTGGCAGCGTCAAGTAGCAGCATTGATGGTCTTTGCTCAGCAGAATGGAAAGAGGCTCTTGAATATCTGGACGCACTGAAGCTCTTATATGATGCAACTGTGATAACTAGCGCAGACAAATACCAATCACTTTCCACTCAGATATAATTATTTCGATATGCTAAGTTGCCTCAGCAACTTTAGAGGCACAACAGGCTTTCATAAGGAACTGGCAAGGTCTCTCAATACTAGATTCCCCTTATATAGCGAGGACAAAGAAGCATGCTTGGCTATGTTTTTGGACCCACGCTTCAAGTCAACGTTATTCAGAAACAACAAACAAAAGTTGGTGTGGCTGAAAGATCTGGTGCTTCAGGATGTTGCCCTATGCCCTGCTGTGGAAGTCGTGCAGCCAGCAGCAAAAGTGCAGGAGCCACAACAGTGTGTGCAGCCATCCTCTGATGTTTGGAGTGCATTTGATAATCTTGCAAATAGTCAAGTAGCAAGTACACCACTATCTACTTCAGAATGGGAAATTAAAGCGTATTCTGAAGAAGCCCTATCGAAGAAAGACAGTGACCCATGTGACTGGCGGCGGACTGTGGGCACCTTCAGATACCCCAGTTTGGCAAAGCTTTGCCCCAAGTACTTGCCCATACCAGCCACTTCAGTTCCAAGTGAGTGTGCCTTTTCAGTGGCAGGGGAGGTTGTCTCTGTTCGAAGGGAGCGCCTCCTGCCTGATCATGTGGAGCAACTCATATTCCTCCATGATAACATGTAGTTATTATGTTTCATGATAACAGCTAGTCATTACTTGCATTGTGTTCCAAATAACAGTGTATGTTGTGTTAACAGACAGGCTGCTGTGTATTTTTTTAGATAAATACATCTTAAATTATTGTTACTGTAGAGGCATTTGTCCTTTGATATTCGATGGTCAATTCGATATTCGAACATGAGTATTCGTATTCGATTCGTATTCCAAAAAATTCATATTCGCACACCCCTAGTTAAAATAAAATATCTTATCAGCGTTACCTAATCTTCACGCTTGCTCAGAGCGATGGAGAAAAGTTGAATGGTAGAGTGTACTTGGCGTCAAAGATTGGTGTCAGTACCTCCGTAATGATTTTATGGCTTGCTCTAGAAAAGCACAAAATGTTGGGCTGCACCCACAGTTTGCTCATTGTTCACTACAGCACAATGTGACATGTCTGACGGTTGGGGAGCTGTGCCAAAAAGGAAGTTTCTTTAATGCTCTTTAATTCCCGATTTCCATTTCAGGCATCACAAGCAAGTTTGCCTGTAGTGCTTCTCGCCATTCAATCAACATGTTTGCATAAAAAAATCAATGAACAGAAAAACAATCTTTCGCTGCAGCTGACGGGTGCTCCTATCACAATATCTTGGCTTTTTTATTGAAATGAAGGAGTTAGTATGGGCATGTTATTTAGCTTGATGTGTCTACTGCAGGAGAATCAGATGAACTGCTTTGGCTATTATAAGTCTTATGTTAATTCTATTGTGACATCTGCAATGCTGTGTATGATAGCCAATTTTTTATTGCAATAGCTATTGCTTGGACATTCTAAGCACATTGTAGCTCTATTGTAACTCATGGTGTAGAGAACGCATTGAACAAATACTAATATGAAGGTTGTGCATTTGGGCTCCATTGATGTAAAAGGTGATTATTAGTAAACTATAATTTCAATGTATGTCATAATTACAACAGCACAGTTAAAAACTTCGAATACTGCCTTTATGCTCTCCTTGGCTTAACTGTCTGCTGGATTTACTTAGCTTTGTATAAAAAAAAACACTCAAACCACGATATATAAATATCCCAGATCTCACTTAATATTGGGTATAACGAAATAAATGAGAAAGAGCTTTGCAATACTGTATTTACTGGCGTAATTAACACACGTGCATAATAAACACGCCCCCCACTTCAGTCATCAAAACTTGAATTTTTCTTTTCCTTCCATAATAAACGCACCTCCTGCGTTTGTCCGCTGCAGTCCCGCTGACTGACACCTTGTGCCTCCTTGCCCATTGGATCGCTTCCGTTTTTTTATTATTATGCCGACCGTTCTCTGCCACCTCGGCTCGCTCCCTCCACCCCTTTGCCCGCTGCAGCAGGCCGTGTTGTTTTTCTTTTTATCTGTGTGCGGCACGTGCCCTGTCTTTTTTTGATTATCTATGCGCCACAGTGCGAGTGCAAAGACACCACAGCTGACCGGCACACAGTTAGTGAAGGCCACGAAACCGCCCGCACCAACCAATGGTTGCTTCCTGCAAACAAAGCTTTAAGGCCCAACCACATGCACGCGATCCTCGAGCGACGACAACAGGATTTGCTGTTGTCATGGATGTCACGAAGGGTCATTCGTTGCCATCGAGTAGCAGGTGTCTGGAAAACCAGAAAAAAAATCGTTTGTCACTCAGAAAAGATCGTAACTATTTCCGCAACCTGGTAACACCTCAATTCTCACTTTTGTTGCAGTTTTCTCATTGTGCTTGTTATCCGCGTGTACTCTACAGTAACGTCTCACGCCGGCATCGAAGTGGCGACCGTATTTTGTTGTTAATCTTGTTATCAATGGTTTGTTTTGATGCTTGGGTGGTAGCCTGCTGCAATGTTGGTTACTTGCTACAATGTCAATGGCGCTGTTGTGGTCATCGTGCAAGGTTGCCGCCTAGTTGGCAAAGTGCTTCGTGGCATCGTAGCGCACGCTTCTGGGTGCCCCTAGAGATCACAGCAGGTATCATTGTTGCAGTTAAACGATTGCGAAAAAAGATACGTAGCTGCGGAATGCTTTTATGGCATGTGCAGCCGGTGCAGGGACAGCTTGCAAAAGATAGCGCCATTAACCATCGAAGATGAGCGAAGTGTAACAAAGGAGCTGTTTCCAAACAGTGTACACTTATGTAAATTGTGAAAGGCTAAGCGACCTAACTTTTTTTGCATTACTGTATTTTTTGCTCCTCCCAAAAAAGTTTTAATAAAACTTTCCCCACGTAATAAACACCTCTATATTTGCTCCGATTCTTCAAGAAAAAAGGTGCATTCATTACGCAAATAAATATGGTAGATAGTTTTAGGAATATACTTTCATAACGAGTTTTCACATATAATGAACTTATTTTCGGAACTAAAATTACACTTCGTTGCAATGAAGTTTGGTAGTATAACAATGGCATGTGGCTCTTCTCTCAGGACTTTGTACCTGGAGAAGCCAAATATGACACGCTGAAGCTGCTGTTCAAGCCAGAGACATTGGCCAAGTGTGAGACTGAGGATGACATCAAGGAGGTGAAATACGTTTTCTGTCTTCTTCTTACCATGAGGCTCTGAAGAACCATAGTTGTGAATTTTAGGTGTTAGTATGTCTTTTAGGACATATGGTGGCTGCAAACTGAAATGTGACAATTCCGCGTTAAGCAATGAATATACTTTCGTTCCTATTGTGTTCATTTCATTTCACGTCGGCATAATTTATATAAGAATGATTACGATGGATCTATCGTCACCTTCACTGGCCAGGTTCATCGGGACATGACACAGACATTTCGAACAATTGTGCATGCCATGTGATAAACAACATGTTTTGTTATTTTGTTGCAGTGTTAGCACTTTACATAGGTAAATAACTCCGCATTTTTTCATGACTTCTTGAATTTCGCAGTGCTTGCTGTAAGTATATAGTATTCTATTTCTTTGTAATTTCTAAAATGATTCTATTCTTTTTCTTCTTTTGAATGAGCAACAATCTGCTGCAGTGGTAATCTTTCTTGAATTCATATATTGGCAAATATCTAGGAAAAATGTCCCCGACAAATAAACTACAAGCGCTGTATGAAAGTACTCAGGAATGAGATGCTAGTGGAATAGTTTAATTAATATTAACAGCAATGTTTATGTCCAGCTATGTATAACATCATGCAATGCTATTCTTTTTAGTGGTTGGGGTGTGCTAGCCACAAAATTGTCTAGCGTGTTGCTGTCTTTAACTGCAATCAGCTCTGATTGGATCCAGGGCAGAATTTCATACAGTGCCCTGGAATCTATCAAGCAGTGCACGCTTTGTTGCTGACAAACGGTATGCATGGTTCTTTCGTAACGTTTCAGTTTTTCCGAAGCTGCCACTTAGAAGAAGACGGTGCGGACGAGCCGCTGGTCGAGTGCAGGCAGCGTGGCTACATGGACGACCCCATGAACACTGATCACTGCTGGCGTGAAACAGAACTGTGGAACATTCACTACGATGGTGCAGAGAACCTGCAGGACAAGATGCAGGTATGAACCCAGATTGCTCTGTATCGCTTTATTTAGCGTAAACTGTGAGCATAATGGGCGCCATACGATGCATGAACAATTGACATTTTAATAATAATAATGGTTACATTTTCGCACCTTAAACCACTCTACCACTATTTTAGGTCGCATGATAGCAGCATGATGGAAAATTTTTAGGTGAAGCAACAGTGATGTGTAAAGTTTCGTGAGCCACAGTTGTAATACTCAAAGCTAGGCTTGTGCGAACATTCAAATGCTTCGAATATTCGGTTGAATATTACGGTACTCTAATTTGCTTTTATTTGAATTTAAATTATTGATAATTTTGAAGTATTCAGAAAGAACGAATAGGTGTACACACTCAAACCTCGATATAATGAACTTGGATATAACAAATTATCGGTTATAACGAAGTAAGTGACCAATAGCTTTGCCATAGACACAGTGTTACTAATGATTGTTTATAACGAATTTTCAGGTATGAAGAAGTATTTTCGTGGCAGATGTGACTTTGTTATAATGAGGTGTGCATTAGGCTGCATGTAACCCCCTGCAAAGGTGGTTTGACTGCAGTAGAGTGCAACGCCGTGAAAGCATGTATTGAAATGTACATTTGTTCGCATGTAATTTCCTGTAAAGGTGGTTTCACTGCAGTAAGGAGGTGCCAAACTGTAAAATCATCTAATCAAAAGATCCATACTGCCGCGAAGCTCCACTTCAAGTTTATGTGACCATATTACCCTCGCATCGATTCATAATTTTTTTAAGTTTAAAGGCTTGTTATACCGGCTTATATGCTCTGAGTATAGTAAATTGTAAAACTTCATGTATTTTACCATTTATCACTTGCATTCTACCAGTCAAATGATGCTACTATTTATAGTAATGTTTCCATTTTTTTTTTTCAACTAAAGAGAGTAGCATTTGCACAGGCCTTGTTTCAATTTTAAAAATACATTTTTTAAGCTAGTGGGGTGATGACAGATATGTTCATTTGCCTATAATATGGGATATATACCATTTGAATTCGATTCGTAATTATTTGACCCAAATCACTATTCACTTCCAACCTAAAATTCACTATTTACAAAAGCCTACTCAAAGCATTGCAATTGCTCTATGGTTGTAGCATGCCTCTACTGAGCACATTTATGTAGGCTCATGTTCTTTCTATGGTGGCTATATCCCAACAAAAGCCAAAAAATCTTATGTGTTTAGATTTAGGGGCACCTTAAAGAATTTCATTTTCTCAATTTAGTGCAGGTAATTTTTTATTGAAAAAGAGGACAGGCTTTGGAATATTTGACCTTACAAAAATTTGAGGGTGCATCATGTTCACGGGTAACTTCTAATTATATTTTAAGAACGAAGCTCCTAAAGCCGTGGGTCTGTCCTTTCTCTGTGGCCGTTTCGTAACCACCTTTGCAAACAACAAGAACAAAAAAGTTGATTAGTATATTATCTGCACAGTCTTACATCTTTCTAATTATGTAATGGGCTAACTTTCACGGGAAGCCAGCACGATAATTGCCGGTCAGCGAAATTTGCAGGCGTGCGTGTTGGCATTGCGCAGCTGTGTTTGTGAACGGCTGCAAATAAGTCAATATAAAAGTTTATTTGTATCATATACGCACAGTCTTGCATCTTTCTAATGAAGTGATGGGCTAACTTTCACAGGAAAGTTATTGTTTATTAATGATCTCCCCCTCTCGAGCTTCGCCCACTTATCATCATTCATTCCGTGAATATGGTGCGATTTTGTTTTGTTTTGAGGATGTCTACAAAGTTCTTGGTGTGGCTTTTACATGAGCATGGTCAATAGTACACATCTGTATACAGTGCATAGCAAAAGAATTGCATAAATATCATGCCTGTGAGGGAATGCATTTGCTCCAATACTGCATCTGTGAAGCCGGTTGAGCCCTGCTTGGCAGAACAAGCTGCCACTATACAGATGGTGCAGTCATAGAAATATATTCTGCTGGTTTTCAAGGATACTAAAGTGCATATTGAAAAATGGCTTTTCTTTTGTTCTTGTTTCAGAACCACTTGCTGTGGCGGCTGGTCACGGAGGACCTCTTTATGAAGCTGCCACTCGGGCAGTCAGTCCTGCTGCACGAAGTGACCAAATCACTTCAAGCGAGCATCATCTAAGCCTGCTTAGGGTCACCGGTATCCCGACGCCGATCCTTCAGGTCTATGACATAACTTGGCTGTGATTATTGCTCCTGCCTGTACGACATGCCTAGTGGCGCCTTCGTTGCACGTGGATTCTACACAGTGGCAACTGCTTCTTGTGCTTTAGTGATGCCGAAGCTCGGCAAGGACGCCATTCATTGTTGACCTGCTTTGTCTCTCACAACATTATAGTATTTAATGCTTGTTATATCTTTTGACAGGTGTGCTTAAGAACACGCTACGCTCTTGCACTCTAACTTGATGTGATACGTTTATTGTTATTGTTTATGTTTTTTCAGAAGCATCACAGTATAATTCGGGTGTGGTAAAGCACCACAGGATTATAAGCCTTTTGCAATGTGCCTGTTTATGCTAAAAGCATAAAAGCTATATGCTTGTGTATGAACTGTGTTACCTCTTCTGTCAAGTGTGTGGCAAACTTTTCTATGTTGTAATGTGTAGGCTCGCTTATGTATTCGTAATTTATAGAGGACCACGGCATGTAGATAGGTGATAATAAACAATAATGACGCGTCGACATGCTACATTTTGAGCATAGACATGTATTATAATCAGAATGCGTTTAATGTTTGACAAAAATGTGTACTGTTAAGTTTTTTGGTAAAGTGTTGTGTTAATATGAGCATTACTACTGTATAGATGTGTACATACGTATGTCGTGTAGTAGCATTCGAGTTTTCATTCAATGTGGCACATCTTGAAATTTTGTCCAACATGGCTCAGGGGTATGTTGTTACATTATGCATCCTGAAAGCTGTGGTGAAATTGAAATATGTACTTAGCCTTCTTCAGCAATGTTTCTTTCTGCCTTGTTGAAAATCGTGTTATGTTTAGAACCTTGTGTGCACGCATCTTAGGTGTGATACTACGCGTTATGAGTGCCTGAGGTTCCGGGAAGGTTCTTATTCAGGAATATGATCTGTATCTTTGCGAGAAAGAGTAGGCAAACAAGTAAAGCTTCAATTAGCAAACCTTTGTTTTGTTCAGAATAACAGAGCTGAGCTAGTTGGTATGTATTTACTCTAAAAGACAGTGTTTATAAACACTGATGCAAGTGCGTATTGTATCCTACCTCTTAAGATGGTTGCTGATGGCACAGGATTGCTTGTGAGCTAATCTTTCGTGGACAGCATAATGATTCTTTTTGATCCTCTTCACACAGGAAACACAGTCATTGACATGCCAAGCATCGCAGAAAATTCAATTGGTTCATCCAGTTCTGATGTTCTCGAAAGTATTTTAATGTCGGAAAAATCTGAACGTAACTTGGTGCTTCATTTTTCAGAAGTGTTTGAACCAGGTGTGCGAGATCACATGTGTGACTTTATGTAGAAGCGCACAGGGTTCTGAACTTCTGAAGTTTTCAATTTTAGAAGGTTTTGATTTACTCAATTGTCACACAACCTTGATTGTATTGTAATGGTTGACTTTATACTCCATTTTACAAGGTGTTGGCAGTGCTGTGGAAGGCATGGGCTTCCTCAGCCAATCATGACAGAGCGCACTACATAAATGTGTTCCTACGCGGATGTCGCATTCTTGAATCTGACGAGTGGCACTACACCACGTCTGTGCGAAAGATGAGTGCTATACTAATTAACTTTTAGTCTTGGTGGAAGCGGCGCTTGGCACCTTCTTGACATGTTTTGTTCATTTTTGGATAGGCTGACACTCATTCCAAAAGAACTGGCCCCGTTCTGTCTATATTTAATATCACTTGTTCTTGTGAGTTCTTATCACATCAGAGCTTCTTTTAAAATGTTTATGCCACCACTATAAAAAAAGTTACTCCAATCATTGAATCAATCAACTTAAGTTATTCATTGTGACAATTAATGATCAAATAATTGAATCTATCAATCCGAAGGTTTATTTTCCGACATAGTAAAATATTTTTTTTTATGTTTGCTACTTTCACTACGACAGTACTGAATGTTCCCATCCTGAATGCATCGCATATTGCCATGAGTCTCTTAGAAGGGCTAACATTTCATCGTTCTCATCACAACACTAATGTGGCGTTGCAGCTCCACATAAACTGCCGGTGACATTACACAATGTGCGTTGCTTCTATGAAAAATACGTTCCGAGAGCATTTTTTATACTTGAAGTCAAGCAGCTGCTGCATCCTCTGCCTTGTCACTCTGGGTATCATCAGTAGCATCTCCCCTTTTTAAGGGCGGCACCACTTTAGAGGTAGCTGGAGTTTCACCTTTCTCAAAAAACGTATACACCGCCCATCATAATACGACCAGGTCAAAATCGTCCAGCTTATTTGCCCAATCACAGACTCACACTTCCATTTCACTGGCCTCTGCTCAGCAGTGAGGATTAGCTTCAGCCTTGATAGCATGAACACCAGGATCTTTTAGGTGGTGGCATATAACTTCTGTTCAGCCGTCTTGGTGGTGGTATCGATGAGCTTTTGGTGGCGTCGATGTCAGAGTCCTCTTAGTGGTGGCAGTGTAGTGCCATCAAGTCGTCTTGTGGGACACTTTGCTTTGTTACTCACCGTCTCACCATTCTATCTGTGCCTCATGTTTGCCTTCATTTTAACGGCGAAGCTGCTCTCAGTCAAGCCTTTCTTGTTCGTTGGCGTAGCGCTTGTCAGCGTGTGTTGGAACACGAGTCATGGGGTCTTGAAGCTTAAGAGGGGGGTGGAGGAACAGTGCAAATGACAGAGAAGAAAAAAGAAGATTCAAGCAAGGGTTCACAAACGTCTTGGAGAAACATACATATAAAACATACAGGGAAGAGATCAATGAAGGAAGGTGAAAAGGTTTTTGTCTCTTGGGAAGAGGGTAAGGATCCTGACAATGTTTTTAGCTTTGATGTGGTTAGATATGTCATGTGATATTATCCTAAGGCCCAAGCACAATTAACTGCCTGATGTGAAACTGCTAACTGTAGCACAGATTCATCTTAAATATATTTAGAGGTTGTGAGAATAGACGCATAGGATGGTGTCGAAAGTCAATTGGATCTAAGGCTAGTGAGCTTTACTCTCGTGCAAAAAACACTTATGTAACTCCAGTTTGTCTTTCACATTTTTTACGCTCATTTTGCTGTTGCAGAATGGTTTACTATTGTGCACTGGAGTAGTAATTGGCGTTTAGATATCTTCTTTGATCCTAGAGTGTTTTGATACTACATATATACTATCCTTTTAGCAATTCCATACAGTACTTTACAGGATGAAAACTCGTCACTATTTCTAATGTCTCTTAGTCGCTTTAGTTGCTGTCATGTATCGTGGAATTAAGCTTGGGAGCTACAGTGATTGAGTAGTGTCAAAGTGGTGTTTTTATGTGTAGCGCGTCATTAGTAAGGAAGTAGTCAGCAATTTATTTATGGATAACCAGTTCAGTTGGCAGTGTTGTCACTGAGCAACTTTAGGATTTCTAATACTTGAAAAAGACGGCTGCTAAAGACACTTTGAACTGTACTTTGTACTCCATTTCCAAAGAATGGGCATGAGTAAATAATGTTGAGTATACTGACATATGCTAGTTCTGCTTGCCCCTATCTCAATTTTTTTATGTATGCATATGGTTGTTTGTCAATAACTTTAGAATGCTTTTGAAGTTCTTGTGGGCATTGGTGAGATGATTGATTGATTGGTAAATCCTAGTTGTTTTATCTTAGTTGTACATTTAAGATGATGCAATTTATCAATATGTCTTTGCCAGACTGGCCAAGTACAATACGTTACTGTGATTGGTGTGCTGTTGCATGTTGCATTGCACATAACCAATGTGATAAGTAAAGAACAGACATACACACAGCATCCAAAACAGTCGTCTGCGGTATTACTACAAGAATGCCTTCTGTCACCGTAGATGCTACATATTTTCGGGCCATCACGAAATTTGTCATATTACAAAAGGTTCGTTCAGCTGTGGTGCTCACTTGCAATGTCAACATAGCATCTTGTGTGGTCTCTAGCAGAAACTAGCACACTTAAAGAACACTGATTGTGACATGAACTGAGTATTTACAGGGTTAAAAAAAAGCTTGTGTCATACAAGACAATGAACTGGGCTTGTTGGTGCACGTTTGTATCAATAGTGTTTAGTGCTAAAGCACAATTCATTATGAACATGTGCACACGCACTTATACATCTATCACGCACACATGCGCGCATACTAACAAAGTATAAGAAAATAGTCAAGAAAATCAATGAACAAATGTGCATTCACATATCTCCTCTTGTTCTTTCATCGCTGTTGCTTAGACCTTAATGTTAAACTAAGCACAATTAAATGGGGCAGTGCGTTGTAAATGTTATAAAAGGGGGTCCTGGACAGCACTGAGGAAAAAAAAAAGAAGAAAGCAGTCGAGCACTTAACTAATAGTAATGCACAATAAACTTTCGACATAAGGTCCATCTTAATGTAAACAATGCAGGTTTTTACAAAAATATAAAGTTCAAGTTATACGAATATTTTAAAAGGTATATAGAAATTTGTTAGCAAATTGAAGATTTGCCTTCCATGTTAACTACTAATCCGAAAAATTCTGGCAAGTAATTTCCCCTCACAATGCTACCACATCTGTCAGTATACAAGATGCTAACCACATGCGTCTATCAGATGTAGATAGCGCTTCAGTGTTGAACTCATTTTTTTCATCTGTGTTCACGTGTGAAGATCATTCCAGAGTGCCCGAAGTTCCCGAGTTTGATTATACATTCATGGCACCTATTGACGTCAGCACTGAAGGGATTGCGAATCTTATTGGAAAACTTAAATTATCAACTTCTTCAGGCATTCATAACATTAATTCTAAGGTCCTCAAAAACACGTCATTATGCTCAAGTAAAATCCTGTACCGCATCTTCACGCAATCTTTATCAACAGGACAACTGCCGGCTGATTGGAAAATAGGTAAAGTTGTTCCCTTATTTAAAAGTGGCAATAGATACTCACCAGAAAATTATCGCCCCATATCATTAACATGCATTTGCTGCAAGATGCTTGAGCATATCATTTCTTCGCACATTTATTGTCATTTGGAAACCAATAACTTCTTTTTTGAGAATCAGCATGGATTTAGGCGAGGTTTTTCTTGCGACACCCAATTACTGGAATTTACCACTGATCTTCACTTCAATATGGATAATAATTTACAAACCGACTGCATTTTCCTAGATTTTTCTAAAGCATTCGACCGCGTACCTCATTCCCGTCTGATTTCAAAACTAACAGAACTTCGTTTAGATTCGCTAACCTTATCGTGGATCCGTAACTTTTTGTCATTTCGAAAGCAGTTCACTCTGGTTAATACCTCTTCCTCTCCAATTTCCGATGTCACCTCCGGAGTGCCTCAGGGTAGCGTCTTGGGGCCACTACTTTTTCTAATCTACATTAATGATCTTCCAACTAATATTTCTTCGTCAATACGGCTTTTTGCTGACGATTGCATTCTATACCGTTCTATAACTAGTACCGATGACCACCTTGCTCTCCAAAAAGACCTTAATCTCATTAACAACTGGTGTGGTGCATGGCAAATGACTTTAAATTTATCAAAATGTAATGTAATATCCTTTAGTCAAAAAAAATTAACTGTTGAATTTGATTACACCATAAATAATTCCAACGTGTCACGGTCGTCTTCGTATAAGTACCTCGGCGTTCATTTCACTTCTAATCTTACTTGGGCGACACATGTAACCTACATATCGGCAAACGCATCAAGAACATTGGAATACTTACGTCGAAACCTACGAAACGCGCCAAATAACGTCCGCAAACAAGCTTACATAACCTTTGTTCGCCCACAGCTGGAATTTGCATCCTCCATATGGTCCCCCTTCCAAGCCTATCTCATTAACCAGCTAGAAGCTGTGCAAAACAGGGCGGCACGGTTCATTTCACGTATTTACAGTCGCCCCTCGAGCGTCACACAAATAAAACATGACCTTTCATTACAGCATCTAGACATACGGCGCACAGTTGCCCTCCTGTCTTTGCTTCATAAATATATTCACGCGTCCAGGCCACCACCCTTCCCACTAACAGCACCATTGCGCATGTCTAAACGACTTCACAATCAGCGAAGCATCACACGCATCTTTGGAAAAACAAAATCATTCAATACATCGTATTTGCCTCGTGCCATAGCACTCTGGAATGACCTACCCGACGTCATTGTCAATTTAACTAATCATGAAAATTTTCGCGAGCAATTAATGATACATCTATCTCAATAGCATTGTATAACCTCCTTGAATTCTGTTTTTGTTCTTTGTGCTTTTTTGCGGCTGGGAAATTCTTGTTGTTGCTTGAAGCCCCTCTTTGTCATTTGTGCAACCACTGTTATTAGTTCCAATGTTATTACTTGCTTTGTATTTTTATTATATATTAGTTATTAGTTGCTCTATAGTTGTTTTGCTTTGTAGTTGCTTAGTATTGTGGCAGAAGTATCACCCACTAGCATTCTTTCCTATGTACCCCCCTTACTCTATGCTCCGTAATAGAGCCTGTAAGGTATTTTTAAATAAAATAAAATTTAGTGGTCACTGAAAATTTACTAATGAGCTTCATCGATTTACCAAGTTCCGATTATTAGCCGGCGGCCAATGAACGCCTCGGCTCATATATGAGACTACCTGGCTACGTCACATCACAAGGTGGCTACGTCACATGCACGTGATCTAAAAGTCCCGAGCCAGCACAAGCGACCTCGGGCCATCTGCGCGCTTGATGCTGGCTGCATCCGCCATGGCATCTGCTATGCCAGGCTTTGCCGTCTTCTCCCTCCATAGCTGTGACACAGGCCATAACGCTGACCCAATTCCAACTTAAACAGCACTTAGGTAGTGAATTATACCTATTTCTGTTGTGATGCAACTTACTGTAAGTGAACTGCTCGAGCGTGTGCGCATCGTAGACCAGCGTGGTTGTTCCACTGCTGCTTCTCCTAGCGAGTATAACGCATGTTTGCCAGACCTTCGGGAATACGCACATTCTCGACGTGGCTCAGAACACCGATGACAAGAACTGGGCACGCAAACAGTGCGAAATCCAGAAACATGCGAGAAACGAACAGAAGAGCAAAGAGAGAGCAGGAGCACGTCAAAAATTTTTGTGTCTAACTTAAGATGGCCGCACTGGCATGCACCTCGCGATGTCAGCTGCCAGGTGCCCAAAAGAAATGGTTCGGACAGTCCCGGGTCGCCCGCAGGCCGCCAGGCATGCGTAAAACGAACATGCGTCCGAGCGATCTCGGACCAGACGGCAGAGCTTCCAGTTGGTCCCCGAGAAAAACGAATGCGGCGCCCGTCGAGGACGCGTAAATCGATGAAGCTCAATGCCATAAAATCACGAGCCAGCGGCCCCCTCCCCCTCAACAGTAAAAGGTATGTGACAAAACTTGAACGAAGGGGGCGGGGACCAAGCAAGTCATTCATGACTTGCTTGGTCATGAATGAAAATTTAAGATGGGCAAAAAGAGCCTCCAAGGATAAAGAATGCACACACCCAAGTTTCTAAGGAAGTGCTTTATTGAATATGACTGCATTCAGTGTTTTCATTTACCTTTATTGGATGAGTAAGAACGGCGAGTAAAATAGCAAAAATGGTGGGCAGGCAGGAGAGGACGCATATTTTGAATCTCCCAAAGAAGAGAGGCTGCGCTTGGTCAGGATTTCACAGTATGCACTCGAATATGCTCTCTATGCTCATTAACGTCACTGTCATTATTATTTCCATATTTTTTTGTCATTGCAAGAGTTTTCAATTGTTAACTGCAAGAATATCACATTCAGTTGTTAAACATTATAGAGTCCAAACAAAACTATTATTTCTTACGCTCTTGGTGCCTCCAATTATTGTTCATGCTTTGGAACGAATAATTATGTCAGAATAGTCATGTAACTTTTAAGCTCTACAAAATTTGTACATGAGTAATGATTCTGATGAATGATAGAAATATGTATGATAACTTCACAGCAGGCTTCTGGCATTTCGGAAACGAAAGGCAGATGATATGATGAAGCAGTTTTTGTGATATGTGTTGTTCACGTTATGTCTGTTGGATTGCTTTATGGCATATGTACGGAAAAAATGTTTTGTATAAATGCCGTGATCTGATATCATTTTCTGACCAAACGAGCTTCAATTATGTTACACAAATGCAATATCGAAGCCATGGCTTTATTACTTAAGTACTGTGTGATTGAAGAGCTGCAGAAGATTTTCGACAAATTTACTGCACTACCGTTGAAGTGTTGTATTTCTTTTTATGCATTCTTGTGATTTGTTCACAATTCGCTGTCATTTGCATAATATGTCTTTATCAATCTTTTTTCCTCATTTTTATTTGTGATATATAGCTATTGTGCTTGTTATCACTTGCCTGTTTGCATTTTTAATAAATATGCAAGGAGATAGCTTGAAGACGTGGTTACCATGCTTGAAACGTGTCTAATCTATCAGAATCCTCATTTTTGCATTTCAGACTGCTACACAGGGCAAAAACTAGCAGGGTCCCCTACGCTTTCATCTAACTCGGCTCAAAGGAGAAAAATATCTTACTGTGTGCTTTATATGATGTTCAGTGTTCACCAATTACATATCACAAAGTGTCACTGATGTCACTCCCCCTATTTAACTTAATCATGCTATTTAATGTGTACCTAATTAGCGCTCACCTGATTTCCTTTATTATTAGAATTAACTTTCACTAACTTGAACTATTAGACTACCACTATTCCCTCGCTATTCCAGACAACGCAAGGACGTACAAACGACTTCCAAATGATTTCCTGTTTGGGAGTTCGGGACATCCAAAAGACTTCCCACACAAGATGGAAAAATATCTCAAGTGATACAAAAAAAGACCCATATTGGATGTCCCCCATTGGAAGCGTTTTGGATGTACAAGTAGGAAGTGTTTGGGATGTTATCGGGATGCAGGGGCATACCCAGGGGTGGTTCAGGGGTTAAACCTTTCCCCCCCTCATTTTTTTGTTTGTGTATATATACACCTACACAACTAAAGACATGCACGAACATGCAAAAAGTATGAACCCCATCCCCCTGAAAAAATTTCTGGCTACGCTACTCTCGACACATCTGGCCTCTTTTCATACTTTAGAGACTTTCCAAAAGGGTGGGCCATCACCACCCAACATGTTAAAGGGGCCTTCCAACACTTTTGAAGCACGTATTTTTTGTATGTGTTTTGCGTAGACCGATGGCCAGGGATAATTTTAGCATAGGTCCAAGCACCGATATCAAATCATTTAGTATTTTAAGCGTGCAATAAAGTCACCTCATTGCTGCCGACCGCGTCGACGCACAGCGGCGCTCGCTAAAACTACGTGGGCGGAAATGACGACGATGAGCGCAGCCTGTAAAAGGACGTGTAAAGCCTCGCTCCGAAGCAAAAGGACCTGCTTGAGTTCTGACAGGTCGGGGAGGCTCATTTCTACCAGCCTCACCCAGCTGTTCGACCGCATAAACAAAACGGCGTGGTCAGGCACCACGTGGCCTGTTGCTATAACAACAGGGTTATAAACACATTTGACTGAATAGCATACTTGCCAAGTTCAAGGATTTTGAGTCCGGGAGCTTTCCGCAACAGGGGGGGGGGGGGGGGGGGTTCGCGGCACAAAAAAAAAAACAAGGGCATATAAACAATAAAAAAACATCGCGAAAAACAATAAAGGGTGGAAAGGGGGTCTCAGTCACAAGCGCCAACATCAGAGTTGCTGTCTTATAGTGGCTAGGAGTCGCCGAACGCACAAGGGTTCAGTTTTTCGCTAAGGCGAGAATCTCAATTGATCAACACAACTAGCAGAATCTATTTCAGTTAAAACAACTCGCGTATGTGAACGGACGGGACGGCACAGCTGGCTGCCGCAAAAGCGCGGGTCAAAGCTTTGCTCACTACTACATTCTTTTGGCAGGAACGCCAAAACGCGTCTGGCCCCCTTTTATTGTGATAGCATTTATATGGACAGTGCAGGCTTTTTTTTTTTTTTGCCGTCGCCACCGCCACCGTCATTCACCGTACATGTATCGTATCTATATTTATGAACACTCAAAGAAAAAAAAAAAAGCCGCCCGCGTTCGCCACCGAGCTCTTCGCGATGCGCGGACGCTTGCTTAGCTCTCGCGTGTACTTTGCTCTATGGATGGATGGATGCCTGTGCGCGCACGCTTATCCTTTGGTGGAGGAATCGTGTGGCTTCGGCTTTCACTGAAACGAAAGCGTTAGTTGCCGGGGCCACCAAGGTCACGTCGGTCTCTGTACAAGCCCCTTTTGCGAAAACAGCGAGCTATTCATACAGCGAGGTATAAGAACTGGGACACTTGTTAGCTTGTACTCATGTGTACCTGTGATTACGTATCGTGCATCGTTTTTGTTTAAACAGTGCGTTACGTATCGAGCGGTACACGTTGTTAGTTCGCTCTCGTCCTGCGAGTATCGTTTTCGTGCGTCATTTGTGTGTGAGCAGCGCGCTGCACGTTTTGATTTGCTTGCCGTTTTCAGCGTTACATTCCAAGTTGTTGCTGTCGCATTTATTGCTTCGCCCTTGCGGCGAAATCAACTTTTTAAAATTTTTTTACGTATTTACTCCCTTTAACCTACCGCTGAGTGCCCTCGGAGCTCGTAGATCGTTATCGCGTCGCCGCAACCTCGGTTTCGTGCGCGGCGTTTGCGTCAAACGGTAGTTCATGTTACAATCCACATGCTCTTGGCTGCGCACGCGTCTTCAAAATTAAGTCATTTTATGCCATCTACGATAGCATCTGCTGCAGTTTTGTTCGCAGAGTTTGCGCAAAGCAGTGTTCTTTCGACTGGTTGAGCGCACACTCTCGGGGTTCTGTCAGTTACGTCGTCGCCATACATTATCGTGTCAAGAGCGACCACGGTTTCGTCCGCAGTGGTTGCGGCAACGACAATCCCATGCACTGTAAGAGACAGTGCGTGCACCGGTCGCACGCGTACTTCCGAAGCTTCGAGTTGTGCTACTCTCGGCCTTCGTTCGACGGTTTCCGTACTAAAGTTCGTATCACCCACCGCGATTAGAAATTGTGTTCGGAACGTTCGAATTCAGGCCCAATGAAAATAGTGAAATTTGGCTTGGGGATTTTCAAGAATTCGTATCTGTTGTGGTTTCGCATCACTGAGATTATACTGTACGTTTAATGAACGCCTCTTAAACTCATAATATAATGGTGTAGGTTCGAAAAGCCTGGAGCCGATTGAGCTGCCTTTTTTTTTTCAATGCGGCCAGATCACGCACAGAAATTTCGATTTCCGGGAGATTTTCATGACAACCGTACTACCGAAAAAAAAAAACGGTCGGAATCCGGGAGTTTCTCAGCCAATCCGGGAGACTTGGCAGGTATGGAACAGACAACAATGGTGTATGAGCTTCCCGTATGTAAGAGCTTTCAGCCCATGTCATTGGAGGCCCCTGCAACGTCACAGCAGAGAGTGAAATGTGGTCATGTCACCCCACGAAGTTCGAGTTGAGGGTGGGCATTTTTTTTCTTGAATTTTGAATTTTTAAAATTGAATAAGTTCGTACTGCGTGCCGCTATAGATGCCGTCTTTGCTGCACTATTTTGTCCATGCGTCAGTCTATGCAGTCCAGGAGTAAAAAATGGGGGGTTAAAAAGTGTTAGAGGGTCCCTCTAACTTCCTTCCTCATGCACGATTCCCCCCCCCCCCCCTTCACTTGAGGGAGCCAGTTACCCTACAGGAAAGAATATTCATCTAATCAACGGACATTTTTTTTCCATGAATAACTATATTAAAATCTAGCCAATTATTTGGAAACCAAGGAATTGAACATCATGTGACCAGGAAAACGGATTTATTGTTTTCATGATTAAAAACCAGCTTCGTCATCGTTAGTAGGTAGTGTTGCGAAAGACGGACCGATCCCACCGCTGCCACCACTGTTGCGAAAGACGGGGACGCCAACACGGCCCCGAAGGCGCCACTGCTTTCAACTCCGCCGGGAAGGTCACCAGCCGTTTGGTAGCGTATGTTTCTCAGCTCGCGACTGCTTCTGCGCAGAGCTGATGAGACGAGCGGACGAGACGACGGTGAGTTAAACAAGGTTTATGTACAGCATATATACAGAGGCGTTACAATTTCGGCACTGGGGCCGACAGAGACTCGAAGAGCCGAGCTCTCCTCTCTAACACATAGGTCAACTTTTCGCCTAAGACCGCCGACTCACACACATGTCGGCTCTCCGACATGGGGACTCCTCTCTCATAGAACCGCCGATCGCGACGCACCGCAGGGCTTCTTTTATAGGCACCGGGTCCAACCACAAATGTCCAATTAGAAGCGCCGCTTGTCGTCAGGGCAGATTCCTCCAATGGGGTCGCCGCGCAATGCGTCAGACCACCAGACACGAGGACGCCGGCTCGCTGTCACGTGCGCCGCTGACTCAATGCACGTGGGCCAGAGAGGCGCCGCGCGTGTTTACTCCGTTGAGTTGTTCGCGTCAGGCGGACTGCGGGCTGGCCTTGACCCAGATTGCCTTTTTCAGATGCACGGACGTTTGACGAGGACTCGCTGGCATAACAGTAGTCTTCGGTGGCCCGCTGCTGCTCTCTCAGCAGCAAGGCGGAACCAAGTCATTGCTGCCTTCTCGACATTCTTCACTGTTGCCTCTGCCTGGTTATTTACATAAGCAGTCAAGCACGCTAATATTTTAAGGTGTTGACGAAATTTTATCAAAGTAATGGAGGAAATGAAAGTGGCATGCAGGCTTACCACAGAGAAGTTGGTAGATCTTTAGCACGTTATGCTTTTTTTTCCCTTCGCACCAAAGCAAGCACTGTTTTAGTCTCCTGCTGTTGTGCACTTGGGACAACTGAAGTAACCACTGTGACCCTTATTGCCGAGAATATAAGCCTTAGCTGGAGCATCACAGGTTATTGCCCCAAGTTCCACACGGATAACCCTGTCTTTCACAGCAACACCTTCATGCAGGGTTGCTTTCATATCGAACACAAGCTGACGCAGGAAGACATTTGGCTCTGAAGCCTTGAACTGCCCATAATAAATACCAATTGGAAGTGGTGTGCTGCCTTGACATTTTGCTGCTCTACAGAGAATGGGCCAAAACTGGTCTCGGGCGCTTTTGGTCAAGGGAAGTCCATCTACATTGATATAAAGAATGACTGGGTCTGGCACAGACAGAACATTTTTCAAAGCATCCTGAAGACTTTCACTTAAACTAAAATGACAATATTGGCCTGAACCTATTGCTAATAGGTTCAATAATCGGTCTAACACCTTCTGCTAACCTTGGCACCGACAGAAGATCCCTAGCAGTTTTCGGGAAGCTAGAAAAGCAAGTGTGCGAGCGCAAGACCTGCAATAAATCTGGGACAGTAACACGTGGCACATCTTTCTTAATGCACTAAACCTGCAACCTTTCTTTGAACGCGAGTGCTTTTGCTTGCTCTCCTTGAGTAAATTTGCTGCCTCGTGGAGAGCTTGGCTTCTGATCAGATCTGTAAGTGCAAGGCTTGCGAGCACCTGAAGGGCTGTTAATACTTGAATGAACGTCGTCAGTGCTCACATCTGCCTGCGGAAATTCAAGCGGGGAAATTGTGCGACAACCAAGCCCAGCAACAGGGTTGGGCAATGAGACTGGCAGAGTTACTGTGCCACCAATAGCACAGTAAGAACTGGAGGCATTAAATAAGCGCGAAATTGTTACTCCAGCCAACTGTATCTCATTTGGATCGCTCTGCACGGCATGGTGCACGCGCTGGTATGTAGTCATTCGAGGCACATCACCCATGGTCTTTACGATCGCGGTGTCAGTCAACACACGTGGCTGACAAATGCAGTACACCAATAAATCACTGAATAGTTACCTACAGCGTACTGTCATCGCATAAATAAAATTGTGACCTCAACAGTTTATGCGGAAGATAACATAAATTCCATTACAAATAAAACTTACTCTCACGTGCTTTGCTTGCTGCTGTGGTCCAGTTAAGCGTATACGCCAATGCTGCGTGGTGGGGAGACAAAAAATAAAGTGCAAAGAACGTGCAAATTTCAGGCATGTAAATTGCTTACCGAAGAGGTGGAGGAACGATGAAATCGGGAAGATTTTGTAGCAGACACAGCATGCGCGTTCGGGATTTTTCGAATGAACAACCTATATAAAGACGATGCCAACTAGTCTTTGACAGTACACCTATGCGCACAGTAGTATCTTCGAGCTGTGTTGACATTGACTAGCCGACCGATATAACACGCCAGTATAATAACGCCGGGGTACAGTGTACTAGTACACCCTAACTTAGTCCCGCGGAAAGGGAGTCGACAATCTCGAGCGCGTTAACTCCCGGTGGAGAAGATCATACGTCTTGGCTGGCGTTGGGCTCGACTGGAACGATTCTGTCCTATTTACGGGGTGCACAAAGATCACTGAAATCGTTGCACAGCCTCCGTTTGCGAAAAGGGTGCGCTTTTCCGACACAGCGAAGTAACCATTGCGAGGCTTATTCGCATTCATCTGTGTACCTGTGAGTACGTTTCGTGGGTAATTTGTGCGTGAGAAACGCGGGGCAGGTTTTGATGTGGTCACCATTCTGTGCTTGACCTTCCTATTTGTTGTGATCGCGGCCATTGCTTCGCTTTTGCGTCAAAGCTGTGACTTTTTTTTCAATTATTTATCAGCTAATTCATTTACAGACAGCGCCCTGCAACGTACAGTCTATTGAACTTTGTTTTCATGTCTTTAACCTTACTGCAAACTGCAGATTGGCAAAAAGAAATGTTGAAAACGTATCATAACATTTGGTGCTCTGCATACATGTGCCTTTTATGGCATTAAACATGAATCGTACGCAGACATTGGATATCAAACCAAAATTAACGTGTTTTCCACAGAAATATATTCTAAATCTGTAATTGTTATAAAGCATCCATGGATATCGTTAAAATAAACCACCACACGGTTTTACAACAATGAGAAACCTGATTGCATTCAATATACGGTAATTTCGGACGTTACTGTTTTCTTTAAACAATAACTTTAATATGGTTCAAAAAGAAGTGCTACAACTCACTACAAATTAACCGCAGCCCGTGTCTTTTCTAGGCAGCCCGCGATTCACTGGTCAAAGCGTGTTTGGCCTCGCCAACCCGGCCGGCGGGTTGCTGCAGGCGAAGCCAATATGGGCTATAAAAGAGAAGTGCCGGAGTATCGGTTTCTTTCTAAAAAAAAAAAAAACAGGGAGAGTGAGAAATTATTCTTTGACAATAAACTGAGGGAATGCGTGATTTCCATTTGATGTTATAAAAAGGAATGGTTGAAGGCGCCGGTAGGAACAAGCGCACAACGTAGGCGCTCACCTTCGTGATTGCAGCTCGTGTACAACAAGCGAATAAGAACAAGACAATGTGTGCTATCCAAAATGAACGAGCTAAACACGCATGTACACAACATGCACATGAACGTGTAGTGCACCCGGTCCACTGGTGATCGCAATTAAGCCCGATCGGGATCAAATTTCAAAACGGTGACGGCGTCCTTCTGCAGCTGGCAGAATCTTGTGGCCTAGCAACGAATGTTGTATTTGTATTGCATATGAGAATACGGATACTGGTATTGTTGGCTACTTAATACGTCTCTGAGTTGTCTTGTTTATGTTATTATGTACACTTTAGTGATCTGCTTGCGTTGGTGCACATTTTGACACTATTGCGATTATAGATTTTATTGTCGTTTGGCACGAAGATCGCATGCTAAAAATGCTTGTAGTAGTACTGTACAACACCCTGTGTTTCTGAGTGTTAGTTTCTTTTTTATGTAACAGTAAGCCTGCATCACTGTATACATTTTCTTTTTGGACCCAGGACTAGCCATTGACTACAGGTCCAAGCAGTCTGATGATCTTTTGTATTGTATGATTCAACAAATAAATAAATAAAAAAAGACCGTAAGTGATATCAGGCTAGATCGCGATCAAAAGGGCCCATGTGATAGCGCTTCAACTTAATGATAACTCTCAAAATGCTGAAATGGCATAACTCAATTACGCTCCACAAACACGAACGGGGCGTCGGTTGTCACTTGTCGCGATTGATCCTCACCAGCCACAAGAGCCACCTTTTTGGATCTTTCGGAAGTCGGAACATACTATAGCCATTTCGCGAGTGGTTCGTGCACTGTGGCACGCAACGCCCAGGCATTTTGCCCGATAAAACGCCGCATCGAGGAACCCTCCGCTAGGGTGCTACCTTACCTACGCATTCCATGTATGGTGCACCATCTTCCGGCCTAGTAGCAAAATGCGGGACAACAGGAGCTCAGCGGGTCCCAACCACGGCTATAGCACAGTCAGGAGCCACTTACATCACCGCAGTCATTGGCCGAGTATGTGGGTCGACGCTCGTAACTTTAATGGCTAAGTGCCTTCTCCCTCTAAGAAGCCGAAGTGTCTGTCCTGCCTCAGGCGGTTGTAGTCGCAAACCTGTTGGTCCATAATTCGATAGAGGGTGGGCCGTAGAGTTCCCTATTTATAAGAAATTCTATGGGGTGGGCACTCTGGAAACAGGTATACGGACACTGAAGAAAGTGAGACACCACAAACGCGGCGTTTGTGTTGCTTATAATTTGTCCTCGATTCTGCTGTGGCTGTGTTTTTTAGGCCACCGGATGGCATAGTGAATTTGATGTCGCGACGCGGAACGCAAGGTATCTCGACTCCGGGCTTTCTATTTGTATCTCTGAATAATGATGCCATACAAGACTCCACTCCGGCCATCAACTCCGACGCCGTTCTGTGCTTAATATGAAGACCTTCACTATACGTGGGTTGCACGTGACGTCATTTACGGCTGGCGAAGTGATCAACCGCCATTTTTTATCAACATTGAGTGAGGCTATATAGTCAGGCTACGCGTGCAGCTTACCGCCGGGTGGGAGGTTTTTGTCGGCGTCATTCTATCCTGCAATATGGCGAAAGAAACGTGAACGCGCTTTGCCATGGGCGTGCGTGCGGGGGGGAGGGGGACTGGTGGGGCGGCCGTCCCTTTAAACCACCTAAGGGGGGGGGGAGGCACGAAGTCCGCCCTAGTATTTACTAAGGGGTGGGCTTGGCGCCCCTTACTCGTACTTCACGCTGTCCGAAGCCGACCAGCCTGCGCCGATTGAAGTAACACTCTTCGATAAATAATAATACACCGCAAATAAAAGCTGCTGGATGCCATGCCCCGAAGTCTTGGCAAGTACTGTTGCTTGCGCGATTTAGCCGGAAAAGGTCACGTGTTGGGCCGGCACTGCTGCTAGCTTCAAAATGACTTGGCTTGCATTGAGTTCCGTTGCCCCGCCTAAGCTGAATATGCATGCCGTTCACTTGATTGCAGAACGGAGCAGTCCTTGAACCAGTGTACCTTAAAATTAGGCAAATCGTAGATTCGATTGTAATAGAAGTGCTCCTTTTTTTCGTTCGACGACAGGGGCGTAGCCAGAAATTTTTTTTGGGGGGAGGGGAATTCACACCGACCCGACCGGGGGGGGGGGGGGCACAGGCATCAGCTTTATTCTGTGACGTCACTATCGGCGGTAGTTTAAACAGACATGGCGTACTTGTATATCAATTCCTGAGATTCCCCCTCTCTCCATGCGTATGGTTGTGAAGAGAGTAAGTAAAAGTACTGTAAGAATGATTGACTGATTGATTGAAATGTGAGGTTTAACGTCCCAAACCCACCATATGACTATTAGAGACGACGTATATAGTGGAGGGTTCCGGCAATGTAGACCACCTGGGGTTCTTCAAAGTGCACCCAAATCTGAGCACATGGGCCTACAGCATTTTGCCTCCATTGAAAAGGCAGCCGCTGCAGCTGGGATTCGATCCCGAGACCTGCGAGTCAGCAGCCGAGTACTTTTGCCACTAGACCACGGAGGTGGTGCAGTACTGCAAGAGGTACTTTAAATACAATGAACGACAGCTACAGTGACCGTTTGGAGCAAAGGCCTCTCGTTTAGGTCGCACCATATAATGGACTAGTCTTCGAAAACGCATTATTGCGATGACGCACCCCATCGGTGAAGACATGGTTAATCAGTAATCTTTGTTAAGCGTAAATGGCGTAGTCAACGTCGGGGCCAAGTGCGTTTCGCAGGTAAAGGAGGGTGCCGCTTACAGCGAGGATTAAGAGGTATACGCAGCATGTTTTTGTACATTTAGAATTGCATTTTGATGTCTCTTACTTTGCTGAGCGAATTTCTAACTGCCAATGTCTGTGACTTCCTGCCTATGGGAATGATTTTTATGTTAATCTCTGTATGTCAAGCAGCCCTGACGCAGTGATAGCTTTTAGTCAACATTTTTTTACGTTACTGCTCGCATGCAAGCATGCTTGCGATACGCAATAAGTATTTTTTTGTTAGATATGATGCGCGTTAGCAACATGATTTTGTACACGTTACTTTTCGGACAAGATTTCAGTTGGATAGCAATGAAGTACTTCATTAGTAAAAGTTTTATTGTGCAATCTGCGAGGGCAACGTAATCATTGAAGAGAATTGTTCACTTGGTCTCAATCAAAAGTGCACGTGCGGCCAAACTATACATTTCTAAAAGTTAATTCGAGCACGCGAACACACGACACAATCACTCACACACGCGCACACACCCTAGGCATCATACACACACAGCGCTCACTTCCAACTGATTTATTCATAGCTTGAAAGCTTAAATATTCATACGTGTATGATATTGTCACTCCGGCACAAGCACTGAAATGACACCCAAAAGGAGGAAGACGACCATGTGCTTGTTGTGTGTTGGACTCTCGAGCTGCCCCTTTGGCCTGCATGACAGGGCGCTCTGTACAGCGTTAGCAAAACTCGCTATCGACGAACAAATCTTCCTCGTAACATCTTTTGGTGGAGGGTAGATATATTCATCGACAGCCGAACAGCGGTGCTTGGCATGCGCACTGCACGCGTTACTGTTGCCGGCCACCACACTTCCGTTCTCTTCGCAGTCCTCGATGCTTGTCCACACAATGTCATCCTTGGAATTGTCTTCTTAACCGTCCACTCCGCCCTCATCGGTTGTTCTATCGGCATCTTACGATTTTAGTTGCCTTTGTGCACCAATTTTAATCCTCCAAGTCACACTCGCCTACGATCCGTGGAGTCTCTACGGCTACCGCCTTAGGCTGCTATGTACGTTCATATGTCGCCCTTTCCGTCCGTCCCTGATGGAGACTATCTGGTGGCTCTCCTAATTTATTTGACCCTTACACACCACGTCGCACTACCACATACCATAGTGCTTGTTACTAACAACACGACACTACTTCCAGTTTTGAACTTCTCTACGTCGACTCAAGTTCTTTCTCAAGGCTTCACTTTAGCCGAACTTTCCGCCCCGGATGAATGTTCGATTTCTTCTTTCACCATTGAGACTAAGACCGTGGCGAAAACTGTCATCACCCTGCAATATAAGACATTATTCGACAAAATGACATCTGGCGCCGACCTCTTACCTTCCCAAGTTGCAGCGCTCCGGGGTGTTCTATTTTCTTACGTGCATATTTTTGATGTCGACGACCATCCCCTGGGCCACACAAGTGCCGTGACCCACCGCATCGACACCGGCGACGCCAGTCCGCTCCACAAATGCCCTTATCGCGTGCCACATGCTGAGCGCCAAGCTATACAGACGGAGGTCGAGAAAATGCTGAGCAAAGACGTCATTGAGCCTTCATCGAGTCCTTGGGCATCCCCCGTGGTCTTAGTTAAAAAGAAGGACTACAGCTGGTGCTTTTGCATCGACTATAGCCACCTAAATCGGATCACCAAAAAAGAGGTTTATCCTCTGCCCCGAATCGATGATGCGCTTGACTGCCTCCACGGTGCCAAGTATTTCTCTTCCCTTGACCTTCCATCCGGATACTGGCAAATTTCGGTCGGTGACTGCGACCGCGAGGAGACAGCATTCTTCATACCCGATGGCCTTTACCAATTTAAGGTCATGCCTTTTGTGTTGTGAAATGCTCCGGTTACTTTTGAACGTATGATGGACTCTCTTCTGCGCGGTTTCAAATAGTCAACATGTCTTTGCTATCAGGACGATCTAATCTTTTTCTCACCTTCCTTTGAAAGCCACCGGCCTCGTCTTTCGGCAATTCTTGATGTTTTTTTTGTTGCACTGGCCTCCAACCCTATTCGTGGAAATGCGCATTTGGACGCCGGCAGATTAAACTACTCGGCCACCTTGTTGACGCCACTGGTGTCCAACTCTACCCTGACAAAGTCTGTACAGCCCGCGAATTCCCAGCTCTGCGTTCCACACAAGAAGTTCGCAGTTTTATTGGGCTCTGCTGGTACTTTCGCCGTTGGAACTTCGCGGATATTGCTTGGGCCCTCACGGATCTCCTCAAAAAGAATGTGGCCTTTTCTAGGGGTGAGGACCAAGAACATTCTTTCACGTCGCAGATTACTGCCCTCACATCACCACCTGTGTTGGCTCATTTTGATCCAGGCGCTCGAACAGAGCTTCGCACCGATGCAAGCGGCCATGGCGTTGGTGCTATACTCGCTCAAGATACGGAATGGCACCAACCTTGTGGGAGCCTACGCTGGTCGCCTTCTGTCGCACGCGGAAAAATTATTCCATCACTGAGAAGGAATGCTTAGCCCTCGTCTGGGTCATCATGAAATTCCGTCTGTACTTATAAGGACGTCGGTTCGCAGTCATCACGGACCACCATGCGCTTTGCTGGCTGTCGACACTTAAGGAACCTACGGGAAGACTCGGCCGATGGGCACTACGATTACAGGAGTAGACGTTCTCGGTCGTGTACAAATCTGGAAAGCTGTACAGCGATGCTGATTGTTTATCCCGACACCCCGTTGATCCATCTAACTCCACCGATTTCGAATCCGATGCCTGCGTTTTAGCCATCACTGACATTGTACGCGTGGCGGATGAACAGCGCCGAGATTCATCGCTGTTCTCCATAATTGAGCACCTTCAATCGCATCATAGTGACCCTTCACTTAGCGGATTCTTGCTCCAAGACAACATTTTGTACCACAGCAACTCACACCCCGACGGCGCGGAACTTTTACTCGTCGTACCACATAACTTGCGCAAGGATGTTCTGCAAAAATTTCACGATGCTCCAACTTCAGGACATTCAGACGTCTTCAGCACCAACAACCGTGTTCTGGAGGGGTCTTTATCGCTCCGTTCGCCGTTACGTTGCATCTTGTGATCTCTGCCAGCACCGAAAGAAGCCTACGACTTCCCCTGCTGGTCCCTTTCAGCCTATGAAGTTCCAGTCGAGCCGTTTTATCCAGTGGGGTTGGACTGGCTAGGTCCCTTTCTCATTTTAACAACTGGAAATAAATAGATCGCAGTGACCACAGATTATGCCACTCGGTATGCGATTACTCGTGCGACACCAACAAGTTGCGCGACTGAAGTTGCCGACTTCCTGCTCTACAACATCTTTCTCCAGCATGGCGCTCTGTCCCACCTGCTCCCTCACTACCCTTCGACACCCTGCTTTCATCTGACCAACCATGCTCCACTTCGTACACTCAGGATGCCATCACCCGGGCCCTCATGGCATGCTCGGTAGCCCGCGCTTGGTTATTGTCGTCGCAGACAGCACAAAAGTCTCTTTACGGCCGTCTACATAGGGATGTCGTCTTTTCTGCGGGCTCTCTTGTTCTCCTGTGGCTCCCATCTCGACGTGTTGGCCTCTGCGAGAAGCTACTATCGCGATACGTCGGGCACTACCGCGTCCTACGTCAGGTCACACTTGTGACCTATGAGATTCACGCGTCGACAAACTCATCAGCTGCTACACACAGGACAGAAGTAGTCCACGTTTCTCGTCTTAAGCCCCACAACGCCAACTCGCTCATTTAACAGGCACCGAGACGGTGCCTCACCAGCCGGGGTAATCATACGTACATGGAATTGTCACTCCGGCACACGCACTGAAATGACACCCAAAAGGAGGAAGACGACAATGTGCTTGTTGTGGGTTGGACTCTCGAGCTCCGCCTTTGACCTGCATGAAAGTGCGCTCTGTACAGCGTTAGCAAAACCCGATGTCGATGAATAAATCTTCCCCGTAACAATTTGTACATAGGGCACATGTGCGCAACAACACCATAGAAGGCCAACAGCAAACATGATCAATGCATATACAGGTAATCAATGTGAGAGCCTAAAAGCGATAAACTTGAATTCGCTTAGTGACAATGATAGCGAAGGGGCGCTTACAGAGTGATCTTCATTTTTTTTTCAGTGAAAAAGGCCTCTAACACTCCCGTGCGGTTTTACTTGCGCTTCTGTTTAGAATCTTCGTCTCGGAGAATCGTGCGTCACAACCACACGAGGTGACATGTGCAACCAGGTGCACATACTTGTCATTTCGTTTTGTTAATTTTAGGGCATGTTCCTTTAACCGGTCATTATTACACGTTTGGTTTGGCCAATGTTCAGTTTTCCGCAGAATAAGGGTATTCTCCGAGACGAAGATTCTAGGCAGAAGCGCAAGTAAAATTGCACGTGAAGTGTTAGAGGTCGTTTTTATTGAAAAAATAAATAAATCAAGATCACTGTGTAAGCGCTCCTTCGCTATTGTTCCCAAGCGAATTTCAGTTTATCGCTTTTAGGCTCTGACATTGATTATCTGTATGTATTGATAATGTGCTGTTAGGCCCCGCCATGGTGGTCTAGTGGCTAAGGTACTCGGCTGCTGACCCGCAGGTCGCGGGATCGAATTCCGGCGGCGGCGGCGGCGGCGGCGGCTGCATTTCCGATGGAGGCGGAAATGTTGTAGGTCCGTGTGCTTAGATTTGGGTGCACGTTAAAGAACCCCAGGTGGTCAAAATTTCCGGAGCCCTCCACTACGGCGTCTCTCATAATCATATGGTGGTTTTGGGACGCTAAACCCCACATATAAATCATTAATGTATGCTGTTGGCCTTATATGGTGTTAGTGCGCACATGTGTCATATGTAAATACTCAAACCTTCGAGCTATGAATAAATTAGTTGGAAGTGAGCGCTGTGTGTGTGTGTGTGTGTGTGTGTGTGAGTTCGCACTCGAATTATCTTTTAGAAATGTACCAACTAGCCCAAGAACAAGTTCTTTCACGGACTATACCTACTCACATAAAACTAGCTTTGTCGCTGCGTATATGCACTAAAACACTTGAATACGCGCAAAAAACGAGGAATGTTTTCAGAAGAATGATTTGTTGGGCAAGTTGGTTCATTCTTAACGTAGCTTATGGCGCGAAAAAAACACGAGAGGACAAGTGCATAGACTTTCTCTCTCTTGTTTACCGGGAACGTAGACGGCTTCATTTGAATGTGTGCGTGATATCAACCATAGACACCTGCTGAATATCAAGGAAGAAAGTTAACTGAAATTATCCTTGGATTGAGATTTTATGAAGAACAGAAATAAAAACAAAGCTGTTAATGATAAATTGATGGGGTTTAACAACTCCAAACTACGATATGATTACAAGACACCATATATTGAGGCGTTCCGGAAATGTTACCACTTTGGTTTTTTAACATGCATCTAAAGCAAAGTGCACGGGCCTCAAGAAGTTTCACCTACGACGAAAATACGACAGGGATTCAATCCTGCTGCCGGCGGGTCAGCAAATGAGCACTATATCCACTGGACCACCCTGGCGGGTAGGAAAAAAAGAAAACACGGTTTTAGTAAAATCAGTATGGCCTACTTTTCGTCCAGCTTTAAAAAAGCACGTCCAACTATATGAGACATATTGCTTAAAATCACTTTGACAGCATGGCAGAGTAACTACGTTGTCTCCCTTTGCCTACCCATTGCTTTTCAGTGACACCTTTCACTTGCAGACGCCGATACGAAAGGTGTGAACGGCAGTGCAACTACCCAAATTCGCATGTGGCAATTTTCGCAAATGTTGCGTAACATTTGGGGCATACAATACGACATGAAGTGCGCAGAATAATTTTCATGTCAATTGAAAAAGATAATCAACAGCATTCCGCTATGTGATGTGTATGTTTGCTGCGTGAGACATTGCTTGAACAGGCTTTCTTTCCCTTACTGTAACAAATTATATTTACTATAGATATTGCTCGCGATTTACGTGATAACATGCCCACCCATGTTTCTTCATTTTGTGCATTCGTCGTCCTGCGTCATGTCGCTAGTAGCAGAAGTTGCTCGGTGTGCCCTTCTAGTCATGCCAATATAAAGAAACGAACAGATGAAGCAAATCAGTATATGCAATTCATCGTAAATGTATTCAGGTCTATGTTCACACACACACACACACACACACACACACACACACACACACACACACACACACACACACACACACACACACACACACACACACACACACACACACACACACACACACACACACACACACACACACACACACACACACACACACACACACACACACACACACACACACACACACACACACACACACACACACACACACACACACACACACACACACACACACACACACACACACACACATATACATATATGTATACCAGATTCTTTGAACGTCATTCACGCTGGACCCGACGTATTGTAGGCAAGAAAGAGACGACGAAACTTTCGTGGAAGCGTCTTTACTAAACGTTTTCAGCTGGTGGACCAGCCTTCGTCAGAGTCACTCTGACGAAGGCTGGTCCACCAGCTGAAAACGTTTAGTAAAGACGCTTCCACGAAAGTTTCGTCGTCTCTTTCTTGCCTATATATATATATATATATATATATATATATATATATATATATATATATAATATATATATATATATATATATATATATATATATATATATATATATATATATATATATATATATATATATATATATATATATATATATATATAAGGAAAGAAGTGCACACCTAAGGGCTCGTTTTTCCGTGTTTTTACACAATAATAATGAGATCCAACCGACAATAATGCCAAGGAAAGTATAGGGGAAGATATTAACCAAATTGTAATGTAAATACGAAGAAAAGTGGGTGAAAAGATCCTGCCCACGGCAAGTTATCTTTTCACCCACTTTTCTTCATATTTACATTACAATTAGGTTAATACCTTCCCCCTATACTTTCCTTGGCATTATTGTCTGTTAGATCTTATATATATATATATATATATATATATATATATATATATATATATATATATGAAATAGTTGATCAGTTTCTTCCGGCTACCGTAACAAATGTTATAAACTTCGAGAATAGTGCAGTATAGGAAACAAAACACTATTATATTTATTTATTCCTAACAGTTTCGGCTGGTGGACCAGCCTTCTTCGGAGGATCTAAGCGAAAGGATACAAGTCCACGTCGCAGAGGGCCACCCTCACAGTTTTGAGGGTGGCCCTCTGCGACGGGAACTTGTATCATTTCGCTTAGTGAGGGTGGCCCTCTGTGACGGGGACTTCTATCCTTTCGCTTAGATCCTCTGAAGAAGGCTGGTCCACCAGCAGGAACTGTTGGGAGTAAATAAATATTTTATTGTTTTGTTTCCTATATTGCACCATTCTCGAAGTTTTAAGTACACGCACACACACACACACACACACACACACATATATATATATATATATATATATATATATATATATATATATATATATATATATATATATATATATATATATATATATATATATATATATATATATATATATATATATATATATTGTGATGAGTGAGACAGTGAACAAGAGACAACACCCGATCCTCGGCCAGCTGTTCTTATTCTGTATTCTACTTCCTCTACCTTCCCTTAGCTGCCCACGCGCCCGAGCCCCAGCGCCTTTCTTCGTCTTGACACTCGGCCATGAATGCGCACGCGGGGAGCTGGCGGCAAAGTTTCTGCTGGATGGGCTTGGCTGCATCGTGGTGGTCGTCCCGAACCACAATGCAACATGGTGTGATGGTCTGGGGGAAGCATCTCTGGTGGACGATACTGGCTGCCTCGAGCCGGTCGGTCAACGCCACGGTGCGCCTCTGCTTGTAGATTTGTCGGTGTGTACTCAGGTGGGCGGAAATGGCTTTGTCGCTGCGGTTGAACGCGTCCATGGTACAACGTTTCCTGACAACTCGTGGAATACCGCTCAGGCGGACGGCCCCGGCAATTCCGAAAGGTCGCAGAGTAACCTGGAAATGCTGGTGTTTGTCCCACCGCCGTTGGTGGACTGAACTGCAGTGGGACGCTCTGTGAGGCAGCCATGTGGACGTTTGTGCTATTTCTCGAAATGAGTAGCGACGCAGCTCATGCTTGGGCGTCAATACCACAGCAGAACTCTCTGAAGTTGTGCATCTGGTGGCTTCTGGAAAACTGTCACGTACAGACTTGGTGTGCTGGGAGGGAACAGCACGAGGGCTGGTCCTCGACAAGTTCTCAATGGCAGTAGCCTCAGCCTGGCAAGGTGTCTGGATTTTCTCAAAGGAAACATCCCTTGGGAGCCAAGTGTCTGGGCGGCTGAGCGTATGTGCGTTTTCGAAAATGAATGTATGAGTCGTCTGCAAACATGGCTCTGTCAGGTGACGGCTGATCTTGTTCGCATCCTCAAAAAGGCCTGCTTTGTGAAGCGGTAAATAGTGCATTTTGTTTGCGACGATCATGGTCTGGTGGAGTTCAGTTGTGTCTGGTACGATAGATGGGAGCGCCTCCATGTCCTCAAACGACAACGAGCGAGAGGACAGTGTCTCCTGAGGAAGGTTAGGGGGTGGTATTCCCGGGTCTAATATCGATGCAGAGTTCACGACCTGCAGAGGAGGACTGTGGTCACTTTGGTCAGGGTAAGCAGCAGGAAACTCCTCGATATGCTTTATTTCTCGAGAGGCGTCTTTTCACAAGGCGGAAATGCTCTCATGTTCAGTTACTGAATCATGTAAAGCGTGCAGACCCGCTTCCGTCTGGTCAAGGATGAGCGTGGTGAAATCCAGAGGCACGTGCGTTTGATCACACGGTAGAATGTCCAGTAAGATGGAGGCTGGCGCCTCAGCGTCTACCGAATGGTCTGACGATTCCGGATGGCATTCGTTGGGGGCCTGTCGCAGGGAGTTTTGCAAAACTTACCGTGAGAGACCTACCGGACACAGATGCACCATCGGGCCGCTGCTCCATGACAGCAGAAAGGCCTGTGCAAGGCACAGCTACACGATCGTGATTGTTCCCAACATCTTAGTCACCGAGAGATGACGGGATGGTAGCGGCTCGAACCGCATCCTCTAGGTCGGGCTTTTCCCGAGTCCCGCCTTGAGAGAAGGTCGAGTTGCATGGACAGGTGGCGCAGGGAATCGGACCGAAAGCAGCTATGAGCTTGGAGCTCCACTCCGCCCATGACTGCTGCTTCCAACCTTCATACCGGTGCCACGCCGCTGCACCTTCCCGAAGACGGTCTATAGCCACGCATCATTTCTTATTTTCTGTCGTGGCCTCGCGCATTGCTATCGCGTTGACGGTTGCCACCCAGCTGTCGGCGTCGTTCTGGATTCCGTGGAATTCCGGTAGTTCACAGACGGCTGGTGATTGTGAGGTGGCAGGTGGCAACGCAGAGATCACCGACGCGAAGCAGTCGAGCTGGTGTGAGAGCTCGATCAGAGAAGACTGAAGCTCCCTGCCTTGCTACAGTGTGCTTGCCTCAAGGTCGTATGAGGCAGCTACATCCAACACTGCGTTAATGTCACGCAATGCTGGCAACATTGTAGGAGCTCGCTCGGCGATCAACGTTGTCAGTTCGTTAGTCTCGGCGCGGAGCAGTGCGATGGTACGCCGAAGCTCCACGGCACTGTCGCACGAGGCTTCTGAACCGCTCTGGTTCGTGTGCGTGAAGTACGTGGTTCTAGTAGTACTCACGGTGGTGACACGCACGTCCAAGGAAGCATGAACAGCGTTTCTTGGCAGCTCATGTGTTGGAAGAGTTCCGGACAGGGAATTCAGGCCGCGGGAAGCTTGAACAGCATTCCCAAAGGACAGGAGCCCGTGCGTATTACGGCCGCGAAGTGGTCGCATAGTGTCCATCGGGTGATGCCCTGGTGCCACAGAGGAGGCATGGACACTGTCTACTGATTGTCCGATGAGCAGCTGAAGCGGCGGCCGGGTTGTTGACTCCATCGCCAAAGAAGCGTGAACGGAGTTCCCGGATGGAGAAGCCCGCACTGCCGACAAACCACGAAGACACGTACCGGTGGATTCCCGCAGAGGGTTCACTTGTCGACTTGCGCTGACGGCCGCCGAGGAGGCCCTGACGCCGTCCCCGAACGGTGGTGGCAGTGGCGGCAGGTGAACAGCTGTCGAGGAGGCCTTGACGCCGTCCTCAAGCGGCGCTTATCGCGACTGTCCTGGATGACGAAGCCGGGACGTAAGACTTCTTCTTCGACTGCGTCATTGTGATGAGCGAGACAGAGAAGAAGAGACTACACCTGATCCTGGGCCAGCTGTTCTTATTCTGTCTTCTTCTTCCTCTACCTTCCCTTAGCAGCCCACGCACCCCCGAGCCCCAGCGTCTTTCTTCGTCCTGACAATATATATATATATATATATATATATATATATATATTGTGGGCATTTGTTACATGCATTGTCCTCATCCCTGCATGATCGCAATCACCATCATCCGCTTGTCTCTTTGTCCTCATTGCCACTCTGGTTCATCATCATCGTCATCGTCTGTGTACTGGCTCTGCCCGTTCGTTTTGCGAGGTCTTTCCTCAATTAAACGCTGTCGCAACCCAGACTACCAAGACTTCATACGTGGTGGAGGTGGATTTTCGGTCCTCTTACCTCCCGCAGCCCGCTCTACCCGCTGGAGCTTCGTTCAGGCCGCCGATTGCGCCCACTGTCAGGCAGCATGTCCCAGACCGAGCCTACCGGCGCTCATGTCATCAACCATGCACCGACGCAAGCTGCCCCTCCTATTTACATACACGGACATCAGCGGGAACCCCCGCTCTTCGCTGGTCGTCGTGGAGAAGACGTAGAAGACTGGCTCGACGACTACGACCGCGTAAGTGTCGCTAATCGGTGGGACGAGGCCGCCAAACTGCGTTACGTCCCATTTTATCTGACCGGAGTCGCAAAGACATGGTATTTTAACCACGTCATTGACTTACCCGACTGGGCTACCTTCCAGCAGCAGCTGCGACACGTTTTTGGCACCCCGGACATTCGATCCGCCGTCGCGAAGAGGACACTTGATACTCGCCGACAACATCCCGGTGAATCGTACACATCATACATCGAGGATGTCCTCGCACTGTGCCGGCGTGTCAATCAATCCATGCCGGAATCGGACAAAGTGCGCCACGTATTGAAAGGCATTGGGCTTGTTGCCTTTAATGCACTCGCTGTGCAAAACCCAGCTACCATCGCTGATGTCGTGACGACATGCCAGCGCCTTGATGCGCTGGACTCCGTTCGCCTCCAACCAGACATTGGCGACCACCACTCCACGTCAGATGGCCACCTGCGCGACCTCATCCGGGACATTATACGCGAAGAATTGCGGTCCATGGGCTTCACACCTCCTACACCACGACCTACACAGCCTTCGGGAATGCCCTTACGTGACATCATCAGGGAGGAACTTACATCCCTGACTGGCTCTGCGCCCGTACAGCCACATGCTTTACGCCCCATACCCACGTACCCTGAAGTTGCTGCCGTGCCTCCCAGCGACGCCCACGCGACATTGCCGCGTCCATCCTACGCGTCAGTTGCTGCCGCTCCCCCGGTCATCTACCATTCCGTACCCCCTGACCCTCCGGCCCACCTGACCGCGCTATCTACAGGTGCCCCGAATGTCTTCTATTCCCCACCGTGGCGCTCGTCTCGCCCTGTTTGCTACTACTGTGGCTATCGCGGCCACATATCTCGTTTCTGCCGAAAGCGCCAGCAAGATGAGCGTCGGAACGACGTGCGTGAACGGGATTTGTACGCCGGGGCGTCTTATCAAGGTCGGCGTTATTCGTCTCCCCCGCACCGTTCTCCATCTCCTCCTGCATCGACTGCACCACGAAACAGCCGAAACACGAGACGCCGCTCGCCTTCGCCCTTCCGCCGTTCCACTTCTCCACTTCGGCCCGCCTCATTCACCTCTGAAATTCATTCGGAAAACTAAGTGATGCAGTTTGTGGAGGAAAAACTGCATTCGGAATCAGAACTGAAATTCCTCCATCGGGCCCGTGTAACATGGTTTCTGTGGAAGTGGAAGGAATGCGAGTCGATGCTTTGGTGGACACAGGTGCGACATTGTCTGTGATACGTGCTGATTTGTGTGAACGTTTAAGGAAAGTAATGACGCCTTACGATGGCCCCACATTAGTTGCTGCCCAGGGGAACGTCATTCGCCCTTCCGCGTTTTCTACTGTGCGTCTTTTCATCGACGGCATCCGCCATCATGTCCAGTTTGCTGTCCTGTCCCGCTGCTCCCACCAACTAATTTTAGGGTGGGATTTTCTATCATCTGCTTCCGCGGCGATTTGTTGTGGACAACGCGTCGTTCACCTCGCTGACACGGACTACATGCTTGACGACGACAATCAGAAGCCACTTCGTCTGGTCGCTGCGAAATACATCGAACTGCCGCCACTACAAGAGCAAATTGTCAGCATTACGTCCAACGACATCTATCACGGGGATGTATTGGTCTCACCGTCACCACTTTGCGTTCGCAAAGGTATAGTTATTCCGTCCGGTGTCGTTCGTTTTTGCAATGGCTCGGCACTTGTCACCGCTGTCAACTCTACACCGGAGAAGATCTTACTGCCACAGGGCACTACTGTGGCCCATGTTGCTGACTTCGAGCCTGTATTTGTCACGCCACTTCAGGCCATCGCATCTAAAGAGCCTTGCCTCGGTGAGCATGTTTCTTCCTCCGCCTTTACCACCACTATCAGCAGCGAATTGACATATTCACAGAGGCAGCAGCTGCTCGCATTGTTACAGAAACATGCAAATTCTTTCGACATTTGCTCGTCTAAGCTGGGCCGCACTAATACTACAGCACATCGAATTCAAACTGTTGGGACATCTATCGTACACCGCCGACCCTACCGCGTGTCTCTGACTGAAAGAAAAATTATAGAAGAAAACGTTGCGGACATGCTTAAACGGGAAGTCATCCGTCCTTCATCTAGCCCTTGGTCGTCTCCCATTGTTTTGGTCCGCAAAAAGGATGGCTCTGTGCGTTTTTGCGTGGACTACCGGGCGCTCAATAAGATCACACGCAAGGACGTGTACCCTATGCCACGCATTGACGACGCCCTTGATTCCCTACAAGGCGCGGAATTCTTTTCAAGCATCGACTTGCGTTCTGGGTACTGGCAGATTCCCATGCATGAAGACGATAAGCATAAAACGGCGTTTGGAACCCCCGACGGGCTATATGAATTCAACGTGATGCCTTTCAGGCTCTGCAACGCACCCGCGACTTTTGAGCGCATGATAGATACCGTGCTGCGCGGTCTGAAATGGAAAAGTTGCCTGTGCTACCTGGACGACATTATTATCTTTTCGTCAACGTTTCCTGAGCACCTAGAACGACTGGATCAAGTTCTGACGTGCCTTGCCGGCGCCGGGCTTCAAATAAACACTAAGAAATGCTCTTTCGCTAGCAAATCTATCAAGGTCTTAGGACATGTCGTTAACAAAGATGGCATCCGGCTCGACCCTGACAAGATTTCTGCAGTCCTTCACTTTCCGCGTCCCGAAAAACCAAAGGAGCTTCGCAGTTTCCTTGGCCTCGCCTCCTATTTTCGCCGGTTTATCCAGAACTTCGCTTCTATTGCTGCTCCATTACACCAACTACTCGCTTCGAACGTCCCCTTTCTGTGGTCTCAAGAATGTGAAACGGCATTCGAGCTGTTGAAGCGGTCACTCACGTCTGAACCTCTGCTCTGGCACTTTGACGAAGCCGCACCGACTATCCTTCATACCGACGCTAGCGGCCTTGGTATAGGAGCCGTTCTTCTACAACGTGACAAGTGTTCCCTAGAGAAAGTTGTTGCATATGCCAGTCGCGTACTCACCCCTGCTGAAAAGAACTACACTATAACTGAGCAAGAGTGTCTGGCTGTGGTTTGGTCGGTCCAGAAGTTCCGTCCCTATCTCCACGGCCGTCACTTCACAATCGTTACGGACCATCATGCCTTATGCTGGCTTTCTACGCTGAAAAACTTGTCCGGACGCTTGGGTCGGTGGATACTACGCTTGCAGGAGTACGACTTTGACATAACTTACAAGTCAGGCAGAAAACATCGAGACGCCGATGCTTTATCTCGTTGCCCGCTTCCAACTACCCATATCAGCGTTGGTGAGAACTCAAACGCCACATCTACCAAAGTTCATACGCTCGCATCAATAACGCAACCCTTTTCGGACGACCAGGCAACATTTATCTCCCACCAGCGGTCCGATTCATACTGCAGACGCATGATGGACCACCTTTCGGGAGTTTCTCATCCACCAAACGCGCGACTCCGTCGTCAACTCCTGCACTTTAAGCTGGACAATGGGGTTCTCTACCGCCACGTCTACCACCCTGACGGTCAGCGCTGGGTTCCTGTACTGCCACGCTCTCTTCGACTTCCGGTGCTCGAAGCCTTCCACGACGACTTGACTGCTGGTCATCTTGGTTTTAAAAAAACTCTTGACCGCATTCGATGTCGTTATTACTGGCCTGGCCTTTCTTCTAGTGTAGCGCGGTACGTCGGTTCCTGCTACCCATGCCAGCGTCGCAAACTCTCCACGTCTGCACCTGCTGGACCTCTACAGCCACTTCCGTGCCCGTCAATGCCTTTCGAGGTTGTAGGTGTTGACCTTTACGGGCCTCTCCCCGTCACATCTGCTGGCAAACGATGGATAGTGACCGCCGTGGACCACCTGACACGATACGCTGAGACTTCCTCTGTTATTACAGGCTCAGCTGTGGAAGTTGCAGACTTTATTCTTCACGCAATAATACTGCGTCATGGGGCTCCTCGTGTACTGCTTAGTGATCGCGGCAAAGTGTTCCTGTCACAAATGGTAAATGAAGTACTCCGCGCTTCTGGAACTACTCACAAGACAGCTTCAAGCTACCACCCTCAGACAAATGGTCTCACAGAAAGATTTCACCGAACCCTTGCAGACATGATAGCCGTTTACGTCCAACCCGACCACAAAAACTGGGATACTCTTTTACCATTCCTGACATTCGCTTACAACACCGCCGTTCAGCGAACAACTTGCTACTCACCGTTTTACCTCGTGTACGGACGCACCCCGACTACCTTTCTCGAAGTCTCCTTCTTTAGCAGCCATGGGAATTCGTGTCAGTCTTCTAGCGAAGAATACATTTCCCGCCTGGCTCAGTCTCGCCATCAGGCTCGCATCAATACTGAAGCGAGACAGCACGAGCGAAAGATCACCTATGACGAATCCCACCGCGTTGTGTCTTTCCAACCTGGTGACGAGGTGCTGCTTTTGACACCTATTCGCACTCCTGGTCTCTGTGACAAATTCCAACCACGCTTCATCGGCCCATACATTGTTTTAGAACAGACTTCTCCAGTTAGTTATCGTGTGATACCACTCGTCGCCCCAACAGACCGCCGCTACCGCAGCACAGAGATTGTCCACGTTTGTCGCATGAAACCTTTCACGCGACGTTCCCCGTCACTTTGACTTACGGCGGCCAGGATGTCCGCTTCCAAGTGGGGGGAATTAGTGTGGGCATTTGTTACTTGCATTGTCCTCATCCCTGCATGATCGCAATCACCATCATCCGCTTGTCTCTTTGTCCTCATTGCCACTCTGGTTCATCATCATCGTCATCGTCTGTGTACTGGCTCTGCCCGTTCGTTTTGCGAGGTCTTTCCTCAATTAAACGCTGTCGCAACCCAGACTACCAAGACTTCATATATATATATATATATATATATATATATATATATATATATATATATATATATAGTGCAGTTTATCCTCGGTCACAACGTGGTTTATTTCGAAGTTTCGGCCTAGAGTCTGGCCTTCATCAGGATTAAAGGTACAGTTTGTTGGTGCTCAGCTTTATAGAATCACAAATCAATGGGAAAGGAAAGAGGAAAAAGAAGAAAAAGGAAGAAAAGAGAAAAAGAATATAAGGTAGACTCCCCTCAGCGCCCCCCCTCCACTCTTCCTTACACTTCCCCCTTCATCTCTCTCCCCTTTCTCCCCTTCACCTTTCTGATGTCAGTGGTCTGTGTATGCTTCCTTTCACTAACGCATTCTTCCCGACCAGACGGCGCCTCCTGGCACTGGCGGTTCGGTGTGGGGCAAAAAAGAGCTTTTTTAGGAAGTCCTAAGCCTTTAACTATTCCGTGCCCTGTCAACATTTCGTCGTAAAAAGAGGGGTGCCGCGTATTGCGGAAGAGGCTGGTAAGCGGGCGCAATGCGAATTCCTTGCCCGCTTCTGGATTACGCGTGCAGTGGGGGCCTCCCGGCTGTGCACAGGGTTGCTGTTGGGCATGTCATGAATGGTACAATTGATTTGGTAATAAAATAAAACAGAAAACAGACGACAGCTGCACTTAGGAAGAGTAGTTACACTTGGAATTGTTTCGAGTGGTCCAGTGCCCTTCGCAGCTGCAGTGCCGTTCGTATCGTATCGTATCGTATCGTATCAACAGAAGTAAAGAAACTGTTGGATGCAGAAAAGATAACAAACACTGACCAGAAACTGATGCGAGCAGCATACCCTCGTCCAGGTCACTTCTACATCCTCCCAAAAATTCATAAACCCGGTAACGCAGGTCGACCAATCATATCAGGCATCGGTACAATAACTGAACCCATATCAGGGTACGTGGACAAACTAATAAGCCACATTCCATGCACCCTCGCGTCGTACACAAAAGACACCACACATTTTCTTCGAGACATTGCAGGTTTGTGTGTGCCGAAAAACTCGTACTTGGTTACTCTTGATGTCTCTTCATTGTATACAAATATTCCTCACGATGGCGGCATAGCTGCATTACAAAACATGTACACAAACCATAGACAATCTAACACCCCAGACTTCTCTGCCATCGCAACTTTGACGAGGATGGTCCTCGAATTAAATTCATTTGAGTTTAACCAAGAGTATTTTCGACAAAACAGCGGGACCACTATGGGAACCAAAATGGCACCTAATTATGCCAACATATTTATGGGCAAGCTAGAATCTGAATTTCTTGCACATAGTTCCTTGAAACCACTGTTATACAGAAGATGCACAGACGTTACTTTCTTATTTCGACCCACAGCGAGGATAAACTTCTCAGCTTTATCGACACTTACAAAGCTGTACATCGGAACAAACACTTCCCACACACCTGCTCGCAAGTAACCGTAAATTTTCTTGATGTTACCTTAACGATAGAAGAAGACAAGCTTTCTACAACCCTATATCGCAAACCAATGGATCGACAACAATACCTCCATTACCAAAGCGATCACCCACGCCACTGTAAAAACATTATTCCATACAGCCAGGCTCACCGGTTTAAGCGAATCTGCTCTAGAGACGCTGACTTTGACACGAGCTCGCAGAGGCTAAAACTTATGCTCGAGAAACAAAAATACCTCCCACATGTAATTATTGACGCTGTTCAAAAAGCGAGAAAACTAAAGCGTGAAGACTTACTTATGAAGCGACCACCGCAAGAAGACCCACAACGAACAAACCTCTGCTTGACTTACAGCACAAACTTCCCCAATGTAAACAAAATCCTTAAACGACATTACAACATTCTCGAACAAAGTGAGCGTCTGAAACGTGCGTTTACATCCGCTCCAGGCGTCGTTTACCGACGACCACGTAACCTTAAAGACACACTTGTCCACTCCCAAATTAACACATCATCCCCCAATAATTCATGCCGACCTTGTTTAAAGCCACGATGTCTTGTATGTAAGGTGATGCGAGAAACACACAAAGCAACCAGCACACAATCCAAGTTTTCGAATAACATACGAGGAAACCTAACATGCGATTCCTCTAATGTGGTATACCTACTCGAATGCAACGTGTGTGGTATGCAGTGCATCGGACAAACAGAAACACCATTTAGGATTCGCTTCAATAATCACAGAGACCATGCGAAATCAGCCTCAAGTCTACCTCTATCAAAACATATCAATCTTCCCGACCATGCATAAGACAAACTATCAGTAATGCTTTTAGAGACGGGATTTGAATCAAATCGAGAACGTGAACAACGAGAGTCATACCTTATCCCCCGATTTAACACCCTGGATAGAGGAATAAATTAGAATCCCGGAACATTGCAGCATTTAATGCATTACAAAACAACAACGGCAATAATGAAAGTAGTAACTGAGTTCACGGCATTGCACCTGCGAAGGGCACTGGACAACTCAAAACAATTCCAAGTGTAACTACTCTTCCTAAGTGCAGCTGTCTTCTGTTTTATTTTACTACCCAATCAATTGTGCCATGCATGACATGCCCAACAGCAACCCTGTGCACAGCCGGGAGGCCCCCACTGCACGCGTAATCCAGAAGCGGGCAAGGAATTCGCATTGCGCCCGCTTACCAGCCTCTTCCGCAATACGCGGCACCCCTCTTTTTACGACGAAATGTTGACAGGGCACGGAATAGTTAAAGGCTTAGAACTTCCTAAAAAAGCTCTTTTTTGCCCCACACCGAACCGCCAGTGCCAGGAGGCGCCGTCTGGTCGGGAAGAATGCGTTAGTGAAAGGAAGCATACACAGACCACTGACATCAGAAAGGTGAAGGGGAGAAAGGGGAGAGAGATGAAGGGGGAAGTGTAAGGAAGAGTGGAGGGGGGGCGCTGAGGGGAGTCTACCTTATATTCTTTTTCTCTTTTCTTCCTTTTTCTTCTTTTTCCTCTTTCCTTTCCCACTTATTTGAGATTCTATAAAGCTGAGCACCAACAAACTGTACCTTTAATCCTGATGAAGGCCAGACTCTAGGCCGAAACTTCGAAATAAACCACGTTGTGACCACTCACAGAGGATCTACTGTACTATATGCAACGCTACGGCCACTCAACCACCATGCCTGCCTATATATATATATATATATATATATATATATATATATATATATATATATATATATATATATATATATATATATATATATATATATATATATATATATATATATATATATATATATATATATATATACGCACGGATACGCGCGCGCGATCTTACGTGAACGAAACACAGGCTTTCCGCCACGTTCGCGGCGTAACTGGTTCCCACCCTCTGACGTCACTGCGGCAGCCTTTCGGCCTTGAAATTTAGTCGGCGTTGGCCAGATCCAGAATACCTGAAGAGATGTGGAAGAGGGCACAGGCAAGTGAGTGTGTTTCGCCAAAACGGGAGCGGGTGCGCCACGCGTTCTGCAGTCGCTGCGGGGAACTTGGGTGCCGTGCCGTCAGCTTGGTGCGCTAAAACGAGGCGCTCGCTGCGCGAAGTTGCCTTTCCGCGATGGAAGAAACGACCCCACGGAAGCGATGCGAGGTCCGAAGTATTGTGTTGTGGGCTGCCACAGCAATGCACAAAACACCAAGGGACGCTCTCCACGCGTAAAGCTGTATCAGTTTCTCACCTAGTCAAAGCCGGCGAACACAGCCGCGTTCGCGAAAGATAGAGCAAGCATGACACCAGAGCAGGAAAAAAAAAAGGGGGGAAGAGGGCGAGCATTTCAACTTGACTCTCTGTGGTTAAATTTAGCTTGCTGCTTCGCGGCGACGTCAGCGCGTCATGCGGGGCACGGAGGACGTGACTGTAAAACTTCTCGGACATTTTAAAGCCATGACCATATAACTTTAGTTTTTATTTGTTTTTCAGCACGACGCAAACGTTTGCACAGACAGTACACGGCTGCTTGTTGTTGATTTGTTGATTTGATGTAGTATCTAGCAGTATACTACTAGATACCACATCAAATCAACAATTACATGGTTACCATAAACGCCAACACAGCACATCTATAAAGTACGTGGCTTCATGTCAGCAGAATGAGACTTAACTCGATGCATACGTAGTTCTCGGTATTATCACGGTGTACCCGAGAAACGCATTTCGCAGTCACTCGGGCGTCGTCTTCCGTCGTCTGCTCCACATCATAAACTTGACTAACGAGCTTTGCTACTTTTGTTGGATTCACTTCTCGGCAGTGCTTGTCCAGCTGAGAGATTTTTATGAAGCCGCACTGCAGGTGGTACATTGTGAGGTGACTCAAACGCAGCGCACGCTCTCTGCACGAGCACTTAAGCGACCGGCAGCACATTGAAGTGAAGGGAAAACGCGCCATCTACATCCCCGATTTCTACTTTTGTACCAAAGGTGGCGCAGCCTGTCCGGAGTCGCAGCGCCACCATACGTTGCTTTGGCTTCCTATATACACATATGCGAAATCAAAAACGTTCGGGGGAAGGATTACAGCCGGTTAATTTGAGAATGCGCGACTTGCGCAGGAAACAAAGATATACGAAAAATACAGTCACACACGTAGCGCAATAAATTTCCCAAAGCGCTTAATTATATAGGGAAGCCCGAATATTGATAAGAATGAACGCACGCTGAATAACGGTGTACTCGAGGTAGTTTCTCATTTGCGTTGTTCTATGTCGTGCGTCGTCTGCAACCTTCGGAAAGTAATAGGACGATACGTCGCCATCTTTCCACCGCCATGCCACGCATTGCAGCACACTGCAGTGGTCTTTGGGCGTTATTTTTTCTTCTTTTTCAGGCTCACGCGCACGGAAAGGCGAAAACGCAGCCGCTTCTCAGTGCGCGCAGCGTGGTACCCTATCTCCTTTCAAGGTTGACCCTGTTAGCGCCGTTGCCAGGCGCGACCACTAGGTGGCGAGCGCTCAGTTTGAAATCTTTAATAACCGGACGTAATCAAACGACGCCCGATGCCCACAGAAAATTGTTCTGAATGCCGTACGGGGCCTTTCAGTGTGGAGGCTCGCCAAGTGTTGAGAAAGGTTCCTAGCATATTGCCTGAGGTTAAGTACGCATCGTTTTAACCATTGTGTGCACCATGATCGGCCAGTTCTATATGCAATGACAATGTTTTCAGCCGTCAATGCACAGCGGGGTAAACCAAAGGCATATCTTGATAGCCTGGGATTAAACGTTTTTCAGTGTGCGCAGGAGAGTTTTGCATGTATTAGATATCATAGGTAGGCTGCACCACAGGAATCTTATAAATAATATTTTGTACAGCTGTAACATTGATTCGACTGACACTCCCCGCAAAAAACATGAACAAGTGACAAATGGCACTCAGCCACTTTTTCACGTAGTTTACGTGAGAGGTCCAAGACAAATCTCGGTCGAATATGACTCCCATGAATCTGTGACTCTAGCCGGATGTCACCAATTTCTGGTTAATTGACATGCCGTAAGCGGACATTGGCTTTCTGGTGAATGCCATGACTGCACACTTTCCACTTTCAATCTCAAGCCCCTGTTTACGTAGATAATGTGATCTCACTGATGCTGCTTTCTGAAGTCGCGAGCGAAGTTGAAAACGAATCACACCCGACGTTCATACACGGATTTCGTCAGCATAAATGGAAACTCGTACGCTGCTTGGATGCTTGTCGACTAGTCCAATGCATGAGTGTTAGGTTGAACAATGTCGGGCTTAGCGTCCCGACTTGCGGGACTACACGTATACCGTAATACTCGGTTGTAGGGCTATTCTCTGTCTGCACGTGAAATGATCTCTTTTGTAAGTAGCAGTGAACCCACATATAGATCTTGCCACCGAGTCCTACTGCTTGTAATGCGCTGAAGATGGTTTTGTAGGTGGCATTTTCGTAAGCCCCTATAACGTCAAAAAACAGAGCAGCAGATAATAGTTTACAGACCTTCTGATGTTCGTTTACAGACATTCTGGTGCTCGACATATGTCGTCAAGTCAACTACATTGTGTATTGATGAGCGGCCTCGTATGAATCCGGACATGGCATCTGGATATATTTCGTAAAACTCTTTAAGTACCATTGTTGACGCGATAGAATCATTCACTCGATAACTTTTCCCACACAGCTCGCGAGGACGATCGGGTAGTAGGAGGAAATGTCCAAAGGTGACTTGCGGTTTCTGAGTAGTGGAATCGGGTGACTTGACTTCCATTACTGTGGAACCGTGCCAGCTCGCCAAGAGTCGTTGTATATCAGCAAGAGTGCTTCCCGAGCTTAATCTCCCTGGTGGAATAGAGCGTGGTAGGTGATACCTTCAAGTCCTGGCCGGCGCTGAGGAACGTCTACACAAAGCAAACGCAGTGTTCAGTTCTTTCATTGAAAATGTACACCCCATTCGGGGATCACGTGAGGATAAATAGCAGTTGGATGTACTCGTCCAAGTTAAATTTGTCACACAGGCAGAAAGATTCTGCGATGTCAGTTTATTCACAGCGTATATGAAGTGCCAGGGTTTAAATGGCTAGCGCTTACCAAAGGTTGTATGAAGACAATGAACAGTTCTGCAGATAAGCGACAGAGGCTTTCTTGGATCCAAGGATTCACAAAAAGATAACCATCGTCACTTATACAGCTTGTCCACGTGGCGCTGTATTTTCTTTTGTGCTTGTCTGGCTAATCGCAAGGCATCAACGAACTTCGTGCCTCTATAACGTCTATCTGCAATACGGAGAGTTTGAAGTTTCTCGAGTTCAATGTCGAAATCGGTGCGTGATGAACTCACCGAAAGCGAACGCGTGGTGGAGTAGTATATAGTAAGTGATTCTTAAATTAAAAGATGATAAAGGTGAGCCCCGTAACTGTCTCTAATGAGGAGGACACCTCAGCAGTAGCTCACAAGGGCTGGGGGTAAGGAGGGATTTAAAGAATACGATTAAAAGGTATAGAGATAGAGAGAGTGGAAGGAGAGCGAGATGCAGGGACAGCCACATACGGAAGTAAGGAGGAGATGGGAAAGATGGACATGGTCACAGGAGCCCGAGGATGGGGCATCACTTGGCAAGAGCTCTTGTCGGCATCAGGAGATGGCGTAGGGTGAGCCAGTCGGCCAGAGCTGCGCTGTCGTCGGAGATCGGGGGGGGGCACAACCGGTCGACACGAAATCCAGCACGCGAGTGCGTGGTGGACTCTAGGAGACTTTTTATTGAGGCCTCTAGGTTGAAGGGTGAGCCGCCAACTCCGGCCTCCATGATTAGCATGTATTTTGGCCAATCGGTGCACTGGACAGCTCTGGACCACATGAGACTTGGCAAACTGTCAATCTTCAGGTATGTTGGGATGTGGTTACTACCGCGTGTTTCCAAATCCAAAAACCAGGGCACTCTCCTGGCGAACGAACGTGGCATGAAAGTAAGGTACAGGCAACTACCACACGCTGATCTACGCAGATAGGTAGGGCTGCCGTTCTTAACGAGGTGAAGGACACCAACTGTCTACCTCTAGTGTTGACCCTGTAGCTTTCCCGCAAGTAGTGGTGGACATTGAAGTCGCCAGTTGTGACGTATACGGCTGGGGAGTCAATTTTGAAATTCTGCGCAAACACTCTCGTTGAAGGTGACTTGATGGAGATAAGTAGGCTCCGATGATTGTGAACGTGGTCTTATTATTTTTCCCTTTTCTTCGTCAGGGGGCACAGGGTGATGAAAATAAGTCGTCACGCAGTATAAACACAAAAACCTTGCTGCGCTCTTCATCGGTGGAGGACACAAAGCACACATATCAGTACGGTCTGATGGGAGCTTGCAATGATGGAGAACTGGTTCGTGAATACATAATGCTTGAAGTTGGACATGCGCGTCTTAAGCCCTCTGGTGTTCCGCTGAAAGGCAGATGCGTTCTTGACCTCCTCTTGAAAAGATAACATATTGTTACCTTAAAATTTAGACCCTAGGAAATGGCGCGAACAGTCTGTGTGGTCACAGCGAATTGGTGCGAGATCACGAGATTCTGCGGGTGGTGTCGCCACCTTCATTGCCTGCTTGTATTGTGATTATTTTGTGTATGCGTGTGAGTGTGTTTGTATGTGTACGTATGTGGCGTGTGTATTCTTTTGTTATTGGGAAACGGTTACTAGGACGATTGTGTCTATTCGTAGTGTACCGTACACGTAATGAAAAGACAGAAGCTTTGATACTGATACATAGCTTATCCACAATTTGACTCCCTAGAGCTTGTTTAACACGAGGCAAAGTGTGCGCAGGTCAAAAGATGGAGAGGCGGCCCTTTTTTTTAAATTGTCTTATCAGTCTCTGCCAGCGCCGCCATAGCAGCAATATAATTGTCATCAACCTTTTCAATAATTACACATGGCTGCGTATACAGCTTACATCTGTTAGTACATGCGTCGTCTATGCGTGTCATAGTTACCCTAAATGAAATTTCTATGCTATAAACTCTCGACTTCTGTTTTCCAAACCACTACTTGCTAATGTAATACAGTTAAGCGAAGGTATATAATGATAAAATGCAGTGCTAGAATGATTGCGAAAGTCCTGTATTTCTTTCGCGACTTTTGTATTCGTTCCTGTACTGCATGCCTTGATTTCCATCGTCATGTACCGTTATGTACCGAGGCATCTACAGTGCCATAAATGTTTGAAATTCGGGCATGTGAGAGGAGTTTGCAAGGGTGTAGTAACTTGCAAACAATGTGGTGGACCTCATGACGATGACTACTGCAACGCTGTCACAAATTGTCCTAAATGCACAGGCGCCAACGACGCAACCTCTAAGGACTGTACTAAAACGAGGAACCAAATAACTATCATGAAGAAGATGGTTAGGGACCAATCCACGCACAGAGAAGCTGCAAGGGCTGTCCGGCGCATTACACGTCGTTCACGACATCAACGCAAACGAGGGAGAAGTGCTAACCGAGTTGAAGAACTGACATCAAACGTCCAGGCTTCACCTTCTTGTCGCTTGCTTTTACCGGCCAGAAATGAAGGTGTCTGTGCTTCCGTACCTTTACAGCCGACGAATGGACGAGCCAACCAGCCACCGGCCCGTAATACTTCGGAGTGGCCTTCTTTACCATCAAGACCCACGTGTACGCCTTCCACGCATAATGCTGCTGAACGCAGCGAGCAGGACGACAAGATGGATAATAATAACATCAAGAGTATGCTTAAAAGTTTGATGGGTTCAATGCGCAAGATCCTTAGTGGTCTAAACACTCCGGCGGCTAAAGCTGCTGTCCAGTTACTTGAGGTGCTGGAGCCACTTCTTGTTGTTCTTCAGTAAGCGAACATGGCCTCGATGTTCGAAGATCGCATGTGGCAGACGCTTGTTATGCAGTGCAATGCTCGTGGTTTACGTGTACACCCCCCTGATTTCCAACAGCGGGTATTGAAATAACAGTTCCCAGTTATTGTCATCTGCGAACCAAACATGGATTCTACATTCCGTTTATCTGGGTACGTCCAGCTTTGGTCTCGCAGTGATCACCGTGCAAGCAAGGTGCTAGTTTGTGTATGCCGCGATATGACGTGCGTACGACATGACATTCTGTCGCATACAACGAATGATTACGTTTGCTTGACTATAAAGTATAAGAGGCGCACGTTGTCAGTTATCGGAGGATACATCTATCCAAGTGCGAAGAGGGACTGTTCTCACCCTAGGTCTGTGCTTCAGGCTGCTCAAAGCCCCCACATTGTCATTGGAGATTTCAACGCTCATCATACCTTCTGGGGTAGCACTGTAATGAACGGCCGTGGCAGAGATTTGTGCGACTTCATGTGTGATTTTGGACTAAGGGTGCTGAACGACGGATTGCCCCCTTTCATTCGGGGTACTTCTTACAGCAGCTGCATCGACATTACATTTGTATCCAGGAGTCTCCTGTTTTCTGCAGCTTGGTCCACGGGTATAGAGACTCACGGTAGTGATCACTTGCCAACTTATGCTCAGTTTAGGTGGTACCGCCGTTCAGCCACACGTTGCGTTCATCAGGCAGACTGGCATCTCTTCAAGTCATCTGTGAAAACCAGCTGTCAGCACACTACTACACCATCCGAAGTAGAAGACATCATTTCTTCGTCCCTGCGTGACACAACAAGACAAGTTACCATTCCGCTGCAACCATCAGCTATCGACTTATAATACGAGGCCCTTCGTGCTATCCGAAGCCGCGCAGAACGGCGATACAGAAGAACGAGATCACCGTCAGACCTCAGCCTGCCGTCAAGCTCAACGACACGTTCTTCGACATCTCGAAAAGCTGGACAGGCAACAATGGAGGTCGTTCTGCGGTTCTTTCGACCCAAGACAGCCTCTCTCTAAAATCTGGCGGATAGTATGAAGTCTACAATCTTCTCCACAACAAATTTGGCCATTCCGTGCAGTGGCTCTACATCACGGTCGGAGTGAATTAGAGGTAGCCAAGGACTACTGTAGCCTTGTCGTTTCCACCGCTCACACTGTGACCCAAACTCTTACCACCACTGTGCCCCTGTGTTTCGACGAACGCCTTGAAGTGCCTTTTAAAACGCAGGAACCTAATGGACGCTGCAATTTCACTTTCCCGACGCTCATCGGCACCCGGGCCGGACGGAATTACGTACGCTGCGCTTCGCCATCTTGATACAGAAGCACGACAGATCCTGTTATCTTACTATAACACCTCCTGGGAGTCAGGAAATGTTCCAGATAAGTGGAAGTGCAGCCGCATAATCGAACTGCTTAAACCGGGGAAGTGCCTAATGAGCTTTCTTCTTACCGGCCGATCGCCTTAAGTAGCTGTGTTGGCAAAGTCATGGAAAGGATGGTATTGTAGAGATTAGAGTGGCTCTTAGAGAGCAATAATCGCTTTCCTGCGTTCATGAATGGCTTTAGGAGAGGCCGATCAGCCATTGACGGGGTCATCAACTTGGTCTCCGATGTTGAACAGGAAAGATGTCGAGGCAGATTAGTGGCTGCTGTTTTTCTTGACATTAAAGGCGCCTACGACAATGTCTTACATTATGCCATCCTTGATGCGCTTGAGGATCTAGAAATCGGCGGACGACTGTATGCATAGATCGTGAGCTACCTTAGCGACCGTACCGTGTATATGTCAACAAGCGATGGAGATACAGACCATCATAACATTCACCGTGGTGTTCCCAAAGGGAGTGTTCTCAGTCCGACACTTTTTAACATCACCTTGATTGGACTTGCTACTGAACTTCCTGACATGGTGAAGGTGAGCACATAAGCGGACGACATCTGCATCTGGGCTCATGGAGCGGCGTGCCCCCAACTGCGTGCTCGACTGCAACGTGCAGTGACCATCACAGCAAGGTACCTGCTTCGTCAGGGTCTCGCACTGTCAACTGAAAAATGCGCAGTGCTTGCATTTACGCGAAAACAAATGACAAGATACCCACTAACTGTGAATGGAACAGAAATTCGTGCTGTTGCGCAACACAAATTCCTGGGTGTTATCCTCGACCGGAATCTATCGTAGTCAAAACAAGTCACATCCTTGAAGTCAAAGCTCAAGAGTTTTGTCCACGTTCTTCGGGTCACGGCCGGAGCAAGATGGCGTCCTTCGGAGACAGCTCTCCTGCAACTGTACCAATCTTTATTCATAGGGTACTTACGATACAGCATGCCCGTGCTTTCAAGTATGAAGCCCAGTTGTGTGAGCACGCTAGAAAGCATCCAAGCTCAAGGGTTGCGCACATATTTGGGCTTACCTCAATGCACATCAACCAAGGGAACTCTCGCCGAAGCTCGGGCTTGTCCAATCAACGTATATGTGCTCTGCGAGCCTCTTCGAGTCCACCTTCGCCTGTTGACTCGACACAGGCAACATCCCCTATCAGTGCTCCCTGACAGCCACCGAGACTGCAGTTATTCAAGAGCTATATCGCGGCTCGAGAACATCATATCGCCAAGATTCTCCCCCCCCCCACGTGTTCCTGAGACACCTCCGTGGCTCCTACCTAGACCACTTGTCATACTTCAGATTCCTGGGATTATGAAGAAGTCCCTTGTATCATCGATCGGCCTAAAGCAACTTACACTGCTGTACATTTATACTATGTACGACGGTGTGGCGCACGTATATACTGATGGATCTATCACGTCACGTACCTCCCCCGCAGCCTTTGTCATCCCGCAGATGAAGATAGCTTGACGTTTCAAGATAGATCACAAGACCACATCAACAGCCGCGGAACTTGTTGCTATTCGGGGGGCAATACGTTTCATGTCGACAGAACCCGCTCGTAAATGGACGATACTGTGCGATGCCAAAGCTGCTCTTCAAACCATCGATGGCTTCATTAGACAAGGTCCATATCATACTTTATCGATTGAAATAGCAGAGCTTCTTGGCATTGCTACAAAAATGGACATCATGTAACATTTCAATGGATACCTGCTCATTGTGGCATAATGGGCAATGAAGAGGCGGACGCTGAAGCTAAGAGACCTTTAAATAGTGCCCCGGAAGTGTGCATCGCATTTTCTCGACGAGATACTAACATCCTACTTCGAGGCGTAATGCGCAACTCCATCTTAGAGCACTGGCAGAAACCAGCACACCAGCACAAGCGGCTGCACAAATGGGACCCGGAAATGAAGTTCCGTATGCCTCACAGGTTAAAGCGAAGCATATCATGCATTATCCACCGCATTCGCCTCGGTGTGGCGTACACGAGACGTTACACCCACTTGATTGGTTGTAATGACAAAGGTCCCAATTGTGGTCACTGTCGGTGGCCAGAAAAGCTCGAACATGTATTTTCCTACTGTCCAGCATATGCAAGCGAACGTCAGCAACTGATATCTTCGATTGGCCGATATATTAGTCGACCATTAACCGATGAGGTTGTGTTAGGTCCTTGGCCTGACGCCAGCAGCACACATGTGGTTATACGAGCCGTCATCGCTTTCTTAGAGGCCACTGGACTAGATGCACGTCTGTAGAGTTACCCAGCCTAATAAGAACATATCATCTCTCTACCTTACCATCGTCATTCATCACTCTTTCACTCCCCAGTCACCCTTCCCCAGTGTAGAGTAGCAGGCCAGAGCCAACTATAGCTCAGGCCGACCTCTCTACCTTTCTGTAAATAAATTCTCTCTTTCTCTCCTATCGTCATAAACGAAGACCACCTTGCCAACTTATATGTTATACTGCAACCTTAGAGTGGTGAAATTAGTTTCAATGAATTGGAAACAAAGCCAAGAAAAGGAGAGGCTTAGGTGAGACACCGAAAGAAATTGGCCGCATATCTCTTTGCTTTGCTGCAAAAGACGTCGAAAGACAATGATAATTTGCCTGGAGGCTGGATGGATGGATGGATATGGCTGTACCCTTTAGATCGGGCGGTGGCTAGCGCCACCAAGCCGTAATACCTAATGAACCAAAAACTATATTTTTTTTCTTAAAAAAAGAGTTTGAGGATTCGTACTTTGCAGTGAAGAGTTTAATTTTCACTCGTGCCTTGACTTTAGCCACCAATCAGATAACCTCCTTCTAGTTAAGTCTACCCGCTTAAAATTTATTTTGCCCTCCCGGTCCCTAAACCCCAGTGCTTTGAAAAACTCTGCGCCATCATCCTGAACTATAGGGTGAAGCCCTTTACAGAACATTATCAAGTGTTCGGCAGTTTCTTCTTCCTCTCCACACGCACTGCATACTGTGTCTACCCCTTCGTACTAGGCCTGATATGTCTTGGTTCGCAATGCTCCCGTCCTGGCATCAAACAGTAGAGAACTACCCCGAGTATTATCATAGACCCTTTCCTTGGCAATTTCCTGCTTAAACGTTCGATAGATCTCTAGTGCGGACTTCTTTATCATGCCCATTCTCCACATGTCAGTCTCCATTTCCTTCACTTTCTTCTTAACCGATAGTTCTTTTTGGTTTGGCCACCTGCCGTTTTCTAAGTGTTTACCAGTCAACTTCCTGGTTCGCTTCCTCCATTTCGTATCGACATTCTTCATGTACAAGTAGCTGAAAACCTTCCTAGCCCAACGCTCTTCCCCCATTTCTCTCAATCGCTTCTCAAATTTTATCTTGCTGCTAGCTTCCCTGCCCTCAAATGATGTCCATCCCATATCACCTTGTACTCCCTGATTTGGTGTATTCCCGTGAGCTCCTAAAGCAAGCCTACCTATTCCACGTTGCTTAATTTCTAATCTTGCTTGAACTTCTGATCTCATGCACAAGACCGCATTGCCGAACGTCAGCCCAGGAACCATGACCCCTTTCCATATTCCTCTCACAACATCATACCTATTGTAATTCCACAGTGCCCTATTTTTCATGACTGCTGCATTCCTGTTACCTTTAGTCGTCACGTATATTTCGTGTTCCCTCAGATACTCGGTCCCATTGCTTATGCATACGCCCAGATATTTGTATTTATCTGTTATCTCTAGCGTGACCTCCTGTATTCTAAGCTCACTACCTTCGTTGTGATTGAAAATCATGACTGCTGATTTTTCCTTACTGAATCTAAAATCTAACCTATCTCCCTCATTACCGCAGATGTCCATCAATCTCTGCAAATCTTCCTTGTTGTTGGCCATTAGCACTATATCATCTGCGTACATTAATGCTGGTAGTGCCTGATCAATAAGTTTTCCTTGTTTGACTAAAGAGAAGTTGAAGCCCAGTCCACTTCCCTCTAATTTTGCCTCTAATCCTTGTAGGTACATCATGAATAATAAAGGTGACAGGGTGAAGCTAAGAGACTTGGCTTCAATCTCTCTTTCGTCAAACAAAGAAAACTCATTTAAAAGGCACTACCATCATTGATGTACGCAGATGATATAGTGCTAATGGCCCACAACAAGGAAGATTTGCAGAGATCGATGGACGTCTGCGGTAAGATATGGCGTACGTAAGATATGGCGCCATCTGGCAGTAATCTTAAAAAAACAAAATCCTTCAGAACGCGGAGTCACTGATAGGTGGCAGCACCAGGTCGTTTTAGTTGATGTTGAAAGAAAATGGGACATCTTTCTAAGCTGTAGAAGGGAATCAGCTCCTCTGATCGATGAAAAGAATAGAAGAAAGGGGGCTCAGAGGCTGGCAGAAGTACATAAAAAGGACAGAAAGGCAGCTGCGAAATTTTGGAACCATCTAAACTCCCTAAGAAATGAGACAAGCCTAGAGCAGAGGTTTATAACGACAGCTCAAGGTACTAGGCTAGAAGGGGACGAAGCTATTGAATTAATAAGAACAAAGGTGACAGAAACAATTAAAAAAAGAAGTGCCTCATGCACCACAACAGGCAAGGATGGATCAAGGGGAGCAATGGCTTCATTTTCACAACCACAGTGGGAAAGGGCTGGGAAGAAAGCTCCTGGTTGTACATCAACAGGCCCAGATGACATTCCAATTGTGCTGATAAAGGCATTGGGTACGAAGTCTAAGCAGACTTTGAGAGAGGCAGGGAGCAAAACAATAATCGATGGTGAAGTCCCCGATGAATGGAAACTTAGCAGGATGAGCATGATCTTTAAAAGAAAGGGGGACAAAGCTGACATAAACAACTACCATTCCAAAACAGTTACATCAGTGGTCTACAGGCTGGCGATGCAGATTATAAAGGAAAGACTGAAGGCATGGATAGAGGATGAGGGGGTGCTGGGAGAACTGTAGAATGGGTTTCGGAAACACACGAGGTTGTAATCTGTTCTCACTGACGCAGTGCATCGAAATAGCAGAAAAGGAACACAGGCCCCTGTGGCTAGCATTTTTAGATACCAAGGGAGCGTACAATAGCGTGATTCAAGACCACATGTGGAGAATACTGGACACACTAGATGTGGAAAGAGAATCACTAATCTTTTAAAGGATATCTATAAAAGTAACAAGGTAGTTATAAAGTGGGGAAAACAAGTATCCAAGCCACAGAGGTAAAACGGGGGTTTAGGCTGGGGTGTCCTCTGTCACCCTTGTTATTCATGATGTACCTACAAGAATTAGAGGCCAAATTGGAGGGAAATAGACTTGGCTTCAATCTCTCTTTCGTCAAACAAAGAAAACTCCTTTAAAAGGCACTACCATCATTGATGTACACAGATGATATAGTGCTAATGGCCCCACAACAAGGAAGATTTGCAGAGATCGATGGACGTCTGCGGTAATGAGGGAGATGGATTAGATTTCAGATTCAGTATGAAAAAATCAGCAGTCATGATTTTTAATGATAATGAATGTAGTGAGCTCAGGATACAGGAGGTCACGCTAGAGATTACAGATCAATACAAATATCTGGGCGTATGGATAAGCAGTGGGACCGAGTACATAAGGAAACACGAAATATACGTAACGACTAAAGGTAACGGGAACCCAGCAGTGATGAAAAATAGGGCACTGTAGCATTACAATAGCTATGATGTTGTGAGAGGAATATGGATAGGGGTAATGGTTCCTGGTCTGACGTTCGGCAGGTCTTGTGCATGAGATCAGAAGTTCAAGCAAGATTAAAAATTAAGCAACGTGGAATAGGTAGGCTTCTTTTAGAAGCTCACGGGAATACAACAAATCAGGTAGTACAAGGTGATATGGGATCGACAACATTTGATGGCAAAGAAGCTAGCAGCAAGACAAAATTTGAGAAGTGATTGAGAGAAATGGGGGAGAAGCGTTGGGCTAGGAAGGTTTTCAGCTACTTGTACATGAAGAATGTCGATACAAAATGGAGGAAGCGAACCAGAAAATTGACGGGTAAATACTTAGAAAACAACAGGGAGCCAAACCAAAATGAACTAACAGTTATGGAGAAGGTGAAGTATACGGAGACGTACATGTAGGAATAGGCATGATTAAGAAGTTGGCACTGAAAATCTATAGAACTTTTAAGCAGGAAATTGCCAAGGAAAGGGTCTATGATAATACTCGGGGTAGTTCTCTACTGTTTGATGCCAGGACGGGAGCATTGCGAACCAAGACATATCAGGCCTAGTACGAAGGGGTATGCACGGTATGCAGTGCATGTGGAGAGGAGGAGAAAACTGTCAAAAACTTGATAATGTTCTGTAAAGGGCTTCACCCTGTAGTTCAGGATGATGGCGCAGAGTTTTTCAAAGCACTGCGGTTTAGGGACAGGGAGGGCAAAATAGACTCTTAACGGGTATGATTGACTAGAAGAAGGTTGTCTGTTTGGTGGCAAAAGTCAAGGTTCCATATAAAATTAAACCCTTCACTGCGAAGTAACAGTCCTCAACTTCACTATTTAAAGGGAAAAAAAAGATGAATCTAGTTTTTGGTTCGCTAAGCATTACGGCTAGGTGGCGTTAGCCACCGCCTGACCTAAAGAGAACAGCTTATCCATCCATCCATCCATCCATCCATCCATCCATCCATCCATCCATCCATCCATCCATCCATCCATCCATCCATCCATCCATCCATCCATCCGTCCGTCCGTCCGTCCGTCCGTCCGTCCGTCCGTCCGTCCGTCCGTCCGTCCATCCATCCATCCATCCATCCATCCATCCATCCATCCATCCATCCATCCATCCATCCATCCATCCATCCATCCATCCATCCATCCATCCAGTTAAAGCCTTTTAATTTTTTAGGCGAAGCGTAGGAAACACCCTCTTTTCCGTTCGTAGCGTCGAATTGTCAGCGCAGGGCAATAAACACTTCGGTCTTTAGAAATACATATTTCTAATTACATTTTTAAAGAAAAACACACTGCATAACAACTATGAATTGATATTGCGTCTCAAATATTCGTAAAGTTTGCTTTTTGGTTTACTATGTTCACAAGTATGAACGCAGCAACCAGATCAAGATGGGTGGGCGTTGAGCAAGGGGTCGACAACAACAACATAACAACTATGAATGGATATTGCGTCTCAAATATTCGTAAAGTTTGCTTTTTGGTTTACTATGTTCACAAGTATGAACGCAGCAACCAGATCAAGATGGGTGGGCGTTGAGCAAGGGGTCGAACTTTCGCCGGGCAGATGAATCGTTGGACAGACACCAACAGACAGATAGACAGACCAAAACTTTTGCGTTAGAGAGAGAGAGAGAGAGAGAGGTTTATTTACAAAAAGGCTGAGAGGTCGGCCTGAGCGATAGTTCGCTCTAGCCTGCTACTCTACACTGGGGGAGGGGAAAGGGGAGAAGAAAGACTAATGGAAGACGATGGAGAGATATAGAGGTGAGTATATAGAATTCTTTCTAGATGAGAAAAATTTTATAGCCATGCACGTAGTCCAGTTGCTTCCAAAAAGGTTATAACCGCTCTTATAACCGCAGTTGCACTGATGGTGTCTGGCCAAGGGCCCAACACGATCTCATCAGTTAATGACCTACTGCGATATCGTTCAGTAGAAGAAATCAGTGTTTATCGTTCACGTGCGTATGCTGGGCAGTCCCAAAATATGTGTTCAAGTGCTTCTGGCACATCACAGGTTCACAATTGGGACCGGTGTCCCTGCAACCGATGATATGTGCGTAACGCCTTGTGTACACCACATCAAGACGAAGGCGGTGGGTTGTACTTGCGAGTTGGCGTTTCAATTTAGAGGGCATGCGGAACCTCAGTTCCGGGTCCCATTTGTGAAGTCGCCGGTGTCGCCGTTCCTGTTTGGTCCAGAACTGTGTAACTGCGCATCACGCAGCAAAGCACGGTGTTCGTGTCAGCTCGTGAAAACGCAATGCGTACTTCAGGGGCACTGCTTAAGGCATTTTTAGCTTCAGCGTCTGCCTCTTCGTTTTCCATCACGCCGCAACGCGCGGGAATCCACTGGAAAGTGATAAGATGGCCATTTGTTGAAGCACTTTGCAAAGCGGGTTTGGCATCACAGAAAATTGTCCAGGCTCGAGGTCACTCTCCGGAAATAAATCTTATTGCCTCCCGGATAGTGACAAACTCTGTGGCAGTTGACGTAGTTTTATGGTCCACTTTGAATCGTCGAGCGATATCCATGTCTAGGATTACAAATGCTGTGGCGGAGGTGTTTAGTGTGGTGAACGCGTTGGTGTACACGTGCACAGAATCACCGTACGCTGTATAAATGTGGTGTAGGGTCAGTTGTCTGAGGCCAACAGAAGAAAGGAGTGACTTCTTCGTACTTCCATGTATCGTGAGACAAACAGGTGGTTTAGGCAGGACCCATGGAGGCACTGCAGGAACATTCGGCGGGGAAAATCTTGATGGTAGAATATTCTCATGCCACGATATCACTCTTGAGAAACTGCACTCTGGGTGAGTGGCGGGTAGTACTGAGAGTCAGCAATCGAATGTGAACTCTAAGTGGTTGGCAGAGCATCTATACATAGATGGGACAAGCCCGAGCCTCTGCGATTTTCCCATTTGTTGAAGTACAGCGCAGTAGACCCAAGGATCTTCGTAAGCATTGATCTTGAACACTCTCTAGCGTCTTCACACAACTAGGTTTAATATTGCAGAGCACCGGCATACGGTATCCTATGTATCCCACAAATAGAACATTGTACAATTGAAGTAGCGATGATTCTGATGGGTCCCATTTTGCTCCTGCCACGTGGCGAAGAACGAGTACAAAGCTCTTCAATTCATATTTAGGTACTGCGACGTGTCTCATCCACGATAGATCTCCGTGTGCGACTACCCCAAGAAACTTGTGGTGCATTACAGCAGGTATGGCTGTCCCATTAATAAATATCGGGTATTGCGACATATGCTTGCGCGTGAATGCAAGCACTGCGCCTTTGTCGATTGAAAGAGTGAGCCCCTGATGTAGTAGATATTTGTATGTGATCAATGCGTTAAAGTAAGCCAAGTAAGACTATTGTCTTAAAAAAACCACATCATATCCACGGGGTGAATGATGAGTGCGCGAAGCTCCGGATGGACATCTGTAAACCACCATGAATCCTCCGTGAATTCCGTCCGCCTGTCCTTCCGTCTCTTCGTCTGTCTGTCTGTCTGTCTGTCTGTCTGTCTGTCTGTATGTATGTATGTATGTATGTATGTATGTATGTATGTATGTATGTATGTATGTATGTATGTATGTATGTATGTATGTATGTATGTATGTATGTATGTATGTATGTATGTATGTATGTATGTATGTATGTATGTATGTATGTATGTATGTATGTATGTATGTATGTATGTATGTATGTATGTATGTATGTATGTATGTATGTATGTATGTATGTATGTATGTATGTATGTATGTATGTCTGTCTGTCTGTCCGTCCGCCAGCCCGTCTGTCCGTCCATCCGTCTCCTATCACACTAAAGCGCACGTCTCCAACACATCGGAGTGGAACGAATATCGCAGCTTCATCTAGTGAGCACTCCGAGTACTAGGGGTGGCTACGATGAATGACGGGGGACTAGCCTACACCCCAAGAAGCCCCTAAAGAATGCGCAGGCACAAAATACAGCTACCTTCCTCACGGCAGTGTCTCCTGGAGTTGCTCAGGATGGAATTTAATTAAGCAGTGAACTTAATCACCGTAATGATGATATTTCCATGCTCAGCTACCCCCGACCTGAATTAACTATGGACGTATCAATAACTGAAATCATCGCATTATGCAGCGTCACTTTTAAAGCCCCCAGTGATTAGCATTTATGCAGAGCTCGCCAAAAAAAAGCCACAACAAACTTAGATTGCCCGTAAAGAAGGCAATACAAAGTTTCCGCCCCTTATTCGCAGACCATAACGTATCCAATTCGGCTTCACTGAACAATATAGTCACGAATGTAAACCAACAAACTGTAGCTTTCGAAGCCCATATCTGAAAAATTTTGAGGTTAGGCAAAGGTAGTGCTTTTTGTGACCTGAAAACCGGCTTGGCCAGGAGCAAAAAGCATGATGAATTTAAATAAATAATGCAAATCTTTAAATTCTGGAAGAATCGATGCCGAACTATTTGTGTGGCGTTAGCACTTTTTACCATGGAGCCACACCAACTTTTCGAACATTTGTTTCTGTTTCTGTTTATACAGTCATTCTTGCTCCAGAGGAATGCCATCATGGGCCGGAGATCGAACCCGTCTTTTAGAGATTAAATGTGCAACTACACAATTTTTGAGCCACCACGTTTGTCCCGATTCTAGGTATTAACTCAGGAGGGGCTCGTGAAGGTGTCGGGTGAAGGAGGTGTCGTGTGAAGATGCTTGTCCCACTGGGCTCTTGCAGGCAACGCAACAAAATCTTTTCCGCATGAACTTTGATATTTTCCGCAAATCTCTGTGTTCCGGCTTCATTTTTTAAAAGTTTATTTCAAATGCATGCTCAGTTTTAGATTTTTATCACACGTTTTTTTTCCAATATCTGATGGTATATTTTCCATAAGTCAGTGTGTCTGCAGTTTCTCTTATTGAATATTTTTATCAATGTCAGCGTAATTGCACTCCCTACAAAATTATTATCGCTTATACCTCTGGACGCGCAATTGTAGGCCTATCCGCCTCGTTGATTGCGCGTCATGTAAAACGCTTTATCATCACAAGTGCGCAATAATGGCTATAGAGACGTCACCCGAGGTTTCAAAATCAAACGACAATAAAATATATTTTTATTCTTCAAGTAGCACCTGGAAGGACGAGGTAAAACTGGAAAAAATAAAACACCGGAGGCTATGACGCGAGTTCTGAGTGCGCGTTGTTTTCGTACTATACCGCGCAGGAGGTAAACAGTTTCGGCTGCTTCCGTATTTACAGACTCCGCGGGAGCGAACTCCTGTAGTACGCGAGTGAGCGAGTGTCGAGAGATCGGACAAAAGGCGTAGCACACGGGGCACCCGCGTCCTTCGCCACAGCACAACGCCGTTCAAGAGTCTCCGTGCGTTACGGAAAGAAGCGCAGGGCCGGAAATCCCCGTCACTCGGGACGGTCCCGTGTGTATACGACTAGCGGAGGCCGCGACCAAGGTTGAACACGCTGCGTAGCTGCTGTAATTAGTTCCGGCCTCCGATGTTTACGTCGCACCAACAGGGCTACCATGTATCAGACAAGCTATGCGCAGTTTCGTATGCGTCAGACGATGGTGGTGTAGCCTATACGTAAAGCGTGGTCAACGAGGCGATCTGTACTATGCAATAGAGTCTCGGAACAACGAACCGAGAATTGTTCTATATATCGAACAAAAGGAAACTGTTGGTATTTCACGTGTAATCAAGTAACGAACCAGAAGTTCGATATATAAAACTTGAAGGAGCTTGCTACGACGTATGTGTTGTTCTGCTGTACTGTGCCTTCACTGAACGAGATTGCCTGGGACCAGTCTGTGAACAAGCCGAAACGCATCGAGAGTGGCATTCTGAGGCGAGCAGGAAGTGAAACTTGCGCCGAAATACGCGCTGTTCTATCTTATTACAGCACATTCCTTTTTTGCATTTTTATTTATTATTTTAGGGCGCAGATCTGACGCTCCCGTTATGAGGGTCCCGTATCCAAAAGTATGAGACAATACTTATCACGGCTGCCAGTTCTGCGTGCTGGTATACGTTCATGACGATCAAGAGCTAGAATAAAGGAGGACTTTTAAAGAACACAGGACAAGGCACTACCACCAGCTGAAAGATTTATTTAGAAAAATGCCCTCTTACACACGAAATGAATGTACAGTCACGGCCACGTATCTGTAGAGCACGTGAACAGCCGGTTTACCCTCTGCGGGGCAAAACCTTGAGGCGGTATCGGGTTTCGACATGCTCAGCCTGACAACTAAGCCACGCATGCTCCTGTTACACCCATTCAGAGCCCCAAACTCCCTCAGGGTTTCAACCTGCAGAACGAAAACCTGCTTCTCGCGTTCTCTACACAGACGTTGTTGGACCTCTGAGCCTTTCTGCTGCGGCGCGGCTCACATCAAGCAAAAAACGTCTTGCCAGATGAAAAGTTTTAATGGAACTAAAGAAGAAAGAAAAAGACAAGGGTGAGCCGGCGCTGCCACGAGGCCAAGCGTCAGCTCGTGAGGAGGCTCAATAATGATGATGACTGCTATTCTGCTGCGAGGGATGCATAAAGGAAGTCACAACAGACGTGGCTGCGGCTGAGCGCGATTGTTAAAAAAAACAAAAAATAACCATGTAATCACAAAAAACAAAACAAAACTGACGAAAAAGTTAAAAACTGTTCATGAACTCACACTGAGGGAACAACAACAACAACAACAACAACAACAACAACAACAACAACAACAACAACAACAACAACAACAACAACAACAACAACAACAACAACAACAACAACAACAACAACAACAACAAGCCTTTTTTTTAAGTTTCCTCTAAAAAAGCGAACCTCACAGTTGCAGAGCGAAAACTGTCGCTTTTCCTGATACTGGAGGCCCCAATGGTCTCCCTGACAGATCGGTCGGTATGCGTGTGAATGATTGTAGTTTTATCAAACTGAGGTTCACATGTGCCTTCTTTGTAGAGCCTTTAAAGGTGTGAATGTTGTTATGAATGGGGGTTCTTCGCGCAGTATCCTCACCGTAATGACGACTTGGTCGTCGTTGGTCAAAGTTAGACTCGTCGTCCTGAAGCAGAGCAGGAGGCAATCGTTTTGTAAAACAGAACAAGTAGCAACGTTTATGGCAGGTATAGCAGGTTGTAGCTACAGAGCCAGCCAGCCCGACTAAGTCGGCTGGGGCTAGAGTCTAACAAGGGACCAGCACGGTCTTAAATCAGGCATGCCGGTGAGGTGCCGTGAGCAAAATCTATTGCCGTGGGCAAATCCGTGCAGGGGGGTTGTTGACGCGTGCAGCCCAGAGGAGAATGGTGATGTGCTCATCGCCAGGCAGGTGGGGTTATTGTTTGTTTGCAGGTTTTTGGCTCGGACGTGGCGGGGAAGAACCTCTGGCTCAACAATAATATACCCCCTTCAACAAACTGCCGTTTTCGTGAAGGCGTACATTTAGGCATCGGCCAGTTTGACGAATGTCATGCCTTCCGCACATGAAATGAACATCCTTCACGACACCCCTTTTGCAGCTTACAAATTTGGTATCGTGTTCAATAGCACACCCGTGCTCGGTTTCGGTTCTTTATCTTTCTTTGCCATCCTTGCTATGCAGGGCATATCTTCGCCCATTTATTTTTGGCTGACAATAGTACACGCACCCAAAACGCTAGGGATCTGTTCTCTCTCTCATTCTACGCCTTTAAACTCCATCATCAATTTTTCCTGTGTAGCTATAGGTAGCATACAAGTCCTAGACTGGCTGACATCCCTGCCTTTCCTTTCCCATCTGTACCTTCCTTCCTCCTTTATTTTATGCGACAAGTTATACATGCATGGACGCACAGCTATCTTCTTCCCGACCCCTTCCTCAGCTTCACGCTTCCTTATTTGTGCCTTGGTCGTGACTTGTCTAATCTTACCCGGAAATCTGGCTCTTTTTAAGTGGTCAACCTGAGTCGAAACACTTTTTCCATCAAATGCTCGCATGATTTTTTTAGGAATGGGGGGGGGGGGGGGTTCAAAAGAGAAAATGGGGAGAAAAGTGAACCCCGTGACTGTCAACATCAAAGTACAGCATTTATTCACAAGGAAAAGATAAGGAGGGAATGAAAGAGATAGGAAGAAAAGTAAAGATTGGCTGACGGTTAGAGAAGTCCGTAGACGGGCTCCAGATTGGCGAGCCGTCATCGTAGAGAGGAAATCGTGGGTGCCACAACCTTCAGCCACGAAATCCACCGAGCGTCTCTTGGTTAGGGCTGATTTAATGCATGAAGTCACTACATCATTCTTCGCTATCTCAGAATGTGCTGAAATATAGTTCAACAAACGTTTTTTTTTCGTTCTAGCGTGGTAAATATAGCGAGTTTTGTCAAAGATAAACTTAATTATCAAATCTAAAAGCTAAATTTGACATTCTCTTGGCAATTTGAAGGTGAACTCAAGGCTGATTCTTCTCTACTTAGGAGTTTTCAAAACATTCACAAGAGTGCGGCTACCACACTTATATTTGATCAATACAAGTTATTAATCTACAAATATGACAAGATTCAATCAATTCATTAGCTGCTTTTTAACACCTCTTCAACTTGCTTAAGGATAAATTGCAAAGTACCTGAGCGACACAGGGGCCGATACATTTGCTTTCTTTTGGCTTATACACCCCTTCATTTCATCCCTCCATTGTGGACTTATGTGCCAGAAATTCCAAAAACCTTCAACGGACACATCACCAGTGTTACGAGAGGTATCTTCACCACCGATGAATCCTTTGACTCGTATTAGTCAATGTCCATAAGATATTGAATGGTAATAAGGTCAATGACATCAATACTAAAATAGTCACGAAGTTTTACACCTTCAGTATCAAGACACTGAATGGATTCCGTAGAATTGCACATTAAGATAGATGAGAAAGATAAAGGAAATTCAAATGCATTTGCAAAGAATTTGGCAAATCCCACGCACCTTAGGAATCGGCGTTATGCGAAGAATGCGGGTGGAAAGTGACGGTGTAGTAATTTTTTTTGAGCGACACGTTATGGAATCACGCAAAATTTATGTACAAATGTTGCACGAACAGACATATGTTGAACAGCCGTAGATGATTATATAACCAGTCGTTCAAACTTGCACAACGATGCCAACAGGAACATGAATAGTAGCGATACCAGAAATGATAAACTGATATGAAGAGATAGTGCTCGCGAAGGTAGTAGTTCTGACACTGCTCATGAATAAACTTCAGCAGATTGCACCTAACTACTGTTGACGTTACCCCGCATGATGGCTGTATCATATATAGTAGCACATATGTAATGATCATGAAATTGGATAGCCAGCACTGCAGCTACAATTGACGTTTCACGACTTTTATGTTCTATTTGAAAAGTAGTTCCGAGACCTGGCGTGACTCTGTGGTGGCACAGTGCCGGGGTTAGACTCCTGCTGGAACCCTGAAACTTATTATTTGCATTCGTTGGGTCAACACTGCCGATGTCAGCATATTCTTGACACTCATGCGTTAATATTACTTAAGTGTGTTCTTGCCATTGCTGAGTAGACACTAAGCGTCAATAACCAGTGACACATACCAAACTGCGGATATGTGCCACTGTTTGTCCGAAGGTGTTTGACGACGTACGTGACGGGATTGTGACATTGTTCGTGTCTTGACCAGAGTGTCATATTCGTCAATCTTATCCCCCCTCCCTCATGCTAATTTTGGTTCACGCCAAATTGAGAGGGTGATCACGAGAGCACCCAGACGTAAGGGTCTAGGTAGATACATACGTAGATACACGCCAATAGTATTTGCACTACTATGATGATGTGAATGAGTGGTTCGACTTTGAAAGCCAGATAATACATATCTTTCACATGCAGAATGCATTACATTGGTCAAACGGGCGGATGTTTGAATGTACGCCTTCGATAATCCGAAAGTTTGGTGAAGGAGCACCGTCGCATCTTGCAATTCATTGAAAAGAATGTACGAGTCACCCTCAGTTTCATTAAACTACTATCGTTCACACAACTACCGACCGATCTGCTAAAAAGGTCATTAAGGTCTTCAGTATCAGGAAAATTGACAGGGGTTGTGTTGGCCAGCCAGCCCTGTTGTTTTCCGATGGGGAGGTTGATTTTTTACAAGAAACGCAAAAAGAAGTGTTTGTGCTGTTTTTTTTTTATTTCTTTGAGGAGACAGCATGGGTGGTTGATATCTATAGCTTTTTGGTCTCTTTTGTGAACACGTGGCTGATTCTGTTTTTTTAACAACCACGCACATTTATTCAGTGTCTCAGTCATGAGACAGTATTTACTGTGGTCCCCTTTCAATGCGCGCACACACACACACACACACACACACACACACACACACACACACACACACACACACACACACACACACACACACACACACACACACACACACACACACACGCGCGCGCACGCACACACACACACGCACACATACACACACACACACACACACACACACGCACACACACACACACACACACACACACACACACACACACACACACACACACACACACACACACACACACACACACACACACACACACACAGGTACGTGTTGTATGTGTTGCTTCCCTGGTGCGGAAACATATACGTTCCCTGGTGGTAAAGTAATATACAGCGATCGATATACCTTACGAGGTAAGCGAAGCCTGTACATTGGATAATATAGTTGTGCAAGCTTTCTATGACACTTCATGCCCACATGCTGTAGCCAGTGGCCGTGATAGTTGCTTTTAATAAACGAAAGCCTTTTCTTTGCAGATATGCCCTTAGGTGTTCTATCATCAGGAGAAATTATAGCACGTACTCAAGCATTACCGCCCCTCTTGCGGAATGTTTTCTTGCTCTCCGGAAGAAGTAAATGAAATGCCTCTTTCGCTACGAGCCAGGCGCAGCTTAAGCGCTACTTCCCGATGGGCCGATTTGATAATAATAATAATAACTGTTGGGGTTTAGCGTCCCAAAATCTCCATATGGTTGTGAGAGACGTTGTAGAAGATGGCTCTGAAAATGTAGACCCCCTGGCGTTCTTGAACGTGCACCCAAATCTAAGCACACGTGCCTCAAGCATTTTGACTTCCACCGAATATGCTACCACCACGCTGCGACTTGCGGGTAAGCAGCCGAGTGCCTCATCCACTAGACCGCCGTGGTGGGTTGCGCCCATTTGATCCAACTCGGAAAATTGACTTTTAAGGGGAAAATAATGGAGGAGTCGCGCTGCCGCGCCACGTTTGTCGTCGTCGCACTCCAACGAAGGTCAGCCCGATAAACAACATTCATCATAGGCGCGCTTAGTGAATCTGTTCCGGAAAGTGTCTGCGGTCCACGACGGCAAGTTCCTTCGTCATCTCAGATGCGCGCTGCCGGTCGGCCTGCAAGGACGCTCGAGGATGCCGATGGGCACTCGGTCTTTCAAGCGACAACACCGCGTGCAGGCGATGCGGAACGACGAGTGTGCTAGCGGTTAATTGTGCTTCCTTGGGGGATAAGCACTCGCCGATTACATACGTGCCAACGGAGATACGCGAGGCAGCGACACATCGAGGTATTCAGTGGGGGATGCCAGAGCGCGTGGATAACTGCGTCATGTTTTATTTAGTGGCATAATACTTACAATGTGCTAATAACTTTGGCGTCAGATTGCAAACATTTTGTTCAAATTGAGCCGTCAAACAGCTGCGCCAAGTGCCACAACAAGTAAACCCTATAGCCGACAAGTTTTCAGTGCACATTTACCCAATCAACGAGGTTATCTGCATTGATGCGCGTAAATGCAGAGACACAGTGACGCACACGAAGCGCAAGTCGAAGGCGATTAGACACGCATAAGTGGAAGCTTAATGGAGGCGCATGCCGTGGTTCAAAAGAAAAGTTCTAGATTCACATGCTTAATTTCGCATGTTTGCTGTACAAGAACGAAGCCTATACAGTTCCGTTTAATAGCGCAAACGGGGCTTGTGCACGCTCTTAGCGCAAAAGAGTTGGAATGGTGAAGAAGCCAGAAAAGAAGAAAACGTTTGCGATCAATTCAATTAAGGAAAGTGGCAAATACAAAAAGACGACTTCGCGTCTAATATTTCCACAACATTCGCGAAGTGTGGGTTATTGCACATATTAGGGACACAAACGCTGCACCCATAACCGAAAGCGCTGGTAAAGCCTGCATAGCGTATACGTCTGTCTCCGATTGTATACAACCTTGTGTGCGCTGAATGCTCAAGAACCACTGACGAGGAAGATTCTAAATTGTAACTCCTCTATGTTCCACTCGATTGCGGCTCAAACGATAGGCATGCTTGAAGATTGTTTAAAGCCTCTTGTGGTGACGCATGAAATGCCCGAGAATGAAGAGTTACGCTTTTTGGATTTAAAATTGTTTTTCAGCACACAGCATATTTGTTGGTGTTACGAACCACGTGCGCAGAAACCTTTACTTCCTTTTTTTTCCGCTCACAGCAAGTTAGTAAAAAGAGGAAGATTAAGCCTAGCAATACAAGTAAGGCGAGCTTATGCGCATCAAAAACGCGCGCTTTGGTCTTAAAGCCCTTGTAAGGTAGCAAAGACGTTAAAACATAAATATAACCGCGAAGGTGACGGAAGTAGAAGATGTAACCAGTATATGAATGCGTACTAACAACTAGCTCTTACTCTGTGTTTTTAACCAGTAATTAGATTTTAGTCTGCACTCATTCTGTTTGCTTTTTCTTGGGTTCTGTTCCCCACCCTCCCACGGGGTATAATGGGTTTGGTGCTTGCTGACCTGCAGATCACAGGATCGAATCCCGGCTGTGGCGGCAGCATTTTTGATGAAGGCGAAAATGCTCGAGGCTCGTGTACATAGATTTATGTGAACGCTAAAGAGCCCCAAGTTGTCAAAACTTCCGGAGCCCATCACTACGATGTCTCTCATTATCATATGGTTGTTTTAAGATGTTAAATGCCATCCATTGTTATTGCGTTACGTTCTTTGCGCAGCTGTAATTCAGTATGATTTCATATCGGTAATTCATTTGACTGGCCCAGCTTGCTATAGATTGTGTGTTTTTGTTCTGCTTTCAATAGTAGAAAGTTCAAGCGAGAACTGCCGATAATACGAGGCGCCTCAATCATAGGTATTATGACTTCTTTCTCCAAGAAATTCGCGCTACTACATGTTTATCAGGTCAACCATAGAAATTGGAACTAGGACTTCACTTTCAAAAGCTTCCTTGCTGACATAAATGTAAAATGTACGTAAGCGCAACGTACACAGCTCAGTCGATGGTACAGTCATTGTGGCGACGTTTTTTTTTTCATTCGTGATAACCTGCATATCGCCACTTTCTATTTCATCGATAGGACAAATCGTGAGAGATGTCCTACCTGATTTTACATATAAGCGGGCAATGAAGCAATACCATATGTGATGTCGGAAATATGATTCTAATCGCGTGGCAACTAGGTCGAGTTCCCGAGGCCGCATTGGTTTTGAATGAACGTAATTTATTGATATGTAGTTTTTAACGTCCCAAAACCACCATATGATTATGAGAGACGCCGTACTGGAGGGCTCCAAAAGTTTTGACCACCTGGGGTTCTTTAACGTGCGCCCAAATCTGAGCACACGCGCCTACAACATTTCCTCCTCCTTCGTTAATGCAGCTGCCGCAGCCGGGATTCGATCCCACGACCTGCGGGTCAGCAGCCGAGTACCTTAGCCACTAGACCACCGCAGTATTGCTAGCAAGCTCTTTGAATCTTTCATTTACATATCGGCTTATATTGCTTTCTACTGCTTAGAAAAGTAGCATACATTACACGAACTGCACAATTTCGAAAAAAAGAGATTGGTTTTTCTTAGTGCAGGAATTTGCATAGTCTAAGTTGCGTCCGCCTACACAAATAGGCTATTTTCAGCAGGGCCAAAAAGGCCAGAGTTCCCGGTTTTAAAACTTGCTAACCTCCCTGTCCTTCCTTTCCTCCGCCTCGTCCCGTTCTGCGTTCGCACGTGACGCTTTGTCAGTTTACGACAACGGCGGCCTCACAGCATGGCTGTTCTTATCGCTAAAGAAACATGCACATCACAAGCGAAGGCAACAGTACAAGCGCTTCAGATAACGTAAACGCAATAATCAGAATAAATGATATGTAACATCCCAAAACTCCAAGGTTACGAGGTACGACGGGGCAGACGACTCCGGAAATTTCTACCAGATGGTCTTCCTTGACGTGTGTCTAAATCCAAGTACACGGGCCTCAAGCGTTGTAGCCTTCATCTAAAATGCACACTCGGGTTAGCAGTCGAGCGTCATAACCACAGTTAACTAGCCAAATGAGAATCGATTTCAAATTGTATTTATATTAAAGCATCACGCTACGCGTGGGGCATCGAGAAAACCACCATGGTGAGCAAAAGCTAAAACTAGCCTTGATAGCAGGAGTATACACCTTGAAAAGAGAGAAGAAATGAAGTCTGCGTTGTGGCGTGTTTTGTGATATTGCTCTTCTTCAAGACTAGCCATTGCTACTTAACGGCTGTTGGCACACTTCGTAATAGGAAACGTTCCAGCCTCACTAGCATAATTGGCTGAGTCTAGAATCCAACGGTTGGAAGCGTACCATGGGCAACAGCTATGTTATAATGAAAGGCATTCAAGCTCTTATCGATCACAAACATAACATTGTATCAATTGAACATGCTTAAGTGGAGCGCTTCTTTATTTATTTTTATCGCTTAATTTCTTCTATTTCTGCTACTTCCTTGTTTACTTGAAGACTAAGTGCGTGGTGGCAGTAATAAAGGTGTAATAAACTGACAGAAAGAGAGAAACGATAGGTTACAGATGTGAACGAGTCGTGCCGTTAACACTATGTGGGGTTTCACGTCCCAAAAACAACGACGCCATTGCGAAGAACGCCTTAGTGGAGGCCTCCGAAAATTTTGATGATCTGATGTTGTTTAACGTGCGCTGACATCACATACAGTACACGAGTCTACCACTTCTCCTCCATCAAAATGTGGGTTGAGCAGTTAACTAGTTACACGCTAAAATGGCGAATATGATTCAACGTTGCGCCAGCGAGACAAATATTACGGGGACAACATTGGGTTATTTTAGTATTGATAGTCATGAGTAAGCATAGCCTTACGGCATCAACACTTGAAGAGTGTCAACGCCATCTTCGTAAAACGTTCCTGATGACTTCCATCGTGTCATATTTGATTGCTGCCGTCACTCGTCAGAGTGTCAACATCTGAAGCAGGCATTTAATGTGTGACTCGACGAGAAAACTGAGCGACATAACAGCATTGTGTAAAATAGCCACCTTTGCTCACTGCGAAAGCGCTTCGCATTTCACAAAACTTTGTAAGTAGCGGTAACACTATCGCCCAAGCGTGAAACTGGCTTTCTTCATATGTCTCGACAAAAACGTTTTTGCCAGTTTCAAAAATACTTTGGCACGCATTCCACAATACCAAATAGGGCACATTGAAGTGCTCTTTTTCAAAAGGTCTCTGTTGTATAACAACAAAAATATATTAAATGAATAAAATTTCAAAAGTGTGTATTTTTTGGTTGTCAGCTGGTAAACAGCGCAATAAGAACACTATATATTGAAAATATTCACAAAAAAGAACATCCAGACTATTAACTTTTAATTTGAATGATTTAAGAACAGTATAAATATAATAAATGCTGTACAGAATGTCTCTATTCACATAGAGAAAGGAAAATCGGAACTGACGTGTTGTTTCATTGCTTGTGCCATGCTGTGAAGCATTGCTTGGTTTTTCGTGAGACACGAATGAACACTTAACTCAGTAATCTTTTTTTTTTTTTTTTGCGATAACAGCCTGCAAGTATCTCATTATATATGGGTTTCCGTGATGCGAATAATCTCTCTATAATTCAGGCGTCCAATGAACTTCCCTATTTCGTCCGGCGTCACCTCTTTCCATCAGCCACCTTACTTTGCATAGGTTGACGTTCCAATGTACGCATCCAACAATATTACTTTGCATTTTTGCACATCGTATAAAAAAAGAGCAATATTGCGTGCGTTCCTAAAACATTTCGCGTGCTCCGTAGTCAGGGCCAAGATGTGCTGCAGAGACCTTGTCCTGACGAGAACCTCTGCAGGCAGCGCCAGCACACCACGCCCCAACGACGTGTAAACCTCGCACGTAACCAGAGTAATAAGCTACAAAGTTGTGCACAAAGGTATGCACCCACGCACTTGCAGCGGAAGAGAAAACTGTCTTGTTTACGGCAGAGACAGTAAACAAACAAACCCACGAATGGCTGTGGATGTCTAAGGCTGACGCAAAACGTTGTCGCTATAAAACGTGAAGTGAGGTGCTGTCATCCTCGGTCTCTGAACTCGTTTTTAGTGAATTTAGATGAGGTTGGGAGACAGTTTCGAGCGATGCGTGTTTTTTGCATTTCAGGTGCACGCCCACATGCGCGTGACGACGACGCCATAGGGGCGACTAGTGACACTAAACGTAGTCCTGTGTCTGATATAATTATACAAGCGAAGCAGGGCTCCTAGAAACTGGCTGAGAAAGCCACGTCCACACTTTACACATGCGGCGCACCATCGGCAATATTTTTTGTAGGATAAGTTTTCCCTGACTCTTAGCAACAGCTCACTATTGAATAGCTGGCATATCTTTCTGCAAAATATTACTGTTCAACACTGTCAGATTTCAGTGCTGACACCTTGAATGGATATTTGTTTTGGAAAGGTTTTTGCGATTACAAAAGTTTATTTTACGGTTGCACAGACGCGAGGGACACGCATTGTTGTCAAGTGCGTTTTTCTAACAACACATGCACATGAGTTCGCACAAAAAATCTCTTTAAAGTCACTGTGTGGCCTAAATGGGTCAATTCAAATTGATTCTGAAAGTACAGTGGCTGTACTAACAACTGAAAGTGCTGGGGGCAAGAGAAACAAATTCAACATGCCAGAATCGACAATCCAAAGCGTCGATCACCAGCGATCAATTTGAATAGGCGTGGTAACGAAAGAGTTAAAGCGTGTGCACGCATTCGCACATGCATGTGCATGTGCAATGCATGTGCACTGCATGTTTAATGCATGTGCGCTGTAAGTTAAAATTTATCGTACACTTGCAGTGCCACCATTCAGTTAATTGTCCACTTTCTGCTTAAAGTAGATTAGTTATTGTCGTTGTTCAGGCTTCAATTAGAGCTTCACTGAAGAAATGAGTAAACAACAACAACAACAACAACAACAACAACAACAACAACTACAACAACAATAATAATAATAATAATAATAATAATATTAACATTATAAACAATAATAATATTTGGGATTTACGGCAGAAATCCATGATAATTACGGGGGACACCGTACTGAAGAGCTGCGAACTTTTCAAGCACTATATAACACGCACAAAGCTAAGCACATGAATTAAAAGCATTTCCGCCATCATAGAAAATACGGCAGCCATAGTCGAAAGAAATATTATAAAAAATATAATCGAAGCGGTGAGAAAAGCGCGAACACTAATAAAAGCACAACGACTAACAGAACACCTATTATCATCCATTTCCAATCCGGCTAAGCTAAATATTCCGGCTAGCTCAGTGTTGAAAACTGGGCTCCATTGTAGTGCATGTTGAAGGAATGTTTTACCACCATGTGCTTCTATTCTTCTCGTTGGTTATTTTACGTTCATGCGCTGCTGCCTACTCAGTCACAAAAAAAAAAAAGTTCCGAAGTAATGCATGTGACACTCAGTAGAGCCTCTGCGTAGGGAACTGACACCCTAAATTGTGCAGAATCCACGGAATCCCGGAACAAATAGAATGAGTCACGTTAAGCTTTTCGCTGGAAGAACCGAAGTGTTCAGTTTTCCTGCTAGCGAACTGCCATCGGTCGACTTTGTTATGTGCTAATACAGCTACAGCGCTTGTATACGTATACGTAGCGATATGAGGCATCGACGTAGCGGTACGGCAACACTCACCTTGTAGACAACGCAGAGAATGTTCTTAGAAATCTAGTGGTCTCAATTAGACACGGTCAATGGAGCGGCAAGTTCTCGGGCTAGCGAACTGCAATCGGTCGACTTTGTTATGCGCTAATACAGTGACAGCGCTTGTGTACCTACGTACCAATACCAGGCTTCGGCGTAGAGGAACGGTAACACTCACCTTGTAGACAACGCATAGAAGGTTGTAAGAAAGCTGGTTGTCTCAATTAGACACGGTCAATGGAGCGGCAAGTTCTCGGGCTAGCGAACTGCCATCGGTCGACTTTGTTATGCGCTAATACAGTGACAGCGCTTGTGTACCTACGTACCAATGCCAGGCTTCGGCGTAGAGGAACGGTAACACTCACCTTGTAGACAACGCATAGAAGGTTCTAAGAAAGCTGGTTGTCTCAATAAGACACGGTCGATGGAGCGGCACAACAACTTTCTGACTCCACCACCACCATGAAGCTGTGGAGTCTCTTTGTGCGGAAACTTCTTCATTGCTGAATGTTCACGGAGCAGACCACTTTCAACGAAGTGTTTTAATTGTATGATTCTTCATATGCGTCTCTTATTTTATGCGTTAGCGCATGCCACATCAAGCGGCAGAACGAGCCCTTAGATGGTGCAGAAAAAATGGTGCTTGGCGCAAAGTTGAGACAGTGGAGATCAATCATAATTTCCGGCAACTAGGCAACGTTGCGCGAAAAAAAAAATCATTTTTACTATTTAGGCCGGATTTTCACAAGCACAGGTTCAATGTAGCAATTATTTGTTCATTGTGCTTCAGCGGCGCACGACCTTCTTTCTTTCTTTCTTTCTTTCTTTCTTTCTTTCTTTCTTTCTTTCTTTCTTTCTTTCTTTCTTTCTTTCTTTCTTTCTTTCTTTCTTTCTTTCTTTCTTTCTTTCTTTCTTTCTTTCTTTCTTTCAATCTTTCTTTCTTTCTTTCTTCCTTCCTTTCTTTCTTTCTTTCTTTCTTTCTTTCTTTCAATCTTTCTTTCTTCCTTTCAATCTTTCCTTCTTTCTTTCTTTCTTTCTTTTCTTTCTTTCTTTTCTTTTTTCCTTCCTTCTCATTCTTTCTGTATTTCTTTCCTTTTTTTGTTTGTTTCTCGCTTTCTCTTTATTTCTCTCTCACTTTATTTTGCGGTATGCGCATCGCCTAACTTAGTTTACTTCCTGCATGTCGGGTTTTGGACATTACCAAACGCAGCGGAACACTTCTGTTTGCAATGGGGGAAAAAGTGGCAGTCATTCGTAAAATAATAGGAAATGCAGCAATGAAACGTGGCACCATAAAACAACAAATGACCTCGATGAAATAGCAGATTACCGTGTCAGAAGCGGCTGATCACCGAGAAGCCCACAATTCAGAAAGCATCATCGGCTGTTGGAAAAATTCGTAAGATCCCACGTACCTGGGAATCAACTTTATGCGAAGAACGGGGAGGGAAGGTGACCATGTTGCATTTTTTTTAATGAAACGTCATGTAATGACGCTAAATATATGTACAAACGTTGCACGCAGAGACACATGTTGAAGAGTTACAGATTTTTGTATAACTAGTTTCCCACTTGCACAAAGATGTCAACTGGAAATGTGTTCTAGCAACACCAGAAGTTGATATGAAGCGCTGATGCTCATGAAGATGCTGGCCCTTGACACTGCTACCTAAATTAATTTCAGCACATGGCACCTCACCACAATTGGCGTTAACCCGACGTGACAGCTGCATGAAGGGAGTACATATGTAATGTTTATAAAATTGGGTAGGGAGCTCTGCAACCACTATTGACGTTTCACGAAGATTAGCGTCTATTTGAAAAGTAGTTTCGAGACCTGGCGTAGCTCTGTGGTAGAATGCTTCATTGCCACGCAGAATGCTTGGGTTTGATTCCTGTTGGGATCATGAAATTTAATACTTGCATTCGTCGGGTGGCCGACGCTGCATATGTGAGGTTTTTTCTTAACATTGACATTCATTCTATGCTTTCGTTGGGTCGACGCTACCGATGTCGGGTATTGCTTAACGCTCACGCGTTAAAATCGCCCATGTGAGTTCTCGTCGTTCCTGAGTAGATACTAAGTGTCAATCACCTGGGGAACATACCCGCCCGTGAGTATGTGCCACTGTCTGACGAGAAGTGTTTGATGACGTACGCGACAGGATTGTGAAAATATTCATGTCTTCGCGTCATATTCGTCAAACCATCTTACCCTCCCATGCTAATTTTGGTTCACGCCAAGTTAAAGGGGTGACCACGAGAGCACCCAAACGTAAGCGGCTAGATAGATAGACAGGCACGCTCAAAATTAACGAAGTTCTCTAAGAAATGCTTCGCATCTAAAACGGTGCCTATACAAATGTGGGGGTGATTGACGAACCCCACAGGGTCGCATTAGTGTACACCTGCCTTTCTGTACACTCGCCATGCCGGGTCTTTGGCAAACTACGCCGCCGCCACCTCCACCGCCGCCACTGAGATCTGTAACTAGCAGCATTTTTTGCTTAAGAAACACACTTTTTCTCAAGTTTTCCACTGAAACAAATAAGCTGCAATGAAGGATCAAATGGAATGCTGCCTGGTAAGGGAATGCCATAGTGAAGGAACCTCACAGCGCCGACCGAGGTAGAAATATTTTAATTCAAAGTGTGTTTCAGCTCCGACATGCGTCTCTTGCTTACTAAGATTTCTGTGAACTGGGATTCGATGGCCCCGGCATGATGCTTTAGTGGCTAAGGTGGTTGCGGCCTGTTGACCCACAGGTCGTGGGATCAAATTCCGGCTGTGGCGGCTGCCTTACCGACGGAGGGCAAATGCTGTGGGCACGTGTGCTCAAATTTGGGTGCACGTTAAAGTACCTCCGTTGGTCAAAGTTTCCGGAGCCCTCCACTACTTCGTCTCTCATAATCATACGGTGGTTATGGGACGTTAAACGCCACATATCAATAAATCAGGGCTTCCGTATTGGGAGCTGTGACAGCCAATAAATGTTAACATTCTTACTTCGGTCGAAGATATTTTTTGTTGTCAGTTAAAGAGGCTGGGCGGAAGAGCGTCGCACTAACGAATCAATCAACTTTATCCACCAACGAGTCAGTCAACATTAGTGACAGCTGAAAACCTCATCTGTCTGCTCTCACTTGACAAGGGCGAAAAGGGGTGCCTGTTATTTTCAATGAAACGTATAATTCGCTTGATTGCTCTCACTCACTCACTCACTCACTCACTCACTCACTCAACAAATCAATCAATCAATCAATCAATCAATGAATCAATCAGGCATGCCAAGAAAATCGACTATTCGTTACTGCTACATCAGGGCATTGAAGCCAGGGAAAGCCAAGAGTGACTTGCAGGTACTTTCGTACAAATATAAAAAAATACAAAATTTTGATAATCCGAACAGGCATAATGCCAACAGAACTAGTAAGCGTGGACTACCAACTCGTGTGCGAGCGTAGACGCCCAGTGTTATAGTGGAGAATTACCGGAAGAAGCCATCTGCAAGTCACGCAATTCGCAAGACAAATAACCCATAATATACGTGATTAGTAGCACAGTGGGTGCAAAAGAAAAAAAAAGTGCTGTTAGGTGCAGATTAGAAAGCAGCAAGAAAAACTCACAAGACGTCTTATAAATTCACCTAAGACTCCTAGAAGGCGAGAACCATCTGGCGCTGCTATTTCATCGTGCATTTCAATTCACGCGAACTTCTCGCTTCATACGTTTCTTGTTTGGCAAGCCTATGCCAGCCCAAACTGAACGCGAAGCTCGGACGCTTCGATGTGGGGCTTAGGCAGAAATGTTTTCGAAAGGAAGGAAAGGAGCGCCTCCTCGATCTGTAGTGGGGGCCGGGCTGGTAGTTGAGGTTGAGTTTAATTTTCTGATCTGCATGCCAAGCCAAAGAAAAAAAAAAGTGCGTGGATGAGGAAGTGACTTGTCAATAGAATGTTTTGCTGGGCGAGTTGTTCATTTTCTAAACTGACCATGACTTGATGTACTTTTTGTAGCACATGCCAGCTTTTCTTCCAAGATAACGTTCGCGGAAGACATACATTCTCTGCCTTAAGATTAATTTATATTGTTTCAAGAGACGGCATCAATCAGTTTCATCAAACAAGTCCAGACTAGAGGGGTTATATACCCGCAAGTCTGGAAGACCAATGACTCTTTCCGCCGTACAGGCTCAGTCGACGAGTACTTGCTGCTACGCTGTGCCAGACATTAAACGGGTCAATTCCCACGCTAAGATTGTAGGAATCTGCGTCACCGATATACTAAAATTGTCTTGGTACTGCAAGAACACATCGAACAATGTGGCTGTTTGAGGACAAAATTTACATTACATTGCGGTGCCAAAGCCACGATAATTTTGTGTTCAGTTCTGTTCTGTTTGTATTCATGCCTTCTTTAAAGGTACACTAAAGACAACTATTACATCGACGCTGATTGTTGAAATAGTGATTCGGAAACCTCGTACTGTTACTTTTGTGCTGAGAAAGGCCTAATTTTGAAACAAAATTGTGTTTTAGTGGTCCGCATCGGGTTAGCGCACTTCAATTTACCCGCCTCAAAGCAGCGTATGACGTCACTGTTGCCGTGCGCTACGTTGCCCAGATTTAATGCGCGGCCATCTACACTATAGTAGCAGCAGCGGGAAAGTAGCGGGAGCCACAACATCAATAATAATCATAGAACAATTTTTAGCCATGGCCTTAAAAATTGCAGGCGTGCTTGGTTCAAACTGCGCCCTGCTAGATGGCATGACCCGTCCAGTTTGACTACGCAGAAATTGAGTTTATGAACCATTCGCGCCATCCCCATAGTAACGTCCGTCGGTTCTTTTTTCCATGAATCTTTTTTTCATGGTATTTAATAAAGTACTTGCGCAATAAAGACAAAATCAAGTGAACAAACGTACAATCAAATCGCCAAAGTAAGCGCTCAAGCGTTACTCATAAACACTAAATGGCTAACACAGCGTGAGTTCCTCACATGAAGAGTTCTTCACATCGTGTTATACAAACAAAAAAGGGGTGAGGTCAAACGGTTCTCTAAGACGGAGTACCAGTCCGGTCTAAAGTCTAGCTCGTTGTAAATGTTTTTTTAGGTGGATAGCCATTTGAATGAAGTGTGCGCTTGAAGAGGTGGTGGGCTTTGCATAGCGGTCTTGCATTCGTGTCTTCCACAAGCTGTGCATACCCATGAGGAAAAACATATCATATGGTACTTCATCAAGCGCTGTTGGTAGAAGATAACGTATTGTTCGAGAATTAATGACGAAACGTTTTTTCAGTGCTCGCTGAAGGACATCCCAAAACAGTATGGCATCTTTGCAGCTAACAAAGCAATGTTCAATCGTTTCCGGCACATCACATAGACGGCAGTTAACAGACGGAATGAAAATACCCTTTCTTTCTAACCAAGTGTTTACCGCCAATGTTTCAGAGTGGAGTTTATAGAAGAATGTTTTTGAATTCGGTGGAATGTACATTTTGCGCACTCGCTTCAACACATCGTGGCCTGGAAGATTGCAGTACAGTGAGCGGTACAATAGAAGTGGGAAGAGTGTACTCAGTAGGTCTTTATACAGTACCTTGCGCGATACTGTGTACAGGTATTCTACAGAAAAGCGAGCTTTAAGGAAATGAACTGCGAGGTAAACTTCCTGCATGAATCCCCACAAGCATGGGCGTTCGGAGAAGTTGGATGAAACAATTAAATCTGGTAAGCAATCAACAAGCGTAACCTGCAAGAAGAAACGTATTACAGGATGGGAATTGTCTCGAAAAAAGAAGAATCTGGACACTATTTGCCACAGATAAAGGTGTTTTAGTCCAAACCCACCCTCACTAACTGGCTTGAATATATTATCACGACGCATGGGCTCAAAAGTCGAAGACCATATGAAAATAGCGAAAATCCGATGAAAGCGTTGTATATAGAATCTTGCGCAATAAATAAGTTGCAATACATAGTAAAGCTTTGTCGCTAAGAAAGTATTGCAAGCTTCAGCTTTCCCAAATATCGAAAGTCGATGGAGAACAAATGTCTGGGCCTGTCGTTCAAGCTTAGGGATGCGTTCCTTCCAGTAATGCGCACTGAATCTATATGCATGCAATGGTACACCGAGGTATGTTGGAGGAGTTCTTGTCCAATTAATCCCTGCAAAGTAGTTCGGTGTGCTACCCCACAAGCCAAGCCACAGTCCTAAACTTTTAGAGGCATTTAAACGAGCTCCTGATACTACGCCAAACTTTTCAATAGTATTTACCACATTTTCGACACTTGGTTTATCTGTTCAAAAGAATGCGACATCGTCTGCATAAGCCATTACTTTAACTTCGGACGAGAACCGGCGCATTCAGCATGGTATGGCCGATGGCTACTTTAACTTCACTGCCTAATACACTAAAGCCACGAAAGCCACTGAGCTACGCCGGTGCTTCTGACTTGTTGCCAAACTTTCCTTAGGCAGGCTTGATGTTTGGAAAGCAATCGCGTTAATACGACCTATGAGGTGTATAAAACAGAGAAAGAACAACCAGTCGTCGCGCAATGTGAATAGCGTAACGAGTGGGTCGTCCAATGCGCCAACCCATTACGAAAGATTGTTCTTGTTACCCTATTAACTGTGGCGCATACCCACTTCAGCCATGATTCCTCATCGTCCTAAGCCACTGAGTGAACAGTTGGCACGAAATTCCTTGCAAGTGTTCAGTGGATACAACACTTCTAAGAAGAATGAAGAAAAATAGCCTAGCTAATACCAGCCTACTACCCAAATGTGTATTATTAATGCCCTAGTGGGTAACAACCAAGTGTGCTTGCAGTAGTTACCCAATGAGTGTTTTGAGAATGCTCTGAAAGGCCGCTCTGCTAGTTTTCGTTCTGACTGTGCTGCGCCATCAGTGCAGGTCTGACGTTTTTTCGTTATGTGGTGGTAATTCGAGTTGCACTGCATATCTGCAAAATTCAGTCAGCTAATAGCGCTGATATAACACGTGTTCCTGCAAGACGTGCAAAATATGTTTATATAGGCCTTCCAACCTCGGCCAGGGGGAACTGTGCCGCGCGCGTTTGGCCGAACATCGGGGCGTGTGGATAAGCTATGGGATCGAGTACCTAGGGGAACACGAAATATACGTGACGACTAAAGGTAACAGGAATGCAGCAGTAATGAAAAACAGGCCACTGTGGAATTACAATAGGTATGATGTTGTGAGAGGATTATGGAAAGGGGTCATGGTTCCTGGTCTGACGTTCGGCAATGCGGTCTTGCGCATGAGACCACAATTTCAAGCAAGATTAGAAATTAAGCAACGTGGAATAGGTAGGCTTGCCTTAGGAGCTCACAGGAATACACCAAATCAGGGAGTACAAGGTGATATGGGATGGACATCATTTGAGGGCAGGGAAGCTAGCAGCAAGGTCAAATTTGACAAGCGATTGAGATAAATACGGGAGGAGCGTTGGGCTAGGAAGGTATTCAGCTGCTTGTACAAGAAAAATGTCGGTACAACATGGAGGAAGCGAACCAGAAAATTGACTGGTGAATACTTAGAAAACAGCAGGGGACCAAACAGAAAAGAATTATCGGTTAAGAAGAAGGTGAAGGAAGCTGAGACCGATTTGTAGAGAATTGGCATGATTAAGAAATCCGCACTACAGATGTATTGAAATTTTAAGCAGGAAATTGCCAAGGAAAGGATCTATGATAATTCTAGGGGTAGTTCTCTACTGCGTGCTGGATTTTCTGGGTGACAAAAGAGCGGCACGCATAGTGTGAAAATGTGAGATAAGCGCCCCAAAAACCACGTTTTCTGTGTGCGCAATAGAATAACCCAGCAAGCGCGGCCCGTCCGAGCGACCGGTGCTTCGTCGCCTTTTCACTAGGGCGGCCAATGGCGCTGCGCAAACTTGAGCCTGTCTTACCTGTACTGAGACCGCATATTTAAGCGGGCTTAGTGCTTTCGTCTGATCCTTTTACAGTCCGCATATCGGCTGTCCATACTGAATAGGTTTTGAATGCGGTGACTGTATTCTCCGTCTAATGCAACTCGGACAGGGTTTTTTTCCCGATGGAGGCGGAAATGTTGTAGGCCGGCGTGCTCAGATTTGGATGCACGTTAAAGAACCCCAGGTGGTCAAAATTTCCGGAGCCCTACACTGCGGCGTCTCTCATAATCATATGGTGATATTGGGACGTTAAACCCCACGTATCAATTGGTCAGGGGTTTCGGTACTGCAACAGCATGATTGAATTGTGTGGTTTAACGTCCCAAAACCACCATATGATTATGAGAGACGCCGTAGTGGAGGACTCCGGAAATTTTGACCACCGGGGGTTCTTTAACGTGCACCCAAATCTGAGCACACGAGCCTACGACATTTCCGCCTCCATTGGAAATGCAGCCGCCGCAGCCGGGATTTGAACCCGCGACTTGCGGGTCAGCAGTCGAGTACCTTAGGCACTAGACCACCGCGGTGGGGCTGCAAGAGCATCGACAGTGCACTGGTGATTTACTGTATAGTTATCGGCGCGTGATGAAAAAGGAGCATGACAGTTCACACGATTATTGCTGTCCTATACCCAATACATGATGGCTGCAAAAAAAAAAAAACCACGACTTCTTGCAGGCTAAGGAAAAAGGAAGGGCCAAACACGACGCTCGTTATAATGCGTGTCTAGTGGCTATGTTTCAGTCGTCATTCGCAACGCTCGTTCTTCCGTTCTTCCCGAGTCGGAGAGCGTTGGCTGGCGAGAGGAATTTCTCCGTTGACATTCTGAAGCGCAATCTCTGCGACAAGGAAAACTCCGTTTCCTGGAGCTGTTTTTTTTTTGTTCTTTATATAGGGTTAAATACAACTGCACTGCGGAGAAGTGAGAAAAGTTCGCTATGCCTTTGACGAAATATTGGCACTCTGTAATAAACGGACATCTCATACCCACAGCGCTCAACGTTTTTGGCCGCAACTATTTAGCTCCCAAGTCTATTGGCCTGACTTTGCTATAGCGGAAAATAAATGCAACTTAATGTTGTGGCATGCCATCGAAGGCACCCCTATTTTTTGATCACTGCATATAAGCTGACCCCGCCGCGGTGGTCTAGTGGCTAAGGTACTCGGCTGCTGACCCGTAGGTTGCGGGTTCAAATCCCGGCTGCGGTGGCTGCATTTACGATGGAGGCGGAAATGTCGTAGGCCCGGGTGCTCATATTTGGGTGCACGTTAAAGAACCCCAGGTGGTCGAAATTTCCGGAGCCCTCCACTACGGCGTCTCTCATAATCACATTGTGGTTTTGGGACGTTAAACCCCACATATCAAGCAATTATGGATATAAGCTGGGCCAGTGTTCGCAAAATGTTAGGCCACGCCCTGCACGCCCGAGACATATCTAAACAATCGATGCGATAGGTGCCCCATTAATGCACGCGAAACTTTGCAAGTGTTTCGCTCGAGCAAAACGCAAAACAAAAGAAAAAGTCAACAAAAATATTCATCGCTACTGCATAGTATTACTTTATTTTTATTTGACAAAAGTTGAATTGCAGTCAATTTTCGACGGAGTGGGTGAAATGTGGTGTCGTTGCTATTCTGGCGTATGTAGTTTTACCCACGAATTACGCGCGTTTATTGCGACAGCCACCGTGAGCAAGATGCATGACCAATTTATTGTTGCATAAAAAAAAAACTATGCCAAGCACCATTCCTTGGCAGAGCATTCAATTCATTTTTTCAGAACCTGTGTTGCGTGGTCTATCATGCCGTCCCACCTCTGCGCTGTTTGAAAAAACTCAGTCAGGTGTTTCGGGACTGCGACAGCATCGACAATGCACTGGTGATATACTGTATAAGTATCGGCGCGTGATAAAAAAGGAGCATGACGCGACCACTGTTAACGATAAATAAAAATGGAAAAAAAAACGATGGTCGCTGTGGCTGCGTTTTCAAAAATAATAATAGCTAACGTGTCCGGGCCGGCACACATCATATTTCTTCAACAGGACTATCGGACTCGAGGTTAGCGACCTGCGCATGGCCCGCCCACTTTTCTCTGTAGTGTCTCGGCCCATACGTGATGGTGTTCATCCCATATACTTTTTCTCTTCTTGTATATGTCCTTTATTACTGCGTTCATGAGCTACACCGGTCTCAGCCACGTTACGTCGTGAGGCACTCCATGCGGTCACTACGCGCTCGAGCAACCACCGAATGAATACTCTATATTTCACAATCAGCGTCCACTGTAGTGTAGGTTCTCTTCACATATAGGAGAGTCATTCTTCTTTCGAATCGCAGCCTAAGCAGACGTTTTGTTCAATCCCCGAGACACCACTCTCCCGTTCCATAAGCGAGACTGTATTTCATGACTGCGACATCCTAGGTGGATAGGTTTCATATATCTGTGACGTGCACAAACACGATACAGGAAATGTCAATGATTGTAGGTTTTTAATGTCCCAAAAGTATGATATTATTATGACAGACGCCGTATTGGAGGGCCTGGAAAATTTGACCGTCTGGTGTACCCTCAGCTGCACTAAATCTGAGTACGCGGACTTTCGTCTTTATCGTCTCTATCGTCTTTATCTTCTCTATCGTCTCTGTCGAAAATATCGTCTCTATCGAAAATGCTCTACTATGGCCGAGATTGCATGCCGCAGCCTGCGGGTCAGAAGATTCAGAAAGTATCTCGATATAAAATTGCCTAAACAAGAGCTGCCTGAGGTGTAACATTACGGGTAATACCTGTAAGGGTACGGGTACCATTAGAAAGTCCATTTTCAACTGTGAGGCTGATTATGAAAAATGAGATAACTAAAATATTAAAAGCGATTGACCAATTTTAGAATAAAATTTGCTTGGACAACGTCCCCTTCGAAACGCGGTCGTGAGCTCTGCCCAACACTGCATCAGCTGATGCTGTAGCATGTTGATCTCACCGATAGAAACTAAATATATGAGTACTGCAAAAAAAAAAGCACCAATTGGGTTAAAGGGACACTATAGACAACTATTAGGTCGACATCGATTGTCTGAATAGCGGTCCAAAAATATCATGCATAGTGTTACTTTTGCGCCAAGGAAGGGCTTATATTGAAATAAAATCATGTTTTAGTGGTGCACATCGAGTTATCACACTTCATATTACCCTCCTCTAGAAGTGGACCGACTTACGTCACTGTTGCCGTGCACAACGTTGGTGCGGTCGCTGACTCTAGTAGACAGAATGAAAGAAGCGGGAGCCACAACAGCAACAATGGCCATTCATCAATTTCCTGCTATTGGCTTCGAGACTGCAGACGTGTTTTGTTGAACTGCGCCCCGCTGGATGGCACGACCTGCAACCACGCAAAAATTGAATTTTTGAACCACTCGTGCCATTCCGCATAGTAACGTCCGGTGGTTCTTTTTTCCATGACTCAAACAGAAACGAACAAGTAGCATTTTATTGCGTCTCTTTATGCACAGAAGGTTCTTTATTTAGTGCAGCTAGATTGATTACTAGTGATTTATTGTAGGCGGTTGGTCTGGCGTCATAGGCATTTAGTTCAAGTTCAAGTTTATTCAACAACAATGTCAGTTTATAGAAAAGTGCGTACAGGATTGGTAATACACACAAGGAACCCCAAAGTTAGAAACTGTTAGCGGGGGGGGGGGGGGCCTCCCATACATGATGTTAACGGGAGAAGAAGCAAAATATATAACATTCAGTTGTTATGGTATCTTCAGTAAAAAAAGCAAAGTGCTAAAAAACGAAAGTACAAAATGCATATATGTTTAGCAAGGCGAAAGAGGAAACTCTGAAGAACAAACAAGCGCAAGTTATATTACAAAACGTATACGGACAACATAACATGTAGAAATTGTTATCGCTACACTAAAAAGCAGTTGCTAAGATGAAGAGAACTGTTGCAAAAATATTTCTCTACTTCGGTTTTGAATGTATGTTCTGTGGTTGATGATTTTATTACGTAAGGAAGGGAATACCACAGCTTAATTCCCGTAAATGTGGTAGTGAACTTGCTGTAGTTTGTGCGAACTTTAGGCAGAAGGCGGTTATCAAGCTCAGAAAACCTAGTAATATTATTCTTTACAAGGCTTTCCACGAGAATGTCATCCATATGCACATTACCGCGAAAAAGCCTATACATCACAACTGATAACTTCAGCTGAAAGAGGTGATAAAGAAGATGTATATTTAAGTTCTGATAAAGTTCTGATAATTTCTGATTTTGAGAATGTCTTACTTCGGCGCATGTATTCATGTGCATTTCCCTACATTTCTCGGAAAGTAGGCACTGCTGCTGATAATATTGTCATTTTAGATGTTGTCATACATTGAGTTGTTCGTGTAAGCACAATAGCTTTTACAGCTTTTGATTTGCCATGCTTCTTATTTTCGTCCTTCAAGATTTTGGACTCATGAGAAAGACTATTTTAGGGGAAAAAAACTGGTGACTAACGCACTCCAGGGATGTCACGAGTTTCAAGGCTGAACCGACTTTATTGCGGACTCGGTGGAAATGAGGCAGCCGCATACTGCAAGGGAAGGTTGCAAAAACTGTATGTTACTTGTTACCTTCACAGAACCACAGTAAGACATGTTATTATGGAGCACCATTGCAAGTGCTTCATTATAATCAAGAATGAGCATTTCGCTCCAAAAGAATTTGCGGAATAATTTAGTGAAGCTCTAGCCATTACTGAGAAAAAGCACGCTGATTTTGCATTTTAGCATGACGCAGTTTTCGTGAATGTAACGTTATATGAATGTCATAATCACTGTGTTACAACAATATCGGTCCTGAATTTGTTTGCTCTAAGCCATGGTGGTCTAGTCGTTATGATACTTGAATGCTGACCCGTCGGTCACAGGATAGAATTTCAGTCTTGGTGGCCGCATTATAAACAGGCGAAATGCCTAAGGCCAATGCACGTAAATTTAGGTGCACGTTAAAGAACACCACATAGTCAGACTTTTCGAAGCCCTACTCTACGGCTCCTTTCATAATTATATCGTGCTTATGAGGCGCAAAGCCTCGTCAGTTTCTATTAGGAATTGTGTACGGTGTTTAGAGCTTGCTTATTTTCAAGTGCAAGGGCACAGAAAAGGTACAAAAAAGAGAGATGATTGGCTGTCGCTTCTTTAGAGGCATCCACTTTGTTCTTGGCTGAACGTTGCGTCCATGTGACTTCTCAGGTGGAACACAAATTTGGCGAACAAATGATGCTTGAAGAGTCTGCCCGAGGCCCTTCCACTTTTCATCCTGATTATCTCAATTACGAAGTGAAACACGAGCTGCACCTTCCGGTCCAGCAACGCTGAGGAGTTTGCGCGAAAACCGTAGAAATTCAAACAGCATGAGCGGACCTCTGTGTAAACACCACAAGTTCTCCAGATTCCAGTTAAACCCCAGATGTTCTTAATATTTTTTCAACAGTCTTAAACCATGCTGGTATTAAGACCATCCATCTGGAATCCTAGTGTCCGCCTCTCGCGAGGGGCTTGGAACACGTACCACCAAAATAAGCCTTGTGGCTTAAGTAGACGTAGCTACTACATTAATCACTTCGTCACGACCACTGTGTGGAACGGTCTTGTCCTGGCTGTTGGATTCGTTAGAGGAAGTGAAATCACGCATTTCACTATACGCGCGCAACGGGGGGCACGCTGGGGCGGGGAAAAACAGGCAGAGGGACGTCTTGAGTGGCACACGTACGTGAAAGACGCGACAATTTGCACCAGGATTTGTTGTGACAGCCACGCTTGACAGCCAGCCTCGTCAGGCTGTCTTTTGTACGCGGAGTATTACTGAAATACAGCGTGCTATTAAAAGCAGTCTGGCCGTGAGCGCGCGTTCGTTCCACAAGCGTTGCTTCCAGGGCAGCCGAGGAAGGAGGAAGCATTAAGAGGCCGGCGTAGGGGGACAACGGACTCTCCTTCTCAACAAACACTTCTCTTCTCCGTTGGCAGCACGCGCGGCGATCTCGGGAGGTGAGTGGCGCATGTAAATGTAGTGGCCCAGTCAAAGAAGGAACGAAAACAAGGTTACACGCGTACGACCCCTGCGCTTACTGAAATCATGTCAATCAGCACTTGTGCGCGATGGGATTCGGCCAAGCGCGCAACGCTAGGCGATGCCGTATTCGCTCCGGTGAACTCACCGCGAAACCGGAGGACGTTGGCTGTGGCGGGACCTTGACCGCCGGAACGAGGGGAGGGTGGTGAGGTGCAACTCGAGGTGGAACAATAAATCATAGAATAAGCAGCGGCGGTGGCCTTGACGACGGCGAAAGTTCCTGGCCAAAGGCAACACCACAGGGGAGGAGTCATTGGCGCGTGTCAGTGGTGGCGCATCCAGCATTCAGGCCGTAGACCCGGGGAAGACCCGGATCACAATTTGGAAGGTCGCCGCACTGAGAAAGCTGTACACTCTCACCCCCTTCGGGGCACCCCGAGTGCCTCAACCAGTGGCATGGGTCGGTGACATAAGTGGGGGAAGTGGCTTATATAAAGAGCCCCGGAGGTGACACAAACGGACACGCACCCGTCGACGGAACAAGATTTCCTTCCGCTTCACAACAAGTGAGTATGCGTGATGTGGAGCGCGTGCGACTCTTGTTTTGGTCCGGAGGCGCGTGCTTCTGGCAAATCTTCTGAGAAAACGCTCCGGCAAAACTAGCAAATGCTTTATGCGTTAAAATAAGCGCTACGTGCGCCCTTCGCGGTAGAGGTTAATTGAGGGAGTTGTCACCCCATGACGAATAGGGGCGCACACTTGGTTCGTTGCCAGCCTCAAATTGGAGTAATTACCTTCGTCTATGCAGGCTGTGCGAAAATCTTCAATTGGTATAATGGTGTTTGATCTGTGACTGCAACCCATGCCAGAGAAGCGATGTGGTCGCGAATGTTCGTAGGTGTTAGGCTGACCGGGCGTCTATTTTTACATCAAAGCTTGAAGGCACACATTTACCCTACTCTTTCCTGTTGCGAAATAGTGAAACAAGTGAGAGTCCTCCAAAGTGTTGAGCTGTCACGAATCTTTCTAAGGCACTTCCTTGAGCTCTGTGCCGCCTTTTTGATTATTGTGTCATCAATGTGTCATTTTCATCAATGTGTCAGAAAAGTAGGCTTTAGTAACTGGTAGTTCACTTTCTTTACGTAATCTGTAGTCACCTTTCAGAGGGTACCTTGTGCTTGAAACGAGGTCCTTAGGTATATAATTCACTACGTAACAGTTGGCATGAAATATTCACTTCAAGGCCTATGGCCCCTGTTTTTGTTTAAGCCTAGATGTGTATGAACTACAGTCGTAAACATCGGACACGCTTTGCAAAATGTGTACTTGTTGGCTGTCACAAATGCTACTGAGAACTACAGGGGGAAGTGAAGGGTACTAATAATGATAGCTTAATGGAGGAATCTGGGCTTAAATTTTAAGGACGTTCTCTCGAAGAAACGTTCTCTATTTCTACCACTGCTGCCTTGCACGATGTCTCTCTCGTAGACGTGAACGTTTCTTGAACGTGATTTCCTGCATGAAGTAAATTGTAAGTGGCCACTCAAAGAAGATTCGAATAAGAGTCACGCGAAAGCAAATCATGTGCCAATTTCAGTAAACGTTCAGCTGAGCGAATGACGTGGCTTTTCAGACATTTATTTATGTCTTCTCACAGAGAAAATAACATCTGCCACTTTTAAAAGTACCATGCTAATAAAGCTAACTCATTAGAGGCAACTCTATGGGAGAGGGGGTAACATGTATGAACTTGTTTATCCCATACACTTCCACTATTCAGCACCATATTATAGCGCCGACGCGGTGGTCTAGTGGATAAGGTACGCGGCTGCTGACCCGCAGGTCGCGGGATCGAATTCCGGCTGCGGCGGCTGCATTTTTGATTTGCTCAGGTTTAGGTGCACGTTGAAAAAACCCAGGTAGTCGAAATTTTTGGTGCCCTCCACTACGGCGTTTCTCATAATCACATGGTAGTTTTGGGTTGTTAAGCTCCACATATCAATCATCAAGCACCATATCATAACGCTGCGAACACTTAGCCTTATTGGAAGGGGGAGTCGGAAATTGATATTCTTTTCAAGCGAGAAAGGTTACTTGAGCTAATGGAAATGACGTGCGCGAGGGAGCACGTGCTGGCACTGCACTACTAAGTTTAAGTCTAATTCACACGCATTTAGGTAATGACGTAATTACAGTCAGTATGGCTGGGCTCCTCGACAGTTATGGGGAATAGTCACCATACACTTCGCATTTACTGGAACGGTACCAGTTATACCTTGGGGTTGGTTGTCAATGCTTGCGCTGGTGTTTTGCATTGGCATCCCGTGTCCATGAATTATCATTAATAAGGATAGTATTATTATTTCTTCAGTGACAAACCAAAAAATGACAAATGCCTATTCACATGCTACGTCGTAGGTTGTCCAATTTCAATGGTGCTTTCTATTCACACAATGTTTATCTTTTATCTTTCCTCCAAAAAATAGCAAATGAAATAGCACACTGTTCCATGAAATTTCTTCATTAGTGGCACGCAAAATACAGCATCTGTTTTAATAACCGAACAATTTTAATAGCTGACTACGTTCAACATTACTGATCTATAACAGGTGCAGCGGCAGAGGTCTAGTATGTACAACAATTTTAACTACTTGTGGTTATTTGAAATTCAGGAACAGCATTTTGAATGAGCGTATGTAATCATATTTTGGGTATTCCCTTCCAGAAGCACAATGTGATAATGAAGACGCCGTGACCATCCGGTGTTCTTTAACGTGCACTGACAATCGCACAGCACACGGGCCATTTGGCCACCACCGAATTTTGACCACCGCGAATCGAAACCGTGACCTGCATGTGAACAGCCGAGCATCGTAACCACTACGCTACCGGGACGGACTGAATGAGTAACTGGGCGTTTGCTGTAGTGGTGGATGCCACTGCTACAAGTAGGATTTGGTCAGCGCAATCGTCGTGCGCTCTGTCTAGACGACAGAATTAATGTAAGGCTGTGCAAAATAATTAATACATCTGCATTACTCGCTCGTTTGCTTAGGATTGGCCGAGATCACGAAGACGCACAGGTAACGTTGCAATTATCCAGGTACCTCAAATTCAGGTGGCTCTCCTTGACCTGGATGGATGGATGGATGGATGCTATGAGCGTCCCCTTTATAACGGGGTGGTGACAAGTATGCCACCAGGCTCGACAAAAAAAAAAAAAAAACCTTTTTTCTTTTTTTTATGTTGGCCTAATGCCTCTACTTCGATAAATTCTATCTTAATGGAAAAAAGGTAAATTTTCAGCTTAAGTTCTCTGCCATTTACGGCACACTGTCCATATTTTATTTTTCCAATATTTATTTTTGTCCTTTCTCTCTAATTTTCTGCCACCAATACTCTAACCGTCTCTTACTTATTTCAATCGCGGGTGTGTTCAGCTTTCCATTGGTGTCCCTAAAACCCAAGGCTTCCTGTAGGCTCGTGCCCAAACGTACACCTGGGTGGATATCTCCACATTCAATCAGAACATGCTCCGCCGTTTCCTTATCTTTCCCGCAGCATGTGCATTGTTCTTCTTCTTTACTGAATCTTGCTTTATAACTACGCGTTCTAAGGCAACCCGATCTCGCTTCAAACAGTAAAGCGCTTCCCCTTGAATTATCGTAAAATGCCTCCCTCCTTATTTGATTTTTGCCCTTTCGGTAGTAACTCAAAGCCGGTTTTTTCTCCATAGCTGCCATCCAGTAAATCCTCTCCGCCTCCCTGACTTTTCCCTTAACGCTCTTTGTTGACATATGGCTCACAATACCAGCCGTATATTTACTAGTGAGTCTTCTAGTTCTTTTTCTCCACTGTGTGTCCACGCTCTTCCTATACAAATAACGGAACACCTTCTCTGCCCATCTACTCTCCTTCATATTTCTTAGCCTTTCTTCGAACCTTATTTTGCTCAGCGCTTCCCTCGCCTCAAAACCTGCCCACCCCATATCGCCCTTTACAGCCTCGTTTGTCGTCTTCCCGTGAGCACCCAACGCGAGGCGTCCCACAGTCCTTTGATTTACATCCATTCCCGATTGCACCTCTGCCCTCATGCACACCACTGAGTTCCCAAAAGTAAGCCCTGGAACCATTACACCCTTCCACAGACCTCGAAGCACCTCATACCTATTGTATCCCCACAACGCTCTGTGCTTCATTATTGCCGCATTCCTCTTTCCTTTTGCTGCCGAGGCTTTTTCCTGTACCTCCATGTATCTATCACTCTCATTTACCCATACTCCAAGGTACTTGTATTCACTTACCATCGGTATTTCTTGGCCTTGTATGGACACCGTCTGATCACAGGGATCATTGAATACCATCAAACCACACTTCGTTACACTGAATCCTAGTCCAAGAGCTTCACCTTCCCTTCCGCATATATTCGCCAGCTGCTGTATATCATCTCGACTGTCCGCAAATAAGATGATATCGTCCGCATAAAATAAACCTGGAAGCTTCTGCTCAATCATCATGCCGCCCTGTTTGTGTGACAGATTAAAACCAATGTTGCTACCTTCTAGCGCTTTTTCCATACTCACCATGTACAGCATGAATAACAGTGGGGACAAAGGACATCCCTGTCTCAGACCCCTGCTAACCTCAACGTTCTCTTTGCTACGCATTCCTTCCCACTCTATGCAAACTGTATTTTCTCGGTATATCTCCCTCAAAAGCTGTATACAGTCGTCGCCCATGCCCATTCCTTTCAATATATCCCACAAAATTTCCTGATTAACGTTGTCGTATGCCCCAGTGATGTCTAGAAAAGCCACGTACAAGGGCCTATTCTCTATTTTAGATATTTCTATACACTGAGTGAGAACAAACAGGTTATCGTCTAACCGCCTGTCGACTCGAAATCCGTTCTGAAGTTCTCCCAAAATATCGTTATGTTCGGCCCATGTTTCTATTTTCATTTTTACTGCTTGCATCGCCAACCTGTATAGTACCGATGTAATGGTTAGTGGTCTATAGGAGCGAATCTTGTCCTTTTCTCCCTTGCCTTTATAGATTAAGTTCATTCTACTTTGTCGCCAACTGTCCGGTATTTGTCCGTCCTTTAAGCTTTTTTCTACTGCTTTTAACAATGCTTCTTTAGTGTTATGTCCTAGTTCGTTAATGAGGCTAACGGGAATCCCATCTAAACCCGCGGCAGTGCGCTTTGGAATTTTTCCTTCGGCCTTTTTCCAGTTGAAATTATCTAGTACTAGCTCTTCCTCTGTTGCTTTCTCCGCCACACTTTTACTCACCGGGGAGATCCCCTGGACGCTCTTTTGAAACGAATCGGCTGTTACCTTTTGGATGTAACCTAGCGCTTCGTACCCTTCCAATTGATTCTTCCTGTGGTACAGCGTTGCAGTGCTGTAGTAGGTTCACGTACAGGACTTTTGCGCGCCCTCTTTTCAGCGATTAAATACAAGCCACAATGCTGAGGAACATCCTCATCGCTGCCCTGCTCTTGGCGGCTGTCTTCTGCATAGCCTCGGCTCAGTTTGGATACGGCCGTGGTTTCGGGTATGGCCGTGGTTTCGGGTATGGCCGTGGTTTCGGATATGGCCGAGGCTTCGGCGTTGGACACGGTTTCGGCTACGGTCGTGGATTCTATGGAGGGTACGGCCGTGGCTTCTACGGCGGCTATGGACGTGGTTTCGGCTACGGCAGAGGATTCTACGGCTGAGCGAGACAATTCTTCTCCACAGTAAGCTCACATTTGAACGTTGTCAATTAAGTGATGACTACGGACGCTTCTATGAAGTACTTTTCACACATTACTCACGCAATGACCACGTGCAAAGGAATCTTCGAAGGATTTCATCTAGATAATGACACATTTTAATTTACTGCGCGTGGTCCTCACAAACTTTCTTTTAGGTAGTATTGTAAATACCTTTTTGATTATTGATTTGTTTGTTTTGATGAACGGCGTTTGGTGAAAGAGCTACCTGATAATTTTTTCCGCGTGTTTTGCGCATAGCGGTCTTCCTATTCGACAATGCACACGAGCTTTAGTTGGCAAGGGCGCATAGTACCACCTTTTGTTCGTATATTCTGTGACACACACACACACACACACACACACACACACACACACACACACACACACACACACACACACACACACACACACACACACACACACACACACACACACACACACACACACACTCACACACACACACACACACACACACACACACACACACACACACACACGCGCGCGCGCGCACGTACACACTAGAAATGTTCCAAGCATGCGTGTACCGCGACGTAGATTGAGGTAGTCTACGTTTTTTGGCAACCTACTGAAAACAAACACGAGCTCCTCCAATGCCAGGACGAACCAGCGGCCTTCGGTGCAATCTTCCAGAAACAGTAGATTACCACACTAAATGCAATAAGCATCAGGTTTGGCCGCCTTTTGGCTCAGCTGTAATTCGCGCGTCATTGTCTATGAATGACGGCACTTTGGCTCACTTAAAAACAATCGTCGCGGAATTTCAATTGGACGGAGAAGATACGTTTTGTTTTTGAGTTCGAACTTTATCTGAAAAGCGCAGGTCATTCAAGTGCCCATTGATAATCCATGAAAACTTTTGCGTTTTGTCTGATATTCATGTTTCTTTTTTTGTTGCAGACGGATATCACTTCATCCATGTCCATGAGTATCCATTTACAACCTAACGTTTCTGGATTTTGTAATAAAAAGTCATTGCACCTTTGAATACGTTGTGCGTAGTGTCCTGTACCTCTCTAACTTAGAAAAAGAACAGACGTTCTTCTTGAAGTAGAGCTCCGTTTCACGGCTAATAGAAAAGAAAATGTTCAAACTTCAAAAGATGTAATTAGGAAGCTACATATACATTTATGAGGTTACAACAAAAAGATAACTGTTTGGAAGACCAAAGCCTCTCCCCAAAGGACCAAACGCGACTGACTTCTTTGCTAAATAATTTATATTTCTTAAGCTTCAGTAAACATCTCTTTCGTGTCGCTTGCCTTTGGCGATGCAAAGTTAACACAAGATAGGAAGTTGAGGGACGGAGATTGTGTTAACACCCATGTGCAGAACAACGATAAAGAGATCCCCCCTTTTTTAGCATCTAAGAGTGGTGATGATAGATTGTATTCACTGGGCAATGCGAATCTTTGTAAGCAATGACGCATGCTATGAAAGCAGACCATAAAGAAAATTTACTAGGGCACAAAGACTTGATTTCTTTTTGTCATGCCATAGACAGGGTTTCACACAATATTATGACGATAAAACTATGTAACTGGAGCCGATATAAAACGTACCCTTTAGCGAAGAGCCTACGTGGATTCTGTAACTCTTATGTCAATACCTGCAGTTCTATAACTTGCATGGTAAAATGAGTGAGATTTTGCGTAATAGTATTATTCTTGCCATTTAATTGTTCTAATCTCAAATATGTTAACCCCCTATCCACTGCTAGGCTCCAGCAAATAACTTTAAGAGGTATCAGTACTCTGTGCCTCTGTGGCACATACGCAGAGAGTGGCGTGATCTGATACTGAGGAAATAAGCAACAATAATCTGCACACACACACATTGTAACGAACTGTGGAATGTAGAGTGAGTCAAATGAGCTGCTGCACTATGATACGTGCCGACACGCTATGTTACGTGATGTGCAGGTTTATGTAGGCATGCTGCATTATGCTGAACAGAAGAGCTGCTTATTGGCACTGCACGGTTGGTAAGTTTGCGGGGTTTACATAAGGTCCTTTGCTGGTAGTCGTGTCATGAGAACGTAGAAGCTTTCTTTTATGCCGTCAAATGGATCTGAGAAGAAAACAAAGAGAGCGTTGCCTTTGAAAGTAAGTCCCACGTGGCCATTATGAGACGTATTATGTCTATATACTATGTAACGTTTCCTATAATTATTTTCTTGTGAAAAGTGCGACGGGGAATTGACGAAATTTGTGGTAATTCACCCGCAAAGATGGAGTTTAAAAGTAGCAGTACGTAAGTCATGCCTACTGAAGCTGGTCAACTGATTATACGTACACTCTCAAGCAACTGTGGTCACTGATAGCAGGCGATAAATACTTCAGCGCCGAACAGGAGTAACACGTAATGCAGCAGAATTTACCTATGTACAGATGAACACTGTGTAGCAGTTATGAAGTGTGTACACGGTGTTTTGTATTTGATATGACAACAAAGTGTAGCTGTCAAGAATTAAAACACGTATTCCGGTGTCCAACACCAAAAAAAGAACGCTGGCCTCACAATGGATCTGACAAAGCCACCAAACTTCAATGTATCTAACTGATGCAGTTGAGTTTTCTTATTGCTGCTATTTTCGATAGTAAAACAATTTTTCGAAAAACTTCCCAGAAACGTCCTTGTGGCTAAATATAACGAAGTCATTTAATGTTAAGCAGAAAAATTTTCGTCATTTCTATGTACTGTGTGCCTTATTATTTACTCGTGTTATTTATGTGAGGAGTTTTAATGCCTCAGTAGTGGAACATTTGGAGATTAATCGGTGAGTAAGAGCGCGATAGAAACAATGGCGCAGAAAGAAACACACAAGACTAAGCGCTGAACTGGCAGCAAATGCGTTTATTTGTGCCAGCACAAATGAGTACTCTTCCTCGCGTGATATGAATGGGAGGGGTATTGAAAAGGTGCATGACCCCTATATACATCGCACCTACTTAATAGTGCACATAGCTAATCTGCATGTCTGTTATTTTATAGAGGGTGCACTGGCAAATGCTGACCCTACATCACTCATTTGGAAGGCTTCATAGATTTCTCGAGTTCGGGAATTTCGATATCTGCGAACGGTGCGCGACTGCTGGAAACAGGGGCTACATCTGTTCCTAACGCAAAAATTTGCCAAATTTATTCCTTTCTGCGTTCCAAGAGTGCTGGCGTGTTCTTGAAGGCGGTTATTAACACACCGGTTTGTCTGACGGGTGTACAAGCCTCCATACGACATCGGAATCTCGTATACCACTCCTGTTTTTCAGGGAAACAAAGGATATAGATGGCTTTTTTGTGTCCTCGTTTTTTCGACGCTGTTCCGCCCCCATGAAGCCATACCAAGAACCTCGAACCCATACCGATTTTAAAGATCATCTGAATAGAATGTGCAACGTGCGTTGAGAGTAGAACCGAAAGAAGGCTTTTTAGTTACAGGCGGAATTGAGATCTCAGGATCCCGCACGCAAAGCGGAACTTAGTAATAGCAAGATCACAAAAAAGCCTCTCATATTTTTTAGAAATACCATAACATCAATTGAGAAAGCACAATCACACAGAGAGATGCATGATCACGCAAAATTGCTGCTACGTGGATCTTAGAAAAAAGAAAGATTGATAATGTTAATAACGTGTGTGACTCAATTTAGATCACGGTAATATGAAGCAGTGAAGTATTAGATCACAGTGGTTCAATAATTTTGTTCTCTACTGCTAACGCGTAGGTCGTGGGATGAAATCGTGGTCACATTTCGATTCAGGCGAAATCTTGGAGCACCATATATATATGTAGACGCAGTTTAAAAACCTCAAGGGGTATAAATTTTTCAAGCCACCCTTTACGGCACGCTCCTAATAATATCGTGATTTGGGGTCTTAGAAGTGGAAGTATTATTACTAATTACTAATCAGGGCTTAAGTCTTGCTAATATGAAGAAAAATGGGATAATGCTAGCTACAAATAGGGGTGTAGACAAAAACGTTTTCAACGGAGCGTTGAAGATTCAAGCCTCCTCTACAGTTTGGACCTTACGAAAAAAAAAAAAACTGAAAAACAAATTGAGTGGAGGGGGTGGGGGGGGGAGGTGCTGAGTTTAAATCCTGAAAACACCGTCTGGCAACTCTTTTAATATATATGTGTTAATTATTTTTATGCATTGAGGTGAAATCAACACTAAACATTGAACGCACCAAGCCGTGCATATTCATGCGTATGCGCAAAAGAACGGTACACTTCACTGTTCTTTAGTTAAAGATACAGAGCATCATAAACAACTGCCCAATATGATGGCATGGTAAGCCATCAGTGAAAACCTTTTTAAATAACACGTTGCAAGAGTTTCAGCGCAACATAGGATTTCCTAGACCCACTCACACACTTAGACTCGCATCCGCTCAAGAAACACACCACGCACCCCATGTGAATGCGTATGTGAATGTGTGAGTTTGTCAAAGGATTCCTAAGGTGCGCTAAATTACACCATGATGAGTTACTAACCAAAACAACAACAAGTTTTATGGAGCTACACCTTATAAGAGAACCAGCCACGATAATGAAATTCGGCAGTGGCATCATATATGTTCACATGCACGAATATGAAAATAAGTTTCAACGTATAGCTGTTTGAATGCTTGAGCCACCATAGAAATTGCTCAAAAATATATACTCAATGAAATGGTTGGGGGGATGGCCACCGTGGTACCTCGGTTGGTAGGGCATTGAACGCGTCATTCGAAGGTCGCAGGTTTGGTTCCTGCCCACGGCAAGTTACCTTTTCACCCAAATTTCTTTCTTAACATTTACATTAAATTTAGTCTAATAACTTCCCCTATACATTCCTTGGCATTATTGTCTATTATATTTTATTAATATTGTGTCAAACACGAAAAAAAAAACGAGCCCTTATGCATACACTTCTTTCCCTTATTCATTAATGACGGTCTCGTACTGGCAGATTGGTACCTTTACGTTGTATACGAGGGACTATTGGTTAGCTGCCCACTCGTAATAAGTTCACGTGCTACGTGACGCCAAACAGGCTCATAAAGAGTGTACCACCATGGCCTTCGAGATTGCGGGCGCGCGGCATGGTTCTCTCCAGCCGTCGCAATCACCGTGCTCCTCAGCAAAACCTGCGAGTGTCGCCTCACGCGTCCGGCTACCGCTAGAGGGCACGTTTATTGTGGGTTCCTCTTGAGGCCGAGACGACGGCAGAAAGCAGAACGCGCGTGATATCACCGTGCGTATGTTTTTTTCTTTTTCTCTCGTGCGAGCGAAAATCACCGACAAATCTTCTGGCTGCACTGAAGAAAGTATATTTTTCTGTTACTGTTTTCATTTTGGTGCAATTGGCGAATAAAAACATGACAACTGCTGAATTTTTCTTGTATAGATCATTGCAAGGAGGTATTATTTAGTCTTGACAGAATCATTCTAGCGTTTCCCCTCTCTGGAGACGCAGATATGAGTGAAAACTGGGCTAATTATTGTCGTTGAATTACATTGCCCTCCTATCGTTAGCAACAGCATTACTATTTTATAGCGCACCGATATTTATCAGGTGGTCAACCGAACTCCACTGATGATCTAGATAAGTAAGTGCCGTGATCGTGTGACTTATTATTGTGATAAGTATTTTTGCTGGAATATTGTGAAAAGCTACAATTAGCCAATCATCATTTACTCCCCATGTCTTTTACAGCGAAAGTGCTTGAGTTACCATTGTTCCCTTTTTTCGTCATCTGTCTTTTGATTATGTTTTGGTAGCACAATGGCAATAGCAGAATCGTGTTCATTTACAGTATTCTGGACTGCATCCAAATAAAAGGGTCACACATGTGGCCGAACGGCGTCTTTCAGAAAACCAAGTACTCGTCGAGGTAGACTACTGAACAATAAAAAGTCTGAATTGTCTGTGCTATGTAACGCGGAGTGTTTCATACCAGATACACAAAACTCGGGACGCGTGCGGGTTCTTCGCCAACAAGCAAAACATCTCGACGTTCGTTCTTACATTCCCCAACATATCCACTGAACACCGTAGAACTCACAGTGCGAATGGGCGACCATAAGTGACCGAAGCGCACCTGTAACGAGCCCGTGGTCGTTGCTGAGCCAGTGACGTTCAGTCTAGCCCTTCTCCCTGTCTCCTGCTTCTGCGGCGCGACGGGAGGTAGTTGAAACGAGAAACTGGGGAAGCCTCGCGGGCGAGCGCGAAGCGTTGTACGCCTTGAGAGCGCGGCTTTCACGCCAGACTTGACGGCGTCGGAACATAGCGAAGGGAAAAAAAACGGTTACTGATGCTGAGCGCCGAGTTTGGTCGGCTCAGCGATCGTTCCTCTCTAGCGGGTGTTATTAAAGACGATAGTCATTCTTGATGATCTTCGACAGGAAAATTTTGGTCTGTCTGTCTGTCTGTCTGTCTGTACATTTGTCTGTTTGTCCGTCCTAACGATACCTAAAACGGAACCAAACAGCCAACCCCATCCGCAGCGCCCACCAATATTGCTCAAGGTTTAGCGTTCATAGTTGTGCAGTTGTCAATTAAAAAGCAAATATTGCGCATATCTGAGGCGCCATAACAACATGTCTATGTTTTGTATGTCGTCTGCCTTTATACTAGAAGAGGCACACACAAGTAACTCTAAGGACTGTAGCGTTTGACGCGCTGCGCTGGCAGTGCAACGCGATGCTCAGGAAGGTGTTTCCAACGCTTTGCTACGACGGCACGATGGTGGCACCTGCCCGTCGCTTTGCATTCTACAGCTTATCACTTCCGTGACTGGCGCACATCTTTCTCCGTGGTCGCGCATGCCAGAAGATAACTGCCAGATGGCGCTCGTGTATAACGTGCCCAGATGCGTTTGTTCGCCTCCGTTACACGCTCGAGACACTCTAACTCAGCGCCTTCAGAATACCATTTACCGATTTTCTTGCGCAGAACATCAAGTAAACGCTTTGTTCACTCTCTCCAGACGCAAGACTATCGTGTTTCGACGACATTTCCAGTGTAACACGTAGATTCGGGCCAATTTTTTTCTTCGTAACGCACTCATGGTGCGGCGTTCGCGTGGTTACCTTGTGAGCATGCGTCACCGGCATATTGCATAGTGAGAAAATTTTGGAGTGGAAGTTAAAATGAATGTTTGATTCAAAAGTAGTGATTTAAAATTAAGTTGCCGACTGGTCACGGTATATACAATTAATGGTATTTCAATGCTGTAGTTTTTTTCCTGTTAGAGGAAGTGACGTTAGGTCTTCTTTCTTCCATTTAACTTCAGAAATACGTGATACGGATGTGTGCCATTCTGTACTTTATATAGGAAAAAAAATTTAGGCACGGGACGCCAGAATGCGCAGTGGTGGTGTCAACGGCACTGCCGACGCCGGATTTGCAAGCAGGTGCGATTATAAAACGCTCCACATTTAACAAAAACAGACAGCCCAATCCACAAGTGAAATCAGAATGCCGTATTCTGTGCTCACGTGTAACACGAAAATAAATTGGTCAATTTGTTGTTCCCTTTGCGGAACTACTCCTGATTTAGATTGGACACTGTTTAGGAAATATTACAGGCGTGCTGATGTAATCACAGCTGCGACGCGTAGCGCGACCTGGTTTAATTGCTTTCAGGAACGAAGCTTGTTATAGCATCACTTGGTCAGTCGTCCTTCTATCCAGCGTAGCCAGCATATCCACGGAGTGAATGATAAGATGAGTGGGGCGAAGCGTCCGTCCATCCGATGCGTGCTGTAGTGTGATAGGAGTCGGCGGACGCATGGACGAAAGAATGCACGGACCGACGGACGTATGAATCAACGGACGCTTAATACCATTCATCATGCGTGCCGTGCATATGCTGTGACTTTGTTTATTTATCCCTCGCGCACCGGACAGTGTTTTGCTTGTCTTTACAAGTCCCACTGAACGAGCGCATCTGGAGGGAAGACCAGTTGTGGTGAGCACGGCTGGACAGCTGGCATGCCAGCCTAAGAAGCGCAGAACGCATCTAAAAAGCAATAAAATCCCGTCGTGGTGCCGCTGTGCTCACATTAGGGCGTCTGTAAGAATTCTCGAAACAGCGTTACAATGAAAAGGAGCGCTACACTCTAAAAAAAAAGAGCTAGTAAAAAGGGAGTCTTTTTGTCCCCCAACAATAATCGTTATCTATATTGCGTTCCGTCCTTGTGCTATCTCCCCGCCCCCGGCAGATTCCGGTCACGATCGACATGCCCATTATCAGGGTTACATTGCATTCTGGATAGGAAAGTGGCCAGCGCCGAGGTTTCAAGAAAGGAAGCACACGCAAGCCTGCACTATAAAAAAATATCGAGTAAAAAGGGTGTCTTTTTGCCCCACTACAATAATCGTCATCAGGCTTGCGTGCGCTTCCTTTCTTGAAAACTCGACGCTGGCCACTTTCCCATCGAGAATGCAATTTAACCCTGATAATGGGCATGTCGATTTTGACCGGAGTGTACCGAGCGCGGGGCGATAGCGCAAGGATAGAGCGCAATATAGATGACGATTATTGTTGTGGGACAAAAAGACACCCTTTTTACTCGCTCTTTTTTTTAGAGTGTGATGACGATTATGGTTGTGGGACCAAAAGACATCCTTTTTACTCGATATTTTTTTAGAGTGTAGTTCAATGAAAGCAAGAATAATACATTCGATGGAGTGTAAAAGGTAATCCATGGACGTAGAACGCTGCAGTCGTCTGACCTCGCTTGTGTATCGGGCTGCCATTTTTCTTTCTTCTTCGACAGTTTTCCCGACCCCCTTCTATACAGCCCGCGAACTTTGAAGTATAGTTTCGAGCACATGCGGATCTCTTGCAGATGCATCGCAATTTCAACTGCTCTAGTATGGGCGGCGCGAATCCATAGAAAAATAGAAACACCATTTGAAAATAAAACACCCCAGTGTGACGTCCCCGCAAACACGGACGGAACCCCGGTCCTTTCAAGATGTTTTTGCTCGTTTCTTAAACCCACGCATAAAAAAAGGAAAAGAAAACCTTCGGTGTAACGAATAGGCATTCTGGAGTGGAGTATCTGGAAGAATTATTTCTACTATTCTCGCGGGTCTCCCCCCCCCCCCCACGCAAACACGAGGACCGGGCGGCGCCTTGTGGTCTACAGACAGTGTGACAGTGTGACAGTCGATAAACCGATGCTGTGTCACAATCATTAGAGGTTCTTCTAAATTGAGATTGATGGTCTTTAACTTCTTACGGGTAAAGCGCAATGCAGCCGTATTTGCGTGCGATTGAGTCATTCGTCTTTCTATTAAAAAGTTGTTGATAATATTTATGCCGTCTTACAATGCAATCTGAATTAACCGTATGTCCATGCCAGATGCTCAAATCAGCCATAACACAATTGAAAAGAAAATGGCTGAGTACGCTTGCTTGTGGCACTCCCTGTCTGATGTCGTATTCCGCACTTTTTTTTCGCTCATCTGAATGAATATTTTGCGACCTGATAAAAATTTAGATACCCACCGAAAAGACCTGCCGGACAGTTGATTTCCAACATACTCAGCAGAACATGAGTGTGACTGACTGTGTCAAATGCCCTTTTGATGTCTAAGAACACTGCGACCGTCAAACTGCCACAGGCGCGTTCATGCTCCACATACGTTACCTTGTCCAGTATTGCATCCATTGTGCATCTCTGTCTCCTAAAACCTGTTAAGTAGTTGGAGAATGCACCAGTTCTGTTGAACAACCATTGAAGTCGTGCATAAATCATTTTTTCCATTACCTTACATCGACAGCTTGTCTGACTGATTGGACGGAAGGATTCAAGGTTCCAGGGCGTCTTAGCCGGTTTTAAGATCGGAATGATGAGAGCAGACTTCCAAGACTTGGGTACAATTTCTTGCGTCCAGATTATTGTAAAGATCTAAGAGAATAGTTGTGCCTGTGGGCCCAAGGTTCTTTAGCATATTGTACGTAATGCCGTCCGGTCCAGAGGTCGACTTTTGACGACATGATGCTGTAGCACAATGCAGCTCACTTAACATAAATACAGGGTCTAGTTGAGAATGCTGGGTCCAAAAGCAAGCATTAATTTTCTGGCTGGCTAACGCAACAGAATTATCAAATAAGGCACATTGTGATGCGGCGGGCCTACTGATAAGTTGACAAAATTCATCTGTGACCACAGCTTCCGGTTTGTCCAAGGCTACAGCAAGAGCACGAAATGGGAAGCTCTGTGATACAGGGCCACTAAATGCTCGAATTACAAGCCAAATTCTTGGAACAGGTGTGCGGGGAGAGAGCGTGTCACAAAAATCACGCCAGCCTGATTTACCAAATTTTTTTAGTCATCTGCGCATTACACTGTGGATTGTCTGTGCATTTTTGTATGCTTCTAAACTCCCGCTGCGTCGATATTCTCTTTCTGAACGTCGTCTGATGGCTCTTAGAGGCTCATACTCTCCATCGACTGCAGCATAGTTTTTAGAAATCGGGACTTTCTTTGTACATTTATTTGCATTATCTTGCAGAAATTCAGTAAAGCTTTCAACTGCCGTGAGTTCACTATTTCGGTTTGTTAGGCAGTGCCGAAAAGCTTTTCAGTTCGTCAGTTTGCTGTAGCGTTTGATGTCGTCATTTCGCAAGTAGGGGTGATTTATAAGAATGGGGAAATGGTCACTCCCACGTGTTCCTACATCCGTTGTCCATACCACACCATTCACTAGATTTCGGGAACACAAGAATACATCTTCCGATGGAGGCGGAAATGTTGTAGGCCCGTGTGCTCAGATTTGGGTGCACGTTAAAGAACCCCAGGTGGTCTAAATTTCCGGAGCCCTCCACTACGGCGTCTCTCATAATCATGTAGTGATTTCGGGACGTTAAACCCCACATATCAATCAATCAACATGAATACATCGATGCAACTCGAGTAATTATGCCCTCGGAGAAAAGTTGGGGAGCCGTCATTTAAAATTGTCAAAGTGCATTTGTCTGTGGCACACTCAACAATGCTCCCACGTGCATCGCATTGATCACTACTCAGATTATGTTGTGCGCAATAAAGTCTCCACATATAAATGTATATGAATTAGAAATATTGAAGATATTTGTTAGCTCTTTCACCGAAATGTGGCTTGAAGGTTGTACGTAAAAATTGATCACTGTTACGCACTGCTCACCAAAGGATACTTTGCAAGCGATGAATTCCGGGAAGTCCGAATCACTTGAGTGAACTTGGTGAGAAGGTAGGTCCTTTCTGACGCACAAATGCACTCGGCTAAGACCACTTCGACGAGATGACATATATTACGTAGTTGGAGAGGCGGAAATCATCATTCATTCCTGCCTCTTGGAGTCAAAGTATTGAAAAGTTATATTGCAAATGGAGTTTACGAAAGTCAGCACACTTCTTTGGAAGACTATTGGTATTCCACTTGTATATGGAGACATCCTCATAGCGCTTATTCATATGTTACTTGTTGCATGTTTGACATGGATTGTTGACACAATAGTGCTTCCAGAGGCAGCAGGGCTTTTACTTTTGGCAGGTTGTTTGCTTCCGGTAGAGCAGACAGGATTGCCTTAAGTGCTGTGAAAAGCATTGGTAGAATCAATTGCATGACTGATGCAGAGGCACGGTCCCCATTGAATAGTTCAGTTTCTGAGGCCTCTTGAGAATGGCGTGACGTTTCGACGTTGCAGTTGGGGCGAACACTGGCACTGTCGGTTCAGCTACTTTCCGGCTGAGGTTGCGTTGGCGTTCACAGCTTTGACGCGTAGGTTGGGTTACTTGAATGTACTTCTCATGAGTGGTCCCTCGGGTGTGCTCTTGGCGTGTTTGTCGGCTGTTGTTGTTGCGGTGTGCGCTGAGGTAAATCACGTACAGGATGAACAATCTCAAGGTTTGAAGAGGGTTAATTGGGGCCTGGTTTTCTTCTATGGAAAAGCTCATGCCGACGCATTTTCGCAGCAGCTTTACTTTGCGGACAGCCTGAATATAAGGCAGCGTGATTACTTCCACAGTTTGCACACTTAGGCTTAAGAACTGACTTGCACTCCTTATGGTGGTGTTCTTCTGAGCAGATGTTATACCGTCGTGTGCTACGGCAACTTTTCGCCATGGGTCCGAATGACTGGCAGTTATAGCACCGAAGTGCTGGACCAAGATATTCTTCCACTGGGTGACTGGTGAATTCTAAGTAGATTCTTTCTGGAATCGGGTGGTCATCTCAAAAAGTCAGAATCACTGAGTGAAGTGGATGCGACGTTACTCCTCCATCTTCCTGGCGGTAGTATTTCATTTGCCGTCGCGCCGATATAACCCCTGCATCTCTCAAGTACTCTAGGAGTTGTTCGTCTGAATACTGCAGAGGAACATGTTTTACTTTCCCAACGTTCCGAGTGTATGACTCTGGGATGAAAGGCTTAACTTCCAGGCCGCCTACATTCAAAAGCATCAGAATACGCTTGGCTGAAGCTAAGGAAGCAACGCTGACACTGAAGCTTCCATCTCTGGTCGTTCTCAATGTCATCACTTTTTTTTAGCAGCGGAAAGTACTTCGACTGACACGCCATCGGGGTTCACTTTCCAGAAGCTAGCACCTTCAGCTGTTGGACGAAAGACGACTGAGATGCCCTCTGCTCGTTTCTTTTTATACGCAACCAACGTAAATGGTTCATCTTCGCCCATGTGTTCTTCATCACTTATGTAATAAGTTGACGTTTTATTCTCGAAATAATTCTCTTCTAAGCGAAGCTTCTTGCTATCAGCTTCATCGTCTTCCATTGCTGCTGTGCTCGCTGGAGCCATTTCGCGGTTGTGAATGAACAAACGGGCCGGCTTTATGATGTTTGGGCGCGCCTGTAAGCCCCCAGGCTTTTCATTGTGTCCTGCAGTATCACTCATGTGGGTTAACGCACTTGGACGAGCATAAGGCTCGTTGCTATGGCTACCAACCACCGTAGTGTTCGCGTACTAGCCAAGTCTTTGATAAAGGAACCTCGTAGCTGTAAGGCGCCAAGCCCTAGAAGTCTTGACACGACGTCTTGGCATACCGCGGAGAAATGGATGTCAGCGTAATAGTCCAAGAAAAGAGCACAAATCGAACACTGCACAAAAAACAGCGACCAAACTGAGTCCCTTCTTCTTCCGACATAATTTATACAGGCCTGAGCCATCCGGGTATTTTACATATACAAGTCATTTTACATATTAAGTGGAGGTGGTCCGACCTTTCAGCGCTTAGCGAAAACAAGGGCATGATAGTGAGTGTCTAGTTCAACGTCATTCTTATAGCTATACTCGGTGACAACTTTCTGTGGCAGCACAGCCAAGGCTACTGGGGTGGAGTTCAGCTCAGGTGTTATTGCGCCAAGTAGTCCGTTTTTGTGCGATTTCAGTTTCGCAAGCGCTTCCATCATGTGCTTTTTCGCGCGACCACCATACAATAAATCTTAAATTTACATGTGAGAAAATAAATAAAATGTTCATTTTTTAGGGGAACAGCGCGAAGCTTCTTTGAAGCGTTGAGATTTATTTAAAAATATGTATGGCCGAGCAGGTACTGGGCGATTGGAACAACGCAAAGCCAAAAAACCATTTCCTAAATTTGAGTTCATACTTGGTGGGCATAATTGTTTTCCATCTTTTAGAGAAGCAATAACTTCCTGGAGACGTTCACATTATATTTTTATGGGACGCGAAGGCAACAATGTGCAACAGAAATCTTGGCACCGGTCGGTCATGAGCGTGCGTCTGAAGTTCGTAAATCCAAGGGGGTGAAACGCAATCTTTACTCGACCGAAAATGCTGTTTTTCCACAGTCAGCAGGGTAATAAAAATGGCAGCATATCCACGGAGTGAATGATGGATAGTGGAGCGAAGCATCCGTCCGTCCATTCGTTCTTGCTTCCGTTCATCCATGCGTGCGTCTGTGTGGCCGCCCGTGCGTCCATCCGCCCGCCCGTGCGTGCGTCTGTTAGTGCGTCCGCACGTTCGTCTGTGCGTCCGTCCATGCTATCGTCCGTGTGTCCGCTCCTGCGTCCGTTCATGCATCCATCCGTCCGTGCAGCCATCCGTGCGTCCGTCCATGCGTCTGTCTGTGTGTCCGTTCGTCCACCTATTCAATGCTCCAAGTACCAACATCTCGCATGTTTTCATCATACATTGCTCATATAGAAGGACCGCCATCCAGCGCACATTCCAAGACTGAACGAGAGGAGGCACACGCGCACTTTCTTTCGGTTTGCGCTTCGGGTCTACTTCCCACCTTTAACCACCTCGAGTTCATGTTATATACTAGTTCACTGTATTCATGGCACTGCAGCCCAACGCTTGCTAAACCTTTTTAAAACCTAGGAGGTTACGCCCAGCGAGTATAACGTAACAACCTTTTCTTGTCTTCTGTGCGTTGTTGAACAACAACAATTTGCAGCGTGCGTGTTAACTAAAAGTCGAATTCTCCGTTCTCTCATTCCCCCTTGGCAGCCATTGGCATGTACATTGAGCACTATCTTTTATTGTTCAACAACACACAGAAGAAATCTCTCACCGGCACCACCTTGGAGGTCAAAATGTTATACTCGTTACACACTACTGCAATGGCTACGGAAGACGAATGGGTGCCACTATAAGAAGCTTCGCCATCAGCGTTCGTGTTTTATTGAGCGTGTGCGGCTTTCGCCGACGCGTGCGTCCAGTGTTTCGGCGGCGTCTCTTCGGCGTCTCACCGCGAAGAGAACATTGTTTGAAGTTTACTGTTCTTGAACGTGCGGTCTCCGTCGATGAGATCATCGAGTGTCTCGAAGAGACGGCTGGAAGCGAAGGGGTGTTGTTTTTGCAACACCTCGGCGCTTTGAAGTTCTTGGTAGCAACGAGGACAGTGGAACAAGCCACCAAGATCATGAAGAATGAAGGTTTTGTCCTACAGAAGAAAAAAGTTCAAGTGGAAGCCGTCGGCCCACCAAGTGTGTTCGTGAGTGGGTACAGGTTGCCGCCGTACGTACCCGATGACGCGGTCATCTCTGCTTTGCAGCCTTTCGGCAAAGTACGTAGTATAACATATGTTACTCTGCAACGACGTCAGTCTACATTTACCGGCACACGAGCGGTGAAGATGGAAATGGCAAAGCCGGCACCGAACTTCATTTCAATCCACGGACACCGCGTTATGTTGGAGTACCGTGGCATGCGTCACGGCTGCGCGCGTTGCCACAACCAAGGCCACATGGCCGAGGCCTGTGCAACACCTTTTTGTCATAGGTGCAGCGCGTACGAACACGCTGTGGAAGAGTGCACTGAAGCCTGCAGAAGGTGTGGAGGTAATCACCCGAGCAAAGAATGTTTCAAGCGCAGATCATACGCAGACGCAGCTCACAAGACGCCGTCACCGAGTGTCCAAGACTTCCCAACAATTGAAGAATCCTCTTCAAGCTCATGAAGTGTGGCCAAGCAATCTAGAACCTTTGAAGTACTGCGTCCTCAAAATAAAACGACACGAGTCAAGACACCAGACCACTGGGAAGAAGAAAGCCTGTCCGATGATTTCGTAGACACGCAGTCGGAAGACGCTACTCTCGTCAAGCCGGCCAGTACGCCAGACGGGGCAACTTCAAATGAACAGACCGCTCAGACGCTGCATGAACACCCAAATGGGAGTTCCACGAAAACGCCCAGTGGTTTTGCTTCACTAGTAGGCAGCATCGAAACTCGACATAACTGCAGCGCATCAATGACGTCCGAGAGAGAGAGAGAAAACTTTATTAAAAAGTCAGTCAATTGTTCAGCCATGGCCGTCACCCCTAGCTGTCGGCCGGAATCCGTTGGGACGCGGCAGCAGCAAGAGCTTGACTGGTAATTTCGCGCTCGACGTTGGGATCTGGGCTGCAGAGCAGGGCCTCCCAGGATTCTACTGTGTGAGAACCATCGTTTTGACTTGGACATGTCCACACCATGTGGACCGAATTCGCTACCTCATCACAAAATTTACACTAGGACTGGAAAACTGCGGGGTGCCACGTGCGGGGTTTGGAAAACCTCCGGTCTGTAACTTTCGCCACAAAACCTCGTTTTTCTTACTTAGTGAGTTGTCCGCTCTCGGGTATACTTGCCGATTCAGCCTGTAGTGTGCGGCGATTTCATGGTATGTGAGCACATACTCGCTTTTTTGTTCGGTAGCTTGGGAGGTTCCAGGGGTCGACCAGTAGGTGAGACCTCAGGCGACCGAATGAGCCTCCTCGTTCCCTCTAAGTCCTTGGTGAGCTGGAGCCCAGACAAGCAGAACCTGCTCTTTGGGTACTCCTACCATGTTTAATATACGGACGGCAGTCTCCGTCACCCTTCCCGATTCATAATTTCTCACAGCGTTTTTGGAGTCGCTGATGACCACCCTGACCCCCTTTTGGCTGATGGCCAAAGCTATGGCCACTTCCTCGGCCTCTACAGTCTCGACACCAAGGACTGTGCAGCACGCAATCAGGCCACCATCTTCCCTGACCGCCACTGCCGTGTGTGTCACTTTGCTTTCATAATCCGCAACGTCTGTATACGCGACGTCCTGTCGACCGGTGTACCTGGATTGTAATGCCTCTGTCCTGGCTTTACGCCTGCCTTCGTGAAAGGTAGGGTTCTTATTTCTGGGTAGCGGAGGTATCTTTATCTTGTCCCTGATCTGTATCGGCATGTCTTTTGAACGCGCTTGCTCACGCGTGGGCTCATAGCCCAATCTCTAATATTGCTTTCCCGTTTTAGATCCAAGTAGTCTTTGATGTTGTGCAGTCACAGTAGCCTCAATTAGCTCATCGAGTGTGTTAGATACCCCCAACTTCATAAGTCTGTCAGTTGACGTGTTTGGGGGAAGTCCGAGCGTGACTTTCACACTTTTCCTGATAATGGTGTCGAGTTTGCCCCGCTCCACTTGGTCTAATTTTAAATAAGGTGCCACGTACACTATCCTACTTATTATGAAGGTCTGCACTAATCTAAGAAGGTTCGCCTCCTTCATCCCAGCATGCCTGTTTGCTATTCGTCGGATGAGGCGACATGTCTGATTAGAACTGGCTTCCAACCTAGCAAGAGTTTCAGAATTCTTACGGTTCACCCGAATCCTTAGTCCAAGGACACGGATACTGTCGACCGCGGGGATCTCTGCGCCATTAACATACAAGTGGATGTTCACTTCAGGCCTGTTGTGGAGCCGCCGTTTTCCGGCGGGCATGAGGAAGAGTGCTTCCGACTTTTCGCCGAGCATTTAAGTCCTTTGGGCTCCAGGTACTCCACGATTTTATCAATGGCGATTTGCAGAGAGCCTTCAATTTGGCCGTCACTGCCCTTGTTCATCCATAATGTTATGTCATCCGCGTAAACGGTGTGATTTAAACTCTCAATATCCTTTAACTGTTCAGGCAGTTTCAACATCACAATGTTGAAAAGGGTGGGTGATAACACCGAGCCCTGAGGTGTTCCCCTGTTGCCTAATTTAATGTCCTCGATGGATTCTTCCCCGATTTTTAAAGTGGCTGTCCTGTTCGAAAGGATGTCCCTGACGTAGTCATAAACTCGCTTTCCGACGTTCAGGGAGCACAGATTCTCCAAAATCGATACGTGCCTCACCTTGTCAACGCTTTTGCCACATCTAACCCCACGATAACTTTTGTGTCTCACGTTGACTTGTCTATAATTTGGTCCTTGAGCTGTAGCATCACGTCGCACGCTGATAGTCGGGGTGGAAAACCGATCATGGTGTCCGGATTGTCAGGTACATGGAAGACCATTGTCTTCCATGTACCTATTGAGCCGCGTCTGAACGACATGCTCCATGAGCTTACCTACGCAAGACGTTAACGATATCGGCCTAAGATTCTCGAAACGGAGTTTTTTACCCGGTTTAGGAATGAAAATTACATTTGCGAGTTTCCACTCCTGCGGTATCGTCCCTTTTTCCCAACACTCCTGCATGTACGTTGCTAGGTTAGTGATGGACCTATCGTCTAAATTACGGAGCATTTTGTTGGTCACTATGTCCGGCCCTGCTGCTGATCTAGTCCTTAGCCGAATAATCTCCGCTCGCACCTCAGCCAGGGAGATAGGGGCGTCTAAGGCTGCGTTTTCCCGTCCTCCATAATCTGGGAGAAGTTCGGAGCCGGCGGGATTAATGTATCTGCTCCGAACTTCTTCCAAGAGTTCCTTCCTAGCGCCTTCAAATTGGTGCGCCATCCGTTCCAATTGCTGTTTAGACGCTGTCTTCGTGCTCTCCGGATCTAAAGGGTGACGAAGAAGTCGCCCCGTCCCGGACGTACTTATATTCGTATCCATCTCCTGACAGACGTTCCCCCACCTTTGCTTCGTGAGCGTGATGGCGTGCTCTTCAATTTGCCTGTTTAAAGCCGCTATTTGTTTCCTGATTTTCCGATCCCATCTCCTCTGTTGGAGTCGGCTTTCCAAAGGTGCCTTTTCTTTCCAAAAATGTACTAATCTCGTGTCTACCACTTCGTTGTCCTCCTCGGTTTCCACCACTTCAGTGGCTTCCTTAACAGTACGCAACACCCCATCGCACCACTCGGCAATGTCGGAAATGGCAGTCGGGTCGCCCCTGAGGTCCCTGAAAGAGTCCCAAATTACGGCCTCTACCCTTCGTTTCCGAGGTATTGCCGGGCCTCCCTCTACCGCTATTTCAATGATCATGTGATCACTGCCTAGGTCCTTGTTTGTTTTGCACCACGTGGCACTAGTGCCACTCCCCGTCAGAGTAAGGTCGGGTGGGGTGTCAACCGCGACACTATTTCCCTTCCTCGTTGGCTGCAAAGGGTCGGTGGTTAAATCCAGATTGCGAGTTTGCATGTCATCCCATAATTTCCTGCCCTTAATTGAAGCCTGCTTTTATCCCCATGCCGTGTGGTGAGCGTTAGTCACCGACGATCAGCAATGGGTTGTTCCTACTCTTACGTCGCGTAGAAGCGAAGAGATCCCCAAAGTCGCATCGCCTTTGTCTGCGAGAGCTGTATATATTGTAACGGATATAACAACCTCACAACCGGGACGTCCTATTTACAAGGTTTAATAAGGGCGAACTTGTGCCCAAAGCCAAAAGAACTACACAGTAGCTGGGAGAAAGCAGCGAACGCTCGTCGTCCTCCTCTTCTTCTCTCCTTTGCTTTTCCGCTGCTCGGTAGCAGCTCGTGCACAGGCTGGGCCGGCTCGTGCCTTCCGGCGGGCTTCATGAGTCGTAGCGATGCCGTCAGCGTCCCTCTTTTAACAACGTCTGCGTTGTACTGCGCCTTAACAATTCCTCGTGGCATTATCCCCCCTCTCAAGCGGCATCGCCCCGATGCTTGCGATGAGGCTTTTTTTTTTTTTTTTTGTGTGTACAAGTTTGTAAAAATGAGGTTGCAGTACGTCAAGGTATTGGGGTGGCTAGGTTTGGAATCGGTCGTAGTACGGTTTCATCCGTACAATGTGTACACGCTCCGTGGGATTGCGTCGCCTCGAATGCAGGTGGCCTGCAGGCTTGACTTCGTAGACGAGGTCATTGTGTCGCTGTACGATCTCGTAGGGGCCAAAATACCGGGAAATGAGTTTTTCGGAGAGGCCTCGTCGTCGTACTGGAGTCCATATCCACACTTTGTCGCCAACGTCATATCGCGTGTCAAGTCTTCCTCGGTTGTAGCGGTCGGCATCGATGCGGTGTTGGTGGCGTATTCGGTATCTTGCTAACTGGCGGGCTTCTTCCGCTCTTTGTAGAAAGTCGTCAAGATCGGGGGGGTAGTCATCTTGGTCTATTGGTAACATAGCATCCAGTGTTGTGGTAACAGCACGACCGTAAACTAGTTCAAATGGGGTGATTTTGGTGGTCTCTTGCACAGCCGTATTGTAGGCGAAAGTGACGTATGGTAAAATTTCGTCCCACTTTTTGTGCTCGACATCCACATACATGGATATCATGTCCGCTTAAGTTCTGTTAAGGCGTTCGGTCAGGCCATTGCATTGAGGATGATATGCAGTGGTTTTCCTATGAACAGTGTGAGTCATGTTGAGCAGGCACTTCAAAAGTTGCGCCGTGAAAGCCGTTCCGCGATCGGTGATTACAACCGTTGGAGCGCCATGTCGCAGGACTATTTTGTGTACGAAGAATTGGGCCACTTCTGCTGCCGTTCCTCGTTCCAAAGAGTCTGTTTCGGCGTATCTAGTTAAATAATCAGTGGCCACAACGATCCATTTCTTGCCGAGTAAAGATGTCGGGAAGGGTCCAAGGAGGTCCATTCCAACTTGGCGGAAAGGCGCTTTCGGTGGATCTATAGGTTGTAGAAGGCCCGCTGGTTTAGAACGTGGTGTTTTTCGTCTTTGGCACTCGCGGCATGTTTTGACGTAGTGTTGCACTGAAGCTAGTAGCTTGGGCCAATAATAATGGAGACTGATCCTTGCAAGCGTTCGCGTCACACCCAAATGTCCAGATGTGGGCTCATCGTGACACGCTCGAAGTATTTCTTGTCGCATAGTTGCTGGAACGACAAGCAGGAACTTTTCGCGGTTGGGCTTGAAGTTTCTCTTGTAGAGAACGTTTCCTCGGAGGCAGAACAATGCGAGGCTTCGAGAAAATATACGGGGTACTTGTACGTCAATTCCTTGCAGGTGTTCGATAAGCGGGAGTAATTCTTTGTCTGTACGTTGGAGTTCGGCTATTTGAGTGGTCTCGACAATTCCTACGAACGGAAAGTCGTCTTCTTCTGATAGTGGTGTTTCTGTAGGAGCCCGTGACAAACAGTCGGCATCTGTATGTTTTTTGCCAGATCGGTATACCACGGTTATATCGTATTCTTGCAGTCTGAGGCTCCACCTTGCTAGTCGTCCAGATGGTTCCTTTATGTTCGCCAGCCAGCAAAGCGCATGGTGATCGCTGACTGCCTTGAATGGTCTGCCATATAGGTACGGCCGAAATTTACTGATGGCCCAGACGACGGCAAGGCATTCTTTTTCCGTGGCCGAATAGTTTGTCTCTGCTTTTGTTAGAGTCCGACTGGCATAAGCTATCACTTTTTCTTCACCTTTCTGCCACTGTATTAGAACGCATCCAAGGCCGATGTTACTGGCATCTGTGTGTATTTCCGTGTCGGCTGTCTCATCAAAGTGAGAAAGAATCGGGGGGTTTTCTAACCTCTTTCTCAATTCGTTGAAGGCGCTTTGTTGCTCGTTTTGCCACTGGAAAGGCACATCTTCTTTCGTAAGTCTCGTTAAGGGTTCTGCGATCTTTGAAAAATTTCTCACAAATCGTCTATAGTACGCACATAGACCTAGAAATCTCCGTACTGACTTTTTGTCTGTTGGCACCGGAAACCTTGCGACGGCGGCCGTCTTATCAGGATCAGGGCGAACACCTTGGGCGCTGACGACATGCCCAAGAAAACGAAGCTCTTCGAAAGCTAATCGGCACTTCTCTGGCTTGATTGTCAAATCTGCCGAACGGATTGCCTCTAACACTGACCGAAGGCGCTTGATGTGCTCCTCAAATGTAGCCGCGAAGATGACCACGTCGTCTAGGTACACTAGGCAACACTGCCACTTCAATCCGGAAAGCACAGTGTCCATCATGCGTTGGAACGTTGCCGGCGCACAACAGAGACCAAACGGGAGAGCCTTAAATTCGTAAAGTCCGTCCGGGGTAACAAAAGCAGTCTTTTCGCGATCACGTTCATCAACCTCGATCTGCCAGTATCCACTTTTCAGATCTAGTGATGAGAAGAACTTGGCACACCGAAGTCGATCTAACGTGTCGTCGATGCGTGGAAGGGGATATACATCCCGTTTAGTCACAGCATTCAGTTTCCTGTAGTCGACACAAAACCGTAGCGTGTTATCCTTCTTCTTGACAAGCACCACGGGAGATGACCACGGGCTGTTAGAAGGCTGGATAACATCATCTTCAAGCATTTCTCGTACCTGCTTCTTGATGACTTCCCTTTCCTTAGGGGAAACACGATACGGGTGCTGGCATACCGGCCTGGTTGTCTCGTCCGTTATGATCCTGTGTTTTGTAATGCTCGTGCGCCGTACCTTTGAACTGTTGGAGAAACAGCTGCCAAATTCCCGCACGAGGTCGTATAGCTGTTGACGTTGAATCTCTGAAAGATTAGGATTTACGTATATTGTGTCGCAGGCATCAGATGGAAGTTTCACATTCGGTGACGTCGTTTCAAGACTGCATATTTCTGTCACTTCACAGAACTCATGAAGAAACGCTATTGCCGTCCCTTTTGCGATGTGCTGGAATTCGTTACCGAAATTCGTCAAGAGGATGTCTGTGCACCCGTTTCGCAGCTGGATAATCCCTCGTGCCACACAAACGCCTCTTTTCAAGAAAACATCCACGTTGCTCTCCGCCACACCCTCGTAGTCGCTGAATGCATCATTATGCACGAGAACCATTATACTGCTCCGTGGCGGTACAGTCACATCATCGTCGACGACGCGCAGTGGAGTGGTACATCGTTCATCTGATCGTGCTACCTTTAAAGCTTGCTCCGTCGAAAAGGACACGCTCGACCTCTGTAAATTGATAATCGCACCATTAGCTTGTAGGAAATCCATTCCCAGTATCACTTCCCTCGAGCACACAGGCAGGACGACAAAGTCACCGACGTAAGTGAAGCCCCGTATCATGACCCTTGCGGTACATCGGCCGGAAGGGGTTATGAGGTGACCACCTGCAGTACGTACTTGAGGTCCACCCCATTCGGTCAGAACTTTCTTGAGTCGCTTCGCTAATTCGTAACTTATCACAGAATAATCCGCACCAGTATCGATCAAAGCATTGAGCTCTAGTCCGTCAATCACCAACGGCAAGTCTGAAGTAATTTTCTCTGTACTGCACTCCTTTACCTGGAAACAGTCGTCGTTATCAGGCTCGTACCGCAGTGGAGGATCTTCATATCCCAAGTCGCCAGCGGCCTCGCCTCCACAGGTCGCCCTCTTCAGTTTCCCGGATTTGGGCTAGGCGAACGCTGCCTAGACGTGCTTGGGAAGGGACGTGGGCTAGACGAGCGGTAGCGCATAGGGGATGGTGAGCGTGGTTGATGACGACGAGGCGGGTCAAATTCCCGACGTGAGCATAGGTATTCTTCAATCTCGGAAGGTCTTTCGCCGTTTCGCGGACACGGTGCATTGATGGCGAATCCCCTAAGACCAGCTTGACGATATCGGCAGAATCGGTACAGGTGGCCAGCCTCTCCACAGTGGAAACACAAGGGCCTACGTGTGGCATCTCGCCACACATCGCTCTTCCGTGGCATCATCTCTCTCGCACGAGGTGGAGTGCGTGTTGCCTCTACGATTTCAGGCGGGCTGCGCATTGTCTGCACATAAGTACTTGGTGTCTCGATCGGCGAACAGTGCAGAGTAGGTCGCCTGAGCACCTCGGAGTACGTTACCGCCCGTCGTGTCGCCGGCACATCACTCCGCGGCTCCCGCATGGCCTGTCGAATTTCGTCTCGGACAACTTCAGCAAGAGACAGCTCGGGGGTGACATCAGGTGACTGCAGTTTCCTTAATTCTTCCCTGACAACAGACCGGACGAGCTCGCGCAATGTGTCAAGATTATCCACGACGCCTGCTGAGTAGACTCCTGCGGATGCACCGGCTACGTCGCGGTTGTACTGTCGGGCTCTCTGCTGAAGCGTCGTTTCGATGGTTGTTGCTTCCGACCGAAACTCAGCAACAGTACGGGGCGGATTGCGGATGAGTCCCGCGAACAATTCTTGCTTTACCCCGTGCATGAGGTGGCGCACTTTCTTGTCTTCCGTCATGCCAGGATCAGCTCGCTTGAAAAGGCGGGACATGTCTTCGATGTACATCGCGACAGTTTCGTTCGTTCGTTGAATCCGTGTGCGGAGAGCTGCTTCCGCCTTTTCCCGGCGATCACTGTTGGCGAACGTACTCAGTAGCTGCCGCCGAAACTCTTGCCACGACGTCAGAGATGCCTCGTGGTTTTCGTACCACACTCGTGCAGAGTCTTCCAACGCAATGTAGACGTTACGCAGCTTGCCTTCCTCGTTCCACTGATTTAGATTTCCCACTCTCTCGAAATGCTCTAACCAGTCTTCGGCGTCCTCGTATGGGTCACCATGAAACACCTTTGGGATGACCGGTTGGCTTACGATGAGTTGTGCCGGCGTAACTTGGCTCGTCATGGTGGTGGCGGCGCTTGTCTCCGTCACCGATGCCCTTGATACAGAAGGGAGTGGCCCAAATTCTGGCAACTCTCCTCGGATACGGCGGCTGACTCGTTGGTGCACCGGTGTAAGCTCCACTGGTTGCGGCTGGTCAGTGCTTGGACTTCGCTCTTGCGTGGGGCTCGGAATCATGTACCCAGGCTCCTCCACCAGAAAATGTAACGGATATAACAACCTCACAACCGGGACGTCCTATTTACAAGGTTTAATAAGGGCGAACTTGTGCCCAAAGCCAAAAGAACTACACAGTAGCTGGGAGAAAGCAGCGAACGCTCGTCGTCCTCCTCTTCTTCTCTCCTTTGCTTTTCCGCTGCTCGGTAGCAGCTCGTGCACAGGCTGGGCCGGCTCGTGCCTTCCGGCGGGCTTCATGAGTCGTAGCGATGCCGTCAGCGTCCCTCTTTTAACAACGTCTGCGTTGTACTGCGCCTTAACAATTCCTCGTGGCAATATTTAATACGAATAGGCTAGCGTTTTCCTTTTTTTGGGGTAATAGTTCTATGAGAATATGGTCGATCTGTGCATTACCAATGTCATGCTGCACTGCCGTAACGCTTCGCCTGACTAAGGTGGCCACCTGCGTACTCGTGCCTTCGCTTACATAGGATTTATAACCCGGTAATGTCGCCTTTCTCCCACATTACTGTAAAGCTATAACATCCCTTTCCTCTGGAATTCCTGCAGAACCGCACGCTTGCGCGTGAAGCCTCTGCAGTTCCATTGCCAAACGGTGTTCTTACTGAATCTGTGAGCCATGATTGCCACTAAGGTGATTCATCGGCCTGCCTAATACTTCTTGGGAGAGCTGTTCATACGCCCGATCCCTCTTCGCGAATTCTGTTTTAAGTTCCTCGGTAAGTTTATTATCCCACTGATGCAACTGCAGTGTCAGATTTTGAAACATCTCGAACATTCGTTTGTCGAAGGCCTTAAGCCATTCATCGTCCTGGGTAGATTTGGCTTCAAAACTTTTTGAACTTTTTCAAGTTCAAAAAGTTTTCCGAGACTACTTTGCAAAACTGTTTACTGCAGACCATGACGCACAGGACGACGAGTTTACTGCTAAACTCTCAGCCTTTTGCCAAGGTTTGCCATCGCTAGGCTTGGAAAACTGTTTAGTATTATGTGCAGAAACTGATAAAGAAGAAGTATGGTACGCCCTAAAATCAATGAATAAGTCCACGTCACCAGGTCCAGACGGAATATTCACGGGATTTTGTCTGCGTTTCTTTGATATCTTGGGAGATGCGATCACCGATCTCGTGAATATTTTGTTGCGTGATGGCCATAAACCACAGTTTTTCAGCGAAGGAAGGGTGATTCTATTACTGAAAGAGGGTATGGAGCCGTCAGATCCTAAATCGTGGAGGCCCATTACCCTTCTAAACACAGACTATAAGTTAGTCACCACGCTGCTATCACGGCGTGTGCGGCCTTTCTTGGAAGAGATTGTGTCCCCCTTGCAGTCATGTGCAGTACCAGGACGTTCCGTCTTCACACCTCTTACAATCATCAGAGACCTCTTTGCATATGCCAAAGAAAAACAAATCTCAGGAGTATATATTTCTCTTGATCAGGCCAAAGCATTTGATAGAGTTGAACATGGGTATCATTTCGCTATTTTGCGCATACTTGGCCTTCCAGAGCAGTATGTGCGACTGGTAGAAATACTTTCTCAGGACCTCTCAAGCTGTCTTTATTTTAACAATGAAGTGACCAGAAGCTTTGTGATTCAAAAAGGGGTGAGGCAAGGCTGTCCGTTGTCTCCGGTATTATTCATTTTGTCTCTTGAGCCTTTGATTAGAAAGCTTGCAAACTGCGAGCGCATACTGGGTTTCCCGAAGCCAGGCAAGGAAACCTTCAAAATTGTCGCATACGCCGATGATATTTCGGTCTTTTTTCGTAAATTGTTTAGCTATAGTACACTCCTTGACATTTTTGCTGAGTATTTCTATCTGTCTGGTGCTCTTTTAAACACCACCAAATCTAAGGCATTGCGCTTTGGAGGCTTCAAAGAACTATTACCAGAAGACTTAGAATACGTTCAAGCTGTTAAGTAGTTAGGTGTTTACTTTGAGAAAGGAGATGTATCGAAAAAGACCTCGGATGACGTGTTTAGGAGATATACCGATGTCATAGCAGCAGCCACTCATTTTAACCTGTCACTAACGACAAAAGCAACAGTCATGAAGACACAGGCATGCGCTTTTGCGTTTTACATAGCACACATCGCCCTGCTACCTCGCCGTGTTACAGGACGCCTCGCCGCTATGGCGGGGACGTTCCACTGGGGAGGAAAACAAGCAAAGGTACGGATGAATTTTTTACAGGTTACCACAAACCGTGGAGGCTTGAGCCTCCCAGATATACCAACGTTCACGAGAACGCTGGCTGCAAAAACAACACAGAAGCTGTTCGATACAGCAACTACCCCGGATATAGGCTCATGATGTACTGGAGCAGTACACTAAAAGGTACTTTCACGGCCAATCCGTACATCGGACCACGAGTAGAAATTCCGCTTAAGTTATACAGAGCTACCAGCGGCTTAAAAAGAACAGTGAAATCAATAGGTTCATGCAGTCTGGAAGATGTTTCATCGCAAGAAATAAGCGAAATGATGACAAGTAGCACACTGAGAAAAAAGGAAGAAACAGCATCCTGCACGAGAAAATGAAAACAATGGCGTTGCAATCACGTACCTAACGAAGTGCGCGAATTTGATTGGTTGAGAAGATGAAGGGAATTGCGCACGCGTGACCGGTTAGCACATTGGGGAGTCGTTCCAAATGACCGATGCCCAAACTGTGGCAAAAGAGAGACGACCCAACATGCTCTGTTTCAGTGCTCAGTGGCGACGGGCGTCTGGCACATGGTACAACGCCTCTTTGGCTTTGGCACGGCGCGCATAAGAACAGAACGTTTGCTGTTTTCAAGACTGGTCTTTACAGTATCCTTGTACGTACAGTGGTGGTGACGCTGTTTAGCGGAAGTACGGCACAAGCCGCACAGAGGCGCCTATCCCGCACTACAGAAAATTCGGCTCATTGTGTGGAATCACCTAGATCAGCAGCTGGAAACGCACGGCAAATAGGCCTTCCTTCGACGATGGCACATACGTTTCCTGAAAGTAAGAGAGGGACAGTTGAGGTTTCCAGTTGTCCCGTACTAGCCATGCGCCCACTCTAGACGCATGCATAAGGTTATCCTGCTAAATGTGAATAACTTGATTCTTTTTAATTTTCCTTTCACTTGTAGCATTTGGATACTCAGTGATCAATTAGATTTTGGTGCTCATTTGTAAGATGTATACACTGTCTTTACTTGTTTTCGATGTTTCTTTTGTGTAGGTACACGTTAAGTGTACAATAAATTTCCCTTTTTAGCCCCGCCCCTAATACGTAAACGCGTCTGTTACCCAGGCAAAGCGCAAGAAACGACTCCCTCCGTAGACGCTGACGAGAGCGGTGTTACGGTACGCGATATTCAGCGTTATTGTATCAACAATACTAGGCAGCCGAAACACGTATGCAACGCCGTTTAGGAAAAAGGTAATTGGTTTTACGGGCAGTTTCCAATCAGTTTCTCGTCCAACCAGCGTTGGTGTTTCTGAAGACTGGCAGGCCGCCGGTGTCACTATTGAGGTGGCAATAGCGTTTAGAGTCTCACTTGCGCTGTTGATATAACTCGCACGCAAATTTTCGGCGATTGCATATGCAGAAAACCAAATATTTCACAACGCACCACTGTCTTCGTTTCTCCATGCTCGACGAATACAGATAACCTAATGAACACGCACTCATGCTTGCTCACAAGCTTCGATGTTAACTTGCTGCAACCGAACGACGCCATCACTGTTTACCGGGGCAGAGAAAATGTGCAATGGCACCAGAAAGCCAGAAAACTAGAAACAGCAAAGAACGAAAAACCTACACGGGTGATTCTTTCTAATTATAATGCGAACAATATTGAACATTATATATATATATATATATATATATATATATATATATATATATATATATATATATATATATATATATATATATATATATATATATATATATATATATATATATATATATATATCTTTTCTGTTTATATTTCCCATTATGCTACGCAGCGTACAAGAGTTAGCGTTCGTCGACTACATGCAGAAGCATAGTAAAAAAGGGCGTGCTAAGGCTTCGTAGCCTTGGCTGTGCTGCCCGAAAAAGCTGTCGCCGAGTATAGAAAAAGATATGAGCGTAGAGCCATGCGTGAGGCACATGCGATACATAGCACGCAAGCTGAACGCGTCCTTGAACGAGGTAGTTTTGAACAGGTAGGGTCGCCACCGGCGCTTTCCCCGGTACGCAAGGTTACAATTGTACATGTCAAAATGAAGTTGATGGGAACCAAGCGTCCGCTCGCAAACACAACACGACAAGTAAAATCTTAAGACCAATTTAGCCCCTACTTCATCACGGAAATCCCCACATGTCACGAAAGTCCCCTCAACAGATCTTGGGCGGCAAAGATGGCGCTAATAGGGCACGTGGCCAAGACGCGTCCTCTTATAAAAGGGCGCATCTAGCTCCTAACTGGTGTTGAACTGCAGTCGCTGACCGGAAGAGACCAGTGGCCACGTTTCCTGTCACCATGAAGTTCTTTCTGCTCATCACTATCCTCGTCGTGGGCCTGCTGTGCGTCCAGGCGCAGTACGGTCGTGGTTATGGCCGTGGAGGAGGTTATGGCCGTGGTTATGGAGGAGGCTTTGGTCGCGGCTACGGAGGAGGCTTCGGCCGTGGTTACGGAGGCGGTTATGGAGGCGGACGTGGCTACGGACGGGGATAGCATACGGATGACTAACGGTGAGAGTGTGTGCAGAGAAGCAACTCAGTTATTACTTTCGGTTTTATTCATAAATAATGTTTTGTACGCATGTCAGGTACGAAGAGGTTTGACAACTACGCTGTAGACAGGAAATGTAACTCCAATGGGCCTCATTATTTCACCTCGACTTGAAATATTAGACTGTATACTTGTATGTTATTTAAATTGAAGGGCCTTTAAAATCTCCTTGAATCTCACACGCAAGATTATAATACTATTGTAAAGAAATATTTCGGGTAGAACACTTCACATGTACTCTGCGATAGCTTTAGGGAGATCTAAATATGACTCAAACGATATTTCACTGGATTATGTGGAAAAAATTACACTTTCTTGGAAAGAACAGCTACGATCACTGGCTATTTCTTCCAAAATATTGTCACCAAGCTGGTTGCCTAAGGTGGTTCGGCCACGTAATGCGAAGTGGGCTCGACACGTGTTCAGTTGTTTCAAGAAGAGCACATGCAAGGGCCATCTCGGAAGCCACGTGCTGTGTCGTGAAAGTACCATGGCAACCCACAAGTCGGCGCTGCTCATGTATCTAACTATAAGCACGTATACGAAAAAAAAATTGAAGCGAAAATGCTCAAAGCCTTGACGCCTGGTGATGAAAACTTCACGGATGCACATCGCCTCTTTGTTCGATGCCACCCAGCGTTGCGTCTGCAGCCTGCGGTACTTGCGTGGCGAACAAAGAGACGAGAAAACGCTTGCCTTGTTCAACAGCTCCGCATGTACTCAAAGAATTTGATACATTTTTGTCACAAAAAATTCGCGGGTGAAAAAAGTGAAAGAACAAAAATCATCTTATAACTCGGAACGATGTATAGTCCCACTTTCAAACCGCACTATAAAACGCTCCCTAATAGTCATCACAGTTCCGAGCGCCTGTGCAGGTACAGTGGTATTAATGTAAAGGGTATAATTTGCGGAAATGTAGCATTTGTCCCCATATTTCTGAGCTCTTCGGTGAAGTGTAATGCTGCCGGTAATAATCTACGTACTTTCATACATTTCCTTATTATTCTAAGCCAAATGCTTGTGCACGTGCAGGTCGTCTCTTTCGCATGGATTAGGTACATATATTAGAATAATTGCATCTAAATGTCTGGCAATATGCGCTCAAAATTCAAGTAAGCAAGATATTCAAACCTTATATTCATTTTTTCGTAGATATGGGAGCACCGCGAAAATCCCCACTTTACCTCCAGGGCATTACTAAACTTGTTTAATTATATTCGGGCAAGTTCTTGTAACGATGCGGAATGAGACATGTTTGTCATCAGTAAAGCTTATATATGCAGGAGTAGCTCATTTCTTTGTTACTTTGCAGAATTCAGCAAAGGACACGGGTCGAAAGTTGAAGACCTGAGAGAGTGACAAATCCACGCACCTCACGAACCTGGAAACTTGGAATAAAGTCGAATAAAACATCTTGAGAATTTACTTGGAGCAGCATTTGACTATGAAGTGCTTACGAAATAAGCAGTCGTAAGTATTTAACACCTTACCACTCTGTTTTTGTAGTGGCTGTAAACTGCACATGCTAATGATTCAGCTGCCATTTTTTGTTTGTTTTTCGCGAGTAAACGAGAACTCACAGCTGCAGTGTCAGCATATGAATCTCATGGCTACTGAAAGCAAAGAGCAACGCCAGGAACCCGAAGCAAACATAGTCTCACAAATGGAACCTTATACGAATATGCTGGGAATTCATATATATGTATACAAGAAAGCGTGAATCAAAGGAACCACAACACTGTGACAACGGTAAAGAACATTTATTAGGGTCGGCCAGTCCAAACATTCTCAGGTCTGCGACACAAAACTAGTGTTGTGGAGTCATTGTTTTGTTCATAGCTTTGGACATAGTGTTTTTTTGTTGCAATTGATACAATCGAATCAGTCAAATTCGGAGTGTCTTTTACCTTAATATGATGTACAAAATAACAGATGTCACGGAAAAGAAAATATTTGGCAGATTACACGTACCTGAGAATCGATGTTATGCGAAGCATGCGGAGGGAAGGGGACCGTCTTGCAATTTTTTTTATAAAGTGACACGCCATTAAACAACGCTAAATATATGGACAAACGTTGCACGCCCAGACCTATGTTGAAGAGTTGCAGATGTTTATATAACCAGTTTTCCGCTCTTGCACAATGATGTCAACTGGAACATGCGTATTAGCAACACCAGAAGGTTATATGAAGAGCTCGTACTCGTGAAGATGCTGGCCATGGACACTGCTGCATAAATCAACTTTAGTGCATGGCACCTAAACAATTGACGTTAACACGACTTGACAGCTGCATCAAAGGAGTACATATGCATTCCTTTGGGTAGGCAACACTGCCACCACTATTAACGCTTCACGAAGATTAGCGTCTGTTTGAAAAATAGGTCTGAAACGTGGCGTCAAGAATGGCAGTCAAGAATGCTTGACTGCCACGCAGAATGCTTGGGTTCGATTCCTGCTGGAACCCTGAAATTTATAATTTGCAATCGTCGGGGGTCCACGCTACCTATTTCAGGTTTTTTTAACACTGACATTTATACTATGTCTTCGTTGGGTCGACGCTACTGATGTCGTGTATTGCTTAATGCTCGAGCGTTAAAAATGTCCTTGTGTGTTCTCGTCATTCCTGAGTAGATACTAAGTGTCAATCACCTTTAGCGAATACCCGCATAGCAGCGGTACATACCCGCTCTTGGGTATGTGATACTTGTCTGGCTTGAAGTTTTTGACGACGTACGTGACGGGATTGTGACATTATTCATGTCTTGACTAGCGTGTCATATTCGTCAAACCATTATACTCTCCCAGGCTAATTTTGATTCAAGCCAAGTTAAAGGGGTGACCTCGAGAGCACCCAAACCTAAGCGGCTTGATAGAGAGATAGATACGCGCAAAGTCACTGAAGTTCATATAAAAATGCTTCGCATTTAAAGCAGAAAGATTGAATGCGCATAAATGGTCACCACCGCCACGATTTGGAAGGGCTCATTAACCTTGTGCTGATTCGAATTCATCCGGCACTGCGGTATCCAGTTGTCACCAAGCCTGTATGTAGGCTAGAAAATGAACAGCCTCGAGGTTGAAAGCGTGTGCGCTGCACTGACGACGACATAGGTGGGTCACGTGGTGTCGTTTACTACGTCCCTGCGACAGCAGCGCCGGCCTCTCTAGTTGTCGCCCTCGACGCCAATAAGCGATGTTGCCGATGAACGGCTCTGCAGAGCGCTTTCAATCGTGGGCGACAGAGTGTTTCCATAGTGAAAGCTATAAGGTGCTCCGGCCTAAGGGACAAGCACTCTATAGGGTCTCAGCGGTTCAGCGTGCATCGTTTGTCGTGTGTTGCTGCTACTGTCTGATGGTCGCTGTGCCAGACCTTTAGTGAGAGATTACCTTCTCTCTCGCAACGTGGCGATAATTTAGGGGATGGGAGAGAGAGCAAATCCTCTTTTTCGAGAGATTGTGGTTTTTATCACTCAAGCAAATCTACCGCCCGACAGCAGTGGCATCAGAAGATGCACTATGCACGCCGAACACTGAGACTCTGAGGTGGTTCGCCCCTAGGATGCGTGCCTTTTAGCCTGGCGTCTTCGCATACGCGCGTTAGAAGTCCGACCGAACATGATGAGCCGCTATCTTCTTACTGCTAACAGCAAACAGAGACGAAGAAGTAAAATTGAAATGTCACTTTAGGAAGTCGCCTCTAGCTCAGAAGTGCACTGATGACCATACTACTGAAAGGACAAAAGGTGATCACGTGGTGACGCACACAGCTAGCACCTACGTGATTTGTCCCGATGCAGAGGCCCGCCTAAAGAATTATAGCAGTGTAGGCCTCACTGCCACTGTCATGGAAGGGATGAAGGCACAGTACTGCAGGCCATGAGATCTGCAGCCTGATGGTCCCAACATGGTCAATATATAGGCTCGATTTCGTGTATTGTCTTGCAAATTATTTCGATAGCCTGAGCAACCATTTTCGGGAGGCGCCACACGTCGCGCAGTAACTCGTCTATGGGTGATTACACGCCGACTGTCCCAAGCTTGCACTCGACAATTTCAGATTTACTTGAAAAAAGTTCGAAACTATCTAACGAAAGCCAAAAGTGTTCCCCCAAAACACTTTCTGCGAAAAAAGCTTCCGGTATACTCCTAGCGCCATATTAATCTTTGCAGTTCATAACCATAGCTCGCAAAACACGTAGTAAAGAAATTCCTTCTTCCTGAATTAGGTTGAGCCAAATTTTTACACTTAGAACAATGGTAGGCGTTTTACTTTACGAACTTTTACTATTTCGAATTTTACGAACTTTTACTATTTCGTGGAAATAAGTACGAAGCATATTTTAGTGAACTTTGGTGACTTGGAGCGTATCTATCTATCTATCTATCTATCTATCTATCTATCTATCTATCTATCTATCTATCTATCTATCTATCTATCTATCTATCTATCTATCTATCTATCTATCTATCTATCTATCTATCTATCTATCTATCTATCTATCTATCTATCTATCTATCTATCTATCTATCTATCTATCTATCTATCTATCTATCTATCTATCTATCTATCTATCTATCTATCTATCTATCTATCTATCTATCTATCTATCTATCTATCTATCTATCTATCTATCTATCTATCTATCTATCTATCTATCTATCTATCTATCTATCTATCTATCTATCTATCTATCTATCTATCTATCTATCTATCTATCTATCTATCTATCTATCTATCTATCTATCTATCTATCTATCTATCTATCTATCTATCTATCTATCTATCTATCTATCTATCTATCTATCTATCTATCTAGCAACCTACGACTTTCAGCTCTCCTGGCCGTTTCAGTAATGGTATCAATACCAAAATTGGTATGACATAACATGACCCTGTGAAGAGTGTAATTGACTAGTCATAACACGAGAATCAGGATATTTATGTCTTAAATGTCATGATTTACATTTCATGGTGTTTCTGCTCTTGCGGTGGTTTCATTCATAGGACATTTGAAAAGCTGGTATGGTATGACATGACATAGTGAACATAAATGGCCAACCCTAACGTGAAAATCATGACATGCATGTCATGATTTTTATGTTTTGACTAGCCGTACCTACACACCATGGTCATGATGCGCTCGTGGTCGTTTCACTGGCTTCACTTACACTAAATTTGGTATTACAGGACGTGAAGGCATGACGAAGGTTGACGACTGGTGCAAAGATGATTGTCATAAAATGCGTCTCATTTATTAACATGAATACATGCCACGCTCATGACTCGCTCATGGCCGTTTTGCTAGCTTTGCATATACCAAATTTGGTGTTATGCGAAGTAATAGATCACGAAGATAAATGACCTGTCAAAACACGATAATGTTGATATGCGTGTCATGTGAAACATTATTACATGCTATGCTCATAGCGTGCTCAATGCCGTTTTGCTAGCTCCACATATACGAATGTTGGTATTACGTGTCGTGATGAGACAACGAAGGTAAATGAAACTTCCAAACTTGATTGATTTGATTGATGATTGAATATTATGTGGGGTTTAACGTCTCAAAACGACCATATGATTATGAGAGACGCCGCAGTGGAGGGCTCTGAAAATTTCGACCACCTGGGGTTCTTCAACGTGCACCAAATCTCAGCACATTGGCCTACAGCATTTTCGCCTCCATCTAAAATGTTGCCGCCGCAGCCGGGGTTTGACATCGCGACCTGCGGGTAAACTTTCAAACTTGACAATTATGGCATGATAGTCATGTACGGCATAACGTACGTCCACCTCGTAACGTTGTGCTCATTTCAAAGTGACATATCAACCTTCTTCATTCATGCTACGTATATCATCGATTCCCACCGTACGGGGTATCAGCCAATTTTTTATGTGGTCTTGAATATGGAGAATATGGCCTTCATTGGAGACTTTTTCATCGAAGGACAACACAATACAAAGTGTGATAGTTGGCATTAGGATACGGTCAGAGTGCTTTACTGTGGACTAAAAATAATTTCAGTCATATATAGTGCGAAATAGAGTTTACAGGTAGCGACAAGGTTGCAAAAATGTTAATTTTTGTACATGTTTGGCAGTGAGTTCCACATTAGGGCGGCTTCATCAAAACTATCTCAATAGCAGATTTAGAAGCAGCTTCATCGCCCACTCACTCAGAATGTTTTATCAAGGCATTTTTTGTTTTAAGCAAGAAGAAATTTATTTTTTAACTTGTGGGTTACCGCTCTAGAAGTTAAAACGCATTTATACGCCTTAGTAATGCGTTCTAGCGGTAAGTGGAAGCTGTAAGGACGTGGGGATGATCTGAAAAACGTAATGAACTTTGTACGTGCCTATATAAAACATTTACAAGCTGTAGTACTACTCTCAGTGAATGAGAAACGCGAGATCTAATAGACTGCATTTAGCGACATCCAGCTGTCCGCAGGCAGCCTGCGTAGAATGCTTGCGCAGCATCGGGAAGTGGTACCGATGTGTGCAACACAGCGCTACCTATACGCTAACATTTACAAGTAGGAGGAGCACTACGATTTAAAAAAATAACCTATAAAAATAAAACAAAATGTTTTGCATCGCAGACAAGTCGCAGTTAGGACCAACATAATCTTATGTAATTAACCATCTGGCAACAGTGACCATATGTTGCAACTTAGCTGCCAAGCAGCACACCTTTTTTGTTTGTTTTCACTTGAATTGATCCTTCCCTTCATTGTGCTCTTACTACTTCCTAATGTCAGCATACAGGTAGCGATGTGTTGCACATATCGGTACCATCTTTCATTACTCGTGCACGTTCGCTATAATAGAAAGGGAAATTTCTGAAGTTAGCAAGTGGCAATTTCTTGCAGAGGATGCAAAGGTTACTTTTGTACATTCACATTTCAACATTTAATGACATTTTATGCAAGGTGGAAGCACTGCGTGTTTGAGGAACCGATGTTAGTGTGGATTTGACTCTTCGTAAAACAATGTTAAGTACCGAATACGTCTTCTTTCTGTATGCAGATACTTCAAATAATATCATTAAAAGTGATCTTCGGCTTTGAAGCGGACAGCTGGCTGTGACTGGCGCCTGCTTCCTCGGGACACAAGAGGCATTCATTCAGTGCCGGTACTGTTAGGCCTGTCCGTGACGCAGCTATTGATCATTGTAATTATGCCTATATACCATGACTCTCAAAAAGTCTAAAGTTGAATTTATCAGTCGTAAGGGTTGCATTATCAAGCTCGACACCATTGAGTCTGTCTGTCTGTCTGTCTGTCTGTCTGTCTGTCTGTCTGTCTGTCTGTCTGTCTGTCTGTCTGTATGTCCACTCCTATCACACTAGAGCATGGATGAACGGATGGACGGTTCGCCATACCAATCATCATTCACTCACTGAATATGCTGTGAATTTTCTTACAATAGTGCCATCTATGCTCTTTATTCGTCAACTATACAAAATCATTAACTTCATCTAGTGATATTTTCAAGGACATACACACACCGGGATCCAGTGAGTAATTCATAAACTAGAAGTGGTTATATACACATACATGTTACTTGTTACATACAAACGGAGGAAGAAATGACCCACACTCTAAGGAGCTTCGCAATTAAACAAATCTTGTAACCCTGCCGCGGTGGTCTAGTGGCTAAGGTACTCGGCTGCTGACCCGGAAGTCGCGGGATTGAATCCCGGCTCCAGCAGCTGCATTTCCGATGGAAGTGGAAATGTTGTAGACCTGTGTGCTCAGATTTGGGTGGACGTTAGCGGCATCGATGGCGTAGTGGTTCAGTCTAGCACCATCCTCGCATGCTAGAGGTCCACAGTTCGAATTCCGGTGACGCGCAGTTCCCAACCGAATTTAAATAAAGTCCGCGTGGTGATGGAACTGCACTAAGAGGCCCGAGGTGCAGCCTCACCGGTGACCACCACCGGTAACGCACTCCCTGCAAAGGAGTAGGACTGGCCACCCTGGTGCAGTATCTGGCCACTACCTCCCACATGCATACGTCAATTAACTGACAGCATTCAGTCTCCAGTGGCTGCGAAGTAACTGACCATGGCGGTGGTCAGATCTGCAACGCATCAGGGGGTGATAAGAATCTCTGGATCCGGACAGGCCGCCGTTGGAACCTGAACTTGGCAACGTTTAACGCTAGAACCTTATCTAGTGAGGGGAGTCTAGCTGTACTATTCGACGAGCTAGAGGGTGTTAAATGGGATATAATAGGGCTCAGTGAGGTTAGGAGGACAGATGAGGCCTATACGGTGCTACAAAATGGGCACGTCCTTTGCTATTGGGGCTTGGCTGAGAGAACAGAACTGAGAGTGGGGTTCCTAATTCACAGAAACATAGCTCGCAACATAGAGGAATACTATAGAATTAATGAAAGGATGGTAGGCATTGTAATTAAACTCAATAAGAGATACAAAATGAAGGTGGTACAGGTTTATGCGCCTACGTCCAGCCATAATGACGCGTCAGTTGAAAGCTTCCATGAAGACGTGGAATCAGCAATCAGTAAGGTAAAAACAAAGTATACTATACTGATGGAAGACCTCAATCCAAAAGTGGGGAAGAAACAGGCTGGAGACAAGGCAGTAGGGGATTATGACATATGTACTAGAAAAGCCTGAGGGGAGTTACTAGTAGAATTCACAGAACGCAATAATTTACGGATTTTGAATACCTTCTACCAAAAGCGAGGGAACCGTAAGTGAACATGGAGGAACCCTAACGGCAAGAATAAGAACGAAATAGACTTTATACTGAGTGCACACCCCAGGATTGAGCAGGATGTGGAAGTGCTTGGCAAGGTACGATGCAGTGACCATAGAATGGTACGGTCTCGAATTCGCCTAGACTTTAAAGAGGAACGACAGAAACTGATACGCAAGAAGCCAATCAATGAGCTAGCACTGAGAAGGAAAGTACAGAAACTTAGAGTCTCGCTTCAGAACAGGTACTCGGCTCTTAACGAGGAAAACAGCCTTAGCGTCGACGCAATGAATGATAATCTGACAAGTATCATTACGGAGTGTGCAGTGAAAGTTGGAGGCAGGGTAGTTAGAAAAGGCACTGGCAAGCTTTCTCAGGAAACGAAGAATCTCATCAAAAAGCGTCAAATCATGAAAGTCTCAAGCACAAGAGACAAAATAGAACTGGCAGAGCTTTCCAAGTTGATTAATAGGCGTAAGGTATGCGATGTAAGAAGGTATAACATGGAGAGAACTGAACACGCTCTGAAGAACGGAGGAAGCGTCAAACAGTGAAGAGAAAACTTGGAATATGCAAAAACCAGATGTATGCACTAAGGAACCAGGAAGGCAAAGTAACTACCAATATGGATTGGATAGTAAAATTAGCGGAGGAGTTTTACAGAGATCTGTACAGTAGCCAGCACTACCTCGACCTTAATACAAGAGCTAGCAGTAACCCAGATGACACCCCGCCCGTAATGATAGAAGAAATCAGAAAAGCCTTGGAGAGCATGCAAAGAGGCAAAGCTGCTGGTGAGGATCACGTAACATCAGGTCTGCTGAAGGTGGAGGACAGATTGTGTTAGGAAAACTAGCGACCCTGTTTACGAGGTGTCTCCTGACAGGACGAGTACCAGAATATTGGAAGAACGCTAACATAATCGTAATACATAAGAAAGGAGATGACAAGGACTTGAAGAATTACAGGCCGATCAGCTATATACTGATCAGTATACAAGCTATTTACAAAGGCAATCGCTAACAGAGTAAAGAAAACACTAGAATTCAATCAACCAAGAAAATCAAGCAGGATTTCTAATAGGCTACTCAACAATCGACCACATTCATACTATCAATCAGGTGACAGAGAAATGCTCAGAATATAACCAAACGCTACACATAGCCTTCATAGATTACGAGAAGGCATTTGATTCAGTAGAAATATCAGCCGTCATGCAGACACTCAGGAATCAGGACATCGATGAAGTATATATAAACATCCTGGAAGAAATCTGCAAGGGATAAACTGCTACCATAGTGCTTCATAAAGAAATCAACAGAATACCAATCAAGAAGGGTGTAAGGCAGGGGGACACAATCTCCCCAATGCTATTTACCGCGTGCTTACAGGAGGTTTTCAGAAGCCTAGAATGGGAACAGTTAGGGATAAGAGTTAATGGAGAGTACCTTAGTAACCTGCACTTCGCCGATGACATTGCATTGCTGAGTATTTTTGGGGACGAATTGCAACTCATGATTACGGAGTTAGACAAGGAGAGCAGAAAGGTGGGTCTTAAAACTAATCTACAGAAAACAAAAGTAATGTACAACAACCTCAGAAAGGAGCAGCGCTTCGAGATAGGTAACAGTCCACTTCAAGTTGTAAAAGACTATGTCTATTTTGGGCAGGTAATAACTGCGGAGCCAAACCACGAGATTGAAGTAACTAGAAGAATAAAAATGCAGGGAAGCACATTCGGCAAGCACTCTCAAATTATGACAGGTAAATTGCCACTCTCCCTCAAGAGGAAGATATGTTTCCCGTCTCTCACATATTGTTGTGTCTGCCTGGTTTTTTATCTCTTCGAGCAAGGCTAACGCTTTCTCGCATAAAACACCATCCTCCGAAATTTTGGCATTAGGTTCCATAATTACCACGCAAACTTATTTAGATTTGTCGCCTTGTTATTAACGTCGAACATGACAACAGAATGGTCACCAAATGACACCGACTGCACGCGATATTCTTGTGCAAGTGCTATTGATTCGGCTGGAACGTACACTCAGTCCAGTCGGGCGTGGCTTGCTGCTTTTAAATGCGTGAAGCGCACATTTCGGTCGTAATTAGGCATTCTGCCACGTCCTGAAGCCCGTATTCATCAAATATTTTGCGAAGCTCAGCCGTGCTGGCGTCTCTATACGCTGTACCTTTTGATTTATCACGTGCTGCCAGTACACAATTGAAGTCCCCCATCAGTAGCGGGTCCCTCCAACGTTGCAGTAATTTCTGACACTTTCGAAGAACTGTCTTCGTTGGTCAAGTAAATTAGAAGCATAAAGACATATCACACGCCAATCAATAGAACCAAAACCAAAATCACACAAAACTATGTGCCCTGCCAAGTCTGACCTCACACCATTCACTACAAGGCCCAGGTGTTGGCGCAGTAAAACAACACACCCCGCAGATCGCCCTACGGCGTGACTAACACCCGCGTAGTACATTGACATGAAAGGTAGCACCATACTCTTGGTCTCATAATCACTTCCAATTTTGGTTTCTTGTATGGCAATGATATCTAAATCTTGTTCCATCACCAGTCTATACAACTGCCGTTGTTTTCTCCTCGCCACAAGCCTTCGAATATTTATTGTAGCAAATCGCTAGGGTTTATTTGGCAGCGCCATTAAAATAATTTATAATAGAGACCCAGAATATGGGCTTACACTCTGGACGACACTTAACCTTGGAGCCTGAAACATATATCGGGCCTTCCCTAGCTTACTGCTACATGACTGCTGATAACGACGGTATCTTCGTCGCCGTCAGCCTCCGATCTTGTGGGTTGTTCGGCCGTGGCCGCACCATCAACCAACGTAGAGGGACTGCTTTTGGTGGAGGTTCACCGGGACCTCTTAGGTCGGTAGAATAACCCTCTCCCTCGGCGCCTTCGTGCGATTGCTTATTCGTCATGGTGCCCTCCCTGAAAATGTCCATTGCTTTCCTGCCGACCACCTCTGTCACGTGGCTTTTTCCTCCTGCATCAGCAGTGCTACCGAGAAATCATTTTTTACCGACAGTGTGTCTTCGGCTTTGGGGTTCGTCGAATTTACGTGGGCTCTCTGGCCTGAGATTTTCTCAGCTTGCGCGCTGTCCGTCGTAGCACTTTCTGCCTCTACTCTCGCTGCTGCTTCAGAATCTGCTTCATCTCTTTGGAGCTCCGACTCGTCACTCCCCACAGGCCCTGCAACACTGGCCTCGGTACACACGCATTCCGACCCCTTGTGTCCAAAGCGACGACACAACGTACAGTGTGATACCTTACAGTGCCGACGAATGTGTCCGGTGCACTGGCAACGAAGGCATAGCGGTGCCCTTTCCGGCACGGCCACAAAGGCCAGCTCACCGGAAATCCTTATCTGATGAGAAAAATCAGCTGGCTTGACTCTCGCCTTTATTTTCATCGTCACATTTCGTGTTGTTCATGCCTTGTGAGCCATACTACTGAAATTCCACGGTTCCTTAATAATGTTCGTCACTCTGCCGTAGTTGACGAAGGCCGCTCGCAAGTTGTCGTCCAGAATGGTAGCCAAGAGTCAGTGCAGCTTCAACCGAAGCTCCTGGTTCGATGGATCGATGAGAATGCAACGCTGGCCCTTCACTTTCCCGTCGGCGTTTTTTAGCAGCCTCTTCGCACCTTCGGCACAATTAAACGCGACGGCCCAAACGTGATTCATGTGATACATTCCCAAGGACGAAATCTCGAAAAGCAGTTTCAAATCACTGAGTGTATCCCTGAAGTCTTCTACATGGTAGGACCGGGCCCTCACATCCGCATGCATGAACACAATATTCAAAACTAAACGTACTGAAGGCAGACTACGCAAAACAACGCGATACTTGTCATCCGAGACAGCTGACACCCTGTTTCTGCGGCCAGAAACAGCCACTGACACCACTCCGACCGAGCCCACTCCAAACGCGTCCCTTATCTATCGCGGCCACAAGTGGAATCCAAACCACCGACGCCATTTCTTTACTCTTGCATTCATGGCATACAATATTGCGTAATAGCACGTGGTAGTTTTTCAAAAAATAACCATGAATCGAACCTGGGTCACCCGCATGGCAGGCGAGTATTCTACCACTGAACCACCGACGCCATTTGCTCACTCCTGTATTCATGGCATGCAATATTGCTCAATAGCACGCGGAAGCTTTTCTAAAAATGATGATGCGTTGGCCGGGAATCGAACCCGGGTCACCCGCGTGGCAGGCGAGTATTCTACCACTGAACCACCAACGCCATTTGCTTACTCCTCTATTCATGGCAAGCAATATTGCTCAATAGCACGCGGCAGCTTTTCTAAAATTAACGATGCGTCTGCCGGGAATCGAACCCGGGTCCTCCGTGTGGCAGGCGAGCATTTTACCACTGAACCACCGACGCCATTTGCTTCCTCCTGCATTCATGGACTGCATATATAGCGTAGCAGCACGCGTGAGCTTTTCTAAAAATAACGATGCGTCGGCCGGGAATCGAACCCGGGTCACCCGCGGGGCAGCGAGTATTTTACCACGGAGCTACTGACGCCATTTGCTGGCTCCTGCATTCATGGCGCGCAATATTGCGGAATAGCACGCAGAAACTTTTTTAAAATAAAGAATGTGTCGCCGGGAACTGAATCCGGGTTACCCGCGTGGCAGGCGAGTATTCTACCACGAAAATACTGACGCCATTTGCTTGCTCCGGCATTCATGACATGCAATATTGCGGAATAGCACGCAGGAACTTTTCTAAAATAAACGATGCGTTGGCCGGGAATCGAACCCGGGTCACCCGCGGGGCAGCGAGTATTTTACCACGGAGCTACTGACGCCATTTGCTGGCTCCTGCATTCATGGCGCGCAATATTGCGAAACAGCACTAAGGAACTTTTTAATGTAAGCGATGCGTCGGCCGGGAATCGAACCCGGGTCACCCGCGTGGCAGGCGAGTATCCTACCGCTGAACCACCGACGCCATTTTCTTTATGGTATTTATTAAAGTACTTGGGCAATGAAGACAAAACCAAGCGAACAACAGTACAATCAAATCGCGAAAGTAAGCGTTCAAGTGTTACTCATAAACACTAAATGACTAACACAGCGCGAGTTCCTCACATGGAGAGTTCTTCACATCGTGTTATACAAAGAAAAAAGGGGTGAGGTCAAACAGTTCTCTAAGACGGAGTACCAATCTGTTCTAAAGTCTAGCTCGTCGTAAATGTTTTTTAGGTGGATAGCCATTTGAATGAAGTGTGCGCTTGAAAAGGTGGTGGGTTCTGCATTGCGGTCTTGCATTCGTGTCTTCCACAAGCTGTGCATACCCATGAGGAAAAACATATCATATGGTACTTCATCAAGCGCTGCTGACAGAAGATAACGTATTGTGTGAGAATTAGTGACGAAACGCTTTTTCAGTGCTTGCTGAAGGACATCCCAAAATAGTATGGCATCTTTGCAGCTAACAAAGCAATGTTCAATCGTTTCCGGCACATCACATAGACGGCAGTTAACAGACGGAATGAAAATACCTTTTTTATTCTAACCATGTGTGTACCGCCAATGTTTCAGAGTGGAGTTTATAGAAGAATGTTTTTGAAATCGGTGGAATGTACATTTTGCGCACTCGCTTCAACACATCATGACCTGGAAGATTGGCGTACAGTGAACGGTACAATGGAGGTGGGAAGAGTGTACTCAGTAGGTCCTTATACAGCACCTTGCGCGATACTGTGTACAGGTATTCTACAGAGAAGCGATCTTTAAGAAACTGGACTGCGAGGTAAACTTCCTGCATGAATCCCCACAAGCATGGGCGTTCGGAGAAGTTGGATGAAACAATTAAATCTGGTAAGGAATCAACAAGTGTAACCTGCAAGAAGGAACGGATTACAGGATGGGAATTGTCTCGAAAAAAGAAGAATCGGGTCACTATTTCCCATAGATAAAGTTGTTTCAGTCCTAACCCACCCTCACTAACTGGCTCTAATATATTATCACGACGCATGTACTCAAAAGTCGAAGACCATATGAAAGTAGCGAAAATCCGATGAAAGCGTTGTATATAGAATGTTGCGCAATGAATAAGTTGCAATACATAGTAAAGTTTTGTCGCTAAGAAAGTATTGCAAGCTTCAGCTCTTCCAAATATCGAAAGTCGATAGGGCACAAATGTCTGGGCCTGTCGTTCAAGCTTAGGGACGCGTTCCTTCCAGTAATGCGCACTGAATCTATATGCATGCAATGGTACACCGAGGTATGTTGGAGGAGTTCTTGTCCAAATAATCCCTGCAAAGTGGCTCGGTGTGCTACCCCACAAGCCAAATCACAGTCCTAAACTTTTAGAGGCATTTAAACGAGCTCCTGATACTATGCCATACTTTTCAATAGTATATACCACATTTTCGACACTTGGTTTATCTGTGCAAAAGAATGCGACATCGTCTGCATAAACCAATACTTTAACCTCACTGCCTAATATTCTGAAGCCACGAATGCAACCCGACTGTATTATGCTTAAGCACAGTGGTTCTATATAAAGTGCAAATAAAAGAGGTGACATCGGGCATCCATGTTTTATTGAAGAGCGAATAGAAACTGGATTGGAGAGTTGACCATTAACTATGAGACGAGTTGAGCATTCATTATAGCATAATTTAACGCCTTTAAGAACAAGTTTGCCAACATAAGCTTGTTCGAGAAGAGAAAAAAGGAAGGAAAGACGAACACGATAAAAAGCTTTTGCAAGGTCTACCTGTAGCATTGCAAGATGTTTTTGAGAACCTGGACAGTATTGAAGCACTGTTCGAGTGACATGTATATTGGTTTGTATGGATCGACCTCTAATCCCACATGTCTGATGAGACCCAATGAGGATCGACATAGCAAATTGCAACCTATTTGCTAATACTTTTGCGAAAATTTTGTAGTCCACATTTGACAGCGATATTGGTCTGTAGCCCTCGACGAAGCGAAGTTTTTCCTTGTCAGTTGTTTTCGGTATTAACACAGTGTGACTTTTGCAAAAAGATTGTGGGAGTGTATCCATGTCATAACTCATCTGAAAAATATTCAGCAATATAGGAGCAAGCGTTTTCTTGAAAGCTTTGTAAAATTCACCTGAGATGCCATCAGGCCCCGGTGTTTTCAATAAAGGCAAGTTGTCCATTGCTTGCTCGATTTCCTGTATAGTAATGGGCCCATTAATGACTGCACAATCATTGTCCTTCAAGCAGTTCACAAGAGAAACAAAACTAGCCTTGAGGTGAGCGTCAAGATCATCAGAGGGAGAGCTAAATAAGCTGTTATAGTACGTTTCGAACGCCAAAGTAATGTCTCCGTTATCTTTTATGAGCACATCGTTAAAGTACAAGTCTGGAATAACTTTAGAAATCGCATGGCGTTGCTCATCAAGTAAAGCTTGGCGCGTCGGTTGCTCAGAATATAAAGTGCGCTGGTTCCGAGATCTAATACGTGCCCCTTGGTAGCGAGCAGCATCATATCTCTGTAGTTGGCACTTAATATTCTCAATATCTTTGATGTACTTTCCCGGAATTTCGCATGCCATCCTATAAAGAATGCAAAGATTTTTAACAAGTATCTTTTCATCACTCTTTCTATAGAAAGACTTAACAGCCCCAATTTCTAAAGCTATAGCACGAACTTCTTGTTTAAAAAGCTCCCAAGCAGCGAAGATATAAAAACCAATCAAAAAAGATTGCCTCAATGCCATCTGGACGCGATTCATGAATTCCTGATCACAGAGGAGCTTCGCATTCATTTTGCAAAGGGCCCACCGGGGACGGAATTGTTTGTGACGATTTTCACCATTTTGCGCTATGACAATACAATGGTCTGAGAATGATACAGCTTCGGTGCTGCAGGAAATTTTACGAGATAGGAGTGATGAGGACACGTAAATCCGGTCAAGGCGAGCATAAGAGCTGACTTGTACTCTTGTATATCCTGTTGCCCGATTCAAGACCCCGATGTCAATTAGTCCTGCATTATCTACAGTACCGGATAAAGGCTCAGCACTCCTGTCTCTCTTTCCAGACGAATTATAACGATCAACAGCTTCACATACGCAGTTGAAATCTCCCATAAGTACCGTGCATCTGTCGACGTCAATTAAATTACGCACTTTTTCAAATAACTCAAGTCGTTTCGGAACATCGATAAACGCATATAGATTGATAATTCTCCATGGCACTCCTTGCAACAAAAAATCACAGCACATATACCTGCCCTCTTCATCAACACTAGTGCAGAATGCTGAACAGGGTAGGCTTTTTCTCAGAAACAACCAACAGTCCGCAGATGAACCTTTAGCATGTGAGACACGCACATTAAACTGAGACAGAAAAGGCCGCAGGGCCTTCTCGGTCTCTTCCTCGCTCTCGATCTTTGTCTCTTGGATGGCGACAAAGTCGAGACTCTTCCGATTGAGAAGTCTACGGAGTTGTGCTTGTTTCTGCGAAGACCTAAGGCCGGGTACGTTCAAGGTGGCAAATATGAGTCGCTTAGACTGCGCCATGGTGACTACCTTCTAATTCGCTTATCGTCCCACTTGATCAGTCCCAAGAGTTGGCGCTGAGCCTTCCCGTGAGCCCCCAGCAGGCCTCCTAGTTTGGGATCAGCGACACATCCCCTTTGGCATGGACTTTCGGCGACGGCGTGACTCCCTAGTCAAAGACGTTGGGTCACTCCCTTTGCTTGAATCCGAGCTGGACGATGCACGACGTTTCAGTATTGCTGTATCCGTAGAGATCTGCATATCATCTTCCGACACTGCATCATGATGAAAAAGCTGCTGCGGAGCTGCAGCGCAATAGGGTGATGAACTCTCTGCGGCATCCAGCCCAGAGTCTCTATATTATACTGGTGGTTCTTCGGCATCTTTATGGGTCAGCGCAACAGCACTCCCCATAGGAACTCTTACTTGTGCTAGGGGTTGTGCGGAGTCGTTTTGGGTATGCTGCGTGCATGATTCACTTGGCTCTTTGCACGCAGAAGTTTCAACTGTGTCAACAGCGAGTGACTTTCTTTCCTCTTCTGGATTCCTTGTGGTAGAGCCTGCAGCATATGACATTGACGGAGTGTCTCCCGTTGCGTCCAAAACCTCCGTGGCATCCATAATATGCCCTTGCAGGTTATCATCTGGATGTTTTGTGTGCTGTCGCAGCTTGTTGGCGTATGTCATAACCCAATCTTCGGCCGAATGACCGAAGCGTCGACAGTTGTCACAGCGAGGGGTCCTGCAGTTTCGACGGATGTGTCCAACCTTACTGCACCGAAGGCAAAGTAGTGGGCGGCCAGGTATCAGACCGAGGCTTTGCACTCCGCAGACAACAAGATTATGAAGAATATCCGCAATGCGAACTCCATCAGCAAGAGACAAAACAACATCCCCATTTAGCGTCCGCATTTGTTCCATGTCCGTTACTTTCCAGCTTTCTTGTGATATTGTCTTGACCTTCCCAAAAGCTTGCAGTGCCTCGCACACATAGGCGTCCTCCAAGCGCTCAAGAAGCCACATAAGCTTCAACTTCACTTCCGTGGGCTCCGGGTCTATAATGAGGCATCGACGACTTTTGACGAAAAATTAGCCTCTTGTGGCCAACTTTGTTTTCGTCAGCGTTGACTTGCATGTGACCATCTAAACATGAGACATTTGAAATTGACCTATGGAGCTTATTTCCTTCAAGTCAATGATGTCCCGAAGAGCATCTCTGAAATATTGAACCCGGTAGCGGCGACCAGCTAAATCTGCATGTAGAAAAACAGAGTCCACAACAAGCTTACCGGTGGGAAGGCGAGGAAGTACAACACGGTAGTCAATGCCTCTGGCTGAAGCCTGAGCAGCACCTCGGCCCTTGGCCGATAAATCCTTCGAAGCGGAGAACATGAAAAACGCGTCCGTTCAGAACGTCGTCTTCGTCTTTCTCCATCACCGACGCCATTTGCTTGCTTCTGCATTCATGGCATGCATATATGGCGTAACAGCACGCGTGAGCTTTTCTAAAAATAACGATGCGTCAGCCGGGAATTGAACCCGTGTCACCCGCGTGGCGGGCGAGTATTCTACCACTGAACCACCGACGCCATTTGCTTGCTCCTGCATTCATGGCATGCATTAATAGCGTAATACCACGCGTGAGTTTTTTAAAAGATATCGATGCGTCGGCCGGGAATCAAACCCGGGTCACCCGCGTGGCAGGCGAGTGTTCTACCTCTGAACCACCAATGCCATTAGCTTACTCCTGCATTCATGACATGCAATATTGCGGAATAGCACGCAGGATTTTTTCTAAAATAAACGATGCGTTGGCCGGGATTCGAACCCGGGTCCACTGTGTGGCAGCCGAGCATTCTATCACTGAACCACCGACGCCATTTGTTTACTCCGGCATTCATGACAAGATATATTGCGTACCAGCACGTGTGAGCTTTCATAAAAATAGCGATGCGTCGGCCGGGAATCGAACCCGGGTCACCCGCATGGCAGGCGAGTATTCTTCCACTGAACCACCAACGCCGTTTGCATTCTCCTGCATTCATGGTGTGCAATATAGCGGAATAGCACGCAGGAACTTTTCTAAAATAAACGATGCGTCGGCCGTGAATCGAACCCGGGTCACCCGCGTGGCAGGCGAGTATTCTACCACTGAACCACCGACGCAATTTGCTTACTCCAGCATTCATGGCATGCATATAGAGCGTAACAGCACGCGTGAGCTTTTCTAAAAATAACAATGCGTCGGCTGGGAATCGAACCCGGGTCACCCGCGTGGAAGGCGAGTGTTCTACCACTGAACCACCAACGCCATCTGCTTGCTCCTGCGTTCATGGCATTCATATATAGCGTACCAGCATGCGTGAGCTTTTCTGAAAATAAGAGTGCGTCGGCCGGGAATCGAACCCGGGTGCCCCGCGCAGCAGGTGAGTATTCTACCACTGAACCACCAACGCGATTTGCTTACTCCTGCATTCATGACATGCAATATTGCGGTACAGCACGCAGGAACTTTTCTAAAATAAACGATGCTTCGGCCGGGAATCGAAAACGGGTCACCCGCGTGGCAGGCGATTACTCTACCACTAAACCACCGACGCCATTTCCTTACTCCTGGATTCTTGACACGCAATTTTGCGGAATAGCACGCAGGAACTTTTCTAAAGTAAACGATGCGTATGCCGGGAATCGAACCCGGGTCACCCGTGTGGCAGGCGAGGATTCTACCACTGAACCACCGCCGCCATTTGCTTGCTCCTGCATTCATGACATGCAATATTGCGGAATAGCACGCAGGAACTTTTCTAATATAAACAATGCGTCGGCCGGGAATCAAACCCGGGTCAGCCGTGTGGCAGGCGAGTATTCTACCACTGAAGCACCGACGCCATTTGCTTGCTCCTGCATTAATGGCATGCATAGAAACCGTAACAGCGCGCGTGAGCTTTTCTAAAAGTAACGATACGTCGGCCGGAAATCGAATCCGGGTCACCCGTGTGGCAGGCGAGTATTCTACCACTGAACCACCGACGCCATTTGCTGACTCCTGCATTAATGGCGCGCAATATTGCGAAATAGCACGCAGGAACTGTTTAAAATAAACGATGCGTCGGCCGGAAATCGAACCCGGGTCACCCACGTGGCAGACGAGTATTCTACCACAGAACCACCGACGCCATTTGCTTGTTCTCTGCATTCATAATTGATTGATTTGTGGGGTTTAACGTCCCAAAACCACGATATGATTATGAGAGACGCCGTAGTGGAGGGCTCCGGAAATTTTGACCACCTGGGGTTCTTTAACGTGCACCCAAATCTGAGCACACGGGCCTACAACACTTCCGCCTCCATCGGAAATGCAGACGCCGCAGCGTGGATTCGAACCCGCGCCCTGCGGGTCAGCAGCCGAGTACCTTAGCCACAAGACCACCGCGGCGGAACGTTCTCTGCATTCATAGCAAGCATATATAGCGTAACACCACGCGTCAGCTTTTCTAAAGATAACGATGCGTCGGCCGGGAATCGAATCCGGGTCTCCCGCGTGGCAGGCGAGTATTCTACCACTGAACCACCGACGCCATTTGCTTACTGCGGCATTCATGACATGCAATATGGCGTAACAGCACGTGTGATCTTTTCTAAAAATAAGAATGCGTCGGCCGGGAATCGAACCCGGGTCAACCGCGTGGCAGGCGAGTATTCTACCACTGAAACACTGACGCCATTTGCTTATTCCTGCATTCATGGCATGCATAAATAGCGTATTACCACGCGTGAGCTTTTTTAAAGATAACAATGCGTCGGCCGGGAATCGAACCCGGGTGACCCGCGTGGCAGGCGAGTATTCCACCACTGAACCACCGACGCCATTTGCTTGCTCCTGCATTCATGGCATGCGTATATAGGGTAACAGCACGCGTGAGCTTTTCTAAAAATAACGATGTGTCGGCCCGGACTCGAGCCCAGGTCAGCGGCGTGGCAGGCGAGTATGCTACCACTGAACCACCGACGCCGTTTGCTGGCTCCTGCATTCATGACATGCAATATTGCGGAAAGGCACGCAAGAACGTTTTTAAAAAAACGATGTGTCGGCCGGGAGTCGAACCCGGGTCAGCCACGTGGCAGGCCAGTACTCTACTAATGAACCACCAACGCCATTTGCTTACTCCGGCATTCATGACATGCAATATGGCGTACCAGCACGTGTGAGCTTTTCTAAAAATAACAATGCGTCAGCCGGGAATCGAACCCGGGTGACCCGCGTGGTAGGCGAGTATTCTACCACTGAACCACCGACGCCGTTATCTGGCTCCTGCATTCATGGCGTGCAATACGGCGGAATTGCAGGCAGGAACTTTTCTAAAATAAACGATGCGTTGGCCGGGAATCTAACCCGGGTCACCCGCGTGGCAGGCGAGTATTCTACCACTGAACCACCAACGCCATTGGCTTACTCCTGCATTCATGGAATACAATATTGCGTAACAGCACGCGTGAGATTTTCTAAAAATAGCGATGCGTCGGCCGGGAATCGAACCGGGGTCACCCGCGTGGCAGGCGAATATTATACCACTGAACCACCAACGCCATGTGCTTACTCCTGCATTCATGACATGCAATATTGCGGAATAGCACGCAGGAACTGTTTCAAATAAACGATGCGTCGGCCGGGAATCGAACCCGGGTCAGCCGCGCGGCCGACGAGTATTCTACCACGGAACCACCGACGCCATTTGCTTACTCCTGCATTCATGGCATGCAATATTGCGTAACAGCACGCATGAGCTTTTCTTAAAATAAGGATGCGTCAGCCGGGAATCGAACCCGTGTCACCCGCGTGGCAGGCGAGTATTCTACCACTGAACCACCGACGCCATTTCCTTGTTCCTGCATTCATGGCATGCATAAATAGCGTAATACCACGCGTGAGCTTTTTTAAAGATAACAATGCGTCGGCCGGGAATCGAACCCGGGTGACCCGCGTGGCAGGCGAGTATTCCACCGCTGAACCACCGACACCATTTGCTTGCTCCTGCATTCATGGCATGCGTATATAGCGTAACAGCACGCGTGAGCTTTTCTAAAAACAACGATGTGTCGGCCCGGACTCGAGCCCAGGTCAACGGCGTGGCAGGCGAGTATGCTACCACTGAACCACCGACGCCGTTTGCTGGCTCCTGCATTCATGACATGCAATATTGCGGAAAGGCACGCAAGAACGTTTTTAAAATAAACGATGTGTCGGCCGGGAGTCGAACCCGGGTCAGCCACGTGGCAGGCGAGTATTCTACCACTGAACCACCAACGCCATTTGCTTACTCCGGCATTCATGACATGCAATATGGCGTACCAGCACGTGTGAACTTTTCTAAAAATAACAATGCGTCAGCCGGGAATCGAACCCAGGTGACCCGCTTGGTAGGCGAGTATTCTACCACTGAACCACCGACGCCGTTTGCTGGCTCCTGCATTCATGGCGTGCAATACGGCGGAATTGCAGGCAGGAACTTTTCCAAAATAAACGATGCGTCGGCCGGGAATCTAACCCGGGTCACCCGCGTGGCAGGCGAGTATTCTACCACTGAACCACCGACGCTGTTTTCTTACTCCTGCATTCATGGAATACAATATTGCGAAACAGCACGCGTGAGATTTTCTAAAAATAGCGATGCGTCGGCCGGGAATCGAACCCGGGTCACCCGCATGGAAGGCGAGTATTCTTCAACTGAACCACCGACGCCGTTTGCTTTCTCCTGCATTCATGGTGTGGAATATTGTGGAATAGCACACAGGAACTTTTCTAAAATAAACATTGTGTCGGCCAGGAATTTAATCCGGGTCAGCCGCGCGGCAGGCGAGTATTCTACCATTGAACCACCAACGCCATTTCCTTGCTCCTGCATTCACGACATGCAATATTGCGGAATAGCATGCAGGAACTTTTCTAAAGTAAACGATGCATCGGCCGTGATTCAAACCCGGGTCACCCGCGTGGCAGGCGAGTATTCTACCACTGAAACACCGACACCATTTGCTTACTCCTGCATTCATGGCATGCAATATTGCGTACCAGCATGCGTGAGCTTTTCGAAAAATAACGATGCGTCGGCTGGGAATTGAACCCGGGTCACCCGCGTGGCAGGCGAGTTAATATACCACTGAACCACCGACACCATTTGCTTACTCCTGCATTCATGGCATGCAATGTTGCGTAACACGACGCGTGAGCTTTTTTAAAAATAGCGATGCGTCGGCCGGGAATCGAACCCGGGTCACCCGCATGGAAGGCGAGTATTCTTCCACTGAACCACCAACGCCATTAGCTTACTCCTGCATTCATGACATGCAATATTGCAGAACAGCATGCAGGAACTTTTCTAAAATTAACAATGCGTCGCCCGGGAATCGAACACGGGTCACCAGCGTGGCAAGCGAGTATTATACCATGAAACCACCGACGCTGTTTGCTTACACCTGCATTCATGACATGCTATATAGCGTAACAGCACGCGTGAATTTTTCTAAAAATACCAATGCGTCGGCTGGGAATCGAACCTGGGTCGACCGTTTGGCAGGCGAGTATTCTACAACTGAAACACCGACGCCATTTGCTTGCATTTATGGCATGCAATATTGCGTAACAACACGCATGAACTTTTCTAACAATAACGATGCGTCATCCGGGAATCGAACCCGGGTGACACGCGAGGCTGGCGAGTATTCGACCACGCAACCACTGACGCCGTTTGCTTGCTCCAGCATTCATGGCATGCATATATAGCGTAACAGCACGCGTGAGCTTTTCTAAAAACAACAATGCGTCACCCGCGTGGCAGGCGAGTATTGTACCACTGAACCACCGCTGCCACTTGCGTGTCCCTGCATTCATGGCATGCATATATAGCGTAACATCACGCGTGAGTTTTCTAAATATAACAATGCGTCGGCCGGAAATCGAACCCGGGTCACCCGCGCGGCAGGCGAGTATTCTACCACTGAACCACCAACGCCATCTGCTTGCTCCTGCATTCATGGCATGCATATATAGCGTAACAGCATGCATGAGCTTTTCTAAAAATAACAATGCGTCGGCATGGTATCAAACCCGGGTCACCCTCGTGGCAGGCGAATATTCTACCACTGAACCGCCGACGCCATTCGCTTACTCCTACATTCTTGACATGCAATATTGTGGAAAAGCACGCGGGAACTTTATTAAAATAAACGATGCGTCGGCCGGGAATCGAACCAGGGTCACCGGTGTGGCAGGCGAGCATTCTACCACTGAACCACCGACGCCATTTATTTACTGTGACATTCATGACATGCAATATTGCGTAACAGCACGTGTGAGCTTTTCTAAAAGTAGCAATGCTTCGGCAGGGATTAGAACCCGGGTCACCCGCCTGGTAGGCGAATATTCTACTACTGAACTACCGACGCCATTTGCTTGCTCCTGCATGCATGGCATGTATATATAGCGTAAAAGCACGCGTGAGCTTTTCTAAAAATAACGATGCTTCGGCCAGGAATCGAATTCGGGTCACCCGCGTGGCAGGCGAGTATTCTACCACTGAACCACCGACGCCAATTGCTTACTGCTGCATTCATGGCATGCAATATTGCGAATCAGCACGCGTGAGCTTTTGTAAAAATAACGATGCGTCAGCCGGGAATTGAACCCGGGTCACCCGTGTGGCAGGCGAGTATTGTACCACTGAACCACCGACGCCATTTGCTTTCTCCGGCTTTCATGGCATGCATATATAGCGTAAGAACACGCGTGAGCTTTTTAAAGATAACGATGCGTCGGCCGTGAATTGAACCCGGGTCACCCGTGTGGCAGGCAAGTATTCTACCACTGAACCACCGATGCCATTTGTATTCTCCGGCATTCAAGACATACAATATTGCGTAACAGCACGTGTGAGCGTTTCTTAAAAAAACGATGCTTCAGCCAGGAATGGAACACGGGTCACCCGCGTGGCAGTCGAGTATTCTACCACAGAACCACCGACGCCATTTGCTTGCTCCGGCATTCATGGCAAGCATATATAGCGTAACAGCACGCGTGAGCTTTTATAAAAATAGCGATGCGTCGGCCCGGAATCGAGCCCAGGTCAACCGCGTGGCAGGCGAGTATTCTACCACTAAACAACCGACACCATTTGCTTATTCCTGCATTATTGACATGCGATATTGCGGAAAGGCACGCAAGAAAATTAAAAAAAAAACACGATGTTTCGGCAGGGAATCGAACCCGGGTCGGCCGCGTGGCAGGCGAGTTTTTTACCACTGAACCACCGACGCCAATTGCTTACTCCTGCATTCATGGCAGGCAATGATGCGTAACAGCACGCGTGAGCGTTTCTAAAAATAACGATGCGTCGGCCGAGAGTCGAACTTTGGTCACCCGCGTGGCAGGCGAGTATTGTCCCACTGAAGCACCGACGCAATTTGCTTGCTCCTGCATTCATGGCATGCATATATAGCGTAACAGCACGCGTGAGCTTTCCTGAAAATAACGATGCGTCAACCGGGAATCGAACCCGGGTAACCCGCGTGGCAGGCGAGAACTTTACCACTGAACCACCGACGCCATTTGCTTACTCCTGCATGTGTGGCATGCAATATTGCGTAACAACACGCGTGAGCTTTTCTAACAATAACGATGCGTCGGCCGAGAATCGTACCTGTGTCACCCGCGTGGCAGGCGAGTATTCTACCACTGAAGCACCGACGCAATGTGCTTGCTCCTGCATTCATGGCATGCATATATAGCGTAACAGCACGCGTTAGCTTTTTGAAAAATAACGATGCGTCAGCCGGGAATCGAACCCGCGTCACCCGCGTGGCAGGCGAGTATCGTACCACCGAACCACCACTGCCATTTGCGTGCTCCTGCATTCATGGCATGCATATATAGCGTAACATCACGCGTGAGTTTTTAAATATAACAATGCGTCGGCCGGGAATCGAACCCGGGTCACCCGCGCGGCAGGCGAGTATTATACCACTGAACCACCAACGCCATCTCCTTGCTCCTGCATTCATGGCAAGCATATATAGCGTAACAGCATGCATGAGCTTTTCTAAAAATAACAATGCGTCGGCCGGGAATCAAACCCGGGTCAACCGCGCAGCAGGTGAGTATTCTATCACTGAACCACCAACGCCATATTCTTACTCCTGCATTCATGACATGCAATATTGCGGAATAGCACGCCTGAGCTTTTACAAAAATAACGATGCGTCGGCCGGGAATCGAACCCGGGTCGCCCGCGTGGCAGACGAGTAATCTACCACTGAACCACCAACTCCATGTGCTTACTCCTGCATTCTTGACATGAAATATTGTGGAATTGCACGCAGGAACTTTTTTAAAATAAACGACGCGTCGGTCGGGAATCGAACCAGGGTCACCAGTGTGGCAGGCGAGCATTCTACCACTGAACCACCGACGCCATTTCTTTACTGTGGCATTCATGACATGCAATATTGCGTAACAGCACGTGTGAGCTTTTCTAAAAGTAGCAATGCTTCGGCAGGGAATAGAACCCGGGTCACCCGCGTGGCAGGCGAGTATTCTACTACTGAACTACCGACGTCATTCGCTTGCTGCTGCATTCATGGCATGTATATATAGCGTAAAAGCGCGCGTGAGCTTTTCTAAAAATAACGATGCTTCGGCCAGGAATCGAATTCGGGTTACCCGCGTGGCAGGCGAGTATTCTTCCACGGAACTACTGACGCCATTTGCTTGTTCCTGCACTTATGACATGCAATATTGCCGAATAGTACGCAGGAACTTTTCTAAAATGAACGAGTTTTCAGCCGGGAATCGAACCCGGATCACCCGCGTGGCAGGCGTGTATTCTACAACTGAACCACCGACGCCATTTGCTTGCTCCGACATTCATGGCATGCAATATTGCGTAACAGCACGCGTGAGCTTTGCTAAAAGTAACAATGCTTCGGCAGCGATTTAAACACAGGTAACCCGCGTGGCAGGCGAGTATGCTACCACTGAACCACCGACGCCATTTGCTTACTCCTGCATTCATGGCATGCAATATTGCGAATCAGCATGCGTGAGCTTTTCTAAAAATAACGATGCGTCAGCCGGGAATCAAACCCGGGTCACCCGTGTGGCAGGCGAGTATTCCACCACTGAACCACCGACGCCATTTGCTTACTCCTGCATTCATGGCATGCAATATTGCGTAACAGCAAGCGTGAACTTTTCTCAAAATAACGATGCTTCAGCCAGGAATCGAACACGTGTCACCCGCGTGGCAGTCGAGTATTTCACCACTGAACCACCGACGCCATTTGCTTACTCCGGCATTCATGGCATGCAATATAGTGTAACAGCACGCGTGAGCTTTTATAAAAATAGCGACGCGTCGGCCCGGAATCGAGCCCAGGTCAACCGCGTGGCAGGCGAGTAGTCTACCACTGAACAACCGACACCATTTGCTTACTCCTGCATTATCGACATGCGATATTGCGGAAAGGCACGCAAGAAAAGTTTAAAAAAACACAATGTTTCGGAGGGAATCAAACCCGGGTCAGCCGCGTGGCAGGCGAGTATTTTACCACTGAACCACCGACGCCAGTTGCTTACTCCTGCATTCATGGCAAGCATATATAGCGTAACAGCACGCGTGAGCTTTTATAAAAATAGCGATGCGTCGGCCCGGAATCGAGCCCAGGTCAACCGCGTGGCAGGCGAGTATTCTACCACTAAACAACCGACACCATTTGCTTATTCCTGCATTATTGACATGCGATATTGCGGAAAGGCACGCAAGAAAATTTAAAAAAAAAACACGATGTTTCGGCAGGGAATCGAACCCGGGTCGGCCGCGTGGCAGGCGAGTTTTTTACCACTGAACCACCGACGCCAATTGCTTACTCCTGCATTCATGGCAGGCAATGATGCGTAACAGCACGCGTGAGCGTTTCTAAAAATAACGATGCGTCGGCCGAGAGTCGAACTTTGGTCACCCGCGTGGCAGGCGAGTATTGTCCCACTGAAGCACCGACGTAATTTGCTTGCTCCTGCATTCATGGCATGCATATATAGCGTAACAGCACGCGTGAGCTTTCCTGAAAATAACGATGCGTCAACCGGGAATCGAACCCGGGAAACCCGCGTGGCAGGCGAGAACTTTACCACTGAACCACCGACGCCATTTGCTTACTCCTGCATGTGTGGCATGCAATATTGCGTAACAACACGCGTGAGCTTTTCTAACAATAACGATGCGTCGGCCGAGAATCGTACCTGTGTCACCCGCGTGGCAGGCGAGTATTCTACCACTGAAGCACCGACGCAATGTGCTTGCTCCTGCATTCATGGCATGCATATATAGCGTAACAGCACGCGTTAGCTTTTTGAAAAATAACGATGCGTCAGCCGGGAATCGAACCCGCGTCACCCGCGTGGCAGGCGAGTATCGTACCACCGAACCACCACTGCCATTTGCGTGCTCCTGCATTCATGGCATGCATATATAGCGTAACATCACGCGTGAGTTTTTAAATATAACAATGCGTCGGCCGGGAATCGAACCCGGGTCACCCGCGCGGCAGGCGAGTATTATACCACTGAACCACCAACGCCATCTCCTTGCTCCTGCATTCATGGCAAGCATATATAGCGTAACAGCATGCATGAGCTTTTCTAAAAATAACAATGCGTCGGCCGGGAATCAAACCCGAGTCAACCGCGCAGCAGGTGAGTATTCTATCACTGAACCACCAACGCCATTTGCTTACTCCTGCATTCATGACATGCAATATTGCGGAATAGCACGCCTGAGCTTTTACAAAAATAACGATGCGTCGGCCGGGAATCGAACCCGGGTCGCCCGCGTGGCAGACGAGTAATCTACCACTGAACCACCAACTCCATGTGCTTACTCCTGCATTCTTGACATGAAATATTGTGGAATTGCACGCAGGAACTTTTTTAAAATAAACGATGCGTCGGTCGGGAATCGAACCAGGGTCACCAGTGTGGCAGGCGAGCATTCTACCACTGAACCACCGACGCCATTTCTTTACTGTGGCATTCATGACATGCAATATTGCGTAACAGCACGTGTGAGCTTTTCTAAAAGTAGCAATGCTTCGGCAGGGAATAGAACCCGGGTCACCCGCGTGGCAGGCGAGTATTCTACTACTGAACTACCGACGTCATTTGCTTGCTGCTGCATTCATGGCATGTATATATAGCGTAAAAGCGCGCGTGATCTTTTCTAAAAATAACGATGCTTCGGCCAGGAATCGAATTCGGGTTACCCGCGTGGCAGGCGAGTATTCTTCCACGGAACTACTGACGCCATTTGCTTGTTCCTGCACTTATGACATGCAATATTGCCGAATAGTACGCAGGAACTTTTCTAAAATGAACGAGTTTTCAGCCGGGAATCGAACCCGGATCACCCGCGTGGCAGGCGTGTATTCTACAACTGAACCACCGACGCCATTTGCTTGCTCCGACATTCATGGCATGCAATATTGCGTAACAGCACGCGTGAGCTTTGCTAAAAGTAACAATGCTTCGGCAGCGATTTAAACACAGGTAACCCGCGTGGCAGGCGAGTATGCTACCACTGAACCACCGACGCCATTTGCTTACTGCGGCATTCATGGCATGCAATATTGCGTAACAGCACGCGTGAGCTTTTCTAAAAGTAACAATGCTTCGGCAGCGATTTAAACACAGGTAACCAGCGTGGCAGGCGAGTATTCTACCACTGAACCACCGACGCTATTTGGTTACTCCTGCATTCATGGCATGCAATATTGCGTAAGAGCACGCGTGAGCTTTTCTAAAAGTAACGATGCCTCAGCCGGGAATCGAACCCGGGTCACCCGTGTGGCAGGCGAGTATTCTACCACTGAACCACCGATGCCATTTGCTTTCTCCTGCTTTCATAGCATGCATATATAGCGTAAGAACACGCGTGAGCTTTTTAAAGATAACGATGCGTCGGCCGTGAATTGAACCCGGGTCACCCGTGTGGCAGGTAAGTATTCTACCACTGAACCACCGATGCCATTTGTATTCTCCGGCATTCAAGACATGCAATATTGCGTAACAGCACGTGTGAGCGTTTCTTAAAAAACGATGCTTCAGCCAGGAATGGAACACGGGTCACCCGCGTGGCAGTCGAGTATTCTACCACAGAACCACCGACGCCATTTGCTTGCTCCGGCATTCATGGCAAGCATATATAGCGTAACAGCACGCGTGAGCTTTTATAAAAATAGCGATGCGTCGGCCCGGAATCGAGCCCAGGTCAACCGCGTGGCAGGCGAGTATTCTACCACTAAACAACCGACACCATTTGCTTATTCCTGCATTATTGACATGCGATATTGCGGAATGGCACGCAAGAAAATTAAAAAAAAAACACGATGTTTCGGCAGGGAATCGAACCCGGGTCGGCCGCGTGGCAGGCGAGTTTTTTACCACTGAACCACCGACGCCAATTGCTTACTCCTGCATTCATGGCAGGCAATGATGCGTAACAGCACGCGTGAGCGTTTCTAAAAATAACGATGCGTCGGCCGAGAGTCGAACTTTGGTCACCCGCGTGGCAGGCGAGTATTGTCCCACTGAAGCACCGACGCAATTTGCTTGCTCCTGCATTCATGGCATGCATATATAGCGTAACAGCACGCGTGAGCTTTCCTGAAAATAACGATGCGTCAACCGGGAATCGAACCCGGGTAACCCGCGTGGCAGGCGAGAACTTTACCACTGAACCACCGACGCCATTTGCTTACTCCTGCATGTGTGGCATGCAATATTGCGTAACAACACGCGTGAGCTTTTCTAACAATAACGATGCGTCGGCCGAGAATCGTACCTGTGTCACCCGCGTGGCAGGCGAGTATTCTACCACTGAAGCACCGACGCAATGTGCTTGCTCCTGCATTCATGGCATGCATATATAGCGTAACAGCACGCGTTAGCTTTTTGAAAAATAACGATGCGTCAGCCGGGAATCGAACCCGCGTCACCCGCGTGGCAGGCGAGTATCGTACCACCGAACCACCACTGCCATTTGCGTGCTCCTGCATTCATGGCATGCATATATAGCGTAACATCACGCGTGAGTTTTTAAATATAACAATGCGTCGGCCGGGAATCGAACCCGGGTCACCCGCGCGGCAGGCGAGTATTATACCACTGAACCACCAACGCCATCTCCTTGCTCCTGCATTCATGGCAAGCATATATAGCGTAACAGCATGCATGAGCTTTTCTAAAAATAACAATGCGTCGGCCGGGAATCAAACCCGGGTCAACCGCGCAGCAGGTGAGTATTCTATCACTGAACCACCAACGCCATATTCTTACTCCTGCATTCATGACATGCAATATTGCGGAATAGCACGCCTGAGCTTTTACAAAAATAACGATGCGTCGGCCGGGAATCGAACCCGGGTCGCCCGCGTGGCAGACGAGTAATCTACCACTGAACCACCAACTCCATGTGCTTACTCCTGCATTCTTGACATGAAATATTGTGGAATTGCACGCAGGAACTTTTTTAAAATAAACGACGCGTCGGTCGGGAATCGAACCAGGGTCACCAGTGTGGCAGGCGAGCATTCTACCACTGAACCACCGACGCCATTTCTTTACTGTGGCATTCATGACATGCAATATTGCGTAACAGCACGTGTGAGCTTTTCTAAAAGTAGCAATGCTTCGGCAGGGAATAGAACCCGGGTCACCCGCGTGGCAGGCGAGTATTCTACTACTGAACTACCGACGTCATTCGCTTGCTGCTGCATTCATGGCATGTATATATAGCGTAAAAGCGCGCGTGAGCTTTTCTAAAAATAACGATGCTTCGGCCAGGAATCGAATTCGGGTTACCCGCGTGGCAGGCGAGTATTCTTCCACGGAACTACTGACGCCATTTGCTTGTTCCTGCACTTATGACATGCAATATTGCCGAATAGTACGCAGGAACTTTTCTAAAATGAACGAGTTTTCAGCCGGGAATCGAACCCGGATCACCCGCGTGGCAGGCGTGTATTCTACAACTGAACCACCGACGCCATTTGCTTGCTCCGACATTCATGGCATGCAATATTGCGTAACAGCACGCGTGAGCTTTGCTAAAAGTAACAATGCTTCGGCAGCGATTTAAACACAGGTAACCCGCGTGGCAGGCGAGTATGCTACCACTGAACCACCGACGCCATTTGCTTACTCCTGCATTCATGGCATGCAATATTGCGAATCAGCATGCGTGAGCTTTTCTAAAAATAACGATGCGTCAGCCGGGAATCAAACCCGGGTCACCCGTGTGGCAGGCGAGTATTCCACCACTGAACCACCGACGCCATTTGCTTACTCCTGCATTCATGGCATGCAATATTGCGTAACAGCAAGCGTGAACTTTTCTCAAAATAACGATGCTTCAGCCAGGAATCGAACACGTGTCACCCGCGTGGCAGTCGAGTATTTCACCACTGAACCACCGACGCCATTTGCTTACTCCGGCATTCATGGCATGCAATATAGTTTAACAGCACGCGTGAGCTTTTATAAAAATAGCGACGCGTCGGCCCGGAATCGAGCCCAGGTCAACCGCGTGGCAGGCGAGTAGTCTACCACTGAACAACCGACACCATTTGCTTACTCCTGCATTATCGACATGCGATATTGCGGAAAGGCACGCAAGAAAAGTTTAAAAAAACACAATGTTTCGGAGGGAATCAAACCCGGGTCAGCCGCGTGGCAGGCGAGTATTTTACCACTGAACCACCGACGCCAGTTGCTTACTCCTGCATTCATGGCAAGCATATATAGCGTAACAGCACGCGTGAGCTTTTATAAAAATAGCGATGCGTCGGCCCGGAATCGAGCCCAGGTCAACCGCGTGGCAGGCGAGTATTCTACCACTAAACAACCGACACCATTTGCTTATTCCTGCATTATTGACATGCGATATTGCGGAAAGGCACGCAAGAAAATTTAAAAAAAAAACACGATGTTTCGGCAGGGAATCGAACCCGGGTCGGCCGCGTGGCAGGCGAGTTTTTTACCACTGAACCACCGACGCCAATTGCTTACTCCTGCATTCATGGCAGGCAATGATGCGTAACAGCACGCGTGAGCGTTTCTAAAAATAACGATGCGTCGGCCGAGAGTCGAACTTTGGTCACCCGCGTGGCAGGCGAGTATTGTCCCACTGAAGCACCGACGTAATTTGCTTGCTCCTGCATTCATGGCATGCATATATAGCGTAACAGCACGCCTGAGCTTTACTGAAAATAACGATGCGTCAACCGGGAATCGAACCCGGGAAACCCGCGTGGCAGGCGAGAACTTTACCACTGAACCACCGACGCCAGTTGCTTACTCCTGCATGTGTGGCATGCAATATTGCGTAACAACACGCGTGAGCTTTTCTAACAATAACGATGCGTCGGCCGAGAATCGTACCTGTGTCACCCGCGTGGCAGGCGAGTATTCTACCACTGAAGCACCGACGCAATGTGCTTGCTCCTGCATTCATGGCATGCATATATAGCGTAACAGCACGCGTTAGCTTTTTGAAAAATAACGATGCGTCAGCCGGGAATCGAACCCGCGTCACCCGCGTGGCAGGCGAGTATCGTACCACCGAACCACCACTGCCATTTGCGTGCTCCTGCATTCATGGCATGCATATATAGCGTAACATCACGCGTGAGTTTTTAAATATAACAATGCGTCGGCCGGGAATCGAACCCGGGTCACCCGCGCGGCAGGCGAGTATTATACCTCTGAACCACCAACGCCATCTCCTTGCTCCTGCATTCATGGCAAGCATATATAGCGTAACAGCATGCATGAGCTTTTCTAAAAATAACAATGCGTCGGCCGGGAATCAAACCCGAGTCAACCGCGCAGCAGGTGAGTATTCTATCACTGAACCACCAACGCCATTTGCTTACTCCTGCATTCATGACATGCAATATTGCGGAATAGCACGCCTGAGCTTTTACAAAAATAACGATGCGTCGGCCGGGAATCGAACCCGGGTCGCCCGCGTGGCAGACGAGTAATCTACCACTGAACCACCAACTCCATGTGCTTACTCCTGCATTCTTGACATGAAATATTGTGGAATTGCACGCAGGAACTTTTTTAAAATAAACGATGCGTCGGTCGGGAATCGAACCAGGGTCACCAGTGTGGCAGGCGAGCATTCTACCACTGAACCACCGACGCCATTTCTTTACTGTGGCATTCATGACATGCAATATTGCGTAACAGCACGTGTGAGCTTTTCTAAAAGTAGCAATGCTTCGGCAGGGAATAGAACCCGGGTCACCCGCGTGGCAGGCGAGTATTCTACTACTGAACTACCGACGTCATTTGCTTGCTGCTGCATTCATGGCATGTATATATAGCGTAAAAGCGCGCGTGATCTTTTCTAAAAATAACGATGCTTCGGCCAGGAATCGAATTCGGGTTACCCGCGTGGCAGGCGAGTATTCTTCCACGGAACTACTGACGCCATTTGCTTGTTCCTGCACTTATGACATGCAATATTGCCGAATAGTACGCAGGAACTTTTCTAAAATGAACGAGTTTTCAGCCGGGAATCGAACCCGGATCACCCGCGTGGCAGGCGTGTATTCTACAACTGAACCACCGACGCCATTTGCTTGCTCCGACATTCATGGCATGCAATATTGCGTAACAGCACGCGTGAGCTTTGCTAAAAGTAACAATGCTTCGGCAGCGATTTAAACACAGGTAACCCGCGTGGCAGGCGAGTATGCTACCACTGAACCACCGACGCCATTTGCTTACTGCGGCATTCATGGCATGCAATATTGCGTAACAGCACGCGTGAGCTTTTCTAAAAGTAACAATGCTTCGGCAGCGATTTAAACACAGGTAACCAGCGTGGCAGGCGAGTATTCTACCACTGAACCACCGACGCTATTTGGTTACTCCTGCATTCATGGCATGCAATATTGCGTAAGAGCACGCGTGAGCTTTTCTAAAAGTAACGATGCCTCAGCCGGGAATCGAACCCGGGTCACCCGTGTGGCAGGCGAGTATTCTACCACTGAACCACCGATGCCATTTGCTTTCTCCTGCTTTCATAGCATGCATATATAGCGTAAAACACGTGAGAGCTATTTAAAGATAACGATGTGTCAGCCGTGAATTGAACCCGAGTCACCCGTGTGGCAGGCGAGTATTCTGCCACTGAACCACCGACGCAATTTGCTTGCTTCTGCATTCATGGCATGCATGTATTCCGTAACAACACGCGTCAGATTTTGTAAAGATAACGATGCGTCGGCCGGGAATCGTATCCGGGTCACCCGCGTGGCAGGCGAGTATTCTACCACTGAAGCACCAACGCCATTTGCTTGCTCCTGGATTCATGGCATGGATATATAGCGTAAAAGCACGCGTGAGTTTTTGTATAAATAGCGATGCGTCAGCCCGGAATCGAGCCCAGGTCAACCGCGTGGCAGGCGAGTATTCTAAAACTGAACCACCGACTCCATTTGCTTACTCCTGCATTCATGGCATGCAATATTGTGAAAAGGCACGCAAGAACGTTTTTAAAGAAAACGATGTGTCGGCCGGGAATCGAACCCGGGAAAGCTCTATGGCAGGCGAGTATTCTACAACTGAACCACCGACGCCATTTGCTTACTGCGGCATTCATGATGCAATATGGCGTAACAGCACGTGTGATCTTTTCTAAAAATAACGATGCGTCAGCCGGAATTGAACCCGGGTCACCCGCGTGACAGGCGAGTATTCTACCACTGAACTACCGACGCCGTTTGCTGGCTCCTGCATTCATGGTGTGCAATATTGCGGAATAGCAGGAAGGAACGTTTCTAAAATAAACGATGCGTCAGCCGGAAATCGAACGCGGGTCACACGCGTGACAGGCGAGTATTCTATCACTGAGCCACCGACGCCGTTTGCTTTCTCCTGCATTCATGGCATGCAATATTGCGTAACAGCACGCGTGAGCTTTTCTAAAAATAGCGGTGCGTCGGTCGGGAATTGAACCCGGGTCACCCGCGTGGCAGGCGAGTATTCTACCACTGAACCACTGACGCCGTTCGCTTTCTCCTGCATTCATTGCGTGCAATATTGCGGAATAGCATGCAGGAACTTTTCTAAAATAACAATGCGTCACCCGGGAATTGAACACGGGTCACCTGCGTGGCAGGCGAGTATTCTACCACTGAACCACCGATGCCATTTGTATTCTCCGGCATTCAAGACATGCAAAACTGCGTAACAGCACGTGTGAGCTTTTCAAAAAGTAACAATGCTTTGGCACGGAATCAAACCCAACCCGCGTGGCAGGCGAGTATTCCACCACTGAACCACCGACGCCATTTGCTTACTCCTGCATTCATGGCATGCAATATTGCGTAACAGCACGCGTGAGCTTTTCTTAAAATAACGATGCTTCAGCCAGGAATGGAACACGGGTCACCCGCGTGGCAGTCGAGTATTCTACCACAGAACCACCGACGCCATTTGCTTGCTCCTGCATTCATGGCAAGCATATATAGCGTAACAGCGCGCGTGAGCTTCTCTAAAAATAACGATGCGTCAGCCGGGAATTGAACCCGGGTCACCCGTGTGGCAGGCGAGTATTGTACCACTGAACCACCGACGCCATTTGCTTTCTCCGGCTTTCATGGCATGCATATATAGCGTAACAACACGCGTGAGCTTTTTAAAGATAACGATGCGTCGGCCGTGAATTGAACCCGGGTCACCCGTGTGGCAGGCAAGTATTCTACCACTGAACCACCGATGCCATTTATTTACTGTGGCATTCATGACATGCAATATTGCGTAACAGCACGTGTGAGCTTTTCTAAAAGTAGCAATGCTTCGGCAGGGATTAGAACCCGGGTCACCCGCCTGGTAGGCGAATATTCTACTACTGAACTACCGACGCCATTTGCTTGCTCCTGCATGCATGGCATGTATATATAGCGTAAAAGCACGCGTGAGCTTTTCTAAAAATAACGATGCTTCGGCCAGGAATCGAATTCGGGTCACCCGCGTGGCAGGCGAGTATTCTAATACTGAACCACCGACGCCAATTGCTTACTCCTGCATTCATGGCATGCAATATTGCGAATCAGCACGCGTGAGCTTTTGTAAAAATAACGATGCGTCAGCCGGGAATTGAACCCGGGTCACCCCTGTGGCAGGCGAGTATTGTACCACTGAACCACCGACGCCATTTGCTTTCTCCGGCTTTCATGGCATGCATATATAGCGTAACAACACGCGTGAGCTTTTTAAAGATAACGATGCGTCGGCCGTGAATTGAACCCGGGTCACCCGTGTGGCAGGCAAGTATTCTACCACTGAACCACCGATGCCATTTGTATTCTCCGACATTCAAGACATGCAATATTGCGTAACAGCACGTGTGAGCTTTTGAAAAAGTAACAATGCTTTGGCACGGAATCAAACCCAACCCGCGTGGCAGGCGAGTATTCCACCACTGAACCACCGACGCCATTTGCTTACTCCTGCATTCATGGCATGCAATATTGCGTAACAGCACGCGTGAGCTTTTCTTAAAATAACGATGCTTCAGCCAGGAATGGAACACGGGTCACCCGCGTGGCAGTCGAGTATTCTACCACAGAACCACCGACGCCATTTGCTTGCTCCTGCATTCATGGCAAGCATATATAGCGTAACAGCGCGCGTGAGCTTCTCTAAAAATAACGATGCGTCAGCCGGGAATAGAACCCGGGTCACCCGCCTGGCAGGCGAGTATTTTACCACTGAACCACCGACGCCATTTGCTTACTCCGGCATTCATGGCATGCAATATTGCGTAACAGCACGCGTGAGCTTTTATAAAAATAGCGATGCGTCGGCCCGGAATCGAGCCCAGGTCAACCGCGTGGCAGGCGAGTATTCTACCACTAAACAACCGACACCATTTGCTTATTCCTGCATTATTGATATGCGATATTGCGGAAAGGCACGCAAGAAAATTTAAAAAAAAACACGATGTTTCGGCAGGGAATCGAACCCGGGTCGGCCGCGTGGCAGGCGAGTTTTTTACCACTGAACCACCGACGCCATTTGCTTACTCCTGCATTCGTGGCATTGAATATTGCGTAACAGCACGCGGGAGCTTTTTTAAAGATAAGGATGCGTCGGCCGAGAATCGAACTTGGGTCTCCCGCGTGGCAGGCGAGTATTCTACCAATGAAGCACAGACGCAATTAGCTTGCTCCTGCATTCATGGCATGCATATATAGCGTAACAGCACGCGTGAGCTTTTCTGAAAATAACGATGCGTCAGCCGGGAATCGAACCCGGGTCACCTGCGTGGCAGGCGAGAATTTTACCACTGAACCACCGACGACATTTGCTTACTCCTGCATTTCTTGCATGCAATATTGCGTAACAACACGCGTGAGCTTTTCTAACAATAACGATGCGTCGGCCGAGAATCGTACCTGGGTCACCCGCGTGGCAGGCGAGTATTCTACCACTGAAGCACCGACGCAATGTGCTTGCTCCTGCATTCATGGCATGCATATATAGCGTAACAGCACGCGTTAGCTTTTTGAAAAATAACGATGCGTCAGCCGGGAATCGAACCCGCGTCACCCGCGTGGCAGGCGAGTATCGTACCACCGAACCACCACTGCCATTTGCGTGCTCCTGCATTCATGGCATGCATATATAGCGTAACATCACGCGTGAGCTTTTCTAAAAATAACAATGCGTCGGCCGGGAATCAAACCCGGGTCAACCGCGCAGCAGGTGAGTATTCTATCACTGAACCACCAACGCCATTTGCTTACTCCTGCATTCATGACATGCAATATTGCGGAATAGCACGCAGGTACTTTTCTAAAATAAACGATGCGTCGGCCGGGAATCGAACCCGGGTCACCCGCGTGGCAGGCGAGTATTCTACTACTGAACCACCGACGCCATTTGCTTACTCCTGCATTCATGGCATGCAATATTGTGTAACAGCATGCGTGAGCTTTTACAAAAATAACGATGCGTCGGCCGGGAATCGAACCCGGGTCGCCCGCGTGGCAGACGAGTAATCTACCACTGAACCACCAACGCCATTTGCTTACTCCTGCATTCTTGACATGAAATATATTGGAATTGCACGCAGGAACTTTTTTAAAATAAACGATGCGTCAGTCGGGAATCGAACCAGGGTCACCAGTGTGGCAGGCGAGCATTCTACCACTGAACCACCGACGCCATTTCTTTACTGTGGCATTCATGACATGCAATATTGCGTAACAGCACGTGTGAGCTTTTCTAAAAGTAGCAATGCTTCGGCAGGGAATAGAACCCGGGTCACCCGCGTGGCAGGCGAGTATTCTACTACTGAACTACCGACGTCATTTGCTTGCTGCTGCATTCATGGCATGTATATATAGCGTAAAAGCGCGCGTGAGCTTTTCTAAAAATAACGATGCTTCGGCCAGGAATCGAATTCGGGTTACCCGCGTGGCAGGCGAGTATTCTTCCACGGAACTACTGACGCCATTTGCTTGTTCCTGCACTTATGACATGCAATATTGCGAATAGTACGCAGGAACTTTTCTAAAAGTAACGAGTTTTCGGCCGGGAATCGAACCCGGATCACCCGCGTGGCAGGCGTGTATTCTACAACTGAACCACCGACGCCATTTGCTTGCTCCGGCATTCATGGCATGCAATATTGCGTAACAGCACGCGTGAGCTTTTCTAAAAGTAACAATGCTTCGGCAGCGATTTAAACACAGGTAACCCGCGTGGCAGGCGAGTATGCTACCACTGAACCACCGACGCCATTTGCTTACTCCTGCATTCATGGCATGCAATATTGCGAATCAGCATGCGTGAGCTTTTCTAAAAATAACGATGCGTCAGTCGGGAATCAAACCCGGGTCACCCGTGTGGCAGGCGAGTATTCCACCACTGATCCACCGACGCCATTTGCTTACTCCTGCATTCGTGGCATGCAATATTGCGTAACAGCAAGCGTGAACTTTTCTCAAAATAACGATGCTTCAGCCAGGAATCGAACACGTGTCACCCGCGTGGCAGTCGAGTATTTCACCACTGAACCACCGACGCCATTTGCTTACTCCGGCATTCATGGCATGCAATATTGTGTAACAGCACGCGTGAGCTTTTATAAAAATAGCGACGCGTCGGCCCGGAATCGAGCCCAGGTCATCCGCGTGGCAGGCGAGTATTCTACCACTGAACAACCGACACCATTTGCTTACTCCTGCATTATCGACATGCGATATTGCGGAAAGGCACGCAAGAAAAGTTTAAAAAAACACAATGTTTCGGAGGGAATGAAACCCGGGTCAGGCGCGTGGCAGGCGAGTATTTTACCACTGAACCACCGACGCCAGTTGCTTACTCCTGCATTCATGGCATGCAATATTGCATAACAGCACGCGTGTGCTTTTCTAAAGATAACGATGCGTCGGCCGAGAATCGAACTTGGGTCACCTGCGTGGCAGGCGAGTATTCTACCACTGAAGCACTGACGCAATTTGCTTGTTCCTGCATTCATGGCATGCATATATAGCGTAACAGCACGCGTGAGCTTTTCTAAATATAACAATGCGTCGGCCGGGAATCGAGCCTGGGTCACTTGCGTGGCAGCCGAGTATTCTACCACTGAACCACCAACGCCAGTTGCTTACTTCTGCATTCATGACATGCAATTATTCGTAACAACACGTCTGAGCTTCTTCAAAAATAACAATGCGTCGGCCGGGAATCGAACCCGGGTCACCCACGCGGCAGGCGAGTATTCTACCACTGAACCACCAGCGCCATCTGCTTGCTCCTGCATTCTTGACATGCAATATTGCGGAATAGCATTCAGGTACTTTTCTAAAATAAACGACGCGTCGGCCGGGGATCGAACCCGGGTCACCCGCGTGGCAGGCGAGTATTCTACCACTGAACCACCGACGCCATTTGCTTACTCCTGCATTCATGGCATGCAATATTGTGTAACAGCATGCGTGAACTTTTACAAAAATAACGATGCGTCAGCCGGGAATCGAAACCGGGTCACCCGCGTGGCAGGCGAGTATTCTACCACTGAACCACGAAAGCCATTCGCTTACTCCTACATTCATAGCACGCAATATTGTGTAACACCATGCGTGAGCTTTTACAAAAATAACGATGCGTCGGCCGGCAGTCGAACCAGGGTCACCAGTGTGGCAGGCGAGCATCCTACCACTGAACCACCGACGCCATTTGTTTACTGTGGCATTCATGACATGCAATATTGCGTAACAGCACGTGTGAGCTTTTCTAAAAGTAGCAATGCTTCGGCAGGGAATAGAACCCGGGTCACCCGCGTGGCAGGCGAATATTCTACTACTGAACTACCGACGCCATTTGCTTGCTCCTGCATTTTGGCATGTATATATAGCGTAAAAGCACGCGTGAGCTTTTCTAAAAATAACGACGCTTCGGCCAGGAATCGAATTCGGGTTACCCGCGTGGCAGGCGAGTATTCTACCACTGAACCAATGACGCCGTTCGCTTTCTCCTGCATTCATGGCGTGCAACATTGCGGAATAGCATGCAGGAACTTTTCTAAAATAACAATGCGTCACCCGGGAATCGAACACGGGTCACCTGCGTGGCAGGCGAGTATTCTACCACTAAACCACTGACGCCGTTTGCTCACTCCGGCATTCATGGCATGCAATATTGCGTAACAGCGCGCGTGAGCTTTTCTATAAGTAACAATGCTTCGGCAGCGATTTAAACACAGGTAACCCGCGTGGCAGGCGAGTATTCTACCACTGAACCACCGACGCCATTTGCTTTCTCCTGCTTTCATGGCATGCATATATAGCGTAACAACACGCGTGAGCTTTTTTAAAGATAACGATGCGTCAGCCGTGAATTGAACCCGGGTCACCCGTGTGGCAGGCAAGTATTCTACCACTGAACCACCGATGCCATTTGTATTCTCCGGCATTCACGACATGCAATATTGCGTAACAGCACGCGTGAGCTTTTCAAAAAGTAACATTGCTTTGGCACGGAATCAAACCCGGGTCACCCGCGTGGCAGGCGAGTATTCCACCACTGAACCACCGACGCCATTTGCTTACTCCTGCATTCACGGCATGCAATATTGCGTAACAGCACGCGTGAGCTTTTCTCAAAATAACGATGCTTCAGCCAGGAATCGAACACGGGTCACCCGCGTGGCAGTCGAGTATTCTATCACAGAACCAACGACGCCATTTGCTTGCTCCTGCATTCATGGCAAGCATATATAGCGTAACAGCACGCGTGAGCTTTTCTAAAAATAACGATGCGTCAGCCGGGAATAGAACACGGGTCACCCGCGTGGCAGGCGGGTATTTTACCACAGAACCACCGACGCCATTTGCTTACTCCTGCATTCATGGCATGCAATATTGCGTAACAGCACGCGTGAGCTTTTATAAAAATAGCGATGCGTCGTCCCGGAATCGAGCCCAGGTCAACCGCGTGGCAGGCGAGTATTCTACCACTGAACAACCGACACCATTTGCTTACTCCTGCATTATTGACATGCGATATTGCGGAAAGGCACGCAAGAAAATTTTTAAAAAACACGATGTTTCGGCAGGGAATCGAACCCGGGTCAGCCGCGTGGCAGGCGAGTTTTTTATTGCTGAAGCACCGACGCCATTTGCTTACTCCTGCATTCATGACATGCAATATTGCACGCAGGTATTTTTCTAAAATAAACGATGCGTCGGCCGTGAATCGAACCCGGGTCACCCGCGTGGCAGGCGAGTATTCTACTACTGAACCACCGCCGCCATTTGCTTACTCCTGCATTTATGGCGTGCAATATTGTGTAACAGCATGCGTGAGCTTTTACAAAAATAACGATGCGTCGGCCGGGAATCGAACCCGGGTCACCCACGTGGCAGACGAGTATTCTACCACTGAACCACCAACTCCATCTGCTTGCTCCGGCATTCATGGCATGCATATATTGCGTAACAGCACGCATGAGTTTTTCTAAAAGTAACAATGCGTCGGCCGGGAATCAAACCCGGGTCACCCGCGCAGCAGGTGAGTATTCTATCACTGAACCACCAACGCCATTTGCTTACTCCTGCATTCATGACATGCAATATTGCGGAATAGCACGCAGGTACTTTTCTAAAATAAACGATGCGTCGGCTGGGAATCGAACCCGGGTCACCCGCGTGGCCGGCGAGTATTCTACCACTGAACCACCGATGCCATTTGCTTACTCCTGCATTCATGGCATGCAATATTGTGTAACAGCATGCGTGAGCTTTTACAAAAATAACGATGCGTCAGCCGGGAATTGAACCCGGGTCATCCGCCAGGCAGCCGAGTATTCTACCACTAATCCACCGACGCCATTTGCTTACTCCTGCATTCATGGCATGCAATATTGCGAATCAGCACGCGTGAGCTTTTCTAAATATAACGATGCGTCAGCCGGGAATCGAACCCAAGTCACCCGCGTGGCAGGCGAGTATTTTACCACTGAAGCACCGACGCCATTTGCTTACTCCGGCATTCATGGCATGCAATATTGCGAATCAGCATGCATGAGCTTTTCTAAAAATAACGATGCGTCAGCCGGCAATAGAACCCGGGTCACCCGCGTGGCAGGCGAGTATTCTACCACTGAACCACCGACGCCATTTGCTTACTCCTGCATTCATGGCATGCAATATTGCGAATCAGCACGCGTGAGCTTTTCTAAAAATAACGATGCGTCAGCCGGGAATAGAACCCGGGTCACCCGCGTGGCAGGCGAGTATTCTACCACTGAACCACCGACGCCATTTGCTCACTCCTGCATTCATGGCATGCAATATTGGGAATCAGCACGCGTGAGCTTTTCTAAAAATAACGATGCGTCAGCCAGGAATAAAGCCCGGGTCACCCGCGTGGCAGACGAGTATTTTACCACTGAACCACCGACGCCATTTGCTTACCCCGGCATTCATGGCATGCAATATTGCGTAACAGCACGCGGGAGCTTTTATAAAAATAGCGATGCGTCGGCCCGGAATCGAGCCCAGGTCAACCGCGTGGCAGGCGAGTATTCTACCACTGAACAACCGACACCATTTGCCTACTCCTGCATTATTGACATGCGATATTGCGGAAAGGCACGCAAGAAAATTTTTAAAAAACACAATGTTTCAGCAGGGAATCGAACCCGGGTCCTCCGCGTGGCAGGCGAGTATTCTACCACTGAACCACCGACGCCATTTGCTTGCTTCTGCGTTCATGGCATGCATATATAGCGTAAAAACACGCGTGAGCTTTTTTAAAGATAACGATGCGTCGGCCTTGAATTGAACCCGGGTCACCCGCGTGGCAGGCGAGCATTCTACCAGTGAACGACCGACGCCATTTGTTTTCTCCGGCATTCATGACATGCAATATTGCGTAACAGCACGTGTGAGCTTTTCAAAAAGTAACAATGCTTCGGCAGGGAATCGAACCCGGGATACCCGCGTGGCAGGCGAGTATTCTACCACTGAACCACCGACGCCATTTGCTTACTCCTGCATTCGTGGCATTGAATATTGCATAACAGCACGCGTGAGCTTTTCTAAAGAAAACGATGCGTCGGCCGAGAATCGAACTTGGGTCACCCGCGTGGGAGGAGAGTATTGTACCACTGAACCACCACTGCCATTTGCGTGCTCTTGCATTCATGGCATGCATATATAGCGTAACATCACGCGTGAGTTTTCTAAATATAACAATGCGTCGGCCGGGAATCGAACCTGGGTCACCCGCGCAGCAGGTGAGTATTCTATCACTTAACCACCAACGCAATTTGCTTACTCCTGCATTCATGACATGCAATATTGTGGAATAGCACGTAGGTACTTTTCTAAAATAAACAATGCGTCGGCCGGGAATCAAACCCGGGTCACCCGCGTTGCAGGCGAGTATTCTACCACTGAACCACCGACGCCATTTGCTTACTCCTGCATTCATGGCATGCAATATTGCGTAACAGCATGCGTGAGCTTTTACAAAAATAACAATGCATCGGCCGGGATTCGAACCCGGGTCACCCGCATGGCAGGTGAGTATTCTACCACTGAACCACCGACGCCATTTGCTTACTCCTACATTCATGGCATGCAATATTGTGTAACAGCATGCGTGAGCTTTTACAAAAATAACGATGCGTCGGCCGGGAATCGAACCCGAGTCGCCCGCGTGGCAGACGAGTACTCTACCACTGAACCACCAACGCCATTTGCTTACTCCTGCATTCTTGACATGCAATATTGTGGAATAGCACGCAGGAACTTTTTTAAAATAAACGATGCGTCGGCCGGGAATCCAACCATGGTCACCAGTGTGGCAGGCGAGCATTCTACCACTGAACCACCGACGCCATTTGTTTACTGTGGCACTCATGACATGCAATATTGCGTAACAGCACAAGTGAGCTTTTATAAAAGTAGAAATGCCTCGGCAGGGAATAGAACCCGGGTCACCCGCGTGGCAGGCGAGTATTCTACTACTGAACTACCGACGCCATTTGCTTGCTCCTGAATTCATGGCATGTATATATAGCGTAAAAGCACGCGTGAGCTTTTCTAAAAATAACAATGCTTTGGCCAGGAATCGAATTCGGGTTACCAGTGTGGCAGGCGAGTATTCTTCTACGGAACGGAACTACTGACGCCATTTGCTTGTTCCTGCACTCATGACATGAAATATTGCGGAATAGTACGCAGGAACTTTTCTAAAATAAACGATGCTACGGCCGGGAATCGAACCCGAATCACCCGCGTGGCAGGCAAGTATTCTACCACTGAACCACCAATGCCATTTGTATTCTCCGGCATTCACGACATGCAATATTGCGTAAGAGCACGCGTGAGCTTTTCAAAAAGTAACATTGCTTTGGCACGGAATCAAACCCGGGTCACCCGCGTGGCAGGCGAGTATTCCACCACTGAACCACCGACGCCATTTGCTTACTCCTGCATTCACGGCATGCAATATTGCGTAACAGCACGCGTGAGCTTTTCTCAAAATAACGATGCTTCAGCCAGGAATCGAACACGGGTCACCCGCGTGGCAGTCGAGTATTCTATCACAGAACCAACGACGCCATTTGCTTGCTCCTGCATTCATGGCAAGCATATATAGCGTAACAGCACGCGTGAGCTTTTCTAAAAATAACGATGCGTCAGCCGGGAATAGAACACGGGTCACCCGCGTGGCAGGCGGGTATTTTACCACAGAACCACCGACGCCATTTTCTTACTCCAGCATTCATGGCATGCAATGTTGCGTAACGGCACGCGTGAGCTTTTATAAAAATAGCGATGCGTCGGCCCGGAATCGAGCCCAGGTCAACCGCGTGGCAGGCGAGTATTCTACCACTGAACAACCGACACCGTTTGCTTACTCCTGCATTATTGACATGCGATATTGCGGAAAGGCACGCAAGAAAATTTTTAAAAAACACGATGTTTCGGAAGGGAATCGAACCCGGGTCAGCCGCGTGGCAGGGGAGATTTTTATTACTGAACCACCGACGCCATTTGCTTACTCCTGCATTCGTGGCATTGAATATTGCGTAACAGCACGCGGGAGCTTTTCTAACAATAACGATGCGTCGGCCGAGAATCGTACCTGGGTCACCCGCGTGGCAGGCGAGTATTCTACCACTGAAGCACCGACGCCATTTGCTTACTCCTGCATTCATGATATGCAATATTGCACGCAAGTACTTTTCTAAAATAAACGATGCGTCGGCCGTGAATTGAAACCGGGTCACCCGCGTGGCAGGCGAGTATTCTACTACTGAACCACCGCCGCCATTTGCTTACTCCTGCATTCATGGCGTGCAATATTGTGTAACAGCATGCGTGAGCTTTTACAAAAATAACGATGCGTCGGCCGGGAATCGAAACCTGGTCACCCACGTGGCAGACGAGTATTCTACCACTGAACCACCAACGCCATTTGCTTACTCCTGCATTCTTGACATGCAATATTGTGGAATAGCACGCAGGAACTTTTTTAAAATAAACGATGCGTCGGCCGGGAATCGAACCAGGGTCACCAGTGTGGCATGCGAGCGTTCTTCCACTGAACCACCGAAGCCATTTGCTTACTGTGGCATTCATGACATGCAATATTGCGTAACAGCACGTGTGAGCTTTTCAAAAAGTAACAATGCTTTGGCAGGGAATCGAACCCGGGATACCCGCGTGGCAGGCGAGTATTCTACCACTGAACCACCGACGCCATTTGCTTACTCCTGCATTCTTGGCATTGAATATCGCATAACAGCACGCGTGAGCTTTTCTAAAGATAACGATGCGTCGGCCGAGAATCGAACTTGGGTCACCCGCATGGCAGGCGAGTATTCTACCACTGAAGCACCGACGCAATTTGCTTGCTCCTGCATTCATGGCATGCATATATAGCGTAACAGCACGCATGAGCTTTTTAAAAGTAACAATGCGTCGGCCGGCAATCCAACCCGGGTCACCCGCGCAGCAGGCGAGTATTCTACCACTGAACCACCAACTCCATCTGCTTGCTCCGGCATTCATGGCATGCATATATAGCGTAATAGCACGCATGAGTTTTTCTAAAAGTAACAATGCGTCGGCCGGGAATCAAACCCGGGTCACCCGCGCAGCAGGTGAGTATTCTATCACTGAACCACCAACGCCATTTGCTTACTCCTGCATTCATGACATGCAATATTGCGGAATAGCACGCAGGTACTTTTCTAAAATAAACGATGCGTCGGCCGGGAATCGAACCCGGGTCACCCGCGTGGCAGGCGAGTATTTCACAACTGAACCACCGACGCCATTTGCTTACTCCGGCATTCATGGCAAGCAATATTGCGTAACAGCACGTGTGCGCTTTTCTAAAAGTAACAATGCTTCGGCAGCGATTTCAACACAGGTAACCCGCGTGGCAGGCGAGTATTCTACCACTGAACCACCGACGCCAATTGCTTACTCCTGCATTCATGGCATGCAATATTGCGTAACAGCACGCGTGAGCGTTTCTAAAAATAACGATGCGTCAGCCGGGAATCGAACCCGGGTCACCCGCGTGGCGGGCGAGTATTCTACCACTGACCCACCGACGCCATTTGCTTGCTCCTGCATTCATGGCATGCATATACAGCGTAAGAACACGCTCGAGCTTTTTTAAAGATAACGATGCGTCGGCCGTGAATTGAACCCGGGTCACCCGTGTGGCAGGCGAGCATTCTACCACTGAACGACCGACGCCATTTGTTTTCTCCGGCATTCATAACATGCAATATTGCGTAACAGCACGTGTGAGCTTTTCAAAAAGTAACAATGCTTCGGCAGGGAATCGAACCCGGGTCACCCGCGTGGCAGGCGAGTATTCTACCACTGAACCACCGACGCCATTTGCTTACTCCTGCATTCGTGGCATTGAATATTGCGTAACAGCACGCGTGAGCTTTTCTAAAGATAACGATGCGTCGGCCGAGAATCGAACTTGGGTCACCCGCGCAGCAGGTGAGTATTCTATCACTGAACCACCAACGCCATTTGCTTACTCCTGCATTCATGACATGCAATACTGCGGAATAGCACGCAGGTACTTTTCTAAAACAAACGATGCGTCGGCCGGGAATTCAACCCGGGTCACCCGCGTGGCAGGCGAGTATTCTACCACTGAACCACCGACGCCATTTGCTTACTCCTGCATTCATGGCATGCAATATTGCGTAAGAGCACGCGTGAGCTTTTCTAAAAGTAACGATGCCTCAGCCGGGAATCGAACCCGGGTCACCCGTGTGGCAGGCGAGTATTCTACCACTGAACCACCGATGCCATTCGCTTTCTCCTGCTTTCATAGCATGCATATATAGCGTAATAACACGCGAGAGCTATTTAAAGATAACGATGTGTCGGCCGTGAATTGAACCCGAGTCACCCGTGTGGCAGGCGAGTATTCTGCCACTGAACCACCGACGCAATTTGCTTGCTTCTGCATTCATGGCATGCATGTATTCCGTAACAACACGCGTCAGATTTTGTAAAGATAACGATGCGTCGGCCGGGAATCGTATCCGGGTCACCCGCGTGGCAGGCGAGTATTCTACCACTGAAGCACCAACGCCATTTGCTTGCTCCTGGATTTATGGCATGGATATATAGCGTAAAAGCACGCGTGAGTTTTTGTATAAATTGCGATGCGTCGGCCCGGAATCGAGCCCAGGTCAACCGCGTGGCAGGCGAGTATTCTAAAACTGAACCACCGACTCCATTTGCTTACTCCTGCATTCATGGCATGCAATATTGTGAAAAGGCACGCAAGAACGTTTTTAAAGAAAACGATGTGTCGGCCGGGAATTGAACCCGGGAAAGCCCTATGGCAGGCGAGTATTCTACAACTGAACCACCGACGCCATTTGCTTACTGCGGCATTCATGATGCAATATGGCGTAACAGCACGTGTGATATTTTCAAAAAATAACGATGCGTCAGCCGGAATTGAACCCGGGTCACCCGCGTGACAGGCGAGTATTCTACCACTGAACTACCGACGCCGTTTGCTGGCTCCTGCATTCATGGCGTGCAATATTGCGGAATAGCAGGCAGGAACGTTTCTAAAATAAACGATGCGTCATCCGGAAATCGAACCCGGGTCACACCCGTGACAGGCGAGTATTCTACCACTGAACAACAGACGCCATTTTCTTACTCCTGCATTCATGGCATGCATTATTGCGTAACAGCACGCGTGTGCTTTTCTGAAAATAACGATGCGTATTCCGAGAATCGAACTCGGGTGACTCGCGAGGTTGGCGAGTATTCGACCACGGAACCACCGACGCCGTTTGCTTGCTCCAGCATTCATGGCATGCATATATAGCGTAACAGCACGCGTGAGCTTTTCTAAAAATAACGATGCGTCAGACGGGAATCGAACCCGGGTCACTCGCGTGGCAGGGAGTATTGTACCAATGAACCACCGCTGCCATTTGCGTGCTGCTGCATTCATGGCATGCATATAAAGCGTAACATCACGTGTGAGTTTTCTAAACATAACAATGCGTCGGCAGCGAATCGAACCTGGGTCACCCGCGTGGCAGCCGAGTATTCTACCACTGAACCACCAACGCCAGTTGCTTACTTCTGCATTCATGACATGCAATTATTCGTAACAACACGTCTGAGCTTCTTCAAAAATAACAATGCGTCGGCCGGGAATCGAACCCGGGTCACCCACGCGGCAGGCGAGTATTCTACCACTGAACCACCAGCGCCATCTGCTTGCTCCTGCATTCTTGACATGCAATATTGCGGAATAGCATTCAGGTACTTTTCTAAAATAAACGACGCGTCGGCCGGGAATCGAACCCGGGTCACCCGCGTGGCAGGCGAGTATTCTACCACTGAACCACCGACGCCATTTGCTTACTCCTGCATTCATGGCATGCAATATTGTGTAACAGCATGCGTGAACTTTTACAAAAATAACGATGCGTCATCCGGGAATCGAAACCGGGTCACCCGCGTGGCAGGCGAGTATTCTACCACTGAACCACGAAAGCCATTCGCTTACTCCTACATTCATAGCACGCAATATTGTGTAACACCATGCGTGAGCTTTTACAAAAATAACGATGCGTCGGCCGGCAGTCGAACCAGGGTCACCAGTGTGGCAGGCGAGCATCCTACCACTGAACCACCGACGCCATTTGTTTACTGTGGCATTCATGACATGCAATATTGCGTAACAGCACGTGTGAGCTTTTCTAAAAGTAGCAATGCTTCGGCAGGGAATAGAACCCGGGTCACCCGCGTGGCAGGCGAATATTCTACTACTGAACTACCGACGCCATTTGCTTGCTCCTGCATTTTGGCATGTATATATAGCGTAAAAGCACGCGTGAGCTTTTCTAAAAATAACGACGCTTCGGCCAGGAATCGAATTCGCGTTACCCGCGTGGCAGGCGAGTATTCTACCACTGAACCAATGACGCCGTTCGCTTTCTCCTGCATTCATGGCGTGCAACATTGCGGAATAGCATGCAGGAACTTTTCTAAAATAACAATGCGTCACCCGGGAATCGAACACGGGTCACCTGCGTGGCAGGCGAGTATTCTACCACTAAACCACTGACGCCGTTTGCTCACTCCGGCATTCATGGCATGCAATATTGCGTAACAGCGCGCGTGAGCTTTTCTATAAGTAACAATGCTTCGGCAGCGATTTAAACACAGGTAACCCGCGTGGCAGGCGAGTATTCTACCACTGAACCACCGACGCCATTTGCTTTCTCCTGCTTTCATGGCATGCATATATAGCGTAACAACACGCGTGAGCTTTTTTAAAGATAACGATGCGTCAGCCGTGAATTGAACCCGGGTCACCCGTGTGGCAGGCAAGTATTCTACCACTGAACCACCGATGCCATTTGTATTCTCCGGCATTCACGACATGCAATATTGCGTAACAGCACGCGTGAGCTTTTCAAAAAGTAACATTGCTTTGGCACGGAATCAAACCCGGGTCACCCGCGTGGCAGGCGAGTATTCCACCACTGAACCACCGACGCCATTTGCTTACTCCTGCATTCACGGCATGCAATATTGCGTAACAGCACGCGTGAGCTTTTCTCAAAATAACGATGCTTCAGCCAGGAATCGAACACGGGTCACCCGCGTGGCAGTCGAGTATTCTACCACAGTACCAACGACGCCATTTGCTTGCTCCTGCATTCATGGCAAGCATATATAGCGTAACAGCACGCGTGAGCTTTTCTAAAAATAACGATGCGTCAGCCGGGAATAGAACCCGGGTCACCCGCGTGGCAGGCGGGTATTTTACCACAGAACCACCGACGCCATTTGCTTACTCCTGCATTCATGGCATGCAATATTGCGTAACAGCACGCGTGAGCTTTTATAAAAATAGCGATGCGTCGTCCCGGAATCGAGCCCAGGTCAACCGCGTGGCAGGCGAGTATTCTACCACTGAACAACCGACACCATTTGCTTACTCCTGCATTATTGACATGCGATATTGCGGAAAGGCACGCAAGAAAATTTTTAAAAAACACGATGTTTCGGCAGGGAATCGAACCCGGGTCAGCCGCGTGGCAGGCGAGTTTTTTATTGCTGAAGCACCGACGCCATTTGCTTACTCCTGCATTCATGACATGCAATATTGCACGCAGGTATTTTTCTAAAATAAACGATGCGTCGGCCGTGAATCGAACCCGGGTCACCCGCGTGGCAGGCGAGTATTCTACTACTGAACCACCGCCGCCATTTGCTTACTCCTGCATTTATGGCGTGCAATATTGTGTAACAGCATGCGTGAGCTTTTACAAAAATAACGATGCGTCGGCCGGGAATCGAACCCGGGTCACCCACGTGGCAGACGAGTATTCTACCACTGAACCACCAACTCCATCTGCTTGCTCCGGCATTCATGGCATGCATATATTGCGTAACAGCACGCATGAGTTTTTCTAAAAGTAACAATGCGTCGGCCGGGAATCAAACCCGGGTCACCCGCGCAGCAGGTGAGTATTCTATCACTGAACCACCAACGCCATTTGCTTACTCCTGCATTCATGACATGCAATATTGCGGAATAGCACGCAGGTACTTTTCTAAAATAAACGATGCGTCGGCCGGGAATCGAACCCGGGTCACCCGCGTGGCCGGCGAGTATTCTACCACTGAACCACCGATGCCATTTGCTTACTCCTGCATTCATGGCATGCAATATTGTGTAACAGCATGCGTGAGCTTTTACAAAAATAACGATGCGTCAGCCGGGAATTGAACCCGGGTCATCCGCCAGGCAGCCGAGTATTCTACCACTAATCCACCGACGCCATTTGCTTACTCCTGCATTCATGGCATGCAATATTGCGAATCAGCACGCGTGAGCTTTTCTAAATATAACGATGCGTCAGCCGGGAATCGAACCCAAGTCACCCGCGTGGCAGGCGAGTATTTTACCACTGAAGCACCGACGCCATTTGCTTACTCCGGCATTCATGGCATGCAATATTGCGAATCAGCATGCATGAGCTTTTCTAAAAATAACGATGCGTCAGCCGGCAATAGAACCCGGGTCACCCGCGTGGCAGGCGAGTATTCTACCACTGAACCACCGACGCCATTTGCTTACTCCTGCATTCATGGCATGCAATATTGCGAATCAGCACGCGTGAGCTTTTCTAAAAATAACGATGCGTCAGCCGGGAATAGAACCCGGGTCACCCGCGTGGCAGGCGAGTATTCTACCACTGAACCACCGACGCCATTTGCTCACTCCTGCATTCATGGCATGCAATATTGGGAATCAGCACGCGTGAGCTTTTCTAAAAATAACGATGCGTCAGCCAGGAATAAAGCCCGGGTCACCCGCGTGGCAGACGAGTATTTTACCACTGAACCACCGACGCCATTTGCTTACCCCGGCATTCATGGCATGCAATATTGCGTAACAGCACGCGGGAGCTTTTATAAAAATAGCGATGCGTCGGCCCGGAATCGAGCCCAGGTCAACCGCGTGGCAGGCGAGTATTATACCACTGAACAACCGACACCATTTGCCTACTCCTGCATTATTGACATGCGATATTGCGGAAAGGCACGCAAGAAAATTTTTAAAAAACACAATGTTTCAGCAGGGAATCGAACCCGGGTCATCCGCGTGGCAGGCGAGTATTCTACCACTGAACCACCGACGCCATTTGCTTGCTTCTGCGTTCATGGCATGCATATATAGCGTAAAAACACGCGTGAGCTTTTTTAAAGATAACGATGCGTCGGCCTTGAATTGAACCCGGGTCACCCGCGTGGCAGGCGAGCATTCTACCAGTGAACGACCGACGCCATTTGTTTTCTCCGGCATTCATGACATGCAATATTGCGTAACAGCACGTGTGAGCTTTTCAAAAAGTAACAATGCTTCGGCAGGGAATCGAACCCGGGATACCCGCGTGGCAGGCGAGTATTCTACCACTGAACCACCGACGCCATTTGCTTACTCCTGCATTCGTGGCATTGAATATTGCATAACAGCACGCGTGAGCTTTTCTAAAGAAAACGATGCGTCGGCCGAGAATCGAACTTGGGTCACCCGCGTGGGAGGAGAGTATTGTACCACTGAACCACCGCTGCCATTTGCGTGCTCTTGCATTCATGGCATGCATATATAGCGTAACATCACGCGTGAGTTTTCTAAATATAACAATGCGTCGGCCGGGAATCGAACCTGGGTCACCCGCGCAGCAGGTGAGTATTCTATCACTTAACCACCAACGCAATTTGCTTACTCCTGCATTCATGACATGCAATATTGTGGAATAGCACGTAGGTACTTTTCTAAAATAAACAATGCGTCGGCCGGGAATCAAACCCGGGTCACCCGCGTTGCAGGCGAGTATTCTACCACTGAACCACCGACGCCATTTGCTTACTCCTGCATTCATGGCATGCAATATTGCGTAACAGCATGCGTGAGCTTTTACAAAAATAACAATGCATCGGCCGGGATTCGAACCCGGGTCACCCGCATGGCAGGTGAGTATTCTACCACTGAACCACCGACGCCATTTGCTTACTCCTACATTCATGGCATGCAATATTGTGTAACAGCATGCGTGAGCTTTTACAAAAATAACGATGCGTCGGCCGGGAATCGAACCCGAGTCGCCCGCGTGGCAGACGAGTATTCTACCACTGAACCACCAACGCCATTTGCTTACTCCTGCATTCTTGACATGCAATATTGTGGAATAGCACGCAGGAACTTTTTTAAAATAAACGATGCGTCGGCCGGGAATCGAACCAGGGTCACCAGTGTGGCAGGCGAGCATTCTACCACTGAACCACCGACGCCATTTGTTTACTGTGGCACTCATGACATGCAATATTGCGTAACAGCACAAGTGAGCTTTTCTAAAAGTAGAAATGCCTCGGCAGGGAATAGAACCCGGGTCACCCGCGTGGCAGGCGAGTATTCTACTACTGAACTACCGACGCCATTTGCTTGCTCCTGAATTCATGGCATGTATATATAGCGTAAAAGCACGCGTGAGCTTTTCTAAAAATAACAATGCTTTGGCCAGGAATCGAATTCGGGTTACCAGTGTGGCAGGCGAGTATTCTTCTACGGAACGGAACTACTGACGCCATTTGCTTGTTCCTGCACTCATGACATGAAATATTGCGGAATAGTACGCAGGAACTTTTCTAAAATAAACGATGCTACGGCCGGGAATCGAACCCGAATCACCCGCGTGGCAGGCAAGTATTCTACCACTGAACCACCAATGCCATTTGTATTCTCCGGCATTCACGACATGCAATATTGCGTAAGAGCACGCGTGAGCTTTTCAAAAAGTAACATTGCTTTGGCACGGAATCAAACCCGGGTCACCCGCGTGGCAGGCGAGTATTCCACCACTGAACCACCGACGCCATTTGCTTACTCCTGCATTCACGGCATGCAATATTGCGTAACAGCACGCGTGAGCTTTTCTCAAAATAACGATGCTTCAGCCAGGAATCGAACACGGGTCACCCGCGTGGCAGTCGAGTATTCTATCACAGAACCAACGACGCCATTTGCTTGCTCCTGCATTCATGGCAAGCATATATAGCGTAACAGCACGCGTGAGCTTTTCTAAAAATAACGATGCGTCAGCCGGGAATAGAACACGGGTCACCCGCGTGGCAGGCGGGTATTTTACCACAGAACCACCGACGCCATTTGCTTACTCCAGCATTCATGGCATGCAATGTTGCGTAACAGCACGCGTGAGCTTTTATAAAAATAGCGATGCGTCGGCCCGGAATCGAGCCCAGGTCAACCGCGTGGCAGGCGAGTATTCTACCACTGAACAACCGACACCGTTTGCTTACTCCTGCATTATTGACATGCGATATTGCGGAAAGGCACGCAAGAAAATTTTTAAAAAACACGATGTTTCGGAAGGGAATCGAACCCGGGTCAGCCGCGTGGCAGGGGAGATTTTTATTACTGAACCACCGACGCCATTTGCTTACTCCTGCATTCGTGGCATTGAATATTGCGTAACAGCACGCGGGAGCTTTTCTAACAATAACGATGCGTCGGCCGAGAATCGTACCTGGGTCACCCGCGTGGCAGGCGAGTATTCTACCACTGAAGCACCGACGCCATTTGCTTACTCCTGCATTCATGATATGCAATATTGCACGCAAGTACTTTTCTAAAATAAACGATGCGTCGGCCGTGAATTGAAACCGGGTCACCCGCGTGGCAGGCGAGTATTCTACTACTGAACCACCGCCGCCATTTGCTTACTCCTGCATTCATGGCGTGCAATATTGTGTAACAGCATGCGTGAGCTTTTACAAAAATAACGATGCGTCGGCCGGGAATCGAAACCTGGTCACCCACGTGGCAGACGAGTATTCTACCACTGAACCACCAACGCCATTTGCTTACTCCTGCATTCTTGACATGCAATATTGTGGAATAGCACGCAGGAACTTTTTTAAAATAAACGATGCGTCGGCCGGGAATCGAACCAGGGTCACCAGTGTGGCATGCGAGCGTTCTTCCACTGAACCACCGAAGCCATTTGCTTACTGTGGCATTCATGACATGCAATATTGCGTAACAGCACGTGTGAGCTTTTCAAAAAGTAACAATGCTTTGGCAGGGAATCGAACCCGGGATACCCGCGTGGCAGGCGAGTATTCTACCACTGAACCACCGACGCCATTTGCTTACTCCTGCATTCTTGGCATTGAATATCGCATAACAGCACGCGTGAGCTTTTCTAAAGATAACGATGCGTCGGCCGAGAATCGAACTTGGGTCACCCGCATGGCAGGCGAGTATTCTACCACTGAAGCACCGACGCAATTTGCTTGCTCCTGCATTCATGGCATGCATATATAGCGTAACAGCACGCATGAGCTTTTTAAAAGTAACAATGCGTCGGCCGGGAATCCAACCCGGGTCACCCGCGCAGCAGGCGAGTATTCTACCACTGAACCACCAACTCCATCTGCTTGCTCCGGCATTCATGGCATGCATATATAGCGTAATAGCACGCATGAGTTTTTCTAAAAGTAACAATGCGTCGGCCGGGAATCAAACCCGGGTCACCCGCGCAGCAGGTGAGTATTCTATCACTGAACCACCAACGCCATTTGCTTACTCCTGCATTCATGACATGCAATATTGCGGAATAGCACGCAGGTACTTTTCTAAAATAAACGATGCGTCGGCCGGGAATCGAACCCGGGTCACCCGCGTGGCAGGCGAGTATTTCACAACTGAACCACCGACGCCATTTGCTTACTCCGGCATTCATGGCAAGCAATATTGCGTAACAGCACGTGTGCGCTTTTCTAAAAGTAACAATGCTTCGGCAGCGATTTCAACACAGGTAACCCGCGTGGCAGGCGAGTATTCTACCACTGAACCACCGACGCCAATTGCTTACTCCTGCATTCATGGCATGCAATATTGCGTAACAGCACGCGTGAGCGTTTCTAAAAATAACGATGCGTCAGCCGGGAATCGAACCCGGGTCACCCGCGTGGCGGGCGAGTATTCTACCACTGACCCACCGACGCCATTTGCTTGCTCCTGCATTCATGGCATGCATATACAGCGTAAGAACACGCTCGAGCTTTTTTAAAGATAACGATGCGTCGGCCGTGAATTGAACCCGGGTCACCCGTGTGGCAGGCGAGCATTCTACCACTGAACGACCGACGCCATTTGTTTTCTCCGGCATTCATAACATGCAATATTGCGTAACAGCACGTGTGAGCTTTTCAAAAAGTAACAATGCTTCGGCAGGGAATCGAACCCGGGTCACCCGCGTGGCAGGCGAGTATTCTACCACTGAACCACCGACGCCATTTGCTTACTCCTGCATTCGTGGCATTGAATATTGCGTAACAGCACGCGTGAGCTTTTCTAAAGATAACGATGCGTCGGCCGAGAATCGAACTTGGGTCACCCGCGCAGCAGGTGAGTATTCTATCACTGAACCACCAACGCCATTTGCTTACTCCTGCATTCATGACATGCAATACTGCGGAATAGCACGCAGGTACTTTTCTAAAACAAACGATGCGTCGGCCGGGAATTCAACCCGGGTCACCCGCGTGGCAGGCGAGTATTCTACCACTGAACCACCGACGCCATTTGCTTACTCCTGCATTCATGGCATGCAATATTGTGTAACAGCATGCGTGAGCTTTTACAAAAATAACGATGCGTCGGCCGGGAATCGAACCCGGGTCACCCGCGTGGCAGACGAGTATTCTACCACTGAACCACCGACGCCACTTGCTTACTCCTACATTCATGGCATGCAATATTGTGTAACAGCATGCGCGAGCTTTTACAAAAATAACGATGCGTCGGCCGGGAATCGAACCCGGGTCGCCCGCGTGGCAGACGATTATTCTACCACTGAACCACCAACGCCATTTGCTTATTCCTGCATTCTTGACATGCAATATTGTGGAATAGCATGCAGGAACTTTTTTAAAATTAAAGATGCGTCGGCCGAGAATCGAACCAGGGTCACCCGCGTGGCAGGCGAGCATTCTACCACTGAACCACCGACGCCATTTGTTTACATTGGCATTCATGACATGCAAATATTGCGTGACAGCACGTGTGAGCTTTTCTAAAAGTAGCAATGCTTCGGCAGGGAATAGAACCCGGGTCACCTGCGTGGCAGGCGAATATTCTACTACTGAACTACCGACGCCATTTGCTTGCTCCTGCATTCATGGCATGTATATATAGCGTAGAAGCACGCGTGAGCTTTTCTAACAATAACGATGCTTCGGCCAGGAATCGAATTCGGGTTACCCGCGCGGCAGGCGAGTATACTTCCACGGAACTACTGACGCCATTTGCTTGTTCCTGCACTCATGACATGCAATATTGCGGAATAGTACGCAGGAACTTTTCTAAATTAAATGATGCTTCGGCCGGGAATCGAACCCGGATAACCCGCGTGGCAGGCGAGTATTCTACAACTGAACCACCGACGCCATTTGCTTACTCCGGCATTCATGGCAAGCAATATTGCGTAACAGCAAGCGTGAGCTTTTCTAAAAGTAACAATGCTTCGGCAGCGATTTAAACACAGGTAACCCGCGTGGCAGGCGAGTATTCTACCACTGAATCACCGACGCCATTTGCTTACTTCTGCATTCGTGGCGTGCAATCTTGCCAATCAGCACGCGTGAGCTTTTCTAAAAATAACGATGCGTCAGCCGCGAATCAAACCCGGGTCACCCGTGTGGCAGGCGAGTATTCTACCACTGAACCACCGACGCCATTTGCTTACTTCGGCATTCATGGCATGCAATATTGCATAACAGCACGCGTGAGCTTTTATAAAAATAGCGATGCGTCGGCCCGGAATCGAGCCCAGGTCAACAGCTTGGCATTCGAGTATTCTACCACTGAACAACCGACACCATTTGCTTACTCCTGCATGATTGACATGCGATATTGTGGAAAGGCACGCAAGAAAATTTTAAAAAAACACGTTGTTTCGGCAGAGAATTGAACCCGGGTCAGCCACGTGGCAGGCGAGTATTTTACCACTGGACCACCGACGCCATTGCTTACTCTTGCATTCATGGCATGCAATATTGCGTAACAGCACGCGTGAGCGTTTCTAAAAATAACGATGCGTCAGCCGGGAATCGAACCCGGGTCACCCGCGTGGCAGGCGAGTATTCTACCACTGAACCACCGACGCCATTTGCTTGCTCCTGCGTTCATGTCATGCATATATAGCGTAAGAACCCGCGTGAGCTTTTTTAAAGATAACGATGCGTCGGCCGTGAATTGAACCCGGGTCAGCCGTGTGGCAGGCAAGCATTCTACCACTGAACGACCGATGCCATTTGTTTTCTCCGGCATTCATGACATGCAATATTGCGTAACAGCACGTGTGAGCTTTTCAAAAAGTAACAATGCTTCGGTAGGGAATCGAACCCGGGATACCCGCGTGGCAGGCGAGTATTCTACCACTGAACCACCGACACCATTTGCTTACTCCTGCATTCGTGGCATCGAATATTGCATAACACTACGCGTGAGCTTTTCTAAAGATAACGATGCGTCGGCCGAGAATCGAACTTGGGTCACCCGCGTGGGAGGAGAGTATTGTACCACTGAACCACCGCTGAAATTTGCGTGCTCCTGCATTCATGGCATGCATATATAGCGTAACATCACGCGTGAGTTTTCTAAATATAACAATGCGTCGGCCGGGAATCGAACCTGGGTCACCCGCGTGGCAGCCGAGTATTCTACCACTGAACCACCAACACCAGTTGCTTACTCCTGCATTCATGACATGGAATTATTCGTAACAACACGTCTGAGCTTCTTCAAAAATAACAATGCCTCGGCCGGGAATCAAACCCGGGTCACCCGCGCAGCAGGTGAGTATTCTATCACTGAACCACCAACGCCATTTGCTTACTCCTGCATTCATGACATGCAATATTGCGGAATAGCACGTAGGTACTTTTCTAAAATAAACAATGCGTCGGCCGGGAATCAAACCCGGGTCACCCGCGTTGCAGGCGAGTATTCTACCACTGAACCACCGACGCCATTTGCTTACTCCTACATTCATGGCATGCAATATTGTGTAACAGCATGCGTGAGCTTTTACAAAAATAACGATGCGTCGGCCGGGAATCGAACCCGGGTCGCCCGCGTGGCAGACGAGTATTCTACCACTGAACCACCAACGCCATTTGCTTACTCCTGCATTCTTGACATGCAATATTGTGGAATAGCACGCAGGAACTTTTTTAAAATAAACGACGCGTCGGCCGAGAATCGAACTTGGGTCACCCGCATGGCAGGCGAGTATTCTACCACTGAAGCACCGACGCAATTTGCTTGCTCCTGCATTCATGGCATGCATATATAGCGTAATAGCACGCATGAGTTTTTCTAAAAGTAACAATGCGTCGGCCGGGAATCAAACCCGGGTCACCCGCGCAGCAGGTGAGTATTCTATCACTGAACCACCAACGCCATTTGCTTACTCCTGCATTCATGACATGCAATATTGCGGAATAGCACGCAGGTACTTTTCTAAAATAAACGATGCGTCGGCCGGGAATCAAACCCGGGTCACCCGCGCAGCAAGTGAGTATTCTATCACTGAACCACCAACGCCATTTGCTTACTCCTGCATTCATGACATGCAATATTGCGGAATAGCACGCAGGTACTTTTCTAAAATAAACGATGCGTCGGCCGGGAATCGAACCCGGGTCACCCGCGTGGCAGGCGAGTATTCTACCACTGAACCACCGACGCCAATTGCTTACTCCTGCATTCATGGCATGCAATATTGCGTAACAGCACGCGTGAGCGTTTCTAAAAATAACGATGCGTCAGCCGGGAATCGAACCCGGGTCACCCGCGTGGCGGGCGAGTATTCTACCACTGACCCACCGACGCCATTTGCTTGCTCCTGCATTCATGGCATGCATATACAGCGTAAGAACACGCGTGAGCTTTTTTAAAGATAACGATGCGTCGGCCGTGAATTGAACCCGGGTCACCCGTGTGGCAGGCGAGCATTCTACCTTTGAACGACCGACGCCATTTGTTTTCTCCGGCATTCATAACATGCAATATTGCGTAACAGCACGTGTGAGCTTTTCAAAAAGTAACAATGCTTCGGCAGGGAATCGAACCCGGGTCACCCGCGTGGCAGGCGAGTATTCTACCACTGAACCACCGACGCCATTTGCTTACTCCTGCATTCTTGGCATTGAATATTGCGTAACAGCACGCGTGAGCTTTTCTAAAGATAACGATGCGTCGGCCGAGAATCGAACTTGGGTCACCCGCGCAGCAGGTGAGTATTCTATCACTGAACCACTAACGCCATTTGCTTGCTCCTGCATTCATGACATGCAATACTGCGGATTAGCACGCAGGTACTTTTCTAAAACAAACGATGCGTCGGCCGGGAATTCAACCCGGGTCACCCGCGTGGCAGGCGAGTATTCTACCACTGAACCACCGACGCCATTTGCTTACTCCTGCATTCATGGCATGCAATATTGTGTAACAGCATGCGTGAGCTTTTACAAAAATAACGATGCGTCGGCCGGGAATCGAACCCGGGTCACCCGCGTGGCAGGCGAGTATTCTACCACTGAACCACCGACGCCACTTGCTTACTCCTACATTCATGGCATGCAATATTGTGTAACAGCATGCGCGAGCTTTTACAAAAATAACGATGCGTCGGCCGGGAATCGAACCCGGGTCGCCCGCGTGGCAGACGATTATTCTACCACTGAACCACCAACGCCATTTGCTTATTCCTGCATTCTTGACATGCAATATTGTGGAATAGCATGCAGGAACTTTTTTAAAGTTAAAGATGCGTCGGCCGAGAATCGAACCAGGGTCACCCGCGTGGCAGGCGAGCATTCTACCACTGAACCACCGACGCCATTTGTTTACATTGGCATTCATGACATGCAAATATTGCGTGACAGCACGTGTGAGCTTTTCTAAAAGTAGCAATGCTTCGGCAGGGAATAGAACCCGGGTCACCTGCGTGGCAGGCGAATACTCTACTACTGAACTACCGACGCCATTTGCTTGCTCCTGCATTCATGGCATGTATATATAGCGTAGAAGCACGCGTGAGCTTTTCTAACAATAACGATGCTTCGGCCAGGAATCGAATTCGGGTTACCCGCGCGGCAGGCGAGTATACTTCCACGGAACTACTGACGCCATTTGCTTGTTCCTGCACTCATGACATGCAATATTGCGGAATAGTACGCAGGAACTTTTCTAAATTAAATGATGCTTCGGCCGGGAATCGAACCCGGATAACCCGCGTGGCAGGCGAGTATTCTACAACTGAACCACCGACGCCATTTGCTTACTCCGGCATTCATGGCAAGCAATATTGCGTAACAGCAAGCGTGAGCTTTTCTAAAAGTAACAATGCTTCGGCAGCGATTTAAACACAGGTAACCCGCGTGGCAGGCGAGTATTCTACCACTGAACCACCGACGCCATTTGCTTACTCCGGCATTCATGGCATGCAATATTGCATAACAGGACGCGTGAGCTTTTATAAAAATAGCGATGCGTCGGCCCGGAATCGAGCCCAGGTCAACAGCTTGGCATTCGAGTATTCTAACACTGAACAACCGACACCATTTGCTTACTCCTGCATGATTGACATGCGATATTGTGGAAAGGCACGCAAGAAAATTTTAAAAAAACACGATGTTTCGGCAGAGAATTGAACCCGGGTCAGCCACGTGGCAGGCGAGTATTTTACCACTGGACCACCGACGCCATTGCTTACTCTTGCATTCATGGCATGCAATATTGCGTAACAGCACGCGTGAGCGTTTCTAAAAATAACGATGCGTCAGCCGGGAATCGAACCCGGGTCACCCGCGTGGCAGGCGAGTATTCTACCACTGAACCACCGACGCCATTTGCTTGCTCCTGCGTTCATGTCATGCATATATAGCGTAAGAACCCGCGTGAGCTTTTTTAAAGATAACGATGCGTCGGCCGTGAATTGAACCCGGGTCAGCCGTGTGGCAGGCAAGCATTCTACCACTGAACGACCGATGCCATTTGTTTTCTCCGGCATTCATGACATGCAATATTGCGTAACAGCACGTGTGAGCTTTTCAAAAAGTAACAATGCTTCGGTAGGGAATCGAACCCGGGATACCCGCGTGGCAGGCGAGTATTCTACCACTGAACCACCGACACCATTTGCTTACTCCTGCATTCGTGGCATTGAATATTGCATAACAGCACGCGTGAGCTTTTCTAAAGATAACGATGGGTCGGCCGAGAATCGAACTTGGGTCACCCGCGTGGGAGGAGAGTATTGTACCACTGAACCACCGCTGAAATTTGCGTGCTCCTGCATTCATGGCATGCATATATAGCGTAACATCACGCGTGAGTTTTCTAAATATAACAATGCTTCGGCCGGGAATCGAACCTGGGTCACCCGCGTGGCAGCCGAGTATTCTACCACTGAACCACCAACACCAGTTGCTTACTCCTGCATTCATGACATGGAATTATTCGTAACAACACGTCTGAGCTTCTTCAAAAATAACAATGCCTCGGCCGGGAATCAAACCCGGGTCACCCGCGCAGCAGGTGAGTATTCTATCATTGAACCACCAACGCCATTTGCTTACTCCTGCATTCATGACATGCAATATTGCGGAATAGCACGTAGGTACTTTTCTAAAATAAACAATGCGTCGGCCGGGAATCAAACCCGGGTCACCCGCGTTGCAGGCGAGTATTCTACCACTGAACCACCGACGCCATTTGCTTACTCCTACATTCATGGCATGCAATATTGTGTAACAGCATGCGTGAGCTTTTACAAAAATAACGATGCGTCGGCCGGGAATCGAACCCGGGTCGCCCGCGTGGCAGACGAGTATTCTACCACTGAACCACCAACGCCATTTGCTTACTCCTGCATTCTTGACATGCAATATTGTGGAATAGCACGCAGGAACTTTTTTAAAATAAACGATGCGTCGGCCGGGAATCGAACCAGGGTAACCAGTGTGGCAGGTGAGCATTCTACCACTGAACCACCGACGCCATTTGTATACTGTGGCATTCATGACATGCAATATTGCGTAACAGCACGTGTGAGCTTTTCTAAAAGTAGCAATGCCTCGGCAGGGAATAGAACCCGGGTCACCCGCGCAGCAGGTGAGTATTCTATCATGAAACCACCAACGCCATTTGCTTACTCCTGCATTCATGACATGTAATATTGCGGAATAGCACGCAGGTACTTTTCTAAAATAAACGATGCGTCGGCCGGGAATCGAACCCGGGTCACCCGCGTGGCAGGCGAGTATTCTACCACTGAACGACCAACGCCATTTCTTTTTTCCGGCATTCATAACTTGCAATATTGCATAACAGCACGTGTGAGCTTTTCAAAAAGTAACAATGCTTCGGCAGGGAATCGAACCCGGGTCAGCCGCGTGGCAGGCGAGTATTTTACCACTAAACCACCGACGCCAATTGCTTACTCCTGCATTCATGGCATGCAATATTGCGTAACAGCACGCGTGAGCGTTTCTAAAAATAAAGATGCGTCAGCCGGGAATCGAACCCGGGTCACCCGCGTGGCAGGCGAGTATTCTACCACTGAACCACCGACGCCATTTGCTTACTCCTGCATTCGTGTCATTGAATATTGCGTAACAGCACGCGTGAGCTTTTCTAAAGATAACGATGCGTCGGCCGAGAATCGAACTTGGGTCACCCGCGTGGCAGGCGAGAATTCTACCACTGAAGCACCGACGCAATTTGCTTGCTCCTGCATTCATGGCATGCATATATAGCGTAACAGCACGCGTTAGCTTTTCGAAAAATAACGATGCGTCAGCCGGGAATCGAACCCGGGTCAGCCGCGTGGCAGGAGAGTATTGTACCACTGAACCACCGCTGCCATTTGCGTGCTTCTGCATTCATGGCATGCATATATAGCGTAACATCACGCGTGAGTTTTCTAAATATAACAATGCGTCGGCCGGGAAGCGAACCTTGGTCACCCGCGTGGCAGCCGAGTATTCTACCACTGAACCACCAACGCCAGTTGCTTACTCCTGCATTCATGACATGGAATTATTAGTAACAACACGTCTGAGCTTCTTCAAAAATAACAATGCGTCGGCCGAGAATCGAACCCGGGTCACCCGCGCGGCAGGCGAGTATTCTACCACTGAACCACCAACGCCATCTGCTTGCTCCTGCATTCATGGCATGCATATATAGCGTAACAGCATGCATGAGCTTTTCTAAAAATAACAATGCGTCGGCCGGGAATCAAACCCGGGTCACCCGCGCAGCAGGTGAGTATTCTATCACTGAACCACAACTCCATTTGCTTACTCCTGCATTCATGGCATGCAATATTGTGTAACAGCATGCGTGAGCTTTTACAAAAATAACAATGCGTCGGCCGGGAATCGAACCCGGGTCACCCGCGCAGCAGGTGAGTATTCTATCATGAAACCACCAACGCCATTTGCTTACTCCTGCATTCATGACATGCAATATTGCGGAATAGCACGCAGGTACTTTTCTAAAATAAACGATGCGTCGGCCGGGAATTGAACCCGGGTCACCCGCGTGGCAGGCGAGTATTCTACCACTGAACCACCGACGCCATTTGCTTACTCCTACATTCATGGCATGCAATATTGTGTAACAACATGCGTGAGCTTTTACAAAAATAACGATGCGTCGGCCGGGAATCGAACCCGGGTAGCCCGCGTGGCAGACGAGTATTCTACACTGAACCACCAACGCCATTTGCTTACTCCTGCATTCTTGACATGCAATATTGTGGAATAGCACGCAGAAACTTTTCTAAAATAAACGATGCGTCGGCCGGAAATCAAACCAGGGTCACCAGTGTGGCAGGCGAGCATTCTACCACTGAACCTCCGACGCCTTTTGTTTACTATGGCATTCATGACATGCAATATTGCGGAATAGCACGCAGGTACTTGTCTAAAATAAACGATTCGTCGGCCGGGAATCGAACCCGGGTCACCCGCGTGGCAGGCGAGTATTCTAATACTGAACTACCGACGCCATTTGCTTGCTCCTGAATTCATGGCATGTATATATAGCGTAAAAGCACGCGTGAGCTTTTCTAAATATAACGATGCTTCGGCCAGGAATCGAATTCGGGTTAGCCGTGTGGCAGGCGAGTATTCTTCCAAGGAACTACTAACGCCATTTGCTTGTTCCTGCACTCATGACATGCAATATTGCGAAATAGTACGCAGGAACTTTTCTACAATAAACGATGCTTCGGCCGGGAATCGAACCCGGATCCCCCGCGTGGCAGGCGAGTATTCTATAACTGAACCACCGACGCCATTTACTTACTCCGGCATTCATGGCAAGCTATATTGCGTAACAGCACGCGTGAGCTTTTTTAAAAATATCGATGCGTCAGGCGCGAATCGAACACGGGTCACCCGTGTGGCAGGCGAGTATTCTACCACTGAACCACCGACGCCATTTGCGTTCTCCTGCTTTCATGGCAAGCATATATAGCGTAACAGCACGCGTGAGCTTTTCTAAAAATAACGATGCGTCAGCCGGGAAAAGAACCCGGGTCACCAGCGTTGCAGGCGACAATTTTACCACTGAACCACCGACGCCATTTGCTTACTCCGGCATTCATGGCATGCAATATTGCGTAACAGCATGCGTGAGCTTTTATAAAAATAACGATGCGTCGGCCCGGAATCGAGCCCAGGTCAACAGCGTGGCAGGCGAGTATTCTACCACTGAACAACCGACAACATTTGCTTACTCCTGCATGATTGACATGCGATATTGTGGAAAGGCACGCAAGGAAATTTTTAAAAAACACGATGTTTCGGCAGTCAATCGAACCCTGGTCAGCCGCGTGGCAGGCGAGTATTTTACCACTGAACCACCGACGCCAATTGCTTACTTCTGAATTCATGGCATGCGATATTGCGTAACAGCACGCATGAGCGTTTCTAAAAATAACGATGCGTCAGCCGGGAATGGAACCCGGGTCACCCGCGTGGCAGGAGAGTATTGTACCACTGAACCACCGCTGCCATTTGCGTGCTCCTGCATTCATGGCATGCATATATAGCGTAACATCACGCGTGAGTTTTCTAAATATAACAATGCGTCGGCCGGGAATCGAACCTGGGTCACCCGCGTGGCAGCCGAGTATTCTACCACTGAACCACCAACGCCAGTTGCTTACTCCTGTATTCATGACATGGAATTTTTCGTAACAACACGTCTGAGCTTCTTCAAAAATAACAATGCGTCGGCCGGGAATCGAACCCGGGTCACCCTCGTGGCAGGCGAGTGTTCTATCACTGAACCACCAACGCCATCTGCTTGCTCCTGCATTCATGGCATGCAATATTGCGGAATAGCACGTAGGTACTTTTCTAAAATAAACAATGCGTTGGCCGGGAATCGAACCCGGGTCACCCGCGTTGCAGGTGAGTATTCTACCACTGAACCACCGACGCCATTTGCTTACTCCTGCATTCATGGCATGCAATATTGTGTAACAGCATGCGTGAGCTTTTACAAAAATAACAATGCGTCGGCCAGAAATCGAACCCGGGTCACCCGCTTGGCAGATGAGTATTCTATCATGAAACCACCAATGCCATTTGCTTACTCCTGCATTCATGACATGCAATATTGCGGAATAGCACGCAGGTACTTTTCTAAAATAAACGATGCGTCGGCCGGGAATCGAACCAGGGTCACCAGTGTGGCAGGCGAGCATTCTACCACTGAACCACCGACGCCATTTGTTTACTGTGGCATTCATGACATGCAATATTGCGACACAGCACGTGTGAGCTTTTCTAAAAGTAGCAATGCTTCGGCAGTGAATAGAACCCGGGTCACCCGCGTGGCAGGCGAGTATTCTACTACTGAACTACCGACGCCATTTGCTTGCTCCTGCATTTATGGCATGTATATATAGCGTAAAAGCACGCGTGAGCTTTTCTAAAAATAACGATGCTTCGGCCAGGAATCGAATTCGGGTTACCCGTGTGGCAGGCGAGTATTCTTCCACGGAACTACTGACGCCATTTGCTTGTTCCTGCACTCATGACATGCAATATTGCGGAATAGCACGCAGGTACTTTTCTAAAATAAACGATGCGTCCGCCGGGAATCGAACCCGGGTCACCCGCATGGCAGGCGAGTATTCTACCACTGAACGACCAACGCCATTTCTTTTTTCCGGCATTCATAACTTGCAATATTGCATAACAGCACGTGTGAGCTTTTCAAAAAGTAACAATGCTTCGGCAGGGAATCGAACCCGGGTCAGCCGCATGGCAGGCGAGTATTTTACCACTAAACCACCGACGCCAATTGCTTACTCCTGCATTCATGGCATGCAATATTGCGTAACAGCACGCGTGAGCCTTTCTAAAAATAAAGATGCGTCAGCCGGGAATCGAACCCGGGTCACCCGCGTGGCAGGCGAGTATTCTACCACTGAACCACCGACGCCATTTGCTTACTCCTGCATTCGTGTCATTGAATATTGCGTAACAGCACGCGTGAGCTTTTCTAAAGATAACGATGCGTCGGCCGAGAATCGAACTTGGGTCACCCGCGTGGCAGGCGAGTATTCTAACACTGAAGCACCGACGCAATTTGCTTGCTCCTGCATTCATGGCATGCATATATAGCGTAACAGCACGCGTTAGCTTTTCGAAAAATAACGATGCGTCAGCCGGGAATCGAACCCGGGTGAGCCGCGTGGCAGGAGAGTATTGTACCACTGAACCACCGCTGCCATTTGTGTGCTTCTGCATTCATGGCATGCATATATAGCGTAACATCACGCGTGAGCTTTCTAAATATAACAATGCGTCGGCCGGGAATCGAACCTTGGTCACCCGCGTGGCAGCCGAGTATTCTACCACTGAACCACCAATGCCAGTTGCTTACTCCTGCATTCATGACATGGAATTATTCCTAACAACACGTCTGAGCTTCTTCAAAAATAACAATGCGTCGGCCGAGAATCGAACCCGGGTCACCCGCGCGGCAGGTGAGTATTCTACCACTGAACCACCAACGCCATCTGCTTGCTCCTGCATTCATGGCATGCATATATAGCGTAACAGCATGCATGAGCTTTTCTAAAAATAACAATGCGTCGGCCGGGAATCAAACCCGGGTCACCCGCGCAGCAGGTGAGTATTCTATCACTGAACCACAACGCCATTTGCTTACTCCTGCATTCATGGCATGCAATATTGTGTAACAGCATGCGTGAGCTTTTACAAAAATAACAATGCGTCGGCCGGGAATCGAACCCGGGTCACCCGCGCAGCAGGTGAGTATTCTATCATGAAACCACCAACGCCATTTGCTTACTCCTGCATTCATGACATGCAATATTGCGGAATAGCACGCAGGTACTTTTCTAAAATAAACGATGCGTCGGCCGGGAATTGAACCCGGGTCACCCGCGTGGCAGGCGAGTATTCTACCACTGAACCACCGACGCCATTTGCTTACTCCTACATTCATGGCATGCAATATTGTGTAACAGCATGCGTGAGCTTTTACAAAAATAACGATGCGTCGGCCGGGAATCGAACCCGGGTAGCCCGCGTGGCAGACGAGTATTCTACACTGAACCACAAATGCCATTTGCTTACTCCTGCATTCATGACATGCAATATTGCGGAATAGCACGCAGGTACTTGTCTAAAATAAACGATTCGTCGGCCGGGAATCGAACCCGGGTCACCCGCGTGGCAGGCGAGTATTCTAATACTGAACTACCGACGCCATTCGCTTGCTCCTGAATTCATGGCATGTATATATAGCGTAAAAGCACGCGTGAGCTTTTCTAAAAATAACGATGCTTTGGCCAGGAATCGAATTCGGGTTAGCCGTGTGGCAGGCGAGTATTCTTCCACGGAACTACTAACGCCATTTGCTTGTTCCTGCACTCATGACATGCAATATTGCGGAATAGTACGCAGGAACTTTTCTACAATAAACGATGCTTCGGCCGGGAATCGAACCCGGATCCCCCGCGTGGCAGGCGAGTATTCTACAACTGAACCACCGACGCCATTTACTTACTCTGGCATTCATGGCAAGCTATATTGCGTAACAGCACGCGTGAGCTTTTTTAAAAATAACGATGCGTCAGGCGCGAATCGAACACGGGTCACCCTTGTGGCAGGCGAGTATTCTACCACTGAACTACCGACGCCATTTGCGTTCTCCTGCTTTCATGGCAAGCATTTATAGCGTAACAGCACGCGTGAGCTTTTCTAAAAATAACGATGCGTCAGCCGGGAAAAGAACCCGGGTCACCCGCGTTGCAGGCGACAATTTTACCACTGAACCACCGACGCCATTTGCTTACTCCGGCATTCATGGCATGCAATATTGCGTAACAGCACGCGTGAGCTTTTATAAAAATAACGATGCGTCGGCCCGGAATCGAGCCCAGGTCAACAGCGTGGCAGGCGAGTATTCTACCACTGAACAACCGACAACATTTGCGTACTCCTGCATGATTGACATGCGATATTGTGGAAAGGCACGCAAGGAAATTTTAAAAAAACACGATGTTTCGGCAGTCAATCGAACCCTGGTCAGCCGCGTGGCAGGCGAGTATTTTACCACTGAACCACCGACGCCAATTGCTTACTCCTGAATTCATGGCATGCAATATTGCGTAACAGCACGCGTGAGCGTTTCTAAAAATAACGATGCGTCAGCCGGGAATGGAACCCGGGTCACCCGCGTGGCAGGCGAGTATTCTACCACTGAACCACCGACGCCATTTGCTTGCTCCTGCGTTCATGGCTTGCATATATAGCGTAACAGCACGCGTTAGCTTTTAGAAAAATAACGGTGCGTCAGCCGGGAATCGAACCCGGGTCACCCGCGTAGCAGGAGAGTATTGTACCACTGAAGCACCGCTGCCATTTGCGTGCTCCTGCATTCATGGCATGCATATATAGCGTAACATCACGCGTGAGTTTTCTAAATATAACAATGCGTCGGCCGGGAATCGAACCTGGGTCACCCGCGTGGCAGCCGAGTATTCTACCACTGAACCACCAACGCCAGTTGCTTACTCCTGCATTCATGACATGGAATTATTCGTAACAACACGTCTGAGCTTCTTCAAAAATAACAATGCGTTGGCCGGGAATCGAACCCGGATCACCCTCGTGGAAGGCGAGTATTCTATCACTGAACCACCAACGCCATCTGCTTGCTCCTGCATTCATGGCATGCAATATTGCGGAATAGCACGTAGGTACTTTTCTAAAATAAACAATGCGTCGGCCGGGAATCGAACCCGGGTCACCCGCGTTGCAGGTGAGTATTCTACCACTGAACCACCGACGCCATTTGCTTACTCCTGCATTCATGGCATGCAATATTGTGTAACAGCATGCGTGAGCTTTTACAAAAATAACAATGCGTCGGCCAGAAATCGAACCCGGGTCACCCGCTTGGCAGGTGAGTATTCTATCATGAAACCACCAATGCCATTTGCTTACTCCTGCATTCATGACATGCAATATTGCGGAATAGCACGCAGGTACTTTTCTAAAATAAACGATGCGTCGGCCGGGAATCGAACCCGGGTCACCCGCGTGGCAGGCGAGTATTCTATCACTGAACCACCGACGCCAATTGCTTACTCCTGCATTCATGGCATGCAATATTGTGTAACAGCATGCGTGAGATTTTCTAAAAGTAACAATGCTTCGGCAGCGATTTAAACACAGGTAACCCGCGTGGCAGGCGAGTATTCTACCACTGAACCACCGAAGCCAATTGCTTACTCCTGCATTCATGGCATGCAATATTGCGTAACAGCACGCGTGAGCGTTTCTAAAAATAACGATGCGTCAGCCGGGAATCGAACCCAGGTCACCCGCGTGGCAGGCGAGTATTCTACCACTGAACCACCGACGCCATTTGCTTGCTCCTGCGTTCATGGCATGCATATACAGCGTAAGAACACGCGTGAGCTTTTTTAAAGATAACGATGCGTCGGCCGTGAAGTGAACCCGGGTCACCCGTGTGGCAGGCGAGCATTCTACCACTGAACGACCGACGCCATTTGCTTACTCCTGCATTCGTAGCATTGCATATTGCGTAACAGCACGCGTGAGCTTTTCTAAAGATAACGATGCATCGGCCGAGAATCGAACTTGGGTCACCCGCGCAGCAGATGAGTATTCTATCACTGAACCACCAACGCCATTTGCTTACTCCTGCATTCATGACATGCAATATTGCGGAATAGCACGCAGGTACTTTTCTAAAATAAACGATGCGTCGGCCGGGAATTGAACCCGGGTCACCCGCGTGGCAGGCGAGTATTCTACCACTGAACCACCAACGCCCTTTGCTTACTCCTGCATTCATGGCATGCAATATTGTGTAACAGCATGCATGATCTTTTACAAAAATAACGATGCGTTGGCCGGGAATCGAACCCGGGTCACCCGCGTGGCAGGCGAGTGTTCTACCACTGAACCACCGACGCCATTTGCTTACTCCTACATTCATGGCATGCAATATTTTGTAACAGCATGCGTGAGCTTTTACAAAAATTACGTTGCGTCGGCCGGGAATCGAACCCGGGTCGCCCGCGTGGCAGACGAGTTTTCTACCACTGAACCACCAACGCCATTTGCTTACTCCTGCATTCTTGACATGCAATATTGTGGAATAGCACGCAGGAACTTTTTTAAAATAAACGATGCGTCGGCCGGGAATCGAACCAGGGTCACGAGTGTGGCAGGCGAGCATTCAACCACTGAACCACCGACGCCATTTGTTTACTGTGGCATTCATGACATGCAATATTGCGTAGCAGCACGTGTGAGCTTTTCTAAAAGTAGCAATACTTCGGCAGGGAATAGAACCCGGGTCACCCGCGTGGCAGGCGAGTATGCTACTACTGAACTACCGACGCCATTTGCTTGCTCCTGCATTCATGGCATGTATATATAGCGTAAAAGCACGCGTGAGCTTTTCTAAAAGTAACAATGCTTCGGCAGCGATTCAAACAGAGGTAACCCGCGTGGCAGGCGAGTATTCTGCCACTGAACCACCGATGCCAATTGCTTACTCCTGCATTCATGGCATGCAATATTGTGTAACAGCATGCGTGAGCTTTTACAAAAATAACGATGCATCGGCCGGGAATCGAACCCGGGTCACCCGCGTGGCAGGCGAGTATTCCACCACTGAACCACCGGCGCCATTTGCTTACTCCTACATTCATGGCATGCAATATTGTGTAACAGCATGCGTGAGCTTTTACAAAAATAACGATGCGTCGGCCGGGGATCGAACCCGGGTTGCCCGCGTGGCAGACGAGTATTCTACCACTGAACCACCAACGCCATTTGCTTACTCCTGCATTCTTGACATGCAATATTGTGGAATAGCACGCAGGAACTTTTTTAAAATAAACGATGCGTCGGCCGGGAATCGAACCAGAGTCACGAGTGTGGCAGGCGAGCATTCTACCACTGAACCACCGACGCCATTTGTTTACTGTGGCATTCATGACATGCAATATTGCGTAACAGCACGTGTGAGCTTTTCTAAAAGTAGCAATGCTTCGGCAGGGAATAGAACCCGGGTCACCCGCGTGGCAGGCGAGTATTCTTCTACTGAACTACCGACGCCATTTGCTTGCTCCTGCATTCATGGCATGTATATATAGCGTAAAAGCACGCGTGATCTTTTCTAAAAATAACGATGCTTCGGCCAGGAATCGAATTCGGGTTACCCGTGTGGCAGGCGAGTATTCTTCCACGGAACTACTGACGCCATTTGCTTGTTCCGGCACTCATGACATGCAATAATGCGGAATAGTACGCAGGAACTTTTCTAAAATAAACGACGCTTCGGCCGCGAATCGAACCCGGATCACCCGCGTGGCAGGCGAGTATTTCACAACTGAACCACCGATGCCATTTGCTTACTCCGGCATTCATGGCAAGCAATATTGCGTAACAGCTTGTGTGAGCTTTTCTAAAAGTAACAATGCTTCGGCAGCGATTTAAACACAGGTAACCCGCGTGGCAGGCGAGTATTCTACCACTGAACCACCGACGCCAATTGCTTACTCCTGCATTCATGGCATGCAATATTGTGTAACAGCATGCGTGAGCTTTTACAAAAATAACGATGAATCGGCCGGGAATCGAACCCGGGTCACCCGCGTGGCAGGCGAGTATTCTACCACTGAACCACCGACGCCATTTGCTTACTCCTACATTCATGGCATGCAATATTGTGTAACAGCATGCGTGAGCTTTTACAAAAATAACAATGCGTCGGCCGGGAATCGAACCCGGGTCACCCGCGCAGCAGGTGAGTATTCTATCATGAAACCACCAACGCCATTTGCTTACTCCTGCATTCATGACATGCAATATTGCGGAATAGCACGCAGGTACTTTTCTAAAATAAACGATGCGTCGGCCGGGAATTGAACCCGGGTCACCCGCGTGGCAGGCGAGTATTCTACCACTGAACCACCGACGCCATTTGCTTACTCCTACATTCATGGCATGCAATATTGTGTAACAGCATGCGTGAGCTTTTACAAAAATAACGATGCGTCGGCCGGGAATCGAACCCGGGTAGCCCGCGTGGCAGACGAGTATTCTACACTGAACCACAAATGCCATTTGCTTACTCCTGCATTCATGACATGCAATATTGCGGAATAGCACGCAGGTACTTGTCTAAAATAAACGATTCGTCGGCCGGGAATCGAACCCGGGTCACCCGCGTGGCAGGCGAGTATTCTAATACTGAACTACCGACGCCATTCGCTTGCTCCTGAATTCATGGCATGTATATATAGCGTAAAAGCACGCGTGAGCTTTTCTAAAAATAACGATGCTTCGGCCAGGAATCGAATTCGGGTTAGCCGTGTGGCAGGCGAGTATTCTTCCACGGAACTACTAACGCCATTTGCTTGTTCCTGCACTCATGACATGCAATATTGCGGAATAGTACGCAGGAACTTTTCTACAATAAACGATGCTTCGGCCGGGAATCGAACCTGGATCCCCCGCGTGGCAGGCGAGTATTCTACAACTGAACCACCGACGCCATTTACTTACTCTGGCATTCATGGCAAGCTATATTGCGTAACAGCACGCGTGAGCTTTTTTAAAAATAACGATGCGTCAGGCGCGAATCGAACACGGGTCACCCGTGTGGCAGGCGAGTATTCTACCACTGAACCACCGACGCCATTTGCGTTCTCCTGCTTTCATGGCAAGCATTTATAGCGTAACAGCACGCGTGAGCTTTTCTAAAAATAACGATGCGTCAGCCGGGAAAAGAACCCGGGTCACCCGCGTTGCAGGCGACAATTTTACCACTGAACCACCGACGCCATTTGCTTACTCCGGCATTCATGGCATGCAATATTGCGTAACAGCACGCGTGAGCTTTTATAAAAATAACGATGCGTCGGCCCGGAATCGAGCCCAGGTCAACAGCGTGGCAGGCGAGTATTCTACCACTGAACAACCGACAACATTTGCGTACTCCTGCATGATTGACATGCGATATTGTGGAAAGGCACGCAAGGAAATTTAAAAAAAACACGATGTTTCGGCAGTCAATCGAACCCTGGTCAGCCGCGTGGCAGGCGAGTATTTTACCACTGAACCACCGACGCCAATTGCTTACTCCTGAATTCATGGCATGCAATATTGCGTAACAGCACGCGTGAGCGTTTCTAAAAATAACGATGCGTCAGCCGGGAATGGAACCCGGGTCACCCGCGTGGCAGGCGAGTATTCTACCACTGAACCACCGACGCCATTTGCTTGCTCCTGCGTTCATGGCTTGCATATATAGCGTAACAGCACGCGTTAGCTTTTAGAAAAATAACGGTGCGTCAGCCGGGAATCGAGCCCGGGTCACCCGCGTAGCAGGAGAGTATTGTACCACTGAAGCACCGCTGCCATTTGCGTGCTCCTGCATTCATGGCATGCATATATAGCGTAACATCACGCGTGAGTTTTCTAAATATAACAATGCGTCGGCCGGGAATCGAACCTGGGTCACCCGCGTGGCAGCCGAGTATTCTACCACTGAACCACCAACGCCAGTTGCTTACTCCTGCATTCATGACATGGAATTATTCGTAACAACACGTCTGAGCTTCTTCAAAAATAACAATGCGTCGGCCGGGAATCGAACCCGGGTCACCCTCGTGGCAGGCGAGTATTCTATCACTGAACCACCAACGCCATCTGCTTGCTCCTGCATTCATGGCATGCAATATTGCGGAATAGCACGTAGGTACTTTTCTAAAATAAACAATGCGTCGGCCGGGAATCGAACCCGGGTCACCCGCGTTGCAGGTGAGTATTCTACCACTGAACCACCGACGCCATTTGCTTACTCCTGCATTCATGGCATGCAATATTGTGTAACAGCATGCGTGAGCTTTTACAAAAATAACAATGCGTCGGCCAGAAATCGAACCCGGGTCACCCGCTTGGCAGGTGAGTATTCTATCATGAAACCACCAATGCCATTTGCTTACTCCTGCATTCATGACATGCAATATTGCGGAATAGCACGCAGGTACTTTTCTAAAATAAACGATGCGTCGGCCGGGAATCGAACCCGGGTCACCCGCGTGGCAGGCGAGTATTCTATCACTGAACCACCGACGCCAATTGCTTACTCCTGCATTCATGGCATGCAATATTGTGTAACAGCATGCGTGAGATTTTCTAAAAGTAACAATGCTTCGGCAGCGATTTAAACACAGGTAACCCGCGTGGCAGGCGAGTATTCTACCACTGAACCACCGAAGCCAATTGCTTACTCCTGCATTCATGGCATGCAATATTGCGTAACAGCACGCGTGAGCGTTTCTAAAAATAACGATGCGTCAGCCGGGAATCGAACCCAGGTCACCCGCGTGGCAGGCGAGTATTCTACCACTGAACCACCGACGCCATTTGCTTGCTCCTGCGTTCATGGCATGCATATACAGCGTAAGAACACGCGTGAGCTTTTTTAAAGATAACGATGCGTCGGCCGTGAAGTGAATCCGGGTCACCCGTGTGGCAGGCGAGCATTCTACCACTGAACGACCGACGCCATTTGCTTACTCCTGCATTCGTGGCATTGCATATTGCGTAACAGCACGCGTGAGCTTTTCTAAAGATAACGATGCATCGGCCGAGAATCGAACTTGGGTCACCCGCGCAGCAGATGAGTATTCTATCACTGAACCACCAACGCCATTTGCTTACTCCTGCATTCATGACATGCAATACTGCGGAATAGCACGCAGGTACTTTTCTAAAATAAACGATGCGTCGGCCGGGAATTGAACCCGGGTCACCCGCGTGGCAGGCGAGTATTCTACCACTGAACCACCAACGCCCTTTGCTTACTCCTGCATTCATGGCATGCAATATTGTGTAACAGCACGCATGATCTTTTACAAAAATAACGATGCGTTGGCCGGGAATCGAACCCGGGTCACCCGCGTGGCAGGCGAGTGTTCTACCACTGAACCACCGACGCCATTTGCTTACTCCTACATTCATGGCATGCAATATTTTGTAACAGCATGCGTGAGCTTTTACAAAAATTACGTTGCGTCGGCCGGGAATCGAACCCGGGTCGCCCGCGTGGCAGACGAGTTTTCTACCACTGAACCACCAACGCCATTTGCTTACTCCTGCATTCTTGACATGCAATATTGTGGAATAGCACGCAGGAACTTTTTTAAAATAAACGATGCGTCGGCCGGGAATCGAACCAGGGTCACGAGTGTGGCAGGCGAGCATTCAACCACTGAACCACCGACGCCATTTGTTTACTGTGGCATTCATGACATGCAATATTGCGTAGCAGCACGTGTGAGCTTTTCTAAAAGTAGCAATACTTCGGCAGGGAATAGATTCCGGGTCACCCGCGTGGCAGGCGAGTATGCTACTACTGAACTACCGACGCCATTTGCTTGCTCCTGCATTCATGGCATGTATATATAGCGTAAAAGCACGCGTGAGCTTTTCTAAAAGTAACAATGCTTCGGCAGCGATTTAAACACAGGTAACCCGCGTGGCAGGCGAGTATTCTGCCACTGAACCACCGATGCCAATTGCTTACTCCTGCATTCATGGCATGCAATATTGTGTAACAGCATGCGTGAGCTTTTACAAAAATAACGATGCATCGGCCGGGAATCGAACCCGGGTCACCCGCGTGGCAGGCGAGTATTCCACCACTGAACCACCGGCGCCATTTGCTTAATCCTACATTCATGGCATGCAATATTGTGTAACAGCATGCGTGAGCTTTTACAAAAATAACGATGCGTCGGCCGGGGATCGAACCCGGGTTGCCCGCGTGGCAGACGAGTATTCTACCACTGAACCACCAACGCCATTTGCTTACTCCTGCATTCTTGACATGCAATATTGTGGAATAGCACGCAGGAACTTTTTTAAAATAAACGATGCGTCGGCCGGGAATCGAACCAGAGTCACGAGTGTGGCAGGCGAGCATTCTACCACTGAACCACCGACGCCATTTATTTACTGTGGCATTCATGACATGCAATATTGCGTAACAGCACGTGTGAGCTTTTCTAAAAGTAGCAATGCTTCGGCAGGGAATAGAACCCGGGTCACCCGCGTGGCAGGTGAGTATTCTTCTACTGAACTACCGACGCCATTTGCTTGCTCCTGCATTCATGGCATGTATATATAGCGTAAAAGCACGCGTGATCTTTTCTAAAAATAACGATGCTTCGGCCAGGAATCGAATTCGGGTTACCCGTGTGGCAGGCGAGTATTCTTCCACGGAACTACTGACGCCATTTGCTTGTTCCGGCACTCATGACATGCAATAATGCGGAATAGTACGCAGGAACTTTTCTAAAATAAACGACGCTTCGGCCGCGAATCGAACCCGGATCACCCGCGTGGCAGGCGAGTATTTCACAACTGAACCACCGATGCCATTTGCTTACTCCGGCATTCATGGCAAGCAATATTGCGTAACAGCTTGTGTGAGCTTTTCTAAAAGTAACAATGCTTCGGCAGCGATTTAAACACAGGTAACCCGCGTGGCAGGCGAGTATTCTACCACTGAACCACCGACGCCAATTGCTTACTCCTGCATTCATGGCATGCAATATTGTGTAACAGCATGCGTGAGCTTTTACAAATATAACGATGAATCGGCCGGGAATCGAACCCGGGTCACCCGCGTGGCAGGCGAGTATTCTACCACTGAACCACCGACGCCATTTGCTTACTCCTACATTCATGGCATGCAATATTGTGTAACAGCATGCGTGAGCTTTTACAAAAATAACGATGCGTCGGCCGGGGATCGAACCTGGGTTGCCCGCGTGGCAGACGAGTATTCTACCACTGAACCACCAACGCCATTTGCTTACTCCTGCATTCTTGACATGCAATATTGTGGAATAGCACGCAGGAACTTTTTTAAAATAAACGATGCGTCGGCCGAGAATCGAACCAGGGTCACGAGTGTGGCAGGCGAGCATTCTAACACTGAACCACCGACGCCATTTGTTTACTGTGGCATTCATGACATGCAATATTGCGTAACAGCACGTGTGAGCTTTTCTAAAAATAACGATGCTTCGGCAGGGAATAGAACCCGGGTCACCCGCGTGGCAGACGAGTATTCTACCACTGAACCACCAACGCCATTTGCTTACTCCTGCATTCTTGACATGCAATATTGTGGAATAGCACGCAGGAACTTTTTTAAATAAACGATGCGTCGGCCGGGAATCGAACCAGGGTCACCAGTGTGGCAGGCGAGCATTCTACCACTGAACCACCGACGCCATTTGTTTACTGTGGCATTCATGACATGCAATATTGCGTAAAGGCACGTGTGAGCTTTTCTAAAAGTAGCAATGCTTCGGCAGGGAATAGAACCCGGGTCACCCGCGTGGCAGGCGAGTATTCTACTACTGAACTACCGACGCCATTTGCTTGCTCCTGCATTCATGGCATGTATATATAGCGTAAAAGCACGCGTGAGGTTTTCTAAAAATAACGATGCTTCGGCCAGGAATCGAATTCGGGTTACCCGTGTGGCAGGCGAGTATTCTTCCACGGAACTACTGACGCCATTTGCTTGTTCCTGCACTCATGACATGCAATAATGCGGAATAGTACGCAGGAACTTTTCTAAAATAAACGATGCTTCGGCCGCGAATCGAACCCGGATCACCCGCGTGGCAGGCGAGTATTTCACAACTGAACCACCGATGCCATTTGCTTACTCCAGCATTCATGGCAAGCAATATTGCGTAACAGCACGTGTGAGCTTTTCTAAAAGTAACAATGCTTCGGCAGCGATTTAAACACAGGTAACCCGCGTGGCAGACGAGTATTCTACCACTGAACCACCAACGCCATTTGCTTACTCCTGCATTCTTGACATGCAATATTGTGGAATAGCACGCAGGAACTTTTTTAAAATAAACGATGCGTCGGCCGGGAATCGAGCCAGGGTCACCAGTGTGGCAGGCGAGTATTCTACCACTGAACCACCGACGCCATTTGCTTACTCCTGCATTCGTGTCATTGAATATTGCGTAACAGCACGCGTGAGCTTTTCTAAAGATAACGATGCGTCGGCCGAGAATCGAATTTGGGTCACCCGCGTGGCAGGCGAGTATTTTACCACTGAAGCACCGACGCAATTTGCTTGCTCCTGCATTCATGGCATGCATAAATAGCGTAACAGCACGCGTTAGCTTTTCGAAAAATAACGATGCGTCAGCCGGGAATTGAACCCGGGTCACCCGCGTGGCAGGAGAGTATTGTACTACTGAACCACCGCTGCCATTTGCGTGCTCCTGCACTCATGGCATGCATATATAGCGTAACATCACGCGTGAGTTTTCTAAATATAACAATGCGTCGGCCGGGAATCGAACCTGGGTCACCCGCGTGGCAGCCGAGTACTCTACCACTGAACCACTAACGCCAGTTGCTTACTCCTGCATTCATGACATGGAATTATTCGTAACAACACGTCTGAGCTTCTTCAAAAATAACAATGCGTCGGCCGGGAATCGAACCCGGGTCACCCGCGTGGCAGGCGAGTATTCTACCACTGAACCACCAACGCCATCTGCTTGCTCCTGCATTCATGGCATGCATATATAGCGTAACAGCATGCATGAGCTTTTCTAAAAATAACAATGCGTCGGCCGGGAATCGAACCCGGGTCACCCGCGTTGCAGGTGAGTATTCTATCACTGAACCACCAACGCCATTTGCTTACTCCTGCATTCATGGCATGCAATATTGTGTAACAGCATGCGTGAGCTTTTACAAAAATAACAATGCATCGGCCGGGAATCGAACCCGGGTCACCCGCTTGGCAGGCGAGTATTCTACCACTGAACCACCGACGCCATTTGCTTACACCTGCATTCATGGCATGCAATATTGTGTAACAGCATGCGTGAGCTTTTACAAAAATAACAACGCGTCGGCCGGGAATCGAACCCGGGTCACCCGCTTGGCATTCGAGTATTCTACCACTGAACCACCGACGCCATTTGCTTACTCCTACATTCATGGCATGCAATATTGTTCAACAGCATGCGTGAGCTTTTAACGATGCGTCGGCCGGGAATCGAACCGGGGTCGCCCGTGTGGTAGACGAGTATTCTACCACTGAACCACCAACGCCATTTGCTTACTCCTGCATTCTTGACATGCAATATTGTGGAATAGCACGCAGGAACTTTTTTAAAATAAACGATGCGTCGGCCGGGAATCGAACCAGGGTCACCAGTGTGGCAGACGAGCATTCTACCACTGAACCACCGACGCCATTTGTTTACTGTGGCATTCATGACATGCAATATTGCGACACAGCACGTGTGAGCTTTTCTAAAAGTAGCAATGCTTCGGCAGGGAATAGAACCCGGGTCACCCGCGTGGCAGGCGAGTATTCTACTACTGAACTACCGACGCCATTTGCTTGCTCCTGCATTTATGGCATGTATATATAGCGTAAAAGCACGCGTGAGCTTTTCTAAAAATAACGATGCTTCGGCCAGGAATCGAATTCGGGTTACCCGTGTGGCAGGCGAGTATTCTTCCACGGAACTACTGACGCCATTTGCTTGTTCCTGCACTCACGACATGCAATATTGCGGAATAATACGCAGGAACTTTTCTAAATAAACGATGCTTCGGCCGGGAATCTAACCCGCGTCACCCGTGTGGCGGGCGAGCATTCTACCACAGAACGACCGACGCCATTTGTTTTCTCCGGCATTCATAACATGCAATATTGCGTAACAGCACGTGTGAGCTTTTCAAAAAGTAACAATGCTTCGGCAGGGAATCGAACCCGGGTCACCCGCGTGGCAGGCGAGTATTCTACCACTGAACCACCGACGCCATTTGCTTACTCCTGCATTCGTGGCATTGAATATTGCGGAACAACACGCGTGAGCTTTTCTAAAGATAACGATGCATCGGCCGAGAATCGAACTTGGGTCACCCGCGCAGCAGATGAGTATTCTATCACTGAACCACCAACGCCATTTGCTTACTCCTGCATTCATGACATGCAATATTGCGGAATAGCACGCAGGTACTTTTCTAAAATAAACGATGCGTCGGCCGGGAATTGAACCCGGGTCACCCGCGTGGCAGGCGAGTATTCTACCACTAAACCACCGACGCCATTTGCTTACTCCTGCATTCATGGCATGCAATATTGTGTAACAGCATGCGTGAGCTTTTACAAAAATAACGATGCGTCGGCCGGGAATCGAACCCGGGTCACCCGCGTGGCAGGCGAGTATTCTACCACTGAACCACCGACGCCATTTGCTTACTCCTGCATTCATGGCATGCAATATATTGTAACAGCATGCGTGAGCTTTTACAAAAATAACGATGCGTCGGCCGGGAATCTAACCCGGGTCGCCCGCGTGGCAGACGAGTATTCTACCACTGAACCACCAACGCCATTTGCTTATTCCTGCATTCTTGACATGCAATATTGTGGAATAGCATGCAGGAACATTTTTAAAATAAAAGATGCGTCGGCCGGGAATTGAACCAGGGTCACCAGTGTGGCAGGCGAGCATTCTACCACTGAACCACCGACGCCATTTGTTTACATTGGCATTCATGACATGCAACATTGCGTAACAGCACGTGTGAGCTTTTCTAAAAGTAGAAATGCTTCGGCAGGGAATACAACCCGGGTCACCTGCGTGGCAGGCGAATATTCTACTACTGAACTACCGACGCCATTTGCTTGCTCCTGCATTCATGGCATGTATATATAGCGTAAAAGCACGCGTGAGCTTTTCTAAAAATAACGATGCTTCGGCCAGGAATCGAATTCGGGTTACCCGCGTGGCAGGCGAGTATTCTTCCACAGAACTACTGACGCCATTTGCTTGTTCCTTCACTCATGACATGCAATATTGCGGAATAGTACGCAGGAACTTTTCTAAAATAAACGATGCTCCGGGCGGGAATCGAACCCGGATCACCCGCGTGGCAGGCGAGTATTCTACAACTGAACCACCGACGCTATTTGCTTACTCCGGCATTCATGGCAAGCAATATTGCGTAACAGCACGCGTGAGCTTTTCTAAAAGTAACAATGCTTCGGCAGCGATTTAAACACAGGTAACCCGCATGGCAGGCGAGTATTCTACCACTGAACCACCGATGCCATTTGCTTACTCCTGCATTCATGGCATGCAATCTTGCCAATCAGCACGCGTGAGCTTTTCTAAAAATAATGATGCGTCAGCCGGGAATGGAACCCGGGTCACCCGCGTGGCAGGCGACAATTTTGCCACTGAACCACCGACGCCATTTGCTTACTCCGGCATTCATGCAATGCAATATTGCGTAACAGCACGCGTGAGCTTTTATAAAAATAGCGATGCGTCGGCCCGGAATCGAGCCCAGGTGAACAGCTTGGCAAACGAGTATTCTACCACTGAACAACCGACACCATTTGCTTAATCCTGCATGATTGACATGCGATAATGTGGAAAGGCACTCAAGAAAATTTTTAAAAAACACGATGTTTCGGCAGAGAATCGAGCCCGAGTCAGCCGCGTGGCAGGCGAGTATTTTACCACTGAACCACCGACGCCAATTGCTTACTCCTGCATTCATGGCATGCAATATTGCGTAACAGCACGCGTGAGCGTTTCTAAAAATAACGATGCGTCAGCCGGGAATCGAACCCGGGTCACCCGCGTGGCAGGCGAGTATTCTACCACTGAACCACCGACGCCATTTGCTTGCTGCTGCGTTCATGGCATGCATATATAGCGTAAGAACACGCGTGAGCTTTTTTAAAGATAACGATTCGTCGGCCATGAATTGAACCCGGATCACCCGTGTGGCAGGCAAGCATTCTACCACTGAACGACCGACGCCATTTCTTTTTTCCGGCATTCATAACATATAATATTGCGTAACAGCACGTGTGAGCTTTTCAAAAAGTAACAACGCTTCGGCAGGGAATCGAACCCGGGTCAGCCGCGTGGCAGGCGAGTATTTTACCACTGAACCACCGACGCCAATTGCTTACTCCTTCATTCATGGCATGCAATATTGCGTACCAGCACGCGAGAGCGTTTCTAAAAATAACGATGCGTCAGCCGGGAATCGAACCCGGATCACCCGCGTGGCAGGCGAGTATTCTATCACTGAACCACCGACGCCATTTGCTTACTCCTGCATTCGTGTCATTGAATATTGCGTAACAGCACGCGTGAACTTTTCTAAAGATAACGATGCGTCGGCCGAGAATCGAATTTGGGTCACCCGCGTGGCAGGCGAGTATTCTACCACTGAAGCACCGACGCAATTTGCTTGCTCCTGCATTCATGGCATGCATATATAGCGTAACATCACGCGTGAGTTTTCTAAATATAACAATGCGTCGGCCAGGAATCGAACCTGGGTCACCCGCGTGGCAGCCGAGTATTCTACCACTGAACCACCAACGCCAGTTGCTTACTCCTGCATTCATGACATGGAATTATTCGTAACAACACGTCTGAGCTTCTTCAAAAATAACAATGCGTCGGCCGGGAATCGAACCCGGGTCACCCGCGCGGCAGGTGAGTATTCTACCACTGAACCACCAACGCCATCTGCTTGCTCCTGCATTCATGGCGTGCATATATAGCGTAACAGCATGCATGAGCTTTTCTAAAAATAACAATGCGTCGGTCGGGAATCAAACCCGGGTCACCCGCGCAGCAGGTGAGTATTCTATCACTGAACCACCAACGCCATTTGCTTACTCCTGCATTCATGACATGCAATATTGCGGAATAGCACGTAGGTACTTTTCTAAAATAAGCAATGCGTCGGCCGGGAATCGAGCCCGGGTCACCCGCGTGGCAGGCGAGTATTCTACCACTGAACCATCGACGCCATTTGCTTACTCCTGCATTCATGGCATGCAATATTGAGTACTGCATGCGTGAGCTTTTACAAAAACAACGATGCATCGGCCGGGAATCGAACCCGGGTCACCCGCGTGGCAGGCGAGTATTCTACCACTGAACCACCGACGCCATTTGCTTACTCCTACATTCATGGCATGCAATATTGTGTAACAGCATGCGTGAGCTTTTACAAAAATAACGATGCGTCGGCCGGGGATCGAACCCGGGTTGCCCGCGTGGCAGACGAGTATTCTACCACTGAACCACCGACTCCATTTGCTTGCTCCTGCGTTCATGGCATGCATATACAGCGTAAGAACACGCGTGAGCTTTTTTAAAGATAACGTTGCGTCGGTCGTGAATTGAACCCGGGTCACCCGTGTGGCAGGCGAGCATTCTACCACTGAACGACAGACGCCATTTGTTTACTGTGGCATTCATGACATGCAACATTGCGTAACAGCACGTGTGAGCTTTTCGAAAAGTAGCAATGCTTCGGCAGGGAATAGAACTCGGGTCACCCGCGTGGCAGGCGAGTATTCAACTACTGAACCACCAACACCATCTGCTTGCTCCTGCAATCTTGACATGCAATATTGCGGAATAGCACTCAGGTACTTTTCTAAAATAAACAATTTGCGGCCGGGAATCGAACCCGGGTCACCCGCGTGGCAGGCGAGTATTCTACCACTGAACCACCGACGCCATTTGCTTGCTCCTGCGTTCATGGCATGCATATATAGCGTAAGAACACGCGTGAGCTTTTTTAAAGATAACGATGCGTCGGCCGTGAATTGAGCCCGGGTCACCCGTGTGGCAGGCGAGCATTCTACCACTGAACGACCGACGCCATTTGTTTTCTCCGGCATTCATAACATGCAATATTGCGTAACAGCACGTGTGAGCTTTTCAAAAAGTAACAATGCTTCGGCAGGGAATCGAACCCGGGTCACCCGCGTGGCAGGCGAGTATTCTACCACTGAACCACCGACGCCATTTGCTGACTCCTGCATTCGTGGCATTGAATATTGCGTAACAGCACGCGGGAGCTTTTCTAAAGATAATGATGCGTCGGCCGAGAATCGAACTTGGGTCACCCGCGTGGCAGGCGAGTATTCTACCACTGAAGCACCGACGCAATTTGCTTGCTCCTGCATTCATGGCATGCATATATAGCGTAACAGCACGCGTTAGCTTTTCGTGAAATAACGATGCGTCAGCCGGGAATCGAACCCGGGTAACCCGCGTGGCAGGAGAGTATTGTACCACTGAACCACCGCTGCCATTTGCTTACTCCTACATTCATGGCATGCAATATTGTGTAACAGCATGCGTGAGCTTTTACAAAAATAACGATGCGTCGGCCGGGAATCGAACCCGGGTCGCCCGCGTGGCAGACAAGTATTCTACCACTGAACCACCAACGCCATTTCCTTACTCCTGAATTCTTGACATGCAATATTGTGGAATAGCATGCAGGAACTTTTTTAAAATAAACGATGCGTCGGCCGGGAATCGAACCAGGGTCACCAGTGTGGCAGGCGAGCGTTCTTCAACTGAACCACCGACGCCATTTGTTTACTGTGGCATTCATGACATGCAATATTGCGTAACAGCACGTGTGAGCTTTTCGAAAAGTAGCAATGCTTCGGCAGGGAATAGAACCCGGGTCACCCGCGTGGCAGGCGAGTATTCTACTACTGAACTACCGACGCAATTTGCTTGCGCCTGCATTCATGGCATGTATATATAGCGTAAAAACACGCGTGAGCTTTTCTAAAAATAACGATGCTCCGGCCAGGAATCGAATTCGGGTTACCCGCGTGGCAGGCGAGTATTCTTCCATGGAACTACTGACGCCATTTGCTTGTTCCTGCACTCATGACATGCAATATTGCGGAATAGTACGCACGAACTTTTCTAAAATAAAAGATGCTTCGGCCGGGAATGGAACCCGGATCACCCGCGTGGCAGGCGAGTATTCTACAACTGAACCACCGACGCCATTTGCTTACTCCGGCATTCATGGCAAGCAATATTGCATAACTGCACGCGTGAGCTTTTCTAAAAGTAACAATGCTTCGGCAGCGATTTAAACACAGGTAACCCGCGTGGCAGGCGAGTATTCTACCACTGAACGACCGACGTCTTTTGATTTCTCCTGCTTTCATGGCAAGCATATATAGCGTAACAGCACGGGTGAGTTTTTCTAAAAATAACGATGCGTCAGCCGGGAATAGAACCCGGGTCACCCGCGTGGCAGGCGACAATTTTACCACTGAACCACCGACGCAATTTGCTTCCTCTGGCATTCATGGCATGCAATATTGCGTAACAGCACGCGTGAGCTTTTATAAAATTAGCGATGCGTCGGCCCGGAATCGAGCCCAGGTCAACAGCGTGGCAGGCGAGTATTCTACCACTGAACAACCGACACCATTTGCTTACTCCTGCATTCGTGTCATTGAATATTGCGTAACAGCACGCGTGAGCTTTTCTAAAGATAACGATGCGTCGGCCGAGAATCGAACTTGGGTCACCCGCGTGGCAGGCGAGTATTCTACCACTGAAGCACCGACGCAATTTGCTTGCTCCTGCATTCATGGCATGCATATATAGCGTAACAGCATGCGTTAGGTTTTCGTAAAATAACGATGCGTCAGCCGGGAATCGAACCCGGGTCACCCGCGTGGCAGGAGAGTATTGTACCACTGAACCACCGCTGCCATTTGCGTGCTCCTGCATTCATGGCATGCATATATAGCGTAACATCACGCGTGAGTTTTCTAAATATAAATATGCGTCGGCCGGGAATCGAACCTGGGTCACCCGCGCAGCAGGTGAGTATTCTATCACTGAACCACCGACGCCATTTGCTTACTCCTGCATTCATGGCATGCAATATTTTGTAACAGCATGCGTGAGCTTTTTCGAAAATAACAATGCTTCGGCCGGGAATGGAACCCGGATCACCCGCGTGGCAGGCGAGTATTCTACAACTGAACCACCGACGCCATTTGCTTACTCTGGCATTCATGGCATGCAATATTGCGTAACAGCACGCGTGAGCTTTTATAAAATTAGCGATGCGTCGGCCCGGAATCGAGCCCAGGTCAACAGCGTGGCAGGCGAGTATTCTACCACTGAACAACCGACACCATTTGCTTACTCCTGCATTCGTGTCATTGAATATTGCGTAACAGCACGCGTGAGCTTTTCTAAAGATAACGATGCGTCGGCCGAGAATCGAACTTGGGTCACCCGCGTGGCAGGCGAGTATTCTACCACTGAACCACCAACGCCAGTTGCTTACTCCTGCATTCATGACATGGATTTATTCGTAACAACACGTCTGAGCTTCATCAAAAATAACAATGCGTCGGCCGCGAATCGAACCCGGGTCACCCGCGCGGCAAGCGAGTATTATACCACTGAACCACCAACGCCATCTGCTTGCTCCTGCATTCATGGCATGCATATATAGCGTAACAGCATGCATGAGTTTTTCTAAAAATAACAATGCGTCGGCCGGGAATCAAACCCGGGTCACCCGCGCAGCAGGTGAGTATTCTATCACTGAACCACCGACGCCATTTGCTTACTCCTGCATTCATGGCATGCAATATTTTGTAACAGCATGCGTGAGCTTTTTCGAAAATAACAATGCGTCGGCCGGGAATCTAACCCGGGTCGCCCGCGTGGCAGACGAGTATTCTACCACTGAACCACCAACGCCATTTGCTTACTCCTGCATTCTTGACATGCAATATTGTGGAATAGCACGCAGGAACTTTTTTAAAATAAACGATGCGTCGGCCGGGAATCGAACCAGGGTCACCAGTGTGGCAGGCGAGCATTCTACCACTGAACCACCGACGCCATTTGTTTACTGTGGCATTCATGACATGCAATATTGCGTAACAGCACGTGTGAGCTTTTCTAAAAGTAGATGCTTCGGCAGGGAATAGAACCCGGGTCACCCACGTGGCAGGCGAGTATTCACTACTGAACCACCAACGCCATCTGCTTGCTCCTGCATTTTTGACATGCAATATTGCAGAATAGCACTCAGGTACTTTTCTAAAATAAACGATGCGTCGGCCGGGAATCGAACCCGGGTCACCCGCGTGGCAGGCGAATATTCTACTACTGAACTACCGACGCCATTTGCTTGCTCCTGCATTCATGGCATGTATATATAGCGTAAAAGCACGCGTGCGCTTTTCTAAAAATAACAATGCTTCGGCCAGGAATCGAATTCGGGTTACCCGTGTGGCAGGCGAGTATTCTTTCACGGAACTACTGACGCCATTTGCTTGTTCCTGCACTCATGACATGCAATATTGCGGAATAGTACGCAGGAACTTTTCTAAAATAAACGATGCTTCGGCCGGGAATCGAACTTGGATCACGCGCGTGGCAGGCGAGTATTTCACAACTGAACCACCGACGCCATTTGCTTACTCCGGCATTCATGGCAAGCAATATTGCGTAACAGCACGTGTGAGCTTTTCTAAAAGTAACAATGCTTCGGCAGCGATTCAAACACAGGTAAACCACGTGGCAGGCGAGTATTCTACCACTGAACCACCGACGCCAATTGCTTACTCCAGCATTCATGGCATGCAATATTGCGTAACAGCACGCGTGAGCGTTTCTAAAAATAACGATGCGTCAGCCGGGAATTGAACCCGGGTCACCCGTGTGGCAGGCGAGTATTTTACCACTGAACCACCGACGCCATTTGCTTACTCCGGCATTCATGGCATGCAATATTGCGAATCAGCACGCATGAGCTTTTACAAAAATAACGATGCGTCGGCCGGGGATCGAACCCGGGTTGCCCGCGTGGCAGACGAGTATTCTACCACTGAACCACCAACGCCATTTGCTTACTCCTGCATTCTTGACATGCAATATTGTGGAATAGCACGCAGGAACTTTTTTAAAATAAACGATGCGTCGGTCGGGAATCGAACCAGGGTCACCAGTGTGGCAGGCGAGCATTCTACCACTGAACCACCGACGCCATTTGTTTACTGTGGCATTCATGACATGCAACATTGCGTAACAGCACGTGTGAGCTTTTCGAAAAGTAGCAATGCTTCGGCAGGGAATAGAACTCGGGTCACCCGCGTGGAAGGCGAGTATTCAACTACTGAACCACCAACGCCATCTGCTTGCTCCTGCATTCTTGACATGCAATATTGCGGAATAGCACTCAGGTACTTTTCTAAAATAAACAATTTGCGGCCGGGAATCGAACCCGGGTCACCCGCGTGGCAGGCGAGTATTCTACCACTGAACCACCGACGCCATTTGCTTGCTCCTGCGTTCATGGCATGCATATATAGCGTAAGAACACGCGTGAGCTTTTTTAAAGATAACGATGCGTCGGCCGTGAATTGAGCCCGGGTCACCCGTGTGGCAGGCGAGCATTCTACCACTGAACGACCGACGCCATTTGTTTTCTCCGGCATTCATAACATGCAATATTGCGTAACAGCACGTGTGAGCTTTTCAGAAAGTAACAATGCTTCGGCAGGGAATCGAACCCGGGTCACCCGCGTGGCAGGCGAGTATTCTACCACTGAACCACCAACGCCATTTGCTGACTCCTGCATTCGTGGCATTGAATATTGCGTAACAGCACGCGGGAGCTTTTCTAAAGATAACGATGCGTCGGCCGAGAATCGAACTTGGGTCACCCGCGTGGCAGGCGAGTATTCTACCACTGAAGCACCGACGCAATTTGCTTGCTCCTGCATTCATGGCATGCATATATAGCGTAACATCACGCGTTAGCTTTTCGTAAAATAACGATGCGTCAGCCGGGAATCGAACCCGGGTCACCCGCGTGGCAGGAGAGTATTGTACCACTGAACCACCGCTGCCATTTGCTTACTCCTACATTAATGGCATGCAATATTGTGTAACAGCATGCGTGAGCTTTTACAAAAATAACGATGCGTCGGCCGGGAATCGAACCCGGGTCGCCCGCGTGGCAGACAAGTATTCTACCACTGAACCACCAACGCCATTTCCTTACTCCTGCATTCTTGACATGCAATATTGTGGAATAGCATGCAGGAACTTTTTTAAAATAAACGATGCGTCGGCCGGGAATCGAACCAGGGTAACCAGTGTGGCAGGCGAGCGTTCTTCCACTGAACCACCGACGCCATTTGTTTACTGTGGCATTCATGACATGCAATATTGCGTAACAGCACGTGTGAGCTTTTCGAAAAGTAGCAATGCTTCGGCAGGGAATAGAACCCGGGTCACCCGCGTGGCAGGCGAGTATTCTACTACTGAACTACCGACGCAATTTGCTTGCGCCTGCATTCATGGCATGTATATATAGCGTAAAAGCACGCGTGAGCTTTTCTAAAAGTAACAATGCTTCAGCAGCAATTTAAACACAGGTAACCCGCGTGGCAGGCGAGTATTCTACCACTGAACCACCGACGTCATTTGCTTTCTCCTGCTTTCATGGCAAGCATATATAGCGTAACAGCACGGGTGAGTTTTTCTAAAAATAACGATGCGTCAGCCAGGAATAGAACCCGGGTCACCCGCGTGGCAGGCGACAATTTTACCACTGAACCACCGACGCAATTTGCTTACTCCGGCATTCATGGCATGCAATATTGCGTAACAGCACGCGTGAGCTTTTATAAAAATAGCGATGCGTCGGCCCGGAATCGAGCCAAGGTCAACAGCGTGGCAGGCGAGTATTCTACCATTGAACAACCGACACCATTTGCTCACTCCTGCATGATTGACATGCGATATTGTGGAAAGGCACGCAAGAAAATTTTTAAAAAACTCGATGTTTCGGCCGGGAATCGAACCCGGGTCACCCGCGTGGCAGGCGAGTATTCTGCCACTGAACCACCGACGCCATTTGCTTGCTCCTGCGTTCATGGCATGCATATATAGCGTAAGAACACGCGTGAGCTTTTTTAAAGATAACGATGCGTCGGCCGTGAATTGAACCCGGGACACCCGTGTGGCAGGCGAGCATTCTACCACTGAACGACCGACGCCATTTGTTTTCTCCGGCATTCATAACATGCAATATTGCGTAACAGCACGTGTGAGCTTTTCAAAAAGTAACAATGCTTCGGCAGTGAATCGAACCCGGGTCACCCGCGTGGCAGGCGAGTATTCTACCACTGAACCACCGACGCCATTTGCTTACTCCTGCATTCGTGTCATTGAATATTGCGTAACAGCACGAGTGAGCTTTTCTAAAGATAACGATGCGTCGGCCGAGAATCGAACTTGGGTCACCCGTGTGGCAGGCGAGTATTCTACCACTGAAGCACCGACGCAATTTGCTTGCTCCTGCATTCATGGCATGCATATATAGCGTAACAGCACGCTTTAGCTTTTCGTAAAGTAACGATGCGTCAGCCGGGAATCGAACCCGGGTCACCCGCGTGGCAGGAGAGTATTGTACCACTGAACCACCGCTGCCATTTGCGTGCTCCTGCATTCATGGCATGCATATATAGCGTAACATCACGCGTGAGTTTTCTAAATATAAATATGCGTCGGCCGGGAATCGAACCTGGGTCACCCGCGTGGAAGCCGAGTATTCTACCACTGAACCACCAACGCCATTTGCTGACTCCTGCATTCGTGGCATTGAATATTGCGTAACAGCACGCGGGAGCTTTTCTAAAGATAACGATGCGTCGGCCGAGAATCGAACTTGGGTCACCCGCGTGGCAGGCGAGTATTCTACCACTGAAGCACCGACGCAATTTGCTTGCTCCTGCATTCATGGCATGCATATATAGCGTAACATCACGCGTTAGCTTTTCGTAAAATAACGATGCGTCAGCCGGGAATCGAACCCGGGTCACCCGCGTGGCAGGAGAGTATTGTACCACTGAACCACCGCTGCCATTTGCTTACTCCTACATTAATGGCATGCAATATTGTGTAACAGCATGCGTGAGCTTTTACAAAAATAACGATGCGTCGGCCGGGAATCGAACCCGGGTTGCCCGCGTGGCAGACGAGTATTCTACCACTGAACCACCAACGCCATTTGCTTACTCCTGCATTCTTGACATGCAATATTGTGGAATAGCACGCAGGAACTTTTTTAAAATAAACGATGCGTCGGCCGAGAATCGAACCAGGGTCACGAGTGTGGCAGGCGAGCATTCTAACACTGAACCACCGACGCCATTTGTTTACTGTGGCATTCATGACATGCAATATTGCGTAACAGCACGTGTGAGCTTTTCTAAAAATAACGATGCTTCGGCAGGGAATAGAACCCGGGTCACCCGCGTGGCAGACGAGTATTCTACCACTGAACCACCAACGCCATTTCCTTACTCCTGCATTCTTGACATGCAATATTGTGGAATAGCATGCAGGAACTTTTTTAAAATAAACGATGCGTCGGCCGGGAATCGAACCAGGGTCACCAGTGTGGCAGGCGAGCGTTCTTCCACTGAACCACCGACGCCATTTGTTTACTGTGGCATTCATGACATGCAATATTGCGTAACAGCACGTGTGAGCTTTTCGAAAAGTAGCAATGCTTCGGCAGGGAATAGAACCCGGGTCACCCGCGTGGCAGGCGAGTATTCTACTACTGAACTACCGACGCAATTTGCTTGCGCCTGCATTCATGGCATGTATATATAGCGTAAAAGCACGCGTGAGCTTTTCTAAAAGTAACAATGCTTCAGCAGCAATTTAAACACAGGTAACCCGCGTGGCAGGCGAGTATTCTACCACTGAACCACCGACGTCATTTGCTTTCTCCTGCTTTCATGGCAAGCATATATAGCGTAACAGCACGGGTGAGTTTTTCTAAAAATAACGATGCGTCAGCCAGGAATAGAACCCGGGTCACCCGCGTGGCAGGCGACAATTTTACCACTGAACCACCGACGCAATTTGCTTACTCCGGCATTCATGGCATGCAATATTGCGTAACAGCACGCGTGAGCTTTTATAAAAATAGCGATGCATCGGCCCGGAATCGAGCCAAGGTCAACAGCGTGGCAGGCGAGTATTCTACCATTGAACAACCGACACCATTTGCTCACTCCTGCATGATTGACATGCGATATTGTGGAAAGGCACGCAAGAAAATTTTTAAAAAACTCGATGTTTCGGCCGGGAATCGAACCCGGGTCACCCGCGTGGCAGGCGAGTATTCTACCACTGAACCACCGACGCCATTTGCTTGCTGCTGCGTTCATGGCATGCATATATAGCGTAAGAACACGCGTGAGCTTTTTTAAAGATAACGATGCGTCGGCCGTGAATTGAACCCGGGACACCCGTGTGGCAGGCGAGCATTCTACCACTGAACGACCGACGCCAATTGTTTTCTCCGGCATTCATAACATGCAATATTGCGTAACAGCACGTGTGAGCTTTTCAAAAAGTAACAATGCTTCGGCAGTGAATCGAACCCGGGTCACCCGCGTGGCAGGCGAGTATTCTACCACTGAACCACCGACGCCATTTGCTTACTCCTGCATTCGTGTCATTGAATATTGCGTAACAGCACGAGTGAGCTTTTCTAAAGATAACGATGCGTCGGCCGAGAATCGAACTTGGGTCACCCGTGTGGCAGGCGAGTATTCTACCACTGAAGCACCGACGCAATTTGCTTGCTCCTGCATTCATGGCATGCATATATAGCGTAACAGCACGCTTTAGCTTTTCGTAAAGTAACGATGCGTCAGCCGGGAATCGAACCCGGGTCACCCGCGTGGCAGGAGAGTATTGTACCACTGAACCACCGCTGCCATTTGCGTGCTCCTGCATTCATGGCATGCATATATAGCGTAACATCACGCGTGAGTTTTCTAAATATAAATATGCGTCGGCCGGGAATCGAACCTGGGTCACCCGCGTGGAAGCCGAGTATTCTACCACTGAACCACCAACGCCAGTTGCTTACTCCTGCATTCATGACATGGAATTATTCGTAACAACACGTCTGAGCTTCTTCAAAAAATAACAATGCGTCGGCCGGGAATCGAACCCGGGTCACCCGCGCGGAAGGCGAGTATTCTACCACTAAACCACCAACGCCATCTGCTTGCTCCTGCATTCATGGCATGCATATATAGCGTAACAGCATGCATGACCTTTTCTAAAAATAATGCGTCGGCCGGGAATCAAACCCGGGTCACCCGCGCGGCAGGCGAGTATTCTACCACTGAACCACCAACGCCATCTGCTTGCTCCTGCATTCATGGCATGCATATATAGCGTAACAGCATGCATGAGTTTTTAAAAAAAACAATGCGTCGGCCGGGAATCAAACCCGGGTCACCCGCGCAGCAGGTGAGTATTCTATCACTGAACCACCGACGCCATTTGCTTACTCCTGCATTCATGGCATGAAATATTTTGTAACAGCATGCGTGAGCTTTTGCGAAAATAACAATGCATCGGCCGGGAATCTAACCCGGGTCGCCCGCGTGGCAGACGAGTATTCTACCACTGAACCACCAACGCCATTTGCTTACTCCTGCATTCTTGACATGCAATATTGTGGAATAGCACGCAGGAACTTTTTTAAAATAAACGATGCTCGGCCGGAAATCGAACCAGGGGCACCAGTGTGGCAGGCGAGCATTCTACTACTGAACCACCGACGCCATTTGTTTACTGTGGCATTCATGACATGCAATATTGCGTAACAGCACTTGTGAGCTTTTCTAAAAGTAGATGCTTCGGCAGGGAATAGAACCCGGGTCACCCGCGTGGCAGGCGAGTATTCTACTACTGAAACACCAACGCCATCTGCTTGCTCCTGCATTTTTGACATGCAATATTGCAGAATAGCACTCAGGTACTTTTCTTAAATAAACGATGCGTCGGCCAGGAATCGAACCCGGGTCACCCGCGTGGCAGGCGAGTATTCTACCACTGAACCACCGACGCCATTTGCTTGCTCCTGCATTCATGGCATGTATATATAGCGTAAAAGCACGCGTGAGCTTTTATAAAAATAACGATGCTTCGGCCAGGAATCGAATTCGGGTTACCCGTGTGGCAGGCGAGTATTCTTCCACGGAACTACTGACGCCATTTGCTTGTTCCTGTACTCATGACATGCCATATTGCAAAATAGTACGCAGGAACGTTTTTAAAATAAAAGATGCGTCGGCCAGGAATCGAATCAGGGTCACCAGTGTGGCAGGCGAGCATTCTACCACTGAACCACCGACGCCATTTGTTTACATTGGCATTCATGATATGCATGCAATATTGCGTAACAGCACGTGTGAGCTTTTCTAAAAGTAGCAATGCTTCGGCAGGGAATGGAACCCGGGTCACCCGCGTGGCAGGCGAATATTCTACTACTGAACTACCGACGCCATTTGCTTGCTCCTGCATTCATGGCATGTATATATAGCGTAAAAGCACGCGTGCGCTTTTCTAAAAATAACAATGCTCCGGCCAGGAATCGAATTCGGGTTACCCGTGTGGCAGGCGAGTATTCTTTCACGGAACTACTGACGCCATTTGCTTGTTCCGGCACTCATGACATGCAATATTGCGGAATAGTACGCAGGAACTTTTCTAAAATAAATGATGCTTCGGCCGGGAATCGAACCCGGATCACCCGCGTGGCAGGCGAGTATTTCACAACTGAACCACCGACGCCATTTGCTTACTCCGGCATTCATGGCAAGCAATATTGCGTAACAGCACGTGTGAGCTTTTCTAAAAGTAACAATGCTTCGGCAGCGATTCAAACACAGGTAAACCACGTGGCAGGCGAGTATTCTACCACTGAACCACCGACGCCAATTGCTTACTCCTGCATTCATGACATGCAATATTGCGTAACAGCACGCGTGAGCGTTTCTAAAAATAACGATGCGTCAGCCGGGAATCGAACCCGGGTAACCCGCGTGGCAGGCGAGTATTCTACCACTGAACCACCGACGCCATTTGCTTGCTCCTGCGTTCATGGCATGCTTATATGGCGTAAGAACACGCGTGAGCTTTTTTAAAGATAACGATGCGGCGGCCGTGAATTGAACCCGGGTCACCCGTGTGGCAGGCGAGGATTCTACCACTGAACGACCGACGCCATTTGTTTTTTCCGGCATTCATAACTTGCAATATTGCGTAACAGCGTGTGTGAGCTTTTCAAAAAGTAACAATGCTTCGGCAGGGAATAGAACCCGGGTCACCCGCGTGGCAGGCGAGTATTCTACATCTGAACCACCGACGCCATTTGCTTACTCCTGCATTCGTGGCATTGAATATTGCGTAACAGCACGCGTGAGCTTTTCTAAAGATAACGATGCGTCGGCCGAGAATCGAACTTGTGTCACCCGCGCAGCAAGTGAGTATTCTATCCCTGAACCACCAACGCCATTTGCTTACTCCTGCATTCATGACATGCAATATTGCGGAATAGCACGCAGGTACTTTTCTAAAATAAATGATGCGTCGGCCGGGAATCGAATTCGGGTCACCCGCGTGGCAGGCGAGTATTCTACCACTGAACCACCGACGCCATTTGCTTACTCCTGCATTCATGGCATGCAATATTGTGTAACAGCATGCGTGAGCTTTTACAAAAATAACGATGCGTCAGCCGGGAATCGAACCCGTGTCACCCGCGTGGCAGGCGAGTATTCTACCACTGAACCACCGACGCCATTTGCTTACTCCTACATTCATGGCATGCAATATTGTGTAACAGCATGCGTGAGCTTTTACAAAAATAACGATGCGTCGGCCGGGAATCGAACCCGGGTCGCCCGCGTGGCAGACGAGTATTCTACCACTGAACCACCAACGCCATTTGCTTCCTCCTGCATTCTTGACATGCAATATTGTGGAATAGCACGCAGGAACATTTTTAAAATAAACGATGCGTCGGCCGTGAATCGAACCAGGGTCACCAGTGTGGCAGGCGAGCATTCTACCACTGAACCACCGACGCCATTTGTTTACTGTGGCATTCATGACATGCAATATTGCGTAACAGCACGTGTGAGCTTTTCTAAAAGTAGCAATGCTTCGGCAGGGAATAGAACCCGGGTCGCTCGCGTGGCAGACGAGTACTATACCACTGAACCACCAAGGCCATTTGCTTACTGCTGCATTCTTGACATGCAATATTGTGGAATAGCATGCAGGAACTTTTTTAAAATAAAAGATGCGTCGGCCAGGAATCGAACCAGGGTCACCAGTGTGGCAGGCGAGCATTCTATCACTGAACCACCGACGCCATTTGTTTACATTGGCATTCATGACATGTAATATTGCGTAACAGCACGTGTGAGCTTTTCTAAATGTAGCAATGCTTCAGCAGGGAATAGAACCCGGGTCACCCGCGTGGCAGGCGAATATTCTACTACTGAACTACCGACGCCATTTGCTTGCTCCTGCATTCATGGCATGTATATATAGCGTAAAAGCACGCGTGAGCTTTTCTAAAAATAACAATGCTTCGGCCAGGAATCGAATTCGGGTTACCCGTGTGGCAGGCGAGTATTCTTCCATGGAACTACTGACGCCATTTGCTTGTTCCTGCACTCATGACATGCAATATTGCGGAATAGTACGCAGGAACTTTTCTAAAATAAACGATGCTTCGGCCGGGAATGGAACCCGGATCACCCGCGTGGCAGGCGAGTATTTCACAACTGAACCACCGACGCCATTTGCTTACTCCGGCATTCATGGCAAGCAATATTGCGTAACAGCACGTGTGAGCTTTTTTAAAAGTAACAATGCTTCGGCAGCGATTCAAACACAGGTAACCCACGTGGCAGGCGAGTATTCTACCACTGAACCACCGACGCCATTTGCTTACTCCTGCATTCGTGGCATTGAATATTGCGTAACAGCACGGGTGAGCTTTTCTAAAGATAACGATGCGTCGGCCGAGAATCGAACTTGGGTCACCCGCGTGGCAGGCGAGTATTCTACCACTGAAGCACCGACGCAATTTGCTTGCTCCTGCATTCATGGCATGCATATATAGCGTAACAGCGCGCGTGAGCTTTTCTGATAATAACGATGCGTCAGCCGGGATTCGAACCCGGGTCACCCGCGTGGCAGAGAGAATTTTACCACTGAACCACCGACGCCATTTGCTTACTCCTGCATTTGAGGCATGCATATATAGCGGAATAGCACGCAGGTACTTTTCTAAAATAAACGATGCGTCGGCCGGGAATCGAACCCGGGTTACCCGTGTGGCAGGCGAGTATTCTTCCATGGAACTCCAGACGCCATTTGCTTGTTCCTGTACTCTTGACATGAAATATTGCGGAATAGTACGCAGGAACGTTTTTAAAATAAAAGATGCGTTGGCCAGGGATCGAACCAGGGTCACCAATGTGGCAGGCGCGCATTCTACCACTGAACAACCGACGCCATTTGTTTACATTCGCATTCATGACATGCGATATTGCGTAACAGCACGTGTGAGCTTTTCTAAAAGTAGCAATGCTTCGGCAGGGAATAGAACCCGGGTCACCCGCGTGGCAGGCAAATATTCTACTACTGAACTACCGACGCCATTTGCTTGCTCCTGCATTAATGGCATGTATATATAGCGTAAAAGCAGGCGTGAGCTTTTCTAAAAATAACGATGCTTCGGCCAGGAATCGAATTCGGGTTACCCGTGTGGCAGGCGAGTATTTTTCCACGGAACTACTGACGCCATTTGCTTGTTCCTGCACTCATGACATGCAATATTGCGGAATAGTACGCAGGAACTTTTCTAAAATAAACGATGCTTCGGCCGGGAATCAAACCCGGATCACCCGCGTGACAGGCGAGTATTTCACAACTGAACCACCGACGCCATTTGCTTACTCCGGCATTCATGGCAAGCAATATTGCGTAACAGCACGTGTGAGCTTTTCTAAAAGTAACAATGCTTCGGCAGCGATTCAACCACAGGTAACCCACGTGGCAGGCGAGTATTCTACCACTGAACCACCGACGCCAATTGCTTACTCCTGCATTCATGGCCTGCAATATTGCGTAACAGCACGCGTGAGCGTTTCTAAAAATAACGATGCGTCAGCCGGGAATCGAACCCGGGTCACCCGCGTGGCAGGCGAGTATTCTACCACTGAACCACCGACGCCATTTGCTTGCTCCTGCGTTCATGGCATGCTTATATGGCGTAAGAACACGCGTGAGCTTTTTTAAAGATAACGATGCGTCGGCCGTGAATTGAACCCGGGTCACCCGTGTGGCAGGCGAGGATTCTACCACTGAACGACCGACGCCATTTGTTTTTTCCGGCATTTATAACTTGCAATATTGCGTAACATCGTGTGTGAGCTTTTCAAAAAGTAACAATGCTTCGGCAGGGAATAGAACCCGGGTCACCCGCGTGGCAGGCGAGTATTCTACATCTGAACCACCGACGCCATTTGCTTACTCCTGCATTCGTGGCATTGAATATTGCGTAACAGCACGCGTGAGCTTTTCTAAAAATAACGATGCGTCGGTCGAGAATCGAACTTGGGTCACCCGCGCAGCAGGTGAGTATTCTATCCCTGAACCACCAACGCCATTTGCTTACTCCTGCATTCATCACATGCAATATTGCGGAATAGCACGCAGGTACTTTTTTAAAATAAATGATGCGTCGACCGGGAATCGAACCCGGGTCACCCGCGTGGCAGGCGAGTATTCTACCACTGAACCACCGACGCCATTTGCTTACTCCTGCATTCATGTCATGCAATATTGTGTAACAGCATGCGTGAGCTTTTACAAAAATAACGATGCGTCGGCCGGGAATCAAACCCGGGTCACCCGCGTGGCAGGCGAGTATTCTACTTGTGAACCACCGACGCCATTTGCTTACTCCTACATTCATGGCATGCAATATTGTGTAACAGCATGCGTGAGCTTTTACAAAAATAACGATGCGTCGGCCGGGAATCAAACCCGGGTCGCCCGCGTGGCAGACGAGTATTCTACCACTGAACCACCAACGCCATTTGCTTCCTCCTGCATTCTTGACATGCAATATTGTGGAATAGCACGCAGGAACGTTTTTAAAATAAACGATGCGTCGGCCGGGAATCGAACCAGGGTCACCAGTGTGGCAGGCGAGCATTCTACCACTGAACCACCGACGCCATTTGTTCACTGTGGCATTCATGACATGCAATATTGCGTAACAGCACGTGTGAGCTTTTCTAAAAGTAGCAATGCTTCGGCAGGGAATAGAACCCGGGTCGCTCGCGTGGCAGACGAGTACTATACCACTGAACCACCAAGGCCGTTTGCTTACTGCTGCATTCTTGACATGCAATATTGTGAAATAGCATGCAGGAACTTTTTTAAAATAAAAGATGCGTCGGCCAGGAATCGAACCAGGGTCACCAGTGTGGCAGGCGAGCATTCTATCACTGAACCACCGACGCCATTTGTTTACATTGGCATTCATGACATGTAATATTGCGTAACAGCACGTGTGAGCTTTTCTAAATGTAGCAATGCTTCGGCAGGGAATAGAACCCGGGTCACCCGCGTGGCAGGCGAATATTCTACTACTTAACTACCACGCCATTTGCTTGCTCCTGCATTCATGGCATGTATATATAGCGTAAAAGCACGCGTGAGCTTTTCTAAAAATAACGATGCTTCGGCCAGGAATCGAATTCGGGTTACCCGTGTGGCAGGCGAGTATTCTTCCACGGAACTACTGACGCCATTTGCTTGTTCCTGCACTCATGACATGCAATATTGCGGAATAGTATGCAGGAACTTTTCTGAAATAAACGATGCTTCGGCCGGGAATCGAACCCGGATCACCCGCGTGGCAGGCGAGTATTTCACAACTGAACCACCGACGCCATTTGCTTACTCCGGCATTCATGGCAAGCAATATTGCGTAACAGCACGTGTGAGCTTTTTTAAAAGTAACAATGCTTCGGCAGCGATTCAAACACAGGTAACCCACGTGGCAGGCGAGTATTCTACCACTGAACCACCGACGCCATTTGCTTACTCCTGCATTCGTGGCATTGAATATTGCGTAACAGCATGGGTGAGCTTTTCTAAAGATAACGATGCGTCGGCCGAGAATCGAACTTGGGTCACCCGCGTGGCAGGCGAGTATTCTACCACTGAAGCACCGACGCAATTTCCTTGCTCCTGCATTCATGGCATGCATATATAGCGTAACAGCACGCGTGAGCTTTTCTGATAATAACGATGCGTCAGCCGGGATTTGAACCCGGGTCACCCGCGTGGCAGAGAGAATTTTACCACTGAACCACCGACGCCATTTGCTTACTCCTGCATTTGTGGCATGCATATATAGCGGAATAGCACGCAGGTACTTTTCTAAAATAAACGATGCGTCGGCCGGGAATCGAACCCGGGTTACCCGTGTGGCAGGCGAGTATTCTTCCACGGAACTCCTGACGCCATTTGCTTGTTCCTGTACTCTTGACATGCAATATTGCGGAATAGTACGCAGGAACGTTTTTAAAATAAAAGATGCGTTGGCCAGGAATCGAACCAGGGTCACCAGTGTGGCAGGCGCGCATTCTACCACTGAACAACCGACGCCATTTGTTTACATTGGCATTCATGACATGCAATATTGCGTAACAGCACGTGTGAGCTTTTCTAAAAGTAGCAATGCTTCGGCAGGGAATAGAACCCGGGTAACCCGCGTGGGAGGCGAATATTCTACTACTGAACTACCGACGCCATTTGCTTGCTCCTGCATTAATGGCATGTATATATAGCGTAAAAGCAGGCGTGAGCTTTTCTAAAAATAACGATGCTTCGGCCAGGAATCGAATTCGGGTTACCCGTGTGGCAGGCGAGTATTTTTCCACGGAACTACTGACGCCATTTGCTTGTTGCTGCACTCATGACATGCAATATTGCGGAATAGTACGCAGGAACTTTTCTAAAATAAACGATGCTTCGGCCGGGAATCAAACCCGGATCACCCGCGTGACAGGCGAGTATTTCACAACTGAACCACCGACGCCATTTGCTTACTCCGGCATTCATGGCAAGCAATATTGCGTAACAGCACGTGTGAGCTTTTCTAAAAGTAACAATGCTTCGGCAGCGATTCAACCACAGGTAACCCACGTGGCAGGCGAGTATTCTACCACTGAACCACCGACGCCAATTGCTTACTCCTGCATTCATGGCCTGCAATATTGCGTAACAGCACGCGTGAGCGTTTCTAAAAATAACGATGCGTCAGCCGGGAATCGAACCCGGGTCACCCGCGTGGCAGGCGAGTATTCTACCACTGAACCACCGACGCCATTTGCTTGCTCCTGCGTTCACGGAATGCTTATATGGCGTAAAAACACGCGTGAGCTTTTTTAAAGATAACGATGCGTCGGCCGTGAATTGAACCCGGGTCACCCGTGTGGCAGGCGAGGATTCTACCACTGAACGACCGACGCCATTTGTTTTCTCCGACATTCATAACATGCAATATTGCGTAACAGCACATGTGAGCTTTTCAAAAAGTAACAATGCTTCGGCAGGGAATCGAACCCGGGTCACCCGCGTGGCAGGCGAGTATTCTACATCTGAACCACCGACGCCATTTGCTTACTCCTGCATTCGTGGCATTGAATATTGCGTAACAGCACGCGTGAGCTTTTCTAAACATAACGATGCGTCGGCCGAGAATCGAACTTGGGTCACCCGCGCAGCAGGCGAGTATTCTATCCCTGAACCACCAACGCCATTTGCTTACTCCTACATTCATGGCATGCAATATTGTGTAACAGCATGCGTGAGCTTTTACAAAAATAACGATGCGTCGGCCGGGAATCGAACCCGGGTCGCCCGCGTGGCAGACGAGTATTCTACCACTGAACCACCAACGCCATTTGCTTCCTCCTGCATTCTTGACATGCAATATTGTGGAATAGCACGCAGGAACGTTTTTAAAATAAACGATGCGTCGGCCGGGAATCGAACAAGGGTCACCAGTGTGGCAGGCGAGCATTCTATCACTGAACCACCGACGACATTTGTTTACATTTGCATTCATGACATGTAATATTGCGTAACAGCACGTGTGAGCTTTTCTAAATGTAGCAATGCTTCGGCAGGGAATAGAACCCGGGTCACCCGCGTGGCAGGCGAATATTCTACTACTGAACTACCGACGCCATTTGCTTGCTCCTGCATTAATGGCATGTATATATAGCGTAACAGCACGCGTGAGCTTTTCTAAACATAACGATGCGTCGGCCGAGAATCGAACTTGGGTCACCCGCGCAGCAGGTGAGTATTCTATCCCTGAACCACCAACGCCATTTGCTTACTCCTGCATTCATGACATGCAATATTGCGGAATAGCACGCAGGTACTTTTCTAAAATAAACGATGCGTCGGCCGGGAATCGAACCCGGGTCACCCGCGTGGCCCGCGAGTATTCTACCACTGAACCACCGACGCCATTTGCTTACTCCTGCATTCATGGCATGCAATATTGTTTAACAGCATGCGTGAGCTTTTACAAAAATAACGATGCGTCGGCCGGGAATCGAACCCGGGTCACCCGCGTGGCAGGCGAGTATTCTACCACTGAACCACCGACGCCATTTGCTTACTCCTACATTCATGGCATGCAATATTGTGTAACAGCATGCGTGAGCTTTTACAAAAACAACGATGCGTCGGCCGGGAATCGAACCCGGGTCGCCCGCGTGGCAGACGAGTATTCTACCACTGAACCACCAACGCCATTTGCTTCCTCCTGCATTCTTGACATGCAATATTGTGGAATAGCACGCAGGAACGTTTTCAAAATAAACGATGCGTCGGCCGGGAATCGAACCAGGGTCACCAGTGTGGCAGGCGAGCATTCTACCACTGAACCACCGACGCCATTTGTTTACTGTGGCATTCATGACATGCAATATTGCGTAACAGCATGTGTGAGCTTTTCTAAAAGTAGCAATGCTTCGGCAGGGAATAGAACCCGGGTTGCCCGCGTGGCAGACGAGTACTATACCACTGAACCACCAAGGCCATTTGCTTACTGCTGCATTCTTGACATGCAATATTGTGGAATAGCATGCAGGAACTTTTTTAAAATAAAAGATGCGTCGGCCAGGAATCGAACCAGGGTCACCAGTGTGGCAGGCGAGCATTCTATCACTGAACCACCGACGCCATTTGTTTACATTGGCATTCATGACATGCAACATTTCGTAACAGCACGTGTGAGCTTTTCTAAAAGTAGCAATGCTTCGGCAGGGAATAGAACCCGGGTCACTCGCGTGGCAGGCGAATATTCTACTACTGAACTGCCGACGCCAATTGCTTGCTCCTGCATTCATGGCATGTATATATAGCGTAAAAGCACGCGTGAGCTTTTCTAAAAATAACGATGCTTCGGCCAGGAATCGAATTCGGGTTACCCGTGTTGCAGGCGAGTATTCTTCCACGGAACTACTGACGCAATTTGCTTGTTCCTGCACTCATGACATGCAATATTGTTGAATAGTACGCAGGAACTTTTCTAAAATAAACGATGCTTCGGCCGGGAATCGAACCCGGATCACCCGCGTGGCAGGCGAGTATTTCACAACTGAACCACCGACGCCATTTGCTTACTCCGGCATTCATGGCAAGCAATATTGCGTAACAGCACGTGTGAGCTTTTCTAAAAGTAACAATGCTTCGGCAGTGATTCAAACACAGGTAACCCACGTGGCAGGCGAGTATTCTACCACTGAACCACCGACGCCATTTGCTTACTCCTGCATTCGTGGCATTGAATATTGCGTAACAGCACGCGTGAGCTTTTCTAAAAATAACGATGCTTCGGCCGAGAATCGAACTTGGGTCACCCGCGCTGCAGGCGAGTATTCTACCACTTAAGCACCGACGCAATTTGCTTGCTCCTGCATTCATGGCATGCATATATAGCGTAACAGCACGCGTGAGATTTTCTGATTATAACGATGCGTCAGCCGGGAATCGAACCCGGGTCACCCGCGTGGCAGAGAGAATTTTACCACTGAACCACCGACGCCATTTGCTTACTCCTGCATTTGTGGCATGCATATATAGCGGAATAGCACGCAGGTACTTTTCTAAAATAAACGATGCGTCGGCCGGGAATCGAACCCGGGTTACCCGTGTGGCAGGCGAGTATTGTTCCACGGAACTACTGACGCTATTTGCTTGTTCCTGTACTCATGACATGCAATATTGCGGAATATTACGCAGGAACGTTTTTAAAATAAAAGATGCGTCGGCCAGGAATCGAACCAGGGTCACCAGTGTGGCAGGCGAGCATTCTACCACTGAACCACAGACGCCATTTGTTTACATTGGCATTCATGACATGCAATTTTGCGTAACAGCACGTGTGAGCTTTTCTAAACGTAGCAATGCTTCGGCAGGGAATAGAACCCGGATCACCCGCGTGGCAGGCGAATATTCTACTACTGAACTACCGACGCCATTTGCTTGCTCCTGCATTCATGGCATGTATATATAGCGTAAAAGCACGCGTGAGCTTTTCTGAAAATAACGATGCTTCGGCCAGGAATCGAATTCGGGTTACCCGTGTGGCAGGCGAATATTCTTCCACAGAACTACTGACGCCATTTGCTTGTTCCTGCACTCATGACATGCAATATTGCGGAATAGTACGCAGGAACTTTTCTAAAATAAACAATGCTTCGGCCGGGAATCGAACCCGGATCACCCGCGTGGCAGGCGAGTATTTCACAACTGAACCACAGACGCCATTTGCTTACTCCGGCATTCATGGCAAGCAATATTGCGTAACAGCACGTGTGAGCTTTTCTAAAAGTAACAATGCTTCGGCAGCGATTCAAACACAGGTAACCCACGTGGCAGGCGAGTATTCTACCACTGAACCACCGACGCCAATTGCTTACTCCTGCATTCATGGCCTGCAATATTGCGTAACAGCACGCGTGAGCGTTTCTAAAAATAACGATGCGTCAGCCGGGAATCGAACCCGGGTCACCCGCGTGGCAGGCGAGTATTCTACCACTGAACCACTGACGCCATTTGCTTGCTCCAGCGTTCATGGCATGCTTATATGGCGTAAGAACACGCGTGAGCTTTTTTGTGTGAGCTTTTCAAAAAGTAACAATGCTTCGACAGGGAATCGAACTCGGGTCACCCGCGTGGCAGGCGAGTATTCTACATCTGAACCACCGACGCCATTTGCTTACTCCTGCATTCGTGGCATTGAATATTGCGTAACAGCACGCGTGAGCTTTTCTAAAGATAAAGATGCGTCGGCCGAGAATCGAACTTGGGTCACCCGCGCAGCAGGTGAGTATTCTATCCCTGAACCACCAACGCCATTTGCTTATTCCTGCATTCATGACATGCAATATTGCGGAATAGCACGCAGGTACTTTTCTAAAATAAACGATGCGTCGGCCGGGAATCGAATCCGGGTCACCCGCGTGGAAGGCGAGTATTCTACCACTGAACCACCGACGCTTTTTTTTCTTTATTGCCTTGCAAATCATGACTGTTCACATTTTACATATTTACATATGGGTCCATATTCAAGTGCGTCACAAAATACACCCACAGAGTTCATTGAGGTACCGTCAGCTCTTGGCTGACTATTAATCAATACTTGGGCATTCGTAACAATCGCTCAATGCACCCAATCCAGTCTGGCACATCCTCTTGGCTTTTCAGCATTTCAAGAAAATGGCACACAGATTTGCAAAAATATTGGCGCACAGCTAGCACTTCTACATCCGCGTTTTCAAAGGCACATCGGGTTTTCCATATACTGTGCAGGCCCAGAAGCATGATAAGATCATAATGTACACGTGCCTCGTTTTTAACCGAAAGAAAACGGATGCCAATGTGGACTTAACGGTAATTCTTTTTTCAAGGTTCTTTGCAGTATATCCCAGAAAAAGACCCCGCTCCAGCAATCTATAAACACGTGTTCAATTGTTTCCGGTTTATTACACAAGTGGCAATTTGTGCTCAATGGCACGAATATTCCCTTATCCTGCAACCACGTTTTAACTGGTAAGGTACCAGTATGTAATTTAAAGAAAAAAGTTTTGACCCCTGGCGCTACAAGCATTCTTTTAACACGTTTCAGAACATCCTGTCCTGGGCCTGCACAATATAGCTGACGGTACAATGGAACAGGCAGTAAAACATCGACAAGGTCTCTATACAATTTTTTACGTGGTACTTCAGCCAGATACTCTAACGAAAATCTTACTGACAAAAAACGGAAAGACGAAACAACTTCTTTTAAATACCCTTGTATTGGTCCTTGCATATTTGATGATGATACGAGAAATCCCGGCAGCACTCTAGATAACCTTAGTTGTATAACAGTTCTCAAAAAGGGGTCATCCACATCACGCAGAAAAAGGAAACGATTGACAAGTTGTCTTATGTACAAATGAACTAATCCGAGTCCACCATCTCAACTTTTCTGAAAAGGTTTGTGCGGCTTGATCTTTCCCATACAGAGCTCCATATGAAAATTGCAAATACACTGTGTATTTTCTGTACATTTATTCTACTGCAGTGCAAAACCTGCATTACGTACCACAGCTTGCTCACCAGAAAGAAGTTGCATGTTGTGGCCCGTGCGAATATCGAAATACCCCAACCTTTCCATTTTTCTACATCATTGCGCAACGCCTGTGTTTCTTTTTTCCAATACGATTCACGGTCATGATAGAACTCCAGCGGCACTCCTAAATACTTCACTGGTGTTTCCTGCCATTTAATGTTCAGAAATACTCTTGGCGTGACGTCCCATTCCCCATGCCAAAAGCCAAGGCACTTATCCCAGTTCACGGCACTACCACTCGCCTGGCAAAAAGTTTTCACGGCATTTACAGCATGCATTATACTCTCATAATTTGTACAGAAAACTGCAATGTCGTCTGCGTATGCGAGGAGGCTAACCTCAGCTTCATGCAGTTTAAAGCCGCTTATTGCAGGGTTATTAATTACACTTAAGCAGAAAGGTTCAATGAAAATAGCAAAAAGCAGGGGCGATAGTGGACACCCCTGTCTTACTGACCGCAGCACAGGTATACGCTCACCCGCAGTTTTATTTAATACTAATCTCGTCGTGCATCCCGTGTAAGCCATGCGCACTCCTTCGCTAATCAAACTCCCTACGTTAATGTGCTCAAGTAATGAAAGGAGCACGTCGTGCGGCACGCGATCAAATGCCTTTTCGAGGTCAATTTGAAGCATGGCAACATTGAGATGCATAACGTCACAACTTTCTAGGATTGATCGTGCTATGTTTATGTTGGTCGTTATTTTCCTTCCCTTTATGCCACAAGTTTGGTGGGGCCCAATCAGTTTTGTCATAACTGTCTGGAGTCTTCTGGCCAATATTTTCATCAATATTTTATAGTCAACATTAGTTAGGCTAATTGGTCTATAAGCAGTAACACTTCTTAACTTCGCGGGATCTTCTGTTTTAGGTATTAAGACCGTGTGGGCTGACAAAAACGATGGTGGAAGTTGTTTACACTTAAAAGCCTCGTTAAATACCTCCCTCAAAATAGGTGAAACTACGTGTTTGAATTCCTTGTACACTGCAGCACTAAGGCCATCTATTCCTGAAAACTTACCATTGTTTAACTTATCAATTGCTTTTTCAACTTCTCGCTCTGTTATAGGCAATTCTAAAATTTTCTTTCTTTCGTCATCAAGTCTTGGCATTAATGAAATAAAATCGCTATTAAAACGTTCTGCGTGTACACTGGTTGATGTGAATAACTCTTTGTAATATTCGAAAAAAGCACTGGCTATTGCTTCTTTCGTATGGCACCTTGTTCCTTTATATTCTATTTCTCTTATTTCATTCTTACAGGCATGTCTCTTCTCAGCTCCAAGAGCTCGTTTTGTTGGCATTTCTCCCGCTACCAAGTTTTCTGCTCGAGCTCGAATCAATGCTCCACGATAACGTTCTTGGTCTATCAACTCTAGCTTCTGTTTAGTTATGTTTATCTCCTCTGAAAATGTTCCGGCCTGAGTACATTCATCCGCTACTAACTGTTGCAAGTTTTCCCGCAAACGCACTTCAAGTTCTTTTTCAGCATGTCTCAGGATACTGGCTCTCTCAAGTGCTTTCAGTTTAATGGTCTGTTTAAATATTTCCCACTTATGTCCCCAGGATTCAAGTGTTCTATTTGCTAAGTCTTCTATGCCCTCTGGAAAAATCCGATTAAACTCTTCATCCTTTAGTAGCTTTACATTAAATTTCCAGAGGTCCCAAGAGAAATGTTTGTTATTCCTTTTATGTTTACCCATTGAGAATGAAACCAAACAATGATCACTAAACGTAACAGGTGTAACTCTGTAATCATGGCACGAAGGAATGATTTCGGAAGACACATATACTCTGTCAAGTCTAGCATGGCTTGAACGCTGAAAGTGGGTAAACATAACCCCTTTTCCACTGCAAAGACATTCACCCACGTCCTCTAGCTGAGCTTTCGCCACCATATCAATTAGAACGGCAGTGCTTGAATCTCTGTATGACCTGGAACTTGATTTGTCTATACTCGAACAAACGCAGTTGAAATCCCCAGCCAAAATTAGTTTACGTTCACATTTTAAATACACATCAAGTTTTTCAAAAAACTCCTTTCGGTCTTGAATCACAGTGGGTGCGTACACACAGATTACTCTCCATTTTTCTCTTGGTAGGGATAAATCACATATAATAAAACGACCCACCTCGCAGGTAGTTACAGACTCCACTTTCGCATTTAGGCTCTGCCGAATTAACAAGAGGCAACCTGCAGACGCACCTACCGCGTGACAAACGCACACATCAAACACTCTCGTGAAAGGCTGCACCATTCGCTCAGCGTGCTCTTCACTCTCTACTTTAGTTTCCTGTACAGCGACGATGTCCAGATCTTGTTCTATAATCAGGCGGTAAAGTTGGTTTTGCCGCCGTTTGGCAGAAAGCCCACGTACATTTAGCGTCGCCAATCTAATAGTCGCCATCGTGATGAGAGAAAGCCGAGCGAAAGACGCTTACCTTACCAACACCTAAACAACTGTCCGGCCGACGCTCACGGCGTCGTCCCGTCGCCGCCGCGTGAAAGCGACGACGAACGCAGGCGGCCAGCACCCCGAGACTTTTTGGAGCCAGCCACTCGCCACTGCCCTTGATCTTCCTGGGTCAGACGCTGCTGGGACGCCGCGTCTCCCTCATTCAGGCGGCGCTTTACTGGCGTAGCTTCAACTGTATCCATGTCCGAAGTAGCGTCGGACCCGATGACTGGTTCAGCCTTGTGCTGGGTTTCCATTTGAGTCGAACGCCGTGGCGTTGGAGTGCCCACAACCGTATTTTCATCTGTGCCTGCGTCTTGCTTGCCCGTGTGGCAGACGAGTATTCTACCACTGAAATACCAACGCCATTTGCTTCCTCCTGCATTCTTGACATGCAATATTGTGGAATGGCACGCAGGAACGTTTTTAAAATAAACGATGCGTCGGCCGGGAATCGAACCAGGGTCACCAGTGTGGCAGGCGAGCATTCTACCACTGAACCACCGACGCCATTTGTTGCTTCGGCCGGGAATCGAACCCGGATCACCCGCGTGGCTGGCGAGTATTTCACAACTGAACCACCGACGCCATTTGCTTACTCCGGCATTCATGGCTAGCAATATTGCGAGACCAGCGAGGTGTCTCCGTCTTTTCCTCGCTGGTCGCCTCTGCATGAGACGCCTCCTCTCCTGCCTTCGACGCCGCGGCCCTCTCTGCTTCCTCTTCATCCATGAGCAATTCACTGTGGTCGGCATTTGTTGCTCGACTTGCTGCACTGGCATAGGAACGAGTACAGTCCGCCTGCTCATGCCCAAAAGCGCGACAACCAGCGCACCTGGGCACCCTGCAGTCGCGACGAATGTGTCCCGTGTTCCGGCAACGCAGGCACAGCGGTGCTCTTCCTGGCACGACCACCAGTGCCATGCCGCTTCCGAGACGCATCTGGTGGGGTATGAGATGCGTAGTAACGCCTTCTTTGAGTAGTAGCCGAACGAATCTTGTGGTTGACTCAACTCCTTCGAAGTCTTCGTCTCTCCACTTGTCGCTGATAACTTCTTTCACTTCACCGTACTCCCGGAAAGCACGCCGTACAGTCTCTGCGTTGACGTCAAAGGCTACAAAATGCAACTTGAGACGCACCTCTTGCCTTTCTGGGTCGACGACGACGCAGGGCCGGTCTTTCACGGAGAGTAGGCCAGCCTCCAGAACTATCTTCTTGGCTTCATCTGTCTTCATGTTTACAAGCCAGACGTGCGACATCTGATACGCTCCTATGCCGCTTACCTCTTGAATGATGCCTAGTTCCTTGAGCGGCTTTCGGAAGTCGTTAATCCCGTACCGACGCGCTGCGATGTCGCAGTGCAGAACCAACGTGCGTCTGAGTCCTTCTCCTGTGGGCAGTGGTGGCAGAATTAAACGGTAGTCCTTGGGAAGCGATGTGCACGAGAAACCGCGGCTAGCGTCGGCCGCTGTAACAGCTCTTGAGGAACCTGCCATCCTGCGTCCGCACGCGTCGGTGACCAGAAGCAGAACGACTGAACCACCGACGCCATTTGCTTACTCCTGCATTCATGGCATGCAATATTGTGTAACGGCATGCATGAGCTATTACAAAAATAACGATGTGTCGGCCGGGAATCGAACCCGGGTCGCCCGTGTGGCAGACGAGTATTCTACCACTGAACTACCAACGCCATTTGCTTCCTCCTGCATTCTTGACATGCAATATTGTGGAATGGCACGCAGGAACGTTTTTAAAATAAACGATGCGTCGGCCGGGAATCGAACCAGGGTCACCAGTGTGGCAGGCGAGCATTCTACCACTGAACCACCGACGCCATTTGTTTACTGTGGCATTCATGACATGCAATATTGCGTAACAGCACGTGTGAGCTTTTCTAAAAGTAGCAATGCTACGGCAGGGAATAGAACCCGGGTCGCCCGCGTGGCAGACGAGTACTCTACCACTGAACCACCAAGGCCATTTGCTTACTCCTGCATTCTTGACATGCAATATTGTGGAATAGCATGCAGGAACTTTTTTAAAATAAAAGATGCGTCGGCCAGGAATCGAACCAGGGTCACCAGTGTGGCAGGCGAGCATCCTACCACTGAACCACCGACGCCATTTGTTTACATTGGCATTCATGACATGCAATATTGCGTAACAGCACGTGTGAGCTTTTCTAAAAGTAGCAATGCTTCGGCAGGGAATAGAACCCGGTCACTCGCGTGGCAGGCGAATATTCTACTACTGAACTGCCGACGCCATTTGCTTGCTCTGCATTCATGGCATGTATATATAGCGTAAACGCACGCGTGAGCTTTTCTAAAAATAACGATGCTTCGGCCAGGAATCGAATTCGGGTTACCCGTGTGGCAGGCGAGTATTCTTCCACGGAACTACTGATGCCATTTGCTTGTTCCTGCACTCATAACATGCAATATTGCGGAATAGTACGCAGGAACTTTTCTAAAATAAACGATGCTTCGGCCGGGAATTGAACCCGGATCACCCGCGTGGCAGGCGAGTATTTCACAACTGAACCACCGACGCCATTTGCTTACTCCGGCATTCATGGCAAGCAATATTGCGTAACAGCACGTGTGAGCTTTTTTAAAAGTAACAATGCTTCGGCAGCGATTCAAACACAGGTGACCCACGTGGCAGGCGAGTATTCTACCACTGAACCACCGACGCCATTTGCTTACTCCTGCATTCGTGGCATTGAATATTGCGTAACAGCACGCGTGAGCTTTTCTAAAGATAACGATGCGTCGGCCGAGAATCGAACTTGGGTCACCCGCGTGGCAGGCGAGTATTCTACCACTGAAGCACCGACGCAATTTGCTTGCTCCTGCATTCATGGCATGCATATATAGCGTAACAGCAAGCGTGAGCTTTTCTGATAATAACGATGCGTCAGCCGGGAATCGAACCCGGGTCACCCGCGTGGAAGAGAGAATTTTACCACTGAACCACCGACGCCATTTGCTTACTCGTGCATTTGTGGCATGCATATATAGCGGAATTGCACGCAGGTACTTTTCTAAAATAAACGATGTGTCGGCCGGGAATCGAACAAGGGTTACCCGTGTGGCAGGCGAGTATTCTTCCACGGAACTACTGACGCCATTTGCTTGTTCCTGTACTCATGACATGCAATATTGCGGAATAGTACGCAGGAACGTTTTTAAAATAAAAGACGCGTCGGCCAGGAATCGAACCAGGCTCACCAGTGTGGCAGGCGAGCATTCTACCACTGAACCACCGACGCCATTCGTTTACATTGGCATTCATGACATGCAATATTGCGTAACAGCACGTGTGAGCTTTTCTAAAAGTACCAATGCTTCGGCAGGGAATAGAACCCGGGTCACCCGAGTGGCAGGCGAATATTCTACTACTGAACTACCGACGCCATTTGCTTGCTCCTGCATTCATGGCATGTATATATAGCGTAAAAGCACGAGTGAGCTTTTCTAAAAATAACGATGCTTCAGCCAGGAATCGAATTCGGGTTACCCGTGTGGCAGGCGAGTATTCTTCCACGGAACTACTGACGCCATTTGCTTGTTCCTGCACTCATGACATGCGATATTGCGGAATAGTACGCAGGAACTTTTCTAAAATAAACGACGCTTCGGCCGGGAACAGAACCCGGATCACCCGCGTGGCTGGCGAGTATTTCACAACTGAACCACCGACGCCATTTGCTTACTCCGGCATTCATGGCTAGCAATATTGCGTAACAGCACGTGTGAGCTTTTCTAAAAGTAACAATGCTTCGGCAGTGATTCAAACACAGGTAACCCACGTGGCAGGCGAGTATTCTACCCCTGAACCACCGACGCCAATTGCTTACTCCTGCATTTATGGCATGCAATATTGCGTAACAGTACGCGTGAGCGTTTCTAAAAATAACGATACGTCCGCCGGGAATCGAACCCGGGTCACCCGCGTGCCAGGCGAGTATTCTACCACTGAACAACCGACGCCATTTGCTTGCTCCTGCGTTCATGGCATGCTTATATGGCGTAAGAACACGCGTGAGCTTTTTTAAAGATAACGATGCGTCGGCCGTGAATTGAACCCGGGTCACCCGTGTGGCAGGCGAGGATTCTACCACTGAACGACCGACGCCATTTGTTTTCTCCGGCATTCATAACATGCAATATTGCGTAACAGCACGTGTGAGCTTTTCTATAGATAACAATGCGTCGGCCGAGAATCGAACTTGCGTCACCCGCGTGGCAGGTGAGTATTCTATCCCTGAACCACCAACGCCATTTGCTTACTCCTGCATTCGTGACATGCAATATTGCGGAATAGCACGCAGGTACTTTTCTAAAATAAACGATGCGTCGGCCGGGAATCGAACCCGGGTCACCCGCGTGGCAGGCGAGTATTCTACCACTGAACCACCGACGCCATTTGCTTACTCCTACATTCATGGCATGCAATATTGTGTAACAGCATGCGTGAGCTTTTACAAAAATAACGATGCGTCGGCCGGGAATCAAACCCGGGTCGCCCGCGTGGCAGACGAGTATTCTATCACTGAACCACCAACGCCATTTGCTTCCTCCTGCATTCTTGACATGCAATATTGTGGAATAGCACGCAAGAACGTTTTTAAAATAAACGATGCGTCGGCCAAGAATCGAACCAGGGTCACCAGTGTGGCAGGCGAGCATTCTACCACTGAACCACCGACGCCATTTGTTTACTGTGGCATTCATGACATGCAATATTGCGTAACAGCACGTGTGAGCTTTTCTAAAAGTAGCAATGCTTCGGCAGGGAATAGAACCCGGGTCGCCCGCGTGGCAGACGAGTACTCTACCACTGAAGCACCAAGGCCATTTGCTTACTCCTGCATTCTTGACATGCAATATTGTGGAATAGCATGCATGAACTTTTTTAAAATAAAAGATGCGTCGGCCAGGAATCGAACCAGGGTCACCAGTGTGGCAGGCGAGCATTCTATCACTGAACCACCGACGCCATTTGTTTACATTGGCATTCATGGCATGCAATATTGCGTAACAGCACGCGTGAGCTTTTATAAAAATAGCGATGCGTCGGCCCGGATTCGAGCCCAGGTCAACCGCGTGGCAGGCGAGTATTCTACCACTGAACAACCGACACCACTTGCTTACTCCTGCATTATTGACATGCAATATTGCGTAACAGCACGCGTGAGCGTTTCTAAAAATAACGATGCGTCAGCCGGGAATCGAACCCGGGTCACCCCCGTGGCAGGCGAGTATTCTACCACTGAACCACCGACGCCCTTTGCTTGCTCCTGCGTTCAAGGCATACATATATAGCGTAAGAACACGCGTGAGCTTTTTTAAAGATAACGATGCTTCGGCCATGAATTGAACCCGGGTCACCCGTGTGGCAGGCGAGCATTCTACCACTGAACGACCGACGCCATTTGTTTTCTCCGGCATTCATAACATGCAATATTGCGTAACAGTACGTGTGAGCTTTTCAAAAAGTAACAATGCTTCGGCAGGGAATCGAACCCGGGTCACCCGCGTGGCAGGCGAGTATTCTACCACTGAACCACCGACGCCATTTGCTTACTCCTTCATTTGTGGCATTGAATATTGCGTTACAGCACGCGGGAACTTTTCTAAAGATAACGATGCGTCGGCCGAGAATCGAACTTGGGTAACCCGCGTGGCAGGCGAGTATTCTACCACATAGGCACCGACGCAATTCGCTTGCTCCTGCATTCATGGCATGCATATATAGCGTAACAGCACGCGTAAGCTTTTCTGAAAATAACGATGCGTCAGCCGGGAATCGAACCCGGGTCACCCGCGTGGCAGGCGAGAATTTAGCACTGAACCACCGACGCCATTTGCTTACTCCTGCATTTGAGGCATGCAATATTGCGTAACAACACGCGTGAGCTTTTCTAACAATAACGATGCGTCGGCCGAGAATCGTACCTGGGTCACCCGCGTGGCAGGCGAATATTCTACCACTGAAGCACCGACGCAATTAGCTTGCTGCTGCATTCATGGCATGCATATATAGCGTAACAGCATGCATGAGCTTTTCTAAAAATAACAATGCGTCGGCCGGGAATCAAACCCGGGTCACCCGCGCAGCAGGTGAGTAATCTATCACTGAACCACCAACGCCATTTGCTTACTCCTGCATTCATGACATGCAATATTGCGGAATAGCACGCAGGTACTTTTCTAAAATAAACGATGCGTCGGCCGGGAATCGAAACCGGGTCACCCGCGTGGCAGGCGAGTATTCTACTACTGAACCACCGACGCCATTTGCTTACTTCTGCATTCATGGCATGCAATATTGTGTAACAGCATGCGTGAGCTTTTACAAAAATAACGATGCGTCAACCGGGAATCGAACCCGGGTCACCCGCGTGGCAGGCGAGTATTCTACCACTGAACCACCGACGCCATTTGCTTACTCCTACATTCATGGCATGCAATATTGTGTAACAGCATGCGTGAGCTTTTACAAAAATAACGATGCGTCGGCCGAGAATCAAACCCGGGTCGCCCGCGTGGCAGACGAGTATTCTACCACTGAACCACCAACGCCATTTGCTTACTCCTGCATTCTTGACATGCAATATTGTGGAATAGCACGCAGGAACGTTTTTAAAATAAACGATGCGTCGGCCAAGAATCGAACCAGGGTCACCAGTGTGGCAGGCGAGCATTCTACCACTGAACCACCGACGCCATTTGTTTACTGTGGCATTCATGACATGCAATATTGCGTAACAGCACGTGTGAGCTTTTCTAAAAGTAGCAATGCTTCGGCAGGGAATAGAACCCGGGTCGCCCGCGTGGCAGACGAGTACTCTACTACTGAAGCACCAAGGCCATTTGCTTACTCCTGCATTCTTGACATGCAATATTGTGGAATAGCATGCAGGAACTTTTTTAAAATAAAAGATGCGTCGGCCAGGAATCGAACCAGGGTCACCAGTGTGGCAGGCGAGCATTCTATCACTGAACCACCGACGCCATTTGTTTACATTGGCATTCATGACATGTAATATTGCGTAACAGCACGTGTGAGCTTTTCTAAATGTAGCATTGCTTCGGCAGGGAATAGAACCCGGGTCACCCGCGTGGCAGGCGAATATTCTACTACTGAACTACCGACGCCATTTGCTTGCTCCTGCATTCATGGCATATATATATAGCGTAAAAGCACGCGTGAGCTTTTCTGAAAATAACGATGCTTCGGCAGGGAATAGAACCCGGGTCACCCGCGTGGCAGGCGAGTATTCTACTACTGAACCAACAACGCCATCTGCTTGCTCCTGCATTCTTGACATGCAATACTGCGGAATAGCACTCAGGTACTTTTCTAAAATAAACGATGCGTCGGCCGGGAATCGAACCCGGATCACCCGCGTGGCAGGCGAGTATTCTACAACTGAACCACCGACGCCGTTTGCTTACTCCGGCATTCATGGCATGTAATATTGCGTAACAGCACGCGTGAGCGTTTCTAAAAATAACGATGCGTCCGCCGGGAATCGAACCCGGGTCACCCGCGTGCCAGGCGAGTATTCTACCACTGAACAGCCGACGCCATTTGCTTGCTCCTGCGTTCATGGCATGCTTATATGGCGTAAGAACACGCGTGAGCTTTTTTAAAGATAACGATGCGTCGGCCGTGAATTGAACCCGGGTCACCCGTGTGGCAGGCGAGGATTCTACCACTGAACGACCTACGCCATTTGTTTTCTCCGGCATTCATAACATGCAATATTGCGTAACAGCACGTGTGAGCTTTTCTATAGATAACAATGCGTCGGCCGAGAATCGAACTTGGGTCACCCGCGCGGCAGGTGAGTATTCTATCCCTGAACCACCAACGCCATTTGCTTACTCCTGCATTCGTGACATGCAATATTGCGGAATAGCACGCAGGTACTTTTCTAAAATAAACGATGCGTCGGCCGGGAATCGAACCCGGGTCACCCGCGTGGCAGGCGAGTATTCTACTACTGAACCACCGACGCCATTTGCTTACTTCTGCATTCATGGCATGCAATATTGTGTAACAGCATGCGTGAGCTTTTACAAAAATAACGATGCGTCAACCGGGAATCGAACCCGGGTCACCCGCGTGGCAGGCGAGTATTCTACCACTGAACCACCGACGCCATTTGCTTACTCCTACATTCATGGCATGCAATATTGTGTAACAGCATGCGTGAGCTTTTACAAAAATAACGATGCGTCGGCCGAGAATCAAACCCGGGTCGCCCGCGTGGCAGACGAGTATTCTACCACTGAACCACCAACGCCATTTGCTTACTCCTGCATTCTTGACATGCAATATTGTGGAATAGCACGCAGGAACGTTTTTAAAATAAACGATGCGTCGGCCAAGAATCGAACCAGGGTCACCAGTGTGGCAGGCGAGCATTCTACCACTGAACCACCGACGCCATTTGTTTACTGTGGCATTCATGACATGCAATATTGCGTAACAGCACGTGTGAGCTTTTCTAAAAGTAGCAATGCTTCGGCAGGGAATAGAACCCGGGTCGCCCGCGTGGCAGACGAGTACTCTACCACTGAAGCACCAAGGCCATTTGCTTACTCCTGCATTCTTGACATGCAATATTGTGGAATAGCATGCAGGAACTTTTTTAAAATAAAAGATGCGTCGGCCAGGAATCGAACCAGGGTCACCAGTGTGGCAGGCGAGCATTCTATCACTGAACCACCGACGCCATTTGTTTACATTGGCATTCATGACATGTAATATTGCGTAACAGCACGTGTGAGCTTTTCTAAATGTAGCATTGCTTCGGCAGGGAATAGAACCCGGGTCACCCGCGTGGCAGGCGAATATTCTACTACTGAACTACCGACGCCATTTGCTTGCTCCTGCATTCATGGCATGTATATATAGCGTAAAAGCACGCGTGAGCTTTTCTGAAAATAACGATGCTTCGGCAGGGAATAGAACCCGGGTCACCCGCGTGGCAGGCGAGTATTCTACTACTGAACCAACAACGCCATCTGCTTGCTCCTGCATTCTTGACATGCAATACTGCGGAATAGCACTCAGGTACTTTTCTAAAATAAACGATGCGTCGGCCGGGAATCGAACCCGGATCACCCGCGTGGCAGGCGAGTATTCTACAACTGAACCACCGACGCCGTTTGCTTACTCCGGCATTCATGGCATGTAATATTGCGTAACAGCACGCGTGAGCGTTTCTAAAAATAACGATGTGTCCGCCGGGAATCGAACCCGGGTCACCCGCGTGCCAGGCGAGTATTCTACCACTGAACAGCCGACGCCATTTGCTTGCTCCTGCGTTCATGGCATGCTTATATGGCGTAAGAACACGCGTGAGCTTTTTTAAAGATAACGATGCGTCGGCCGTGAATTGAATCCGGGTCACCCGTGTGGCAGGCGAGGATTCTACCACTGAACGACCTACGCCATTTGTTTTCTCCGGCATTCATAACATGCAATATTGCGTAACAGCACGTGTGAGCTTTTCTATAGATAACAATGCGTCGGCCGAGAATCGAACTTGGGTCACCCGCGCGGCAGGTGAGTATTCTATCCCTGAACCACCAACGCCATTTGCTTACTCCTGCATTCGTGACATGCAATATTGCGGAATAGCACGCAGGTACTTTTCTAAAATAAACGATGCGTCGGCCGGGAATCGAACCCGGGTCACCCGCGTGGCAGGCGAGTATTCTACCACTGAACCACCGACGCCATTTGCTTACTCCTACATTCATGGCATGCAATATTGTGTAACAGCATGCGTGAGCTTTTACAAAAATAACGATGCGTCGGCCGGGAATCAAACCCGGGTCGCCCGCGTGGCAGACGAGTATTCTATCACTGAACCACCGACGCCCTTTGCTTGCTCCTGCGTTCAGGGCATACATATATAGCGTAAGAACACGCGTGAGCTTTTTTAAAGATAACGATGCTTCGGCCGTGAATTGAACCCGGGTCACCTGTGTGGCAGGCGAGCATTCTACCACTGAACGACCGACGCCATTTGTTTTCTCCGGCATTCATAACATGCAATATTGCGTAACAGTACGTGTGAGCTTTTCAAAAAGTAACAATGCTTCGGCAGGGAATCGAACCCGGGTCACCCGCGTGGCAGGCGAGTATTCTACCACTGAAGCACCAAGGCCATTTGCTTACTCCTGCATTCTTGACATGCAATATTGTGGAATAGCAAGCAGGAACTTTTTTAAAATAAAAGATGCGTCGGCCTGGAATCGAACCAGGGTCACCAGTGTGGCAGGCGAGCATTCTATCACTGAACCACCGACGCCATTTGTTTACATCGGCATTCATGACATGTAATATTGCGTAACAGCACGTGTGAGCTTTTCTAAATGTAGCAATGCTTCGGCAGGGAATAGAACCCGGGTCACCCGCGTGGCAGGCGAATATTCTACTACTGAACTACCGACGCCATTTGCTTGCTCCTGCATTCATGGCATGTATATATAGCGTAAAAGCACGCGTGAGCTTTTCTGAAAATAACGATGCTTCGGCAGGGAATAGAACCCGGGTCACCCGCGTGGCAGGCGAGTATTCTACTACTGAACCAACAATGCCATCTGCTTGCTCCTGCATTCTTGACATGCAATACTGCGGAATAGCACTCAGGTACTTTTCTAAAATAAACGATGCGTCGGCCGGGAATCGAACCCGGATCACCCGCGTGGCAGGCGAGTATTCTACAACTGAACCACTGACGCCGTTTGCTTACTCCGGCATTCATGGCATGTAATATTGCGTAACAGCACGCGTGAGCTTTTCTAAAAGTAACAATGCTTCGGCAGCGATTTAAACACAGGCAACCCGCGTTGCAGGCGAGTATTCTACCAGTGAACCACCGACGGCATTTGCTTATTCCTGCATTCATGGCATGCAATATTGCGAATCAGCACGCGTGAGCTTTTCTAAAAATAACGATGCGTCAGCCGGGAATCGAACCCGGGTCACCCGTGTGGCATGCGAGTATTCTACCACTGAACCACCGACGCCATTTGCTTTCTCCTGCTTTCATGGCATGCATATATAGCGTAACAACACGCGTGAGCTTTTCTAAAAATAACGATGCGTCAGCCGGGAATAGAACCCGGGTCACCCGCGTGGCAGGCGAGTATTTTACCACAGAACCACCGACGCCATTTGCTTACTCCGGCATTCATGGCATGCAATATTGCGTAACAGCACGCGTGAGCTTTTATAAAAATAGCGATGCGTCGGCCCGGATTCGAGCCCAGGTCAACCGCGTGGCAGGCGAGTATTCTACCACTGAACAACCGACACCACTTGCTTACTCCTGCATTATTGACATGCAATATTGCGTAACAGCACGCGTGAGCGTTTCTAAAAATAACGATGCGTCAGCCGGGAATCGAACCCGGGTCACCCCCGTGGCAGGCGAGTATTCTACCACTGAACCACCGACGCCCTTTGCTTGCTCCTGCGTTCAGGGCATACATATATAGCGTAAGAACACGCGTGAGCTTTTTTAAAGATAACGATGCTTCGGCCGTGAATTGAACCCGGGTCACCTGTGTGGCAGGCGAGCATTCTACCACTGAACGACCGACGCCATTTGTTTTCTCCGGCATTCATAACATGCAATATTGCGTAACAGTACGTGTGAGCTTTTCAAAAAGTAACAATGCTTCGGCAGGGAATCGAACCCGGGTCACCCGCGTGGCAGGCGAGTATTCTACCACTGAACCACCGACGCCATTTGCTTACTCCTTCATTTGTGGCATTGAATATTGCGTTACAGCACGCGGGAACTTTTCTAAAGATAACGATGCGTCGGCCGAGAATCGAACTTGGGTCACCCGCGTGGCAGGCGAGTATTCTACCACATAGGCACCGACGCAATTCGCTTGCTCCTGCATTCATGGCATGCATATATAGCGTAACAGCACGCGTAAGCTTTTCTGAAAATAACGATGCGTCAGCCGGGAATCGAACCCGGGTCACCCGCGTGGCAGGCGAGAATTTAGCACTGAACCACCGACGTTATTTGCTTACTCCTGCATTTGAGGCATGCAATATTGCGTAACAACACGCGTGAGCTTTTCTAACAATAACGATGCGTTGGCCGAGAATCGTACCTGGGTCACCCGCGTGGCAGGCGAGTATTCTACCACTGAAGCACCGACGCAATTAGCTTGCTGCTGCATTCATGGCATGCATATATAGCGTAACAGCATGCATGAGCTTTTCTAAAAATAACAATGCGCCGGCCGGGAATCAAACCCGGGTCACCCGCGCAGCAGGTGAGTAATCTATCACTGAACCACCAACGCCATTTGCTTACTTCTGCATTCATGGCATGCAATATTGTGTAACAGCATGCGTGAGCTTTTACAAAAATAACGATGCGTCGGCCGGGAATCGAACCCGGGTCACCCGCGTGGCAGGCGAGTATTCTACCACTGAACCACCGACGCCATTTGCTTACTCCTACATTCATGGCATGCAATATTGTGTAACAGCATGCGTGAGCTTTTACAAAAATAACGATGCGTCGGCCGGGAATCAAACCCGGGTCGCCCGCGTGGCAGACGAGTATTCTACCACTGAACCACCAACACCATTTGCTTACTCCTGCATTCTTGACATGCAATATTGTGGAATAGCACGCAGGAACGTTTTTAAAATAAACGATGCGTCGGCAAGGAATCGAACCAGGGTCACCAGTGTGGCAGGCGAGCATTCTACCACTGAACCACCGACGCCATTTGTTTACTGTGGCATTCATGACATGCAATATTGCGTAACAGCACGTGTGAGCTTTTCTAAAAGTAGCAATGCTTCGGCAGGGAATAGAACCCGGGTCGCCCGCGTGGCAGACGAGTACTCTACCACTGAAGCACCAAGGCCATTTGCTTACTCCTGCATTCTTGACATGCAATATTGTGGAATAGCATGCAGGAACTTTTTAAAATAAAAGATGCGTCGGCCAGGAATCGAACCAGGGTCACCAGTGTGGCAGGCGAGCATTCTATCACTGAACCACCGACGCCATTTGTTTACATTGGCATTCATGACATGTAATATTGCGTAACAGCACGTGTGAGCTTTTCTAAATGTAGCAATGCTTCGGCAGGGAATAGAACCCGGGTCACCCGCGTGGCAGGCGAATATTCTACTACTGAACTACCGACGCCATTTGCTTGCTCCTGCATTCATGGCATGTATATATAGCGTAAAAGCACGCGTGAGCTTTTCTGAAAATAACGATGCTTCGGCAGGGAATAGAACCCGGGTCACCCGCGTGGCAGGCGAGTATTCTACTACTGAACCAACAACGCCATCTGCTTGCTCCTGCATTCTTGACATGCAATACTGCGGAATAGCACTCAGGTACTTTTCTAAAATAAACGATGCGTCGGCCGGGAATCGAACCCGGATCACCCGCGTGGCAGGCGAGTATTCTACAACTGAACCACCGACGCCGTTTGCTTACTCCGGCATTCATGGCATGTAATATTGCGTAACAGCACGCGTGAGCTTTTCTAAAAGTAACAATGCTTCGGCAGCGATTTAAACACAGGCAACCCGCGTGGCAGGCGAGTATTCTACCAGTGAACCACCGACGGCATTTGCTTATTCCTGCATTCATGGCATGCAATATTGCGAAACAGCACGCGTGAGCTTTTCTAAAAATAACGATGCGTCAGCCGGGAATCGAACCCGCGTCACCCGTGTGGCAGGCGAGTATTCTACCACTGAACCACCGACGCCATTTGCTTTCTCCTGCTTTCATGGCATGCATATATAGCGTAACAACACGCGTGAGCTTTTCTAAAAATAACGATGCGTCAGCCGGGAATAGAACCCGGGTCACCCGCGTGGCAGGCGAGTATTTTACCACAGTACCACCGACGCCATTTGCTTACTCCGGCATTCATGGCATGCAATATTGCGTAACAGCACGCGTGAGCTTTTATAAAAATAGCGATGCGTCGGCCCGGATTCGAGCCCAGGTCAACCGCGTGGCAGGCGAGTATTCTACCACTGAACAACCGACACCACTTGCTTACTCCTGCATTATTGACATGCAATATTGCGTAACAGCACGCGTGAGCGTTTCTAAAAATAACGATGCGTCAGCCGGGAATCGAACCCGGGTCACCCCCGTGGCAGGCGAGTGTTCTACCACTGAACCACCGACGCCCTTTGCTTGCTCCTGCGTTCGGGGCATACATATATAGCGTAAGAACACGCGTGAGCTTTTTTAAAGATAACGATGCTTCGGCCGTGAATTGAACCCGGGTCACCCGTGTGGCAGGCGAGCATTCTACTACTGAACGACCGACGCCATTTGTTTTCTCCGGCATTCATAACATGCAATATTGCGTAACAGCACGTGTGAGCTTTTCAAAAAGTAACAATGCTTCGGCAGTGAATCGAACCCGGGTCACCCGCGTGGCAGGCGAGTATTCTACCACTGAACCACCGACGCCATTTGCTTACTCCTTCATTTGTGGCATTGAATATTGCGTAACAGCACGTGGGAACTTTTCTAAAGATAACGATGCGTCGGCCGAGAATCGAACTTGGGTCACCCGCGTGGCAGGCGAGTATTCTACCACATAGGCACCGACGCAATTCGCTTGCTCCTGCATTCTTGGCATGCATATATAGCGTAACAGCACGCGTGAGCTTTTCTGAAAATAACGATGCGTCAGCCGGGAATCGAACCCGGGTCACCCGCGTAGCAGGCGAGAATTTAGCACTGAACCACCGACGCCATTTGCTTACTCCTGCATTTGAGGCATGCAATATTGCGTAACAACACGCGTGAGCTTTTCTAACAATAACGATGCGTCGGATGAGAATCGTACCTGGGTCACCCGCGTGGCAGGCGAGTATTCTACCACTGAAGCACCGACGCAATTCGCTTGCTGCTGCATTCATGGCATGCATATATAGCGTAACAGCATGCATGAGCTTTTCTAAAAATAACAATGCGTCGGCCGGGAATCAAACCCGGGTCACCCGCGCAGCAGGTGAGTAATCTATCACTGAACCACCAACGCCATTTGCTTACTCCTGCATTCATGACATGCAATATTGCGGAATAGCACGCAGGTACTTTTCTAAAATAAACGATGCGTCGGCCGGGAATCGAAACCGGGTCACCCGCGTGGCAGGCGAGTATTCTACTACTGAACCACCGACGCCATTTGCTTACTCCTGCATTCATGGCATGCAATATTGTGTAACAGCATGCGTGAGCGTTTACAAAAATAACGATGCGTCGGCCGGGAATCGAATCCGGGTCACCCGCGTGGCAGGCGAGTATTCTACCACTGAACCACCGACGCCATTTGCTTACTCCTACATTCATGGCATGCAATATTGTATAAAAGCATGCGTGAGCTTTTACAAAATTAACGATGCGTCGGCCGGGAATCGAACCCGGGTCGCCCGCGTGGCAGACGAGTATTCTACCACTGAACCACCAACGCCATTTGCTTACTCCTGCATTCTTGACATGCATATATAGCGTAACAACACGCGTGAGCTTTTTTAAAGATAACGATGAGTCGGCCGTGAATTGAACCCGGGTCACCCGTGTGGCAGGCGAGTATTCTACCACTGAACCACCGATGCCATTTGTATTCTCGGGCATTCATGACATGCAATATTGCGTAACAGCACGTGTGAGCTTTTCAAAAAGTAACAATGCTTTGGCACGGAATCAAGTCCTGGTCACCCGCGTGGCAGGCGAGTATTCCACCACTGAACCACCGACGCCATTTCCTTACTCCTGCATTCATGGCATGCAATATTGCGTAACAGCACGCGTGAGCTTTTCTCAAAATAACGATGCTTCAGCCAGGAATCGAACACTTGTCATCCGCGTGGCAGTCGAGTATTTTGCCACTGAACCACCGATGCCAATCGCTTACTCCTGCATTCATGGCATGCAATATTGCGTAGCAGCACGTGTGAGCTTTTCAAAAAGTAACAATACTTCGGCAGGGAATCGAACCCGGGATACCCGCGTGGCAGGCGAGTATTCTACCACTGAACCACCGACGCCATTTGCTTACTCCTGCATTCGTGGCATTGAAAATTGCATAACAGCACGCGTGAGCTTTTCTAAAGATAACGATGCGTCAGCCGAGAATCGAACTTGGGTCACCCGCGTGGCAGGCGAGTATTCTACCACTGAAGCACCGACGCAATTTGCTTGCTCCTGCATTCATGGCATGCATATATAGCGTAACAGCACGCATGAGCTTTTCGAAATATAACAATGCATCGGCCGGGAATCGAACCTGGGTCACCCGCGTGGCAGCCGAGTATTCTACCACTGAACCACACCGCCAGTTGCTTACTCCTGCATTCATGACATGTAATTATTCGTAACAACACGTCTGAGCTTCTTCAAAAATAACAAGTCGTCGGCTGGGAATCGAACCCGGGTCACCCGCGCGGCAGGCGAGTATTCTACCACTGAACCACCAACGCCATCGGCTGGCTTCTGCATTCATGGCATGCATATATAGCGTAACAGCATGCATGAGCTTTTCTAAAAATAACAATGCGTCGGCCGGGAATCAAACCCGGGTCACCCGCGCAGCAGGTGAGTATTCTATCACTGAACAACCAACGCCATTTGCTTACTCCTGCATTCATGACATGCAATATTGCGGAATAGTACGCAGGAACGTTTCTAAAATAAACGATGCTTCAGCCGGGAATCGAACCCGGATCACCCGCGTGGCAGGCGAGTATTTCACAACTGAACCACCGACGCCGTTTGCTTACTCCGGCATTCATGGCAAGCAATATTGCGTAAAAGCACGTGTGAGCTTTTCTAAAAGTAACAATGCTTCGGCCGCGATTTAAACACAGGTAACCCGCGTGGCAGGCGAGCATTCTACCACTGAACCACCGACGCCAATTGCTTACTCCTGCATTCATGGCATGCATATATAGCGTAAGAACACGCGTGAGCTTTTTAAAAATAACGATACGTCGGCCGTGAATTGAACCCGGGTCACCCGTGTGGCAGGCGAGCATTCTACCACTGAACGACTGACGCCATTTGCTTTCTCCGGCATGCATAACATGCAATATTGCGTAACAGCACGTGTGAGCTTTTCAAAAAGTAACAATGCTTCGGCAGGGAATCGAACCCGGGTCACCCGCGTGGCAGGCGAGTATTCTACCACTGAACCACCGACGCCATTTGCTTACTCCTGCATTCGTGGCATTGAATATTGCGTAACAGCACGCGTGAGCTTTTCTAAAGATAACGATGCGTCGGCCGAGAATCGAACTTGGGTCACCCGCGTGGCAGGCGAGTATTCTACCACTGAAGCACCGACGCAATTTGCTTGCTCCTGCATTCATGGCATGCAATATTGTGTACCAGCATGCGTGAGCTTTTACAAAAATAACGATGCGTCGGCCGGGAATCGAACCCGGTTCGCCCGCGTGGCAGACGAGTATTCTACCACTGAACCACCAACGCCATTTGCTTCCTCCTGCATTCTTGACATGCAATATTTTGGAATAGCACGCAGGAACGTTTTTAAAATAAACGATGCGTCGGCCGGGAATCGAACCAGGGTCACCAGTGTGGCAGGCGAGCATTCAACCACTGAACCACCGACGCCATTTGTTTACTGTGGCATTCATGACAGGCAATATTGCGTAACAGCAGGTGTGAGCTTTTCTAAAAGTAGCAATGCTTCGGCAGGGAATAGAACCCGGGTAACCCGCGTGGCAGGCGAGTATTCTACTACTGAACCACCAACGCCATCTGCTTGCTCCTGCATTCTTGACATGCAATATTGCGGAATAGCACTAGGTACTTTTCTAAAATAAACGATGCGTCGGCCGGGAATCGAACCCGGGTCACCCGCGTGGCAGGCGAGTATTCTACCACTGAACCATCGACGCCATTTGCTTACTCCTGCATTCATGGCATGCAATATTGTGTAACAGCATGCGTGACCTTTTACAAAAATAACGATGCGTCGGCAGGGAATCGAACCCGTGTCGCCCGCGTGGCAGACGAGTACTCTACCACTGAACCACCAAGGCCATTTGCTTACTCCTGCATTCTTGACATGCAATATTGTGGAATAGCATGCAGGAACTTTTTTACAATAAAAGATGCGTCGGCCGGGAATCGAACCCGGATCACCCGCGTGGCAGGCGAGTATTCTACAACTGAACCACCGACGCCGTTTGCTTACTCCGGCATTCATGGCATGTAATATTGCGTAACAGCACGCGTGAGCTTTTCTAAAAGTAACAATGCTTCGGCAGCGATTTAAACACAGGCAACCCGCGTGGCAGGCGAGTATTCTACCAGTGAACCACCGACGGCATTTGCTTATTCCTGCATTCATGGCATGCAATATTTCGAATCAGCACGCGTGAGCTTTTCTAAAAATAACGATGCGTCAGCCGGGAATCGAACCCGGGTCACCCGTGTGGCAGGCGAGTATTCTACCACTGAACCACCCACGCCATTTGCTTTCTCCTGCTTTCATGGCATGCATATATAGCGTAACAACACGCGTGAGCTTTTCTAAAAATAACGATGCGTCAGCCAGGAATAGAACCCGGGTCACCCGTGTGGCAGGCGAGCATTCTACCACTGAACGACCGACGCCATTTGTTTTCTCCGGCATTCATAACATGCAATATTGCGTAACAGCACGTGTGAGCTTTTCAAAAAGTAACAATGCTTCGGCAGGGAATCGAACCCGGGTCACCCGCGTGGCAGGCGAGTATTCTACCACTGAACCACCGACGCCATTTGCTTACTCCTTCATTTGTGGCATTGAATATTGCGTAACAGCACGCGGGAACTTTTCTAAAGATAACGATGCGTCGGCCGAGAATCGAACTTGGGTCACCCGCGTGGCAGGCGAGTATTCTACCACATAGGCACCGACGCAATTCGCTTGCTCCTGCATTCTTGGCATGCATATATAGCGTAACAGCACGCGTGAGCTTTTCTGAAAATAACGATGCGTCAGCCGGGAATCGAACCCGGGTCACCCGCGTAGCAGGCGAGAATTTAGCACTGAACCACCGACGCCATTCGCTTACTCCTGCATTTGAGGCATGCAATATTGCGTAACAACACGCGTGAGCTTTTCTAACAATAACGATGCGTCGGCCGAGAATCGTACCTGGGTCACCCGCGTGGCAGGCGAGTATTCTACCACTGAAGCACCGACGCAATTCGCTTGCTGCTGCATTCATGACATGCAATATTGCGGAATAGCACGCAGGTACTTTTCTAAAATAAACGATGCGTCGGCCGGGAATCGAAACCGGGTCACCCGCGTGGCAGGCGAGTATTCTACTACTGAAGCACCGACGCCATTTGCTTACTCCTGCATTCTTGGCATGCAATATTGTGTAACAGCATGCGTGAGCTTTTACAAAAATAACGATGCGTCGGCCGGGAATCGAATCCGGGTCACCCGCGTGGCAGGCGAGTATTCTACCACTGAACCACCGACGCCATTTGCTTACTCCTACATTCATGGCATGCAATATTGTATAAAAGCATGCGTGAGCTTTTACAAAATTAACGATGCGTCGGCCGGGAATCGAACCCGGGTCGCCCGCGTGGCGGACGAGTATTCTACCACTGAACCACCAACGCCATTTGCTTACTCCTGCATTCTTGACATGCATATATAGCGTAACAACACGCGTGAGCTTTTTTAAAGATAACGATGGGTCGGCCGTGAATTGAACCCGGGTCACCCGTGTGGCAGGCGAGTATTCTACCACTGAACCACCGATGCCATTTCTATTCTCCGGCATTCATGACATGCAATATTGCGTAACAGCACGTGTGAGCTTTTCAAAAAGTAACAATGCTTTGGCACGGAATCAAGTCCTGGTCACCCGCGTGGCAGGCGAGTATTCCACCACTGAACCACCGACGCCATTTCCTTACTCCTGCATTCATGGCATGCAATATTGCGTAGCAGCACGTGTGAGCTTTTCAAAAAGTAACAATACTTCGGCAGGGAATCGAACCCGGGATACCCGCGTGGCAGGCGAGTATTCTACCACTGAACCACCGACGCCATTTGCTTACTCCTGCATTCGTGGCATTGAAAATTGCATAACAGCACGCGTGAGCTTTTCTAAAGATAACGATGCGTCAGCCGAGAATCGAACTTGGGTCACCCGCGTGGCAGGCGAGTATTCTACCACTGAAGCACCGACGCAATTTGCTTGCTCCTGCATTCATGGCATGCATATATAGCGTAACAGCACGCATGAGCTTTTCGAAATATAACAATGCATCGGCCGGGAATCGAACCTGGGTCACCCGCGTGGCAGCCGAGTATTCTACCACGGAACCACACCGCCAGTTGCTTACTCCTACATTCATGACATGTAATTATTCGTAACAACACGTCTGAGCTTCTTCAAAAATAACAAGTCGTCGGCTGGGAATCGAACCCGGGTCACCCGCGCGGCAGGCGAGTATTCTACCACTGAACCATCAACGCCATCTGCTGGCTTCTGCATTCATGGCATGCATATATAGCGTAAGAGCATGCATGAGCTTTTCTAAAAATAACAATGCGTCGGCCGGGAATCAAACCCGGGTCACCCGCGCAGCAGGTGAGTATTCTATCACTGAACCACCAACGCCATTTGCTTACTCCTGCATTCATGACATGCAATATTGCGGAATAGTACGCAGGAACGTTTCTAAAATAAACGATGCTTCGGCCGGGAATCGAACCCGGATCACCCGCGTGGCAGGCGAGTATTTCACAACTGAACCACCGACGCCGTTTGCTTACTCCGGCATTCATGGCAAGCAGTATTGCGTAAAAGCACGTGTGAGCTTTTCTAAAAGTAACAATGCTTCGGCCGCGATTTAAACACAGGTAACCCGCGTGGCAGGCGAGTATTCTACCACTGAACCACCGACGCCAATTGCTTACTCCTGCATTCATGGCATGCAATACTGCGGAACAGCACGCGTGAGCGTTTCTAAAAATAACGATGCGTCAGCCGGGAATCGAACCCGGGTCACCCGAGTGACAGGCGAGTATTCTACCACTGAACCACCGACGCCATTTGCTTGCTCCTGCGTTCATGTCATGCATATATAGCGTAAGAACACGCGTGAGCTTTTTAAAAATAACGATACGTCGGCCGTGAATTGAACCCGGGTCACCCGTGTGGCAGGCGAGCATTCTACCACTGAACTACTGACGCCATTTGTTTTCTCCGGCATGCATAACATGCAATATTGCGTAACAGCACGTGTGAGCTTTTCAAAAAGTAACAATGCTTCGGCAGGGAATCGAACCCGGGTCACCCGCGTGGCAGGCGAGTATTCTACCACTGAACCACCGACGCCATTTGCTTACTCCTGCATTCGTGGCATTGAATATTGCGTAACAGCACGCGTGAGCTTTTCTAAAGATAACGATGCGTCGGCCGAGAATCGAACTTGGGTCACCCGCGTGGCAGGCGAGTATTCTACCACTGAAGCACCGACGCAATTTGCTTGCTCCTGCATTCATGGCATGCAATATTGTGTACCAGCATGCGTGAGCTTTTACAAAAATTACGATGCGTCGGCCGGGAATCGAACCCGGTTCGCCCGCGTGGCAGACGAGTATTCTACCACTGAACCACCAACGCCATTTGCTTCCTCCTGCATTCTTGACATGCAATATTTTGGAATAGCACGCAGGAACGTTTTTAAAATAAACGATGCGTCGGCCGGGAATCGAACCAGGGTCACCAGTGTGGCAGGCGAGCATTCAACCACTGAACCACCGACGCCATTTGTTTACTGTGGCATTCATGACATGCAATATTGCGTAACAGCAGGTGTGAGCTTTTCTAGAAGTAGCAATGCTTCGGCAGGGAATAGAACCCGGGTCACCCGCGTGGCAGGCGAGTATTCTACTACTGAACCACCAACGCCATCTGCTTGCTCCTGCATTCTTGACATGCAATATTGCGGAATAGCACTCAGGTACTTTTCTAAAATAAACGATGCGTCGGCCGGGAATCGAACCCGGGTCACCCGCATGGCAGGCGAGTATTCTACCACTGAACCATCGACGCCATTTGCTTACTCCTGCATTCATGGCATGCAATATTGTGTAACAGCATGCGTGAGCTTTTACAAAAATAACGATGCGTCGGCAGGGAATCGAACCCGGGTCGCCCGCGTGGCAGACGAGTACTCTACCACTGAACCACCAAGGCCATTTGCTTACTCCTGCATTCTTGACATGCAATATTGTGGAATAGCATGCAGGAACTTTTTTACAATAAAAGATGCGTCGGCCGGGAATCGAACCCGGATCACCCGCGTGGCAGGCGAGTATTCTACAACTGAACCACCGACGCCGTTTGCTTACTCCGGCATTCATGGCATGTAATATTGCGTAACAGCACGCGTGAGCTTTTCTAAAAGTAACAATGCTTCGGCAGCGATTTAAACACAGGCAACCCGCGTGGCAGGCGAGTATTCTACCAGTGAACCACCGACGGCATTTGCTTATTCCTGCATTCATGGCATGCAATATTTCGAATCAGCACGCGTGAGCTTTTCTAAAAATAACGATGCGTCAGCCGGGAATCGAACCCGGGTCACCCGTGTGGCAGGCGAGTATTCTACCACTGAACCACCCACGCCATTTGCTTTCTCCTGCTTTCATGGCATGCATATATAGCGTAACAACACGCGTGAGCTTTTCTAAAAATAACGATGCGTCAGCCAGGAATAGAACCCGGGTCACCCGTGTGGCAGGCGAGCATTCTACCACTGAACGACCGACGCCATTTGTTTTCTCCGGCATTCATAACATGCAATATTGCGTAACAGCACGTGTGAGCTTTTCAAAAAGTAACAATGCTTCGGCAGGGAATCGAACCCGGGTCACCCGCGTGGCAGGCGAGTATTCTACCACTGAACCACCGACGCCATTTGCTTACTCCTTCATTTGTGGCATTGAATATTGCGTAACAGCACGCGGGAACTTTTCTAAAGATAACGATGCGTCGGCCGAGAATCGAACTTGGGTCACCCGCGTGGCAGGCGAGTATTCTACCACATAGGCACCGACGCAATTCGCTTGCTCCTGCATTCTTGGCATGCATATATAGCGTAACAGCACGCGTGAGCTTTTCTGAAAATAACGATGCGTCAGCCGGGAATCGAACCCGGGTCACCCGCGTAGCAGGCGAGAATTTAGCACTGAACCACCGACGCCATTCGCTTACTCCTGCATTTGAGGCATGCAATATTGCGTAACAACACGCGTGAGCTTTTCTAACAATAACGATGCGTCGGCCGAGAATCGTACCTGGGTCACCCGCGTGGCAGGCGAGTATTCTACCACTGAAGCACCGACGCAATTCGCTTGCTGCTGCATTCATGACATGCAATATTGCGGAATAGCACGCAGGTACTTTTCTAAAATAAACGATGCGTCGGCCGGGAATCGAAACCGGGTCACCCGCGTGGCAGGCGAGTATTCTACTACTGAAGCACCGACGCCATTTGCTTACTCCTGCATTCTTGGCATGCAATATTGTGTAACAGCATGCGTGAGCTTTTACAAAAATAACGATGCGTCGGCCGGGAATCGAATCCGGGTCACCCGCGTGGCAGGCGAGTATTCTACCACTGAACCACCGACGCCATTTGCTTACTCCTACATTCATGGCATGCAATATTGTATAAAAGCATGCGTGAGCTTTTACAAAATTAACGATGCGTCGGCCGGGAATCGAACCCGGGTCGCCCGCGTGGCGGACGAGTATTCTACCACTGAACCACCAACGCCATTTGCTTACTCCTGCATTCTTGACATGCATATATAGCGTAACAACACGCGTGAGCTTTTTTAAAGATAACGATGGGTCGGCCGTGAATTGAACCCGGGTCACCCGTGTGGCAGGCGAGTATTCTACCACTGAACCACCGATGCCATTTCTATTCTCCGGCATTCATGACATGCAATATTGCGTAACAGCACGTGTGAGCTTTTCAAAAAGTAACAATGCTTTGGCACGGAATCAAGTCCTGGTCACCCGCGTGGCAGGCGAGTATTCCACCACTGAACCACCGACGCCATTTCCTTACTCCTGCATTCATGGCATGCAATATTGCGTAGCAGCACGTGTGAGCTTTTCAAAAAGTAACAATACTTCGGCAGGGAATCGAACCCGGGATACCCGCGTGGCAGGCGAGTATTCTACCACTGAACCACCGACGCCATTTGCTTACTCCTGCATTCGTGGCATTGAAAATTGCATAACAGCACGCGTGAGCTTTTCTAAAGATAACGATGCGTCAGCCGAGAATCGAACTTGGGTCACCCGCGTGGCAGGCGAGTATTCTACCACTGAAGCACCGACGCAATTTGCTTGCTCCTGCATTCATGGCATGCATATATAGCGTAACAGCACGCATGAGCTTTTCGAAATATAACAATGCATCGGCCGGGAATCGAACCTGGGTCACCCGCGTGGCAGCCGAGTATTCTACCACGGAACCACACCGCCAGTTGCTTACTCCTACATTCATGACATGTAATATTTTGGAATAGCACGCAGGAACGTTTTTAAAATAAACGATGCGTCGGCCGGGAATCGAACCAGGGTCACCAGTGTGGCAGGCGAGCATTCAACCACTGAACCACCGACGCCATTTGTTTACTGTGGCATTCATGACATGCAATATTGCGTAACAGCAGGTGTGAGCTTTTCTAGAAGTAGCAATGCTTCGGCAGGGAATAGAACCCGGGTCACCCGCGTGGCAGGCGAGTATTCTACTACTGAACCACCAACGCCATCTGCTTGCTCCTGCATTCTTGACATGCAATATTGCGGAATAGCACTCAGGTACTTTTCTAAAATAAACGATGCGTCGGCCGGGAATCGAACCCGGGTCACCCGCATGGCAGGCGAGTATTCTACCACTGAACCATCGACGCCATTTGCTTACTCCTGCATTCATGGCATGCAATATTGTGTAACAGCATGCGTGAGCTTTTACAAAAATAACGATGCGTCGGCAGGGAATCGAACCCGGGTCGCCCGCGTGGCAGACGAGTACTCTACCACTGAACCACCAAGGCCATTTGCTTACTCCTGCATTCTTGACATGCAATATTGTGGAATAGCATGCAGGAACTTTTTTACAATAAAAGATGCGTCGGCCGGGAATCGAACCCGGATCACCCGCGTGGCAGGCGAGTATTCTACAACTGAACCACCGACGCCGTTTGCTTACTCCGGCATTCATGGCATGTAATATTGCGTAACAGCACGCGTGAGCTTTTCTAAAAGTAACAATGCTTCGGCAGCGATTTAAACACAGGCAACCCGCGTGGCAGGCGAGTATTCTACCAGTGAACCACCGACGGCATTTGCTTATTCCTGCATTCATGGCATGCAATATTTCGAATCAGCACGCGTGAGCTTTTCTAAAAATAACGATGCGTCAGCCGGGAATCGAACCCGGGTCACCCGTGTGGCAGGCGAGTATTCTACCACTGAACCACCCACGCCATTTGCTTTCTCCTGCTTTCATGGCATGCATATATAGCGTAACAACACGCGTGAGCTTTTCTAAAAATAACGATGCGTCAGCCAGGAATAGAACCCGGGTCACCCGTGTGGCAGGCGAGCATTCTACCACTGAACGACCGACGCCATTTGTTTTCTCCGGCATTCATAACATGCAATATTGCGTAACAGCACGTGTGAGCTTTTCAAAAAGTAACAATGCTTCGGCAGGGAATCGAACCCGGGTCACCCGCGTGGCAGGCGAGTATTCTACCACTGAACCACCGACGCCATTTGCTTACTCCTTCATTTGTGGCATTGAATATTGCGTAACAGCACGCGGGAACTTTTCTAAAGATAACGATGCGTCGGCCGAGAATCGAACTTGGGTCACCCGCGTGGCAGGCGAGTATTCTACCACATAGGCACCGACGCAATTCGCTTGCTCCTGCATTCTTGGCATGCATATATAGCGTAACAGCACGCGTGAGCTTTTCTTAAAATAACGATGCGTCAGCCGGGAATCGAACCCGGGTCACCCGCGTAGCAGGCGAGAATTTAGCACTGAACCACCGACGCCATTCGCTTACTCCTGCATTTGAGGCATGCAATATTGCGTAACAACACGCGTGAGCTTTTCTAACAATAACGATGCGTCGGCCGAGAATCGTACCTGGGTCACCCGCGTGGCAGGCGAGTATTCTACCACTGAAGCACCGACGCAATTCGCTTGCTGCTGCATTCATGACATGCAATATTGCGGAATAGCACGCAGGTACTTTTCTAAAATAAACGATGCGTCGGCCGGGAATCGAAACCGGGTCACCCGCGTGGCAGGCGAGTATTCTACTACTGAAGCACCGACGCCATTTGCTTACTCCTGCATTCTTGGCATGCAATATTGTGTAACAGCATGCGTGAGCTTTTACAAAAATAACGATGCGTCGGCCGGGAATCGAATCCGGGTCACCCGCGTGGCAGGCGAGTATTCTACCACTGAACCACCGACGCCATTTGCTTACTCCTACATTCATGGCATGCAATATTGTATAAAAGCATGCGTGAGCTTTTACAAAATTAACGATGCGTCGGCCGGGAATCGAACCCGGGTCGCCCGCGTGGCGGACGAGTATTCTACCACTGAACCACCAACGCCATTTGCTTACTCCTGCATTCTTGACATGCATATATAGCGTAACAACACGCGTGAGCTTTTTTAAAGATAACGATGGGTCGGCCGTGAATTGAACCCGGGTCACCCGTGTGGCAGGCGAGTATTCTACCACTGAACCACCGATGCCATTTCTATTCTCCGGCATTCATGACATGCAATATTGCGTAACAGCACGTGTGAGCTTTTCAAAAAGTAACAATGCTTTGGCACGGAATCAAGTCCTGGTCACCCGCGTGGCAGGCGAGTATTCCACCACTGAACCACCGACGCCATTTCCTTACTCCTGCATTCATGGCATGCAATATTGCGTAGCAGCACGTGTGAGCTTTTCAAAAAGTAACAATACTTCGGCAGGGAATCGAACCCGGGATACCCGCGTGGCAGGCGAGTATTCTACCACTGAACCACCGACGCCATTTGCTTACTCCTGCATTCGTGGCATTGAAAATTGCATAACAGCACGCGTGAGCTTTTCTAAAGATAACGATGCGTCAGCCGAGAATCGAACTTGGGTCACCCGCGTGGCAGGCGAGTATTCTACCACTGAAGCACCGACGCAATTTGCTTGCTCCTGCATTCATGGCATGCATATATAGCGTAACAGCACGCATGAGCTTTTCGAAATATAACAATGCATCGGCCGGGAATCGAACCTGGGTCACCCGCGTGGCAGCCGAGTATTCTACCACGGAACCACACCGCCAGTTGCTTACTCCTACATTCATGACATGTAATTATTCGTAACAACACGTCTGAGCTTCTTCAAAAATAACAAGTCGTCGGCTGGGAATCAAACCCGGGTCACCCGCGCGGCAGGCGAGTATTCTACCACTGAACCATCAACGCCATCTGCTGGCTTCTGCATTCATGGCATGCATATATAGCGTAAGAGCATGCATGAGCTTTTCTAAAAATAACAATGCGTCGGCCGGGAATCAAACCCGGGTCACCCGCGCAGCAGGTGAGTATTCTATCACTGAACCACCAACGCCATTTGCTTACTCCTGCATTCATGACATGCAATATTGCGGAATAGTACGCAGGAACGTTTCTAAAATAAACGATGCTTCGGCCGGGAATCGAACCCGGATCACCCGCGTGGCAGGCGAGTATTTCACAACTGAACCACCGACGCCGTTTGCTTACTCCGGCATTCATGGCAAGCAGTATTGCGTAAAAGCACGTGTGAGCTTTTCTAAAAGTAACAATGCTTCGGCCGCGATTTAAACACAGGTAACCCGCGTGGCAGGCGAGTATTCTACCACTGAACCACCGACGCCAATTGCTTACTCCTGCATTCATGGCATGCAATACTGCGGAACAGCACGCGTGAGCGTTTCTAAAAATAACGATGCGTCAGCCGGGAATCGAACCCGGGTCACCCGAGTGACAGGCGAGTATTCTACCACTGAACCACCGACGCCATTTGCTTGCTCCTGCGTTCATGTCATGCATATATAGCGTAAGAACACGCGTGAGCTTTTTAAAAATAACGATACGTCGGCCGTGAATTGAACCCGGGTCACCCGTGTGGCAGGCGAGCATTCTACCACTGAACGACTGACGCCATTTGTTTTCTCCGGCATGCATAACATGCAATATTGCGTAACAGCACGTGTGAGCTTTTCAAAAAGTAACAATGCTTCGGCAGGGAATCGAACCCGGGTCACCCGCGTGGCAGGCGAGTATTCTACCACTGAACCACCGACGCCATTTGCTTACTCCTGCATTCGTGGCATTGAATATTGCGTAACAGCACGCGTGAGCTTTTCTAAAGATAACGATGCGTCGGCCGAGAATCGAACTTGGGTCACCCGCGTGGCAGGCGAGTATTCTACCACTGAAGCACCGACGCAATTTGCTTGCTCCTGCATTCATGGCATGCAATATTGTGTACCAGCATGCGTGAGCTTTTACAAAAATAACGATGCGTCGGCCGGGAATCGAACCCGGTTCGCCCGCGTGGCAGACGAGTATTCTACCACTGAACCACCAACGCCATTTGCTTCCTCCTGCATTCTTGACATGCAATATTTTGGAATAGCACGCAGGAACGTTTTTAAAATAAACGATGCGTCGGCCGGGAATCGAACCAGGGTCACCAGTGTGGCAGGCGAGCATTCAACCACTGAACCACCGACGCCATTTGTTTACTGTGGCATTCATGACATGCAATATTGCGTAACAGCAGGTGTGAGCTTTTCTAAAAGTAGCAATGCTTCGGCAGGGAATAGAACCCGGGTCACCCGCGTGGCAGGCGAGTATTCTACTACTGAACCACCAACGCCATCTGCTTGCTCCTGCATTCTTGACATGCAATATTGCGGAATAGCACTCAGGTACTTTTCTAAAATAAACGATGCGTCGGCCGGGAATCGAACCCGGGTCACCCGCGTGGCAGGCGAGTATTCTACCACTGAACCATCGACGCCATTTGCTTACTCCTGCATTCATGGCATGCAATATTGTGTAACAGCATGCGTGAGCTTTTACAAAAATAACGATGCGTCGGCAGGGAATCGAACCCGGGTCGCCCGCGTGGCAGACGAGTACTCTACCACTGAACCACCAAGGCCATTTGCTTACTCCTGCATTCTTGACATGCAATATTGTGGAATAGCATGCAGGAACTTTTTTACAATAAAAGATGCGTCGGCCGGGAATCGAACCCGGGTCACCCGTGTGGCAGGCGAGTATTCTACCACTGAAACACCGACGCCATTTGCTTTCTCCTGCTTTAATGGCATGCATATATGGCGTAACAACACGCGTGAGCTTTTTTAAAGATAACGATGCGTCGGCCGTGAATTGAACCCGGGTCACCCGTGCGGCAGGCAAGTATTCTACCACTGAACCACCGATGCCATTTGTATTCTCCGGCATTCACGACATGCAATATTGCGTAACAGCATGTGTGAGCTTTTCAAAAAGTAACAATGCTTTGGCACGGAATCAAACCCGGGTCACCCGCGTGGCAGGCGAATATTCCACCACTGAACCACCGACGCCATTTGCTTACTCCTGCAGTCATGGCATGCAATATTGCGTAACAGCACGCGTGAGCTTTTCTCAAAATAGAGATGCTTTAGCCAGGAATCGAACACGTATCACCCGCGTGGCACGCGAGTATTCTACCACAGAACCACCGACGCCATTTGCTTGCTCCTGCATTATTGACATGCGATATTGCAGAAAGGCACGCAAGAAAATTTAAAAAAAAAACACGATGTTTCGGCAGGGAATCGAACCCAGTTCAGCCGCGTGGCAGGCGAGTTTTTTTACCACTGAACCATCGACGCCAATTGCTTACTCCTGCATTCATTGCATGCAATATTGTGTAACAGCACGCGTGAGCGTTTCTAAAAATAACGATTTGTCAGCCGGGAATCGAACCCGGGTCACCCGCGTGGCAGGCGAGTATTCTACCACTGAACCACTGACGCCATTTGCTTGCTCCTACATTCATGGCATGCAATATTGTGTAACAGCATGCGTGAGCTTTTACAAAAATAACGATGCGTCGGCCGGGAATCGAACCCGGGTCGCCCGCGTGGCAGACGAGTATTCTACCACTGAACCACCAACGCCATTTGCTTCCTCCTGCATTCTTGACATGCAATATTGTGGAATAGCACACAGGAACGTTTTTAAAATAAACGATGCGTCGGCCGGGAATCGAACCAGGGTCACCAGTGTGGCAGGCGAGCATTCTACCACTGAACCACCGACGCCATTTGTTTACTGTGGCATTCATGACATGCATTATTGCGTAACAGCACGTGTGAGCGTTTCTAAATGTAGCAATGCTTCGGCAGGGAATAGAACGCGGGTCACCGGCGTGGCAGGCGAGTATTCTACTACTTAACCACCAATGCCATCTGCTTGCTCCTGCATTCTTGACATGCAATATTGCGGAATAGCACTCAGGTACTTTTCTAAAATAAACGATGCGTCGGCCGGGAATTGAACCCGGGTCACCAGCGTGGCAGGCGAGTATTCTACCACTGAACCACCGACGCCATTTTCTTACTCCTGCATTCATGGCATGCAATATTGTGTAACAGCATGCGTGAGCTTTTATAAAAATAACGATGCATCGGCTGGGAATCGAACCCGGGTCACCCGCGTGGCAGGCGAGTATTCTACCACTGAACCACCAACGCCATTTGCTTCCTCCTGCATTCTTGACATGTAATATTGTGGAATAGCACGCAGGAACGTTTTTAAAATAAACGATGCGTCGGCCGGGAATCGAACCAGGGTCACCAGTGTGGCAGGCGAGCATTCTACCACTGAACCACCGACGCCATTTGTTTACTGTAGCATTCACGACATGCAATATTGCGTAACAGCACGTGTGAGCTTTTCAAAAAGTAACACTGCTTTGGCACGGAATCAAACCCGGGTCACCCGCGAGGCAGGCGAATATTCCACCACTGAACCACCAACGCCATTTGCTTACTCCTGCATTTGTGGCATGCAATATTGCGTAACAACACGCGTGAGCTTTTCTAACAATAACGATGCGTCGGCCTAGAATCGTACCTGGGTCACCCGCGTGGCAGGCGAGTATCTACCACTGAAGCACCGACGCAATTGGCTTGCTCCTGCATTCATGGCATGCATATATAGCGTAACAGCACGCGTTAGCTTTTCGAAAAATAACGATGCGTCTGCTGGGAATCGAACCCGGGTCACCCGCGTGGCAGGCGAGTATTGTACCACTGAACCACCGCTGCCATTTTTGTGCTCCTGCATTCATGGCATGCACATATAGCGTAACATCACCCGTGAGTTTTCTAAATATAACAATGTGTCAGCCGGGAATCAAACCCGGGTCATCCGCGCAGCAGGCGAGTATTCTACCACTGAACCAGCAACGCCATCTGCTTGCTCCTGCATTCATGGCATGTATATATAGCGTAAAAGCACGCGTTAGCTTTTCTAAAAATAACGATGCTTCAGCCAGGAATCGAATTAGGGTTACCCGCGTGGCAGGCGAGTATTCTTCCACGGAACTACTGACGCCATTTGCTTGTTCCTGCACTCATGACATGCAATATTGCGGAATAGTACGCAGGAACTTTTCAAAAATAAACGTTGCTTCGGCCGGGAATCGAACCCGGATCAGCCGCGTGGCAGGCGAGTATTCTGACACTGAACCACCGACGCCATTTGCTTACTCCAGCTTTCATGGCATGCAATATTGCGTATCAGCACGCTCGAGCTTTTCTAAAAGTAACAATGCTTCGGCAGCGATTTAAACACAGGTAATCCACGTGGCAGGCGAGTATTCTACCACTGAACCACCGACGCCATTTGCTTACTCCTGCATTCATGGCGTGCAATATTGCGAATAAGCACGCCTTAGTTCTTCTAGAAATAACGATGCGTCAGCCGGGAATCGAGCCCGGGTCACCCGTGTGGCAGGCGAGTTTTATACCACTGAACCACCGACGCCTTTGCTTTCTCCTGCTTTCATGGCATGCATATATAGCGTAACAACACGCGTGAGCTTTTTTAAAGATAACGATGGGTCGGCCGTGAATTGAACCCGGGTCACCCGTGTGGCAGGCGAGTATTCTACCACTGAACCACCGATGCCATTTGTATTCTCCGGCATTCATGACATGCAATATTGCGTAACAGCACGTGTGAGCTTTTCAAAAAGTAACAATGCTTTGGCACGGAATCAAACCCGGGTCACCCGCGTGGCAGGCGAGTATTCCACCACCGAACCACCGACGCCCTTTGCTTACTCCTGCATTCATGGCATGCAATATTACGTAACAGCATGCGTGAGCTTTTCTCAAAATAACGATGCTTCAGCCAGGAATCGAACACGTGTCATCCGCGTGGCAGTCGAGTATTTTACCACTGAACCACCGACGCCATTTGCTTACTCCGGCATTCATGGCATGCAATATTGCGTAACAGCACGCGTGAGCTTTTATAAAATAGCGACGCGTCGGCCCGGAATTGAGCCCAGGTCAACCGCGTGGCAGGCGAGTATTCTACCACTGAACAACCGACACCATTTGCTTACTCCTGCATTATTGAAATGCGATATTGCGGAAAGGCACGCAAGAAAATTTTTAAAAAACACGATGTTTCGGCAGGGAATCGAACCCGGGTCAGCCGCGTGGCAGGCGAGTATTTTACCACTGAACCACCGACGCCAATCGCTTACTCCTGCATTCATGGCATGCAATATTGCGTAACAGCACGCGTGAGCGTTTCTAAAAATAACGATGCGTCAGCCGGGAATCGAACCCGGGTCACCCGCGTGGCAGGCGAGTATTCTACCACTGAACCACCGACGCCATTCTTGCTCGTGCGTTCATCGCATGCATATATAGCGTAAAAACACGCGTGAGCTTTCTTAAAAATAACGATGCGTCGGCCGTGAATTGAACTCGGGTCACCCGTGTGGCAGGCGAGCATTCTACCACTGAACGACCGACGCCATTTGTTTCCTCCGGCATTTATGACATGCAATATTGCGTAACAGCACCTGTGAGCTTTTCAAAAAGTAACAATGCTTCTGCAGGGAATCGAACTCAGGATACCCGCGTGGCAGGCGAGTATTCTACCACTGAACCACCAACGCCAGTTGCTTACTCCTGCATTCATGACATGCAATTATTCGAAACAACACGTCTGAGCTTCTTCAAAAATAACAATGCGTTGGCCGGGAATCGAACCCGGGTCACCCGCGCGGCAGGCGAGTATTCTACCACTAAACCACCAACGCCATCTGCTTGCTCCGGCATTCATGGAATGCATATATAGTGTAACAGCATGCATGAGCTTTCCTAAAAATAACAATGCGTCGGCCGGGAATCAAACCCCCGTCACCAGCGCAGCAGGTGAGTAATCTATCACTGAACCACCAACGCTTCTTGCTTACTCCTGCATTCATGACATGCAATATTGTGGAATAGCACGCAGGTATTTTTCTAAAATAAACGATGCGTCGGCCGGGAATCGAACTAGTGTCACCAGTGTGGCAGGCGAGCATTGTACCACTGAACCACCGACGCCATTTGCTTCATTGGCATTCATGACATGCAATATTGCGTAACAGCACGTGTGAGCGTTTCTAAATGTAGCAATGCTTCGGCAGGGAATGGAATCCGGGTCACCCGCGTGGCAGGCGAGTATTCCACCACTGAACCACCAACGCCAGTTGCTTACTCCTGCATTCATGACATGCAATTATTCGTAACAGCATGCATGAGCTTTTCTAAAAATAACAATGCGTCGGCCGAAAATCAAACCCGGGTCACCCGCGCAGCAGGTGAGTATTCTATCACTGAACCACCAACGCCATTTGTTTACTCCTGCATCCATGAAATGCAATATTGCGGAATAGCACGCAGGTACTTTTCTAAAATAAACGATGCGTCGGCCGGGAATCGAACCCGGGTCACCCGCGTGGCAAGCGAGTATTCTACCACTGAACCACCGACGCCATTTGCTTAATCCTGCATTCATGGCATGCAATATTGTGTAACAGCATGCGTGAGCTTTTACGAAAATATCGATGCGTCGGCCAGGAATCGAACCCAGGTGACCCGCGTGGCAGGCGAGTATTGTCCCACTAAAGCACCGACGCAATTTGCTTGCTCCTGCATTCATGGCATGCATATATAGCGTAACAGCACGCGTGAGCTTTTCTAAATATAACAATGCGTCGGCCGGGAATCGAACCTGGGTCACTCGCGTGGCAGCCGAGTATTCTACCACTGAACCACCAACGCCAGTTGCTTACTCCTGCATTCATGAAATGCAATATTGCGTAACAGCACGTGTGAGCTTTTCTAAATGTAGCAATGCTTCGGCAGGGAATAGAACCCGGGTCACCCGCGTGGCAGGCGAGTATTCCACCACTGAACCACCGACGCAATTTGCTTGCTCCTGCATTCATGGCATGCATATATAGCGTAACAGCATGCGTGAGCTTTTACGAAAATATCGATGCGTCGGCCGGGAATCGAACCCGAGTCACCCGCGTGGCAGGCGAGTATTCTACCACTGAACCACCAACGCCATCAGCTTGCTCCTGCATTCATGGCATGCATATATAGCGTAACAGCATGCATGAGCTTTTCTAAAAATAACAATGCGTCGGCCGGGAATCGAACCCGGATCACCCGCGTGGCAGGCGAGTATTTCACAACTGAACCACTGACGCCATTTGCTTACTCCGGCATTCATGGCAAGCAATATTGCGTAACAGCACGTGTGAGCTTTTCTAAAAGTAACAATGCTTCGGCAGCGATTTAAACACAGGTAACCCACGTGGCAGGCGAGTATTCTACCACTGAACCACCGACGCCAATTGCTTACTCCTGCATTCGTGGCATTGAATATTGCGTAACAGCACGCGTGAGCTTTTCTAGAGATAACGATGCGTCGGCCGAGAATCGAACTTGTCTCACCCGCGTGGCAGGCGAGTATTCTACCACTGAAGCACCGACGCAATTTGCTTGCTCCTGCATTCATGGCATGCATATATAGCGTAACAGCACGCGTGAGCTTTTCTGATAATAACGATGCGTCAGCCGGGAATCGAACCCGGATCACCCGCGTGGCAGGCGAGTATTCTACCACTGAACCACCGACGCCATTTGCTTACTCCTACATTCATGGCATGCAATATTGTGTAACAGCATGCGTGAGCTTTTACAAAAATAACGATGCGTCGGCCGGGAATCGAACCCGGGTAGCCCGCGTGGCAGACGAGTATTCTACCACTGAACCACCAACGCCATTTGCTTCCTCCTGCATTCCTGACATGCAATATTGTGGAATAGCACGCAGGAACGTTTTTAAAATAAACGATGCGTCGGCCGGGAATCGAATCAGGGTCACGAGTGTGGCAGGCGAGCATTCTAACACTGCACCACCGACGCCATTTGTTTACTGTGGCATTCATGACATGCAATATTGCGTAACAGCACGTGTGAGCTTTTCTAAATGTAGCAATGCTTCGGCAGGGAATAGAACCTGGGTCACCCGAGTGGCAGGCGAGTTTTCTACTACTGAACCACCAACGCCATCTGCTTGCTCCTGCATTCTTGACATGCAATATTGCGGAATAGCACTCAGGTACTTTTCTAAAATAAACGATGCGTCGGCCGGGAATCAAACCCGGGTCACCCGCGTGGCAGGCGAGTATTCTACCACTGAACGATCGACGCCATTTGCTCACTCCTGCATTCTTGACATGCAATATTGTGGAATAGCATGCAGGAACTTTTTAAAAATAAAAGATGCATCGGCCGGGAATCGAACCAGGGTCACCCGCGTGGCATGCGAGTATTCTACAACTGAACCACCGACGCCGTTTGCTTACTCCGGCATTCATGGCATGCAATATTGCGTAACAGCACGCGTGAGCTTTTCTAAAAGAAACAATGCTTCGGCAGCGATTTAAACACAAGTAACCCGCGTGGCAGGCGAGTATTCTACCAGTGAACCACCGACGGCATTTGCTTATTCCTGCATTCATGGCATGCAATATTGCGAATCAGCACGCGTGAGCTTTTCTAAAAATAACGATGCTTCAGCCGGGAATCGAACCCGGGTCACCTGTGTGGCAGGGAGTACTCTACCACTGAACCACCGACGCCATTTGCTTTCTCCTGCTTTAATGGCATGCATATATGGCGTAAGAACACCCTTGAGCTTTTTTAAAGATAACGATGCGTCGGCCGTGAATTGAACCCGGGTCACCCGTGTGGCAGGCAAGTATTCTACCACTGAACCACCGATGCCATTTGTATTCTCCGGCATTCATGACATGCAATATTGCGTAACAGCACGTGTGAGCTTTTCAAAAAGTAACAATGCTTTGGCACGGAATCAAACCCGGGTCACCCGCGTAGCAGGCGAGTATTCCACCACTGAACCACCAACGCCATTTGCTTACTCCTGCATTCATGGCATGCAATATTGCGTAACAGCACGCGTGAGCTTTTCTCAAAATAACGATGCTTCAGCCAGGAATCGAACACGTGTCATGCGCGTGGCAGTCGAGTATTTTACCACTGAACCACCGACGCCATTTGCTTACTCCGGCATTCATGGCATGCAATATTGCGTAACAGCACGCGTGAGCTTTTATAAAAATAGCGACGCGTCGGCCCGGAATCGAGCCCAGGTCAACTGCGTGGCAGGCGAGTATTCTACCACTGAACAACCGACACCATTTGCTTACTCCTGCATTATTGACATGCGATATTGCGGAAAGGCACGCAAGAAAATTTAAAAAAAACACGATGTTTCGGCAGCGAATCGAACCCAAGTCAGCCGCGTGGCAGGCAAGTATTTTATCACTGAACCACCGAGGCCAATCGCTTAGTCCTGCATTCATGGCATGCATATATAGCGTAACAGCATGCATGAGCTTTTCTAAAAATAACAATGCGTCGGCCGGGAATCGAACCCGGATCACCCGCGTGGCAGGCGAGTATTTCACAACTGAACCACCGACGCCATTTGCTTACTCCGGCATTCATGGCAAGCAATATTGCGTAACAGCACGTGTGAGCTTTTCTAAAAGTAACAATGCTTCGGCAGCGACTTAAACACAGGTAACCCACGTGGCAGGCGAATATTCTACCACTGAACCACCGACGCCAATTGCTTACTCCTGCATTCATGACATGCAATTATTCGTAACAACACGTCTGTGCTTATTCAAAAATAACAATGCGTCGGCCGGGAATGGAACCCGGGTCACCCGCGCGGCAGGCGAGTGTTCTACCACTGAACCACCAACGCCATCTGCTTGCTCCTGCATTCATGGCATGCATATAAAGCGTAACAGCATGCATGAGCTTTTCTAAAAATAACAATGCGTCGGCCGGGAATCAAACCCGGGTCACCCGCGCAGCAGGTGAGTATTCTACCACTGAACCACCAACGCCATCTGCTTGCTCCTGCATTCATGGCATGCATATATAGCGTAACAGCATGCATGAGCTTTTCTAAAAATAACAATGCGTTGGCCGGGAATCGAACCCGGATCACCCGCGTGGCAGGCGAGTATTTCACAACTGAACCACCGACGCCATTTGCTTACACCGGCATTCATGGCAAGCAATATTGCGTAACAGCACGTGTGAGCTTTTCTATAAGTAACAATGCTTCGGCAGCGATTTAAACACAGGTAACCCACGTGGCAGGCGAGTATTCTACCACTGAACCTCCGACGCCAATTGCTTACTCCTGCATTCGTGGCATTGAATATTGCGTAACAGCACGCGTGAGCTTTTCTAGAGATAACGATGCGTCGGCCGAGAATCGAACTTGGATCACCCGCGTGCCAGGCGAGTATTCTACCACTGAAGCACCGACGCAATTTGCTTGCTCCTGCATTCATGGCATGCATATATAGCGTAACAGCACGCGTGAGCTTTTCTGATAATAACGATGCGTCAGCCGGGAATCGAACCCGGATCACCCGCGTGGCAGAGAGAATTTTACCACTGAACCACCGACGCCATTTGCTTAGTCCTGCATTTGTGGCATGCACATATAGCGGAATAGCACGCAGGTACTTTTCTAAAATAAACGATGCGTCGGCCGGGAATCGAACCCGGGTCACCCGCGTGGCAGGCGAGTATTCTACCACTGAACAACCGACGCCATTTTCTTACTCCTGCATTCATGGCATGCAATATTTTGTAACAGCATGCGTGAGCTTTTACAAAAATAACGATGCATCGGCCGGGAATCGAACCCGGGTCACCCGCGTGGCAGGCGAGTATTCTACCACTGAACCACCGACGCCATTTGCTTACTCCTACATTCATGGCATGCAATATTGTGTAACAGCATGCGTGAGCTTTTACAAAAATAACGATGCGTCGGCCGGGAATCGAACCCGGGTAGCCCGCGTGGCAGACGAGTATTCTACTACTGAACCACCAACGCCATCTGCTTGCTCCTGCATTCTTGACATGCAATATTGCGGAATAGCACTCAGGTACTTTTCTAAAATAAACGATGCGTCGGCCGGGAATCAAACCCGGGTCACCCGCGTGGCATGCGAGTATTCTACCACTGAACCATCGACGCCATTTGCTTACTCCTGCATTCTTGACATGCAATATTGTGGAATAGCATGCAGGAACTTTTTAAAAATAAAAGATGCGTCGGCCGGGAATCGAACCAGGGTCACCCGCGTGGCATGCGAGTATTCTACAACTGAACCACCGACGCCGTTTGCTTACTCCGGCATTCATGGCATGCAATATTGCGTAACAGTACGCGTGAGCTTTTCTAAAAGTAACAATGCTTCGGCAGCGATTTAAACACAGGTAACCCACGTGGCAGGCGAGTATTCTACCACTGAACCTCCGACGCCAATTGCTTACTCCTGCATTCGTGGCATTGAATATTGCGTAACAGCACGCGTGAGCTTTTCTAGAGATAACGATGCGTCGGCCGGGAATCGAACCTGGGTCACCCGCGTGGCAGCCGAGTATTCTACCACTGAACCACCAACGCCAGTTGCTTACTCCTGCATTCATGACATGCAATTATTCGAAACAACACGTCTGAGCTTCTTCAAAAATAACAATGCGTTGGCCGGGAATCGAACCCGGGTCACCCGCGCGGCAGGCGAGTATTCTACCACTAAACCACCAACGCCATCTGCTTGCTCCTGCATTCATGGAATGCATATATAGCGTAACAGCATGCATGAGCTTTTCTAAAAATAACAATGCGTCGGCCGGGAATCAAACCGCCGTCACCAGCGCAGCAGGTGAGTAATCTATCACTGAACCACCAACGCTTCTTGCTTACTCCTGCATTCATGACATGCAATATTGTGGAATAGCACGCAGGTATTTTTCTAAAATAAACGATGCGTCAGCCGGGAATCAAACTAGGGTCACCAGTGTGGCAGGCGAGCATTGTACCACTGAACCACCGACGCCATTTGCTTACATTGGCATTCATGACATGCAATATTGCGTAACAGCACGTGTGAGCGTTTCTAAATGTAGCAATGCTTCGGCAGGGAATGGAACCCGGGTCACCCGCGTGGCAGGCGAGTATTCCACCACTGAACCACCAACGCCAGTTGCTTACTCCTGCATTCATGACATGCAATTATTCGTAACAGCATGCATGAGCTTTTCTAAAAATAACAATGCGTCGGCCGAAAATCAAACCCGGGTCACCCGCGCAGCAGGTGAGTATTCTATCACTGAACCACCAACGCCATTTGTTTACTCCTGCATCCATGAAATGCAATATTGCGGAATAGCACGCAGGTACTTTTCTAAAATAAACGATGCGTCGGCCGGGAATCGAACCCGGGTCACCCGCGTGGCAAGCGAGTATTCTACCACTGAACCACCGACGCCATTTGCTTAATCCTGCATTCATGGCATGCAATATTGTGTAACAGCATGCGTGAGCTTTTACAAAAATATCGATGCGTCGGCCGGGAATCGAACCCGGGTGACCCGCGTGGCAGGCGAGTATTGTCCCACTAAAGCACCGACGCAATTTGCTTGCTCCTGCATTCATGGCATGCATATATAGCGTAACAGCACGCGTGAGCTTTTCTAAATATAACAATGCGTCGGCCGGGAATCGAACCTGGGTCACTCGCGTGGCAGCCGAGTATTCTACCACTGAACCACCATTGCCAGTTGCTTACTCCTGCATTCATGAAATGCAATATTGCGTAACAGCACGTGTGAGCTTTTCTAATTGTAGCAATGCTTCGGCAGGGAATAGAACCCGGGTCACCCGCGTGGCAGGCGAGTATTCTACCACTGAACCACCGACGCAATTTGCTTGCTCCTGCATTCATGGCATGCATATATAGCGTAACAGCATGCATGAGCTTTTCTAAAAATAACAATGCGTCGGCCGGGAATCGAACCCGGATCACCCGCGTGGCAGGCGAGTATTTCACAACTGAACCACTGACGCCATTTGCTTACTCCGGCATTCATGACAAGCAATATTGCGTAACAGCACGTGTGAGCTTTTCTAAAAGTAACAATGCTTCGGCAGCGATTTAAACACAGGTAACCCACGTGGCAGGCGAGTATTCTACCACTGAACCACCGACGCCAATTGCTTACTCCTGCATTCGTGGCATTGAATATTGCGTAACAGCACGCGTGAGCTTTTCTAGAGATAACGATGCGTCGGCCGAGAATCGAACTTGGATCACCCGCGTGGCAGGCGAGTATTCTACCACTGAAGCACCGACGCAATTTGCTTGCTCCTGCATTCATGGCATGCATATATAGCGTAACAGCACGCGTGAGCTTTTCTGATAATAACGATGCGTCAGCCGGGAATCGAACCCGGATCACCCGCGTGGCAGAGAGAATTTTACCACTGAACCACCGACGCCATTTGCTTACTCCTGCATTTGTGGCATGCACATATAGCGGAATAGCACGCAGGTACTTTTCTAAAATAAACGATGCGTCGGCCGGGAATCGAACCCGGGTCACCCGCGTGGCAGGCGAGTATTCTACCACTGAACAACCGACGCCATTTTCTTACTCCTGCATTCATGGCATGCAATATTGTGTAACAGCATGCGTGAGCTTTTACAAAAATAACGATGCATCGGCCGGGAATCGAACCCGGGTCACCCGCGTGGCAGGCGAGTATTCTACCACTGAACCACCGACGCCATTTGCTTACTCCTACATTCATGGCATGCAATATTGTGTAACAGCATGCGTGAGCTTTTACAAAAATAACGATGCGTCGGCCGGGAATCGAACCCGGGTAGCCCGCGTGGCAGACGAGTATTCTACCACTGAACCACCAACGCCATTTGCTTCCTCCTGCATTCCTGACATGCAATTTTGTGGAATAGCACGCAGGAACGTTTTTAAAATAAACGATGCGTCGGCCGGGAATCGAATCAGGGTCACGAGTGTGGCAGGCGAGCATTCTACCACTGAAAAACCGACGCCATTTGTTTACTGTGGCATTCATGACATGCAATATTGCGTAACAGCACGTGTGAGCTTTTCTAAATGTAGCAATGCTTCGGCAGGGAATAGAACCCGGGTCACCCGCGTGGCAGGCGAGTTTTCTACTACTGAACCACCAACGCCATCTGCTTGCTCCTGCATTCTTGACATGCAATATTGCGGAATAGCACTCAGGTACTTTTCTAAAATAAACGTTGCGTCGGCCGGGAATCAAACCCGGGTCACCCGCGTGGCAGGCGAGTATTCTACCACTGAACCATCGACGCCATTTGCTTACTCCTGCATTCTTGACATGCAATATTGTGGAATAGCATGCAGGAACTTTTTAAAAATAAAAGATGCGTCGGCCGGGAATCGAACCAGGGTCACCCGCGTGGCATGCGAGTATTCTACAACTGAACCACCGACGCCGTTTGCTTACTCCGGCATTCATGGCATGCAATATTGCGTAACAGCACGCGTGAGCTTTTCTAAAAGAAACAATGCTTCGGCAGCGATTTAAACACAAGTAACCCGCGTGGCAGGCGAGTATTCTACCAGTGAACCACCGATGGCATTTGCTTATTCCTGCATTCATGGCATGCAATATTGCGAATCAGCACGCGTGAGCTTTTCTAAAAATAACGATGCGTCAGCCGGGAATCGAACCCGGGTCACCTGTGTGGCAGGGAGTACTCTACCACTGAACCACCGACGCCATTTGCTTTCTCCTGCTTTAATGGCATGCATAGATGGCGTAAGAACACCCGTGAGCTTTTTTAAAGATAAAGATGCGTCGGCCGTGAATTGAACCCGGGTCACCCGCGTAGCAGGCGAGTATTCCACCACTGAACCACCGACGCCATTTGCTTACTCCTGCATTCATGGCATGCAATATTGCGTAACAGCACGCGTGAGCTTTTCTCAAAATAACGATGCTTCAGCCAGGAATCGAACACGTGTCATGCGCGTGGCAGTCGAGTATTTTACCACTGAACCACCGACGCCATTTGCTTACTCCGGCATTCATGGCATGCAATATTGCGTAACAGCACGCGTGAGCTTTTATAAAAATAGCGACGCGTCGGCCCGGAATCGAGCCCAGGTCAACTGCGTGGCAGGCGAGTATTCTACCACTGAACAACCGACACCATTTGCTTACTCCTGCATTATTGACATGCGATATTGCGGAAAGGCACGCAAGAAAATTTATAAAAAACACGATGTTTCGGCAGCGAATCGAACCCAAGTCAGCCGCGTGGCAGGCAAGTATTTTATCACTGAACCACCGAGGCCAATCGCTTAGTCCTGCATTCATGGCATGCATATATAGCGTAACAGCATGCATGAGCTTTTCTAAAAATAACAATGCGTCGGCCGGGAATCGAACCCGGGTCACCCGCGTGGCAGGCGAGTATTTCACAACTGAACCACCGACGCCATTTGCTTACTCCGGCATTCATGGCAAGCAATATTGCGTAACAGCACGTGTGAGCTTTTCTAAAAGTAACAATGCTTCGGCAGCGATTTAAACACAGGTAACCCACGTGGCAGGCGAGTATTCTACCACTGAACCACCGACGCCAATTGCTTACTCCTGCATTCATGACATGCAATTATTCGTAAAAACACGTCTGTGCTTATTCAAAAATAAAAATGCGTCGGCCGGGAATGGAACCCGGGTCACCCGCGCGGCAGGCGAGTGTTCTACCACTGAACCACCAAGGCCATCTGCTTGCTCCTGCATTCATGGCATGCATATAAAGCGTAACAGCATGCATGAGCTTTTCTAAAAATAACAATGCGTCGGCCGGGAATCAAACCCGGGTCACCCGCGCAGCATGTGAGTATTCTACCACTGAACCACCAACGCCATCTGCTTGCTCCTGCATTCATGGCATGCATATATACCGTAACAGCATGCATGAGCTTTTCTAAAAATAACAATGCGTCGGCCGGGAATCGAACGCGGATCACCCGCGTGGCAGGCGAGTATTTCACAACTGAACCACCGACGCCATTTGCTTACACCGGCATTCATGGCAAGCAATATTGCGTAACAGCACGTGTGAGCTTTTCTATAAGTAACAATGCTTCGGCAGCGATTTAAACACAGGTAACCCACGTGGCAGGCGAGTATTCTACCACTGAACCTCCGACGCCAATTGCTTACTCCTGCATTCGTGGCATTGAATATTGCGTAACAGCACGCGTGAGCTTTTCTAGAGATAACGATGCGTCGGCCGAGAATCGAACTTGGATCACCCGCGTGCCAGGCGAGTATTCTACCACTGAAGCACCGACGCAATTTGCTTGCTCCTGCATTCATGGCATGCATATATAGCGTAACAGCACGCGTGTTTTCTGATAATAACGATGCGTCAGCCGGGAATCGAACCCGGATCACCCGCGTGGCAGAGAGAATTTTACCACTGAACCACCGACGCCATTTGCTTACTTCTGCATTTGTGGCATGCACATATAGCGGAATAGCACGCAGGTACTTTTCTAAAATAAACGATGCGTCGGCCGGGAATCGAACCCGGGTCACCCGCGTGGCAGGCGAGTATTCTACCACTGAACAACCGACGCCATTTTCTTACTCCTGCATTCATGGCATGCAATATTTTGTAACAGCATGCGTGAGCTTTTACAAAAATAACGATGCATCGGCCGGGAATCGAACCCGGGTCACCCGCGTGGCAGGCGAGTATTCTACCACTGAACCACCGACGCCATTTGCTTACTCCTATATTCATGGCATGCAATATTGTGTAACAGCATGCGTGAGCTTTTACAAAAATAACGATGCGTCGGCCGGGAATCGAACCCGGGTAGCCCGCGTGGCAGACGAGTATTCTACCACTGAACCACCAACGCCATTTGCTTCCTCCTGCATTCCTGACATGCAATATTGTGGAATAGCACGCAGGAACATTTTTAAAATAAACGATGCGTCGGCCGGGAATCGAATCAGGGTCACGAGTGTGGCAGGCGAGCATTCTACCACTGAACCACCGACGCCATTTGTTTACTGTGGCATTCATGACATGCAATATTGCGTAACAGCACGTGTGAGCTTTTCTAAATGTAGCAATGCTTCGGCAGGGAATAGAACCCGGGTCACCCGCGTGGCAGGCGAGTTTTCTACTACTGAACCACCAACGCCATCTGCTTGCTCCTGCATTCTTGACATGCAATATTGCGGAATAGCACTCAGGTACTTTTCTAAAATAAACGATGCGTCGGCCGGGAATCAAACCCGGGTCACCCGCGTGGCAGGCGAGTATTCTACCACTGAACCATCGACGCCATTTGCTTACTCCTGCATTCTTGACATGCAATATTGTGGAATAGCATGCAGGAACTTTTTAAAAATAAAAGATGCGTCGGCCGGGAATCGAACCAGGGTCACCCGCGTGGCATGCGAGTATTCTACAACTGAACCACCGACGCCGTTTGCTTACTCCGGCATTCATGGCATGCAATATTGCGTAACAGCACGCGTGAGCTTTTCTAAAAGTAACAATGCTTCGGCAGCGATTTAAACACAAGTAACCCGCGTGGCAGGCGAGTATTCTACCAGTGAACCACCGACGGCATTTGCTTATTCCTGCATTCATGGCATGCAATATTGCGAATCAGCACGCGTGAGCTTTTCTAAAAATAACGATGCTTCAGCCGGGAATCGAACCCGGGTCACCTGTGTGGCAGGGAGTACTCTACCACTGAACCACCGACGCCATTTGCTTTCTCCTGCTTTAATGGCATGCATATATGGCGTAAGAACACCCTTGAGCTTTTTTAAAGATAACGATGCGTCGGCCGTGAAATGAACCCGGGTCACCCGTGTGGCAGGCAAGTATTCTACCACTGAACCACCGATGCCATTTGTATTCTCCAGCATTCATGACATGCAATATTGCGTAACAGCACGTGTGAGCTTTTCAAAAAGTAACAATGCTTTGGCACGGAATCAAACCCGGGTCACCCGCGTAGCAGGCGAGTATTCCACCACTGAACCACCGACGCCATTTGCTTACTCCTGCATTCATGGCATGCAATATTGCGTAACAGCACGCGTGAGCTTTTCTCAAAATAACGATGCTTCAGCCAGGAATCGAACACGTGTCATGCGCGTGGCAGTCGAGTATTTTACCACTGAATCACCGACGCCATTTGCTTACTCCGGCATTCATGGCATGCAATATTGCGTAACAGCACGCGTGAGCTTTTATAAAAATAGCGACGCGTCGGCCCGGAATCGAGCCCAGGTCAACTGCGTGGCAGGCGAGTATTCTACCACTGAACAACCGACACCATTTGCTTACTCCTGCATTATTGACATGCGATATTGCGGAAAGGCACGCAAGAAAATTTATAAAAAACACGATGTTTCGGCAGCGAATCGAACCCAAGTCAGCCGCGTGGCAGGCAAGTATTTTATCACTGAACCACCGAGGCCAATCGCTTAGTCCTGCATTCATGGCATGCATATATAGCGTAACAGCATGCATGAGCTTTTCTAAAAATAACAATGCGTCGGCCGGGAATCGAACCCGGGTCACCCGCGTGGCAGGCGAGTATTTCACAACTGAACCACCGACGCCATTTGCTTACTCCGGCATTCATGGCAAGCAATATTGCGTAACAGCACGTGTGAGCTTTTCTAAAAGTAACAATGCTTCGGCAGCGATTTAAACACAGGTAACCCACGTGGCAGGCGAGTATTCTACCACTGAACCACCGACGCCAATTGCTTACTCCTGCATTCATGACATGCAATTATTCGTAAAAACACGTCTGTGCTTATTCAAAAATAAAAATGCGTCGGCCGGGAATGGAACCCGGGTCACCCGCGCGGCAGGCGAGTGTTCTACCACTGAACCACCAAGGCCATCTGCTTGCTCCTGCATTCATGGCATGCATATAAAGCGTAACAGCATGCATGAGCTTTTCTAAAAATAACAATGCGTCGGCCGGGAATCAAACCCGGGTCACCCGCGCAGCATGTGAGTATTCTACCACTGAACCACCAACGCCATCTGCTTGCTCCTGCATTCATGGCATGCATATATACCGTAACAGCATGCATGAGCTTTTCTAAAAATAACAATGCGTCGGCCGGGAATCGAACGCGGATCACCCGCGTGGCAGGCGAGTATTTCACAACTGAACCACCGACGCCATTTGCTTACACCGGCATTCATGGCAAGCAATATTGCGTAACAGCACGTGTGAGCTTTTCTATAAGTAACAATGCTTCGGCAGCGATTTAAACACAGGTAACCCACGTGGCAGGCGAGTATTCTACCACTGAACCTCCGACGCCAATTGCTTACTCCTGCATTCGTGGCATTGAATATTGCGTAACAGCACGCGTGAGCTTTTCTAGAGATAACGATGCGTCGGCCGAGAATCGAACTTGGATCACCCGCGTGCCAGGCGAGTATTCTACCACTGAAGCACCGACGCAATTTGCTTGCTCCTGCATTCATGGCATGCATATATAGCGTAACAGCACGCGTGTTTTCTGATAATAACGATGCGTCAGCCGGGAATCGAACCCGGATCACCCGCGTGGCAGAGAGAATTTTACCACTGAACCACCGACGCCATTTGCTTACTTCTGCATTTGTGGCATGCACATATAGCGGAATAGCACGCAGGTACTTTTCTAAAATAAACGATGCGTCGGCCGGGAATCGAACCCGGGTCACCCGCGTGGCAGGCGAGTATTCTACCACTGAACAACCGACGCCATTTTCTTACTCCTGCATTCATGGCATGCAATATTTTGTAACAGCATGCGTGAGCTTTTACAAAAATAACGATGCATCGGCCGGGAATCGAACCCGGGTCACCCGCGTGGCAGGCGAGTATTCTACCACTGAACCACCGACGCCATTTGCTTACTCCTATATTCATGGCATGCAATATTGTGTAACAGCATGCGTGAGCTTTTACAAAAATAACGATGCGTCGGCCGGGAATCGAACCCGGGTAGCCCGCGTGGCAGACGAGTATTCTACCACTGAACCACCAACGCCATTTGCTTCCTCCTGCATTCCTGACATGCAATATTGTGGAATAGCACGCAGGAACATTTTTAAAATAAACGATGCGTCGGCCGGGAATCGAATCAGGGTCACGAGTGTGGCAGGCGAGCATTCTACCACTGAACCACCGACGCCATTTGTTTACTGTGGCATTCATGACATGCAATATTGCGTAACAGCACGTGTGAGCTTTTCTAAATGTAGCAATGCTTCGGCAGGGAATAGAACCCGGGTCACCCGCGTGGCAGGCGAGTTTTCTACTACTGAACCACCAACGCCATCTGCTTGCTCCTGCATTCTTGACATGCAATATTGCGGAATAGCACTCAGGTACTTTTCTAAAATAAACGATGCGTCGGCCGGGAATCAAACCCGGGTCACCCGCGTGGCAGGCGAGTATTCTACCACTGAACCATCGACGCCATTTGCTTACTCCTGCATTCTTGACATGCAATATTGTGGAATAGCATGCAGGAACTTTTTAAAAATAAAAGATGCGTCGGCCGGGAATCGAACCAGGGTCACCCGCGTGGCATGCGAGTATTCTACAACTGAACCACCGACGCCGTTTGCTTACTCCGGCATTCATGGCATGCAATATTGCGTAACAGCACGCGTGAGCTTTTCTAAAAGTAACAATGCTTCGGCAGCGATTTAAACACAAGTAACCCGCGTGGCAGGCGAGTATTCTACCAGTGAACCACCGACGGCATTTGCTTATTCCTGCATTCATGGCATGCAATATTGCGAATCAGCACGCGTGAGCTTTTCTAAAAATAACGATGCTTCAGCCGGGAATCGAACCCGGGTCACCTGTGTGGCAGGGAGTACTCTACCACTGAACCACCGACGCCATTTGCTTTCTCCTGCTTTAATGGCATGCATATATGGCGTAAGAACACCCTTGAGCTTTTTTAAAGATAACGATGCGTCGGCCGTGAAATGAACCCGGGTCACCCGTGTGGCAGGCAAGTATTCTACCACTGAACCACCGATGCCATTTGTATTCTCCAGCATTCATGACATGCAATATTGCGTAACAGCACGTGTGAGCTTTTCAAAAAGTAACAATGCTTTGGCACGGAATCAAACCCGGGTCACCCGCGTAGCAGGCGAGTATTCCACCACTGAACCACCGACGCCATTTGCTTACTCCTGCATTCATGGCATGCAATATTGCGTAACAGCACGCGTGAGCTTTTCTCAAAATAACGATGCTTCAGCCAGGAATCGAACACGTGTCATGCGCGTGGCAGTCGAGTATTTTACCACTGAATCACCGACGCCATTTGCTTACTCCGGCATTCATGGCATGCAATATTGCGTAACAGCACGCGTGAGCTTTTATAAAAATAGCGACGCGTCGGCCCGGAATCGAGCCCAGGTCAACTGCGTGGCAGGCGAGTATTCTACCACTGAACAACCGACACCATTTGCTTACTCCTGCATTATTGACATGCGATATTGCGGAAAGGCACGCAAGAAAATTAAAAAAAAACACGTTGTTTCGGCAGCGAATCGAACCCAAGTCAGCCGCGTGGCAGGCAAGTATTTTATCACTGAACCACCGAGGCCAATCGCTTAGTCCTGCATTCATGGCATGCAATATTGCGTAACAGCACGCGTGAGCGTTTCTAAAAATAACGATGCGTCAGCCGGGAATCGAACCCGGGTCACCCGCGTGGCAGGCAAGTGTTCTACCACTGAACCACCGACGCCATTTGCTTGCTCCTGCGTTCATGGCATGCATATATAGCGTGAGAAACCGCGTGAGCTTTTTTAAAGATAACGATGCGTCGGCCGTGAATTGAACCCGGGTCACCCGTGTGGCAGGCGAGCATTCTACCACTGAACGACCGACGCCATTTGTTTTCTCCGGCATTCATGACATGCAATATTGCGTAACAGCACGTGTGAGCTTTTCAAAAAGTAACAATGCTTCGGAAGGGAATCGAACCCGGGATACCCGCGTGGCAGTCGAGTATTCTACCACTGAACCACCGACGCCATTTGCTTACTCCTGCATTCGTGGCATTGAATATTGCATAACAGCACGCGTGAGCTTTTCTAAAGATAACGATGCGTCGGCCGAGAATCGAACTTGGGTCACCCGCGTGGCAGGCGAGTATTCTACCACTGAAGCACCATCGCAATTTGCTTGCTCCTGCATTCATGGCATGCATATTTAGCGTAACAGCACGCGTCAGCTTTTCTAAATATAACAATGCGTCGGCCGGGAATCGAACCTGGGTCAGCCGCGTGGCAGCCGAGTATTCTACCACTGAACCACCAACGCCAGTTGCTTACTCCTGCATTCATGACATGCAATTATTCGTTACAACACGTCGGAACTTCTTCAAACATAACAATGCGTCGGCCGGGAATCGAACCCGGGTCACCCGCGCGGCAGGCGAGTATTCTACCACTGAACCACCAACGCCATCTGCTTGTTCCTGCATTCATGGCATGCATATATAGCGTAACTGCATGCATGAGCTTTTCTAAAAATAACAATGCGTCGGCCGGGAATCAAACCCGGGTCACCCGCGCAGCAGTTGAGTATTCTATCTTTGAACCACCAACGCCATTTGCTTACTCCTGCATTCATGACATGCAATATTGCGGAATAGCACGCAGGTACTTTTCTAAAATAAACGATGCGTCGGCCGGTAATCGAATCCGGGTCACCCGCGTGGCAGGCGAGTATTCTACCACTGAACCACCGACGCCATTTGCTTACTCCTGCATTCATGGCATGCAATATTGTGTAACAGCATGCGTGAGCTTTTACAAAAATAACGATGCGTCGGCCGGGAATCGAACCCGGGTCATCCGCGTGGCAGGCGAGTATTCTACCACTGAACCACCGACGCCATTTGCTTACTCCTACATTCATGGCATGCAGTATTGTGGAAAAGCACGCGTGAGCTTTTCTAAAAGTAACAATGCTTCGGCAGTGATTTAAACACAGGTAACCCGCGTGGCAGGCGAGTATTCTACCACTGAACCACCGACGCCATTTGCTTACTCCGGCATTCATGGCATGCAACATTGCGTAACAGCACGCGTGAGCTTTTCTAAAAGTAACAATGCTTCGGCAGTGATTTAAACACAGGTAACCCGCGCGGCAGGCGAGTATTCTACCACTGAACCACCGACGCCATTTGCTTACTCCTGCATTCATGGCATGCAATATTGCGAATCAGCACGCGTGAGCTTTTCTAAAAATAACGATGCGTAAGCCGGGAATCGAACTAGGGTCACCCGCGTGGCAGGCGAGTATTTTACCACTGAGCCACCAACGCCATTTGCTTACTCCGGCATTCAAGGCATGCAATATTGCGAATCAGCACGCATGAGCTTTTCTAAAAATAACGATGCGTCAGCCGGGAATAGAACCCGTGTCACCCGCGTGGCAGGCGAGTATTCTACCACTGAACCACCAACGCCATTTGCTTATTCCTGCATTCATGGCATGCAATATTGCGAATCAGCACGCGTGAGCTTTTCTAAAAATAACGATGCGTTAGCCGGGAATAGCACCCGGGTCACCCGCGTGGCAGGCGAGTATTCTACCAATGAACCACCGACGCTATTCGCTTACTCCTGCATTCATGGCATGCAATATTGCTAATCAGCACGTGTGAGCTTTTCTAAAAATAACGATGCGTCAGCCGGGAATAGAACCCGGGTCACCCGCGTGGCAGGCGAGTATTATACCACTGAACAACCGACACCATTTGCCTACTCCTGCATTATTGACATGCAATATTGCGGAAAGGCACGCAAGAAATGTTTTAAAAACACGATGTTTCTGCAGGGAATCGAACCCGAGTCAGCCGCGCGGCAGGCGAGTATTTTACCACTGAACCACCGACGCCAATTGCTTACTCCTGCATTCATGGCAAGCAATATTGCGTAACAGCACGCGTGAGCGTTTCTAAAAATAACGATGCGTCAACTGGAAATCGAACCCGGGTCAACCGCGTGGCAGGCGAGTATTCTACCACTGAACCACCGACGCCATTTCCTTGCTTTTGCGTTCATGGCATGCATATATAGCGTAAGAACACGCGTGAGCTTTTTTAAAGATAACGATGCGTCGGCCGTGAATTGAACCCGGGTCACCGTGTGGCAGGCGAGCATTCTACCACTGAACGACCGACGCCATTTGTTTTCTCCGGCATTCATGACATGCAATATTGCGTAACAGCACGTGTGAGCTTTTCAAAAAGTAACAATGCTTCGGCAGGGAATCGAACCCGGGATACCGGCGTGGCAGGCGAGTATTCTACCACTGAACCACCGACGCCATTTGCTTACTCCTGCATTCGTGGCATTGAATATTGCATAACACCACGCGTGAGCTTTTCTAAAGATAACGATGCGTCGGCCGAGAATCGAACTTGGGTCACCTGCGTGGCAGGCGAGTATTCTACCACTGAAGCACCGACGCAATTTGCTTGCTCCTGCATCCATGGCATGCATATATTCGTAACAGCATGCGTGAGCTTTTACAAAAATAACGATGCGTTGGCCGGGAATCGAACCCGGGTCACCCGCGTGGCAGGCGAGTATTCTACCACTGAACCACCGAAGCCATTTGCTTACTCCTACATTCATGGCATGCAATATTGTGTAACAGCATGCGTGAGCTTTTACAAAAATAACGATGCGTCGGCCGGGAATCGAACCAGGGTCGCCCGCGTGGCAGACGAGTATTCTACCACTGAACCACCAACGCCATTTGCTTACTCCTGCATTCTTGACATGCGATATTGTGGAATAGCACGCAGAAACTTTTTTAAAATAAACGATGCGTCGGCCGGGAATCGAACCAGGGTCACCAGTGTGGCAAGCGAGCGTTCTACCACTGAACCACCGACGCCATTCGTTTACTGTGGCATTCATGACATGCATTATTGCGTAACAGCACGTGTGAGCTTTTTTAAAAGTAGCAATGCTTCGGCAGGGAATAGAACCCGAGTCACCCGCGTGGCAGGCGAGTATTCTACTACTGAACTACCGACGCCATTTGCTTGCTCCTGCATTCATGGCATGTATATATAGCGTATTAACACGCGTGAGCTTTTTTAAAGATAACGATGCGTCGGCCGTGAATTGAACCCGGGTCACCCGTGTGGCAGGCGAGTATTCTACCACTGAACCACCGATGCCATTTGTATTGTCCGGCATTCATGACATGCAATATTGCGTAACAGCACGTGTGAGCTTTTCAAAAAGTAACAATGCTTTGGCACGGAATCAACCCCGGGTCACCCGCGTGGCAGGCGAGTATTCCACTACTGAACCACTGACGCCATTTGCTTACTCCTGCATTCATGGCATGCAATAGTGCGAATCAGCACGCGTGAGTTTTTCTAAAAATAACGATGGGTCGGCTGTGAATTGAACCCGGGTCACCCGTGTGGCAGGCGAGTATTCTACCACTGAACCACCGATGCCATTTGTATTCTCCGGCATTCATGGCATGCAATGTTGCGTAACAGCACGCGTGAGCTTTTCTCAAAATAACGATGCTTCAGCCAGGAATCGAACACGTGTCATGCGCGTGGCAGTCGAGTATTTTATTACTGAACCACCGACGCCATTTGCTTACTCCGGCATTCATGGCATGCAATGTTGCGTAACAGCACGCGTGAGCTTTTATAAAAATAGCGACGCGTCGGCCCGGAATCGAGCCCAGGTCAACTGCGTGGCGGGCGAGTATTCTACCACTGAACAACCGACACCATTTGCTTACTCCTCCATTATTGACATGCGATATTGCGGAAAGGCACGCAAGAAAATTTAAAAAAAAAAACACGATGTTTCGGCAGCGAATCGAACCCAAGTCAGCCGCGTGGCAGGCAAGTATTTTATCACTGAACCACCGACGCCAATCGCTTACTCCTGCATTCATGGCATGCAATATTGCTTAACAGCACGCGTGAGCGTTTCTAAAAATAATGATGCGTCAGCCGGGAATCGAACCCGGGTCACCCGCGTAGCAGGCGAGTGTTCTACCACTGAACCACCGACGCCATTTGCTTGCTCCTGCGTTCATGGCATGCATATATACCGTAAGAACACGCGTGAGCTTTTTTAAAGATAACGATGCGTCGGCCGTGAAGTGAACCCGGGTCACCCGTGTGGCAGGCGAGCATTCTACCACTGAACGACCGACGCCATTTGTTTTCTCCGGCATTCATGACATGCAATATTGCGTAACAGCACGTGTGAGCTTTTCAAAAAGTAACAATGCTTCGGCAGGGAATCGAACCCGGGATACCCGCGTGGCAGGCGAGTATTCTACTACTGAACCACCGACGCCATTTGCTTACTCCTGCATTCGTGGCATTGAATATTGCATAACAGCACGCGTGAGCTTTTCTAAAGATAACGATGCGTCGGCCGAGAATCGACCTTGGGTCACCCGCGTGGCAGGCGAGTATTCTACCACTGAAGCACCGTCGCAATTTGCTTGCTCCTGCATTCATGGCAGGCATATATAGCGTAACAGCACGCGTGAGCTTTTCTAAATATAACAATGCGTCGGCCCGGAATCGAACCTGGGTCACCCGCGTGGTAGCCGAGTATTCTACCACTGAACCACCAACGCCAGTTGCTTACTCCTGCATTCATGACATGCAATTATTCGTTACAACACGTCGGAGCTTCTTCAAACATAACAATGCGTCGGCCGGGAATCAAACCCGGGTCACCCGCGCGACAGGCCAGTATTCTACCACTGAACCACCAACGCCATCTGCTTGCTCCTGCATTCATGGCATGCATATATAGCGTAACTGCATGCATGAGCTTTTCTAAAAATAACAATGCGTCGGCCGGGAATCAAACCCGGGTCACCCGCGCAGCAGGTGAGTATTCTATCTTTGAACCACCAATGCCATTTGCTTACTCCTACATTCATGACATGCAATATTGCGGAATAGCACGCAGGTACTTTTCTAAAATAAACGATGCGTCGGCCGGGAATCGAATCCGGGTCATCCGCGTGGCAGGCGAGTATTCTACCACTGAACCACCGACGCCGTTTGCTTACTCCTACATTCATGGCATGCAGTATTGTGTAACAGCATGCGTGAGCTTTTACAAAAATAACTATGCGTCGGCCGGCAATTGAACCCGGGTCGCCCGCGTGGCAGACGAGTATTCTACCACTGAACCACCAACGCTATTTGCTTACTCCGGCATTCATGGCATGCAACATTGCGTAACAGCACGCGTGAGCTTTTCTAAAAGTAACAATGCTTCGGCAGTGATTTAAACACAGGTAACCCGCGTGGCAGGCGAGTATTCTACCACTGAACCACCGACGCCATTTGCTTACTCCTGCATTCATGGCATGCAATATTGCGAATCAGCACGCGTGAGCTTTTCTAAAAATAACGATGCGTAAGCCGGGAATCGAACCCGGGTCACCCGCGTGGCAGGCGAGTATTTTACCACTGAGCCACCGACGCCATTTGCTTACTCCGGCATTCATGGCATGCAATATTGCGAATCAGCACGCATGAGCTTTTTTAAAAATAACGATGCGTCAGCCGGGAATAGAACCCGGGTCACCCGCGTGGCAGGCGAGTATTCTACCACTGAACCACCGACGCCATTTGCTTAATCCTGCATTCGTGGCATTGAATATTGCATAACAGCACGCGTAAGCTTTTCTAAAAATAACGATGCGTCAGCCGGGAATAGCACCCGGGTCACCCGCGTGGCAGGCGAGTATTCTACCACGGAACCACCGACGCTATTTGCTTACTGCTGCATTCATGGCATGCAATATTGCGAATCAGCATGTGTGAGCTTTTCTAAAAATAACGATGCGTCAGCCGGGAATAGAACCCGGGTCACCCGCGTGGCAGGCGAGTATTCTACCACTGAACAACCGACACCATTTGCCTACTCCTGCATTATTGACATGCAATATTGCGGAAAGGCACGCAAGAAAAGTTTTAAAAAACACGATATTTCTGCAGGGAATCGAACCCGAGTCAGCCGCGTGGCAGGCGAGTATTTTACCACTGAACCACCGACGCCAATTGCTTACTCCTGCATTCATGGCAAGCAATATTGTGTAACAGCACGCGTGAGCGTTTCTAAAAATAACGATGCGTCAACTGGAAATCGAACCCGGGTCAACCGCGTGGCAGGCGAGTATTCTACCACTGAACCACCGACGCCATTTCCTTGCTTCTGCGTTCATGGCATGCTTATATGGCGTAAGAACACGCTTCAGCTTCTTTAAAGATAACGATGCGTCGGCCGTGAATTGAACCCGGGTCACCGTGTGGCAGGCGAGCATTCTACCACTGAACGACCGACGCCATTTGTTTTCTCCGGCATTCATGACATGCAATATTGCGTAACAGCACGTGTGAGCTTTTCAAAAAGTAACAATGCTTCGGCAGGGAATCGAACCCGGGATACCCGCGTGGCAGGCGAGTATTCTACCACTGAACCACCGACGCCATTTGCTTACTCCTGCATTCGTGGCATTGAATATTGCATAACAGCACGCGTGAGCTTTTCTAAAGATAACGATGCGTCGGCCGGGAATCGAACCAGGGTCGCCCGCGTGGCAGACGAGTATTCTACCACTGAACCACCAACGCCATTTGCTTCCTCCTGCATTCTTGACATGCGATATTGTGGAATAGCACGCAGAAACTTTTTTAAAATAAACGATGCGTCCGCCGGGAATCGAACCAGGGTCACCAGTGTGGCAAGGGAGCGTTCTACCACTGAACCACCGACGCCATTTGTTTACTGTGGCATTCATGACATATAATATTGCGTAACAGCACGTGTGAGCTTTTTTAAAAGTAGCAATGCTTCGGCAGGGAATAGAACCTGAGTCACCCGCGTGGCAGGCGAGTATTCTACTACTGAACTACCGACACCATTTGCTTGCTCCTGCATTCATGGCATGTATATATAGCGTATTAACACGCGTGAGCTTTTTTAAAGATAACGATGCGTCAGCCGTGAATTGAACCCGGGTCATCCGTGTGGCAGGCGAGCGTTCTACCACTGAACCACCGACGCCATTTGTTTACTGTGGCATTCATGACATGTAATATTGCGTAACAGCACGTGTGAGTTTTTCAAAAAGTAACAATGCTTTGGCACGGAATCAAACCCGGGTCACCCGCGTGGCAGGCGAGTATTCCACTACTGAACCACCGACGCCATTTGCTTACTCCTGAATTCATGGCATGCAATAATGCGTAACAGCACGCGTGAGCTTTTATAAAAATAGCGACGCGTCAGCCCGGAATCGAGCCCAGGTCAACCGCGTGGCAGGCGAGTATTCTACCACTGAACAACCGACACCATTTGCGTACTCCTGCATTATTGACATGCGATATTGCGGAAATGCACGCAAGAAAAGTTTAAAAAAACACGATGTTTCGGCAGGGAATCGAACCCTAGTCAGCCGCGTGGCAGGCGAGTATTTTACCACTGAACCACCGACGCCAATCGCTTACTCCTGCATTCATGGCATGCAATATTGCATAACAGCACGCGTGAGAGTTTCTAAAAATAACGATGCGTCAGCCGGGAATCGAACCCGGGTCACCCGCGTGGCAGGCGAGTATTCTACCACTGAACCACCGACGCCATTTGCTTGCTGCTGCGTTCATGGCATGCATATATAGCGTAAGAACACGCGTGAGCTTTTCTAAAGATAACGATGGGTCGGCCGGGAATCGAACCTGGGTCACTTGCGTGGCAGCCGAGTATTCTACTACTGATCCACCAACGCCAGTTGCTTACTCCTTCATTCATGACATGCAATTATTCGTAACAACACGTCTGAGCTTCTTCAAAAATAACAATGCGTCGGCTGGGAATCGAAGCCGAGTCACCCGCGCGGCAGGCGAGTATTCTACCACTGAACCACCAACGCCATCTGCTTGCTCCTGCATTCATGGCATGCATATATAGCGTAACAGCATGCATGCGCTTTTCTAAAAATAACAATGCGTCAGCCGGGAATCAAACCCGGGTCACCCGCGCAGCAGGTGAGTAATGTATCACTGAACCACCAACGCCATTTGCTTACTCCTGCATTCATGACATGCATTATTGCGGAAGAGCACGCAGGTACTTTTCTAAAATAAACAATGCGTCGGCCGGGAATCGAACCCGGGTCACTCGCGTGGCAGGCGAGTATTCTACCACTGAACCACCGACGCCATTTGCTTACTCCTGCATTCATGGCATGCAATATTGTGTAACAGCATGCGTGAGCTTTTCTGAAAATAACAATGCGTCAGCCGGGAATCAAACCCGGGTCACCCGCGCAGCAGGTGAGTATTGTATCACTGAACCACCAATGCCATTTGCTTAATCCTGCATTCATGACATGCAATATTGCGGAAGAGCACGCAGGTACTTTTCTAAAATAAACGATGCGTCGGCCGGGAATCGAACCCGGGTCACTCGCGTGGCAGGCGAGTATTCTACCACTGAACCACCGACGCCATCTGCTTGCTCCTGCATTCATGGGATGCATATATAGCGTAACAGCATGCATGAGCTTTTCTAAAAATAACAATGCGTCAGCCGGCAATGAACCCGGGTCACCCGCGCAGCAGGTGAGTATTGTATCACTGAACCACAGACGCCATTTGCTTACTTCTGCATTCATGACATGCAATATTGCGGAAGAGCACGCACGTACTTTTCTAAAATAAACGAAGCGTCGGCCGGGAATCGAACCAGGGTCACCAGTGTGGCAGGCGAGCATTCTACCACTGAACCACCGACGCCATTTGCTTACTATGGCATTCATGACATGCAATATTGCGTAACAGCACGTGTGAGCGTTTCTAAATGTAGCAATGCTTCGGCAGGAAATAGAACCCGGGTCACCCGCGTGGCAGGTGAGTATTCTACTACTGAACTACCGACGCCATTTGCTATCTCCTGCATTCATGGCGTGTATATATAGCGTAAAAGCACGCGTGAGCTTTTGTAAAATAAACAATGCTTCAGCCGGGATTCGAACCCGGATTACCCGCGTGGCAGGCGAGTATTCTACCACTGAACCACCGACGCCATTTGCTTACTCCTGCATTCATGGCATGCAATATTGCGAATCAGCACGCGTGAGCTTTTCTAAACATAACGATGCGTCAGCCGGGAATAGAACCCGGGTCACCCGCGTGGCAGGCGAGTATTCTACCACTGAACGGCCGACGCCATTTGCTTACTCCTGCATTCATGGCATGCAATATTGCGAATCAGCACGCATGAGCTTTTCTAAAAATTACGATGCGTAAGCCGGGAATAGAACCCGGGTCACCCGCGTGGCAGGCGAGTATTTTACCACTGAACCACCGACGCCATTTGCTTACTCCGGCATTCATAGCATGCAATATTACGTACCAGCACGCGTGAGCTTTTATAAAAATAGCGATGCGTCGGCCCGGAATCGAGCCCAGGTCAACCGCGTGGCAAGCGAGTATTCTACCACCGAACAACCGACACCATTTGCCTACTCCTGCATTATTGGCATGCGATATTGCGGAAAGGCACGCAAGAAAATGTTTAAAAAACACGATGTTTCGGCAGGGAATCGAACCCGAGTCAGCCGCGTGGCAGGCGAGTATTTTACCACTAAACCACCGCCGCCAATTGCTTACTCCTGAATTCATGGCATGCAATATTGCGTAACAGCACGCGTGAGCGTTTCTAAAAATAACGATGCGTCAGCCGGGAATCGAACCCGGGTCACCCGTGTGGCAGGCGAGTATTCTACCACTGAACAACCGATGCCATTTGTATTGTCCGGCATTCATGACATGCAATATTGCGTAACAGCACTTGTGAGCTTTTCAAAAAGTAACTATGCTTTGGCACGGAATCAAACCCGGGTCACCCGCGTGGCAGGTGAGTATTCCACTACTGAACCACCGACGCCATTTGCTTACTCCTGCATTCATGGCATGCAATAATGCGTAACAGCACGCGTGAGCTTTTATAAAAATAGCGACGCGTCGGCCCGGAATCGAGCCCAGGTCAACCACGTGGCAGGCGAGTATTCTACCACTGAACAACCGACACCATTTGCGTACTCCTGCATTATTGACATGCGATATTGCGGAAAGGCACGCAAGAAAAGTTTAAAAAAACACGATGTTTCGGCAGGGAATCGAACCCTAGTCAGCCGCGTGGCAGGCGAGTATTTTACCACTGAACCACCGACGCCAATCGCTTACTCCTGCATTCATGGCATGCAATATTGCATAACAGCACGCGTGAGCGTTTCTAAAAATAACGATGCGTCAGCCGGGAATCGAACCCGGGTCACCCGCGTGGCAGGCGAGTATTCTACCACTGAACCACCGACGCCATTTGCTTGCTCCTGCGTTCATGGCATGCATATATAGCGTAAGAACACGCGTGAGCTTTTCTAAAGATAACGATGCGTCGGCCGGGAATCGAACCTGGGTCACTTGCGTGGCAGCCGAGTATTCTACCACTGATCGACCAACGCCAGTTGCTTACTCCTTCATTCATGACATGCAATTATTCGTAACAACACGTCTGAGCTTCTTCAAAAATAACAATGCGTCGGCTGGGAATCGAACCCGGGTCACCCGCGCGGCAGGCGAGTATTCTACCACTGAACCACCAACGCCATCTGCTTGCTCCTGCATTCATGGCATGCATATATAGCGTAACAGCATGCATGAGCTTTTCTAAAAATAACAATGCGTCAGCCGGGAATCAAACCCGGGTCACCCGCGCAGCAGGTGAGTAATGTATCACTGAACCACCAACGCCATTTTCTTACTCCTGCATTCATGACATGCAATATTGCGGAAGAGCACGCAGGTACTTTTCTAAAATAAACATTGCGTCGGCCGGGAATCGAACCCGGGTCACTCGCGTGGCAGGCGAGTATTCCACCACTGAACCACCGACGCCATTTGCTTACTCCTGCATTCATGGCATGCAATATTGTGTAACAGCATGCGTGAGCTTTTACAAAAATAACTATGCGTCGGCCGGCAATCGAACCCGGGTCGCCCGCGTGGCAGACGAGTATTCTACCACTGAACCACCATCGCTATTTGCTTACTCCTGCATTCTTGACATGCAATATTGTGGAATAGCACGCGTGAGCTTTTCTAAAAGTAACAATGCTTCGGCAGTGATTTAAACACAGGTAACCCGCGGGGCAGGCGAGTATTCTACTACTGAACTACCGACGCCATTTGCTTGCTCCTGCATTCATGGCATGTATATATAGCGTATTAACACGCGTGAGCTTTTTTAAAGATAACGATGCGTCGGCCGTGAATTGAACCCGGGTCACCCGTGTGGCAGGCGAGTATTCTACCACTGAACCACCGATGCCATTTGTATTGTCCGGCATTCATGACATGCAATATTGCGTAACAGCACGTGTGAGCTTTTCAAAAAGTAACAATGCTTTGGCACGGAATCAAACCCGGGTCACCCGCGTGGCAGGCGAGTATTCCACTACTGAACCACCGACGCCATTTGCTTACTCCTGCATTCATGGCATGCAATATTGCGAATCAGCACGCGTGAGCTTTTCTAAAAATAACGATGCGTCAGCTGGGAATAGAACCCGGGTCACCCGCGTGGCAGGCGAGTATTCTACCACTGAACGGCCGACGCCTTTTGCTTACTCCTGCATTCATGGCATGCAATATTGCGAATCAGCACGCATGAGCTTTTCTAAAAATAACGATGCGTAAGCCTGGAATAGAACCCGGGTCACCCGCGTAGCATGCGAGTATTTTACCACTGAACCACCGACGCCATTTGCTTACTCCGGCATTCATAGCATGCAATATTGCGTACCAGCACGCGTGAGCTTTTATAAAAATAGCGATGCGTCGGCCCGGAATCGAGCCCAGGTCAACCGCGTGGCAGGCGAGTATTCTACCACTGAACAACCGACACCATTTGCCTACTCCTGCTTTATTGGCATGCGATATTGCGGAAAGGCACGCAAGAAAATTTAAAAAAAACACGATGTTTCGGCAGGGAATCGAACCCGAGTCAGCCGCGTGGCAGGCGAGTACTTTACCACTGAACCACCGACGCCAATTGCTTACTCCTGAATTCATGGCATGCAATATTGCGTAACAGCACGCGTGAGCGTTTCTAAAAATAACGATGCGTCAGCCGGGAATCGAACCCGGGTCACCCGAGTGGCAGGCGAGTATTCTACCACTGAACCACCGACGCCATTTCCTTGCTTCTGCGTTCATGGCATGCATATATAGCGTAAGAACACGTGTGAGCTTTTTTAAAGATAACGATGCGTCGGCCGTGAATTGAACACGGTTCACCCGTGTGGCAGGCGAGCATTCTACCACTGAACGACCGACGCCATTTGTTTTCTCCGGCATTTATGGCATGCATATATAGCGTAACCGCACGCGTGAACTTTTCTAAATATAACAATGCGTCGGCCGGGAATCGAACCTGGGTCACCCGCGTGGCAGCGGAGTATTTTACCACTGAACCACCAACGCCAGTTGCTTACTCCTGCATTCATGACATGCAATTATTCGTTACAACACGTCGGAGCTTCTTCAAACATAACAATGCGTCGGCCGGGAATCGAACCCGGGTCACCCGCGCGGCAGGCGAGTATTCTACCACTGAACCACCAACGCCATCTGCTTGCTCCTGCATTCATGGCATGCATATATAGCGTAACATCATGCATGAGCTTTTCTAAAAATAACAATGCGTCAGCCGGGAATCAAACCCGGGTCACCCGCGCAGCAGGTGAGTATTCTATCTTTGAACCACCAACGCCATTTGCTTACTCCTGCATTCATGACATGCAATTTTGCGGAATAGCACGCAGGTACTTTTCTAAAATAAACGATTCGTCGGCCGGGAATCGAATCCGGGTCACCCGCGTGGCAGGCGAGTATTCTACCACTGAACCACCGACGCCATTTGCTTACTCCTGCATTCATGGCATGCAATATTGTGTAACAGCATGCGTGAGCTTTTACAAAAATAACGATGCGTCGGCCGGGAATCGAACCCGGGTCATCCGCGTGGCAGGCGAGTATTCTACCACTGAACCACCAACGCCATTTGCTTACTCCTACATTCATGGCATGCAGTATTGTGTAACAGCATGCGTGAGCTTTTACAAAAATAACTATGCGTCGGCCGGCAATCGAACCCGGGTCGCCCGCGTGGCAGACGAGTATTCTACCACTGAACCACCAACGCTATTTGCTTACTCCTGCATTCTTGACATGCAATATTGTGGAATAGCACGCGTGAGCTTTTCTAAAAGTAACAATGCTTCCGCAGTGATTTAAACACAGGTAACCCGCGTGGCAGGCGAGTATTCTACCACTGAACCACCGTCGCCATTTGATTACTCCGGCATTCATGGCATGCAACATTGCGTAACAGCACGCGTGAGCTTTTCTAAAAGTAACAATGCTTCGGCAGTGATTTAAACACAGGTAACCCGCGTGGCAGGCGAGTATTCTACCACTGAACCACCGACGCCATTTGCTTACTCCTGCATTCATGGCATGCAATATTGCGAATCAGCACGCGTGAGCTTTTCTAAAAATAACGATGCGTCAGCCGGCAATCGAACCCGGGTCGCCCGCGTGGCAGACGAGTATTCTACCACTGAACCACCAACGCTATTTGCTTACTCCTGCATTCTTGACATGCAATATTGTGGAATAGCACGCGTGAGCTTTTCTAAAAGTAACAATGCTTCCGCAGTGATTTAAACACAGGTAACCCACGTGGCAGGCGAGTATTCTACCACTGAACCTCCGACGCCAATTGCTTACTCCTGCATTCGTGGCATTGAATATTGCGTAACAGCACGCGTGAGCTTTTCTAGAGATAACGATGCGTCGGCCGAGAATCGAACTTGGATCACCCGCGTGCCAGGCGAGTATTCTACCACTGAAGCACCGACGCAATTTGCTTGCTCCTGCATTCATGGCATGCATATATAGCGTAACAGCACGCGTGAGCTTTTCTGATAATAACGATGCGTCAGCCGGGAATCGAACCCGGATCACCCGCGTGGCAGAGAGAATTTTACCACTGAACCACCGACGCCATTTGCTTACTCCTGCATTTGTGGCATGCACATATAGCGGAATAGCACGCAGGTACTTTTCTAAAATAAACGATGCGTCGGCCGGGAATCGAACCCGGGTCACCCGCGTGGCAGGCGAGTATTCTACCACTGAACAACCGACGCCATTTTCTTACTCCTGCATTCATGGCATGCAATATTTTGTAACAGCATGCGTGAGCTTTTACAAAAATAACGATGCATCGGCCGGGAATCGAACCCGGGTCACCCGCGTGGCAGGCGAGTATTCTACCACTGAACCACCGACGCCATTTGCTTACTCCTACATTCATGGCATGCAATATTGTGTAACAGCATGCGTGAGCTTTTACAAAAATAACGATGCGTCGGCCGGGAATCGAACCCGGGTAGCCCGCGTGGCAGACGAGTATTCTACCACTGAACCACCAACGCCATTTGCTTCCTCCTGCATTCCTGACATGCAATATTGTGGAATAGCACGCAGGAACGTTTTTAAAATAAACGATGCGTCGGCCGGGAATCGAATCAGGGTCACGAGTGTGGCAGGCGAGCATTCTACCACTGAACCACCGACGCCATTTGTTTACTGTGGCATTCATGACATGCAATATTGCGTAACAGCACGTGTGAGCTTTTCTAAATGTAGCAATGCTTCGGCAGGGAATAGAACCCGGGTCACCCGCGTGGCAGGCGAGTTTTCTACTACTGAACCACCAACGCCATCTGCTTGCTCCTGCATTCTTGACATGCAATATTGCGGAATAGCACTCAGGTACTTTTCTAAAATAAACGATGCGTCTGCCGGGAATCAAACCCGGGTCACCCGCGTGGCAGGCGAGTATTCTACCACTGAACCATCGACGCCATTTGCTTACTCCTGCATTCTTGACATGCAATATTGTGGAATAGCATGCAGGAACTTTTTAAAAATAAAAGATGCGTCGGCCGGGAATCAAACCAGGGTCACCCGCGTGGCATGCGAGTATTCTACAACTGAACCACCGACGCCGTTTGCTTACTCCGGCATTCATGGCATGCAATATTGCGTAACAGCACGCGTGAGCTTTTCTAAAAGTAACAATGCTTCGGCAGCGATTTAAACACAAGTAACCCGCGTGGCAGGCGAGTATTCTACCAGTGAACCACCGACGGCATTTGCTTATTCCTGCATTCATGGCATGCAATATTGCGAATCAGCACGCGTGAGCTTTTCTAAAAATAACGATGCTTCAGCCGGGAATCGAACCCGGGTCACCTGTGTGGCAGGGAGTACTCTACCACTGAACCACCGACGCCATTTGCTTTCTCCTGCTTTAATGGCATGCATATATGGCGTAAGAACACCCTTGAGCTTTTTTAAAGATAACGATGCGTCGGCCGTGAAATGAACCCGGGTCACCCGTGTGGCAGGCAAGTATTCTACCACTGAACCACCGATGCCATTTGTATTCTCCGGCATTCATGACATGCAATATTGCGTAACAGCACGTGTGAGCTTTTCAAAAAGTAACAATGCTTTGGCACGGAATCAAACCCGGGTCACCCGCGTAGCAGGCGAGTATTCCACCACTGAACCACCGACGCCATTTGCTTACTCCTGCATTCATGGCATGCAATATTGCGTAACAGCACGCGTGAGCTTTTCTCAAAATAACGATGCTTCAGCCAGGAATCGAACACGTGTCATGCGCGTGGCAGTCGAGTATTTTACCACTGAACCACCGACGCCATTTGCTTACTCCGGCATTCATGGCATGCAATATTGCGTAACAGCACGCGTGAGCTTTTATAAAGATAGCGACGCGTCGGCCCGGAATCGAGCCCAGGTCAACTGCGTGGCAGGCGAGTATTCTACCACTGAACAACCGACACCATTTGCTTACTCCTGCATTATTGACATGCGATATTGCGGAAAGGCACGCAAGAAAATTAAAAAAAAACACAATGTTTCGGCAGCGAATCGAACCCAAGTCAGCCGCGTGGCAGGCAAGTATTTTATCACTGAACCACCGAGGCCAATCGCTTAGTCCTGCATTCATGGCATGCAATATTGCGTAACAGCACGCGTGAGCGTTTCTAAAAATAACGATGCGTCAGCCGGGAATCGAACCCGGGTCACCCGCGTGGCAGGCAAGTGTTCTACCACTGAACCACCGACGCCATTTGCTTGCTCCTGCGTTCATGGCATGCATATATAGCGTAAGAAACTGCGTGAGCTTTTTTAAAGATAACGATGCGTCGGCCGTGAATTGAACCCGGGTCACCCGTGTGGCAGGCGAGCATTCTACCACTGAACGACCGACGCCATTTGTTTTCTCCGGCATTCATGACATGCAATATTGCGTAACAGCACGTGTGAGCTTTTCAAAAAGTAACAATGCTTCGGAAGGGAATCGAACCCGGGATACCCGCGTGGCAGTCGAGTATTCAACCACTGAACCACCGACGCCATTTGCTTACTCCTGCATTCGTGGCATTGAATATTGCATAACAGCACGCGTGAGCTTTTCTAAAGATAACGATGCGTCGGCCGAGAATCGAACTTGGGTCACCCGCGTGGCAGGCGAGTATTCTACCACTGAAGCACCATCGCAATTTGCTTGCTCCTGCATTCATGGCATGCATATTTAGCGTAACAGCACGCGTCAGCTTTTCTAAATATAACAATGCGTCGGCCGGGAATCGAACCTGGGTCAGCCGCGTGGCAGCCGAGTATTCTACCACTGAACCACCAACGCCAGTTGCTTACTTCTGCATTCATGACATGCAATTATTCGTTACAACACGTCGGAACTTCTTCAAACATAACAATGCGTCGGCCGGGAATCGAACCCGGGTCACCCGCGCGGCAGGCGAGTATTCTACCACTGAACCACCAACGCCATCTGCTTGTTCCTGCATTCATGGCATGCATATATAGCGTAACTGCATGCATGAGCTTTTCTAAAAATCACAATGCGTCGGCCGGGAATCAAACCCGGGTCACCCGCGCAGCAGTTGAGTATTCTATCTTTGAACCACCAACGCCATTTGCTTACTCCTGCATTCATGACATGCAATATTGCGGAATAGCACGCAGGTACTTTTCTAAAATAAACGATGCGTCGGCCGGTAATCGAATCCGGGTCACCCGCGTGGCAGGCGAGTATTCTACCACTGAACCACCGACGCCAATTGCTTACTCCTGCATTCATGGCATGCAATATTGTGTAACAGCATGCGTGAGCTTTTACAAAAATAACGATGCGTCGGCCGGGAATCGAACCCGGGTCATCCGCGTGGCAGGCGAGTATTCTACCACTGAACCACCGACGCCATTTGCTTACTCCTACATTCATGGCATGCAGTATTGTGGAAAAGCACGCGTGAGCTTTTCTAAAAGTAACAATGCTTCGGCAGTGATTTAAACACAGGTAACCCTCGTGGCAGGCGAGTATTCTACCACTGAACCACCGACGCCATTTGCTTACTCCGGCATTCATGGCATGCAACATTGCGTAACAGCACGCGTGAGCTTTTCTAAAAGTAACAATGCTTCGGCAGTGATTTAAACACAGGTAACCCGCGCGGCAGGCGAGTATTCTACCACTGAACCACCGACGCCATTTGCTTACTCCTGCATTCATGGCATGCAATATTGCGAATCAGCACGCGTGAGCTTTTCTAAAAATAACGATGCGTAAGCCGGGAATCGAACTAGGGTCACCCGCGTGGCAGGCGAGTATTTTACCACTGAGCCACCAACGCCATTTGCTTACTCCGGCATTCATGGCATGCAATATTGCGAATCAGCACGCATGAGCTTTTCTAAAAATAACGATGCGTCAGCCGGGAATAGAACCCGTGTCACCCGCGTGGCAGGCGAGTATTCTACCACTGAACCACCAACGCCATTTGCTTATTCCTGCATTCATGGCATGCAATATTGCGAATCAGCACGCATGAGCTTTTCTAAAAATAACGATGCGTTAGCCGGGAATAGCACCCGGGTCACCCGCGTGGCAGGCGAGTATTCTACCACTGAACCACCGACGCCATTTCCTTGCTTTTGCGTTCATGGCATGCATATATAGCGTAAGAACACGCGTGAGCTTTTTTAAAGATAACGATGCGTCGGCCGTGAATTGAACCCGGGTCACCGTGTGGCAGGTGAGCATTCTACCACTGAACGACCGACGCCATTTGTTTTCTCCGGCATTCATGACATGCAATATTGCGTAACAGCACGTGTGAGCTTTTCAAAAAGTAACAATGCTTCGGCAGGGAATCGAACCCGGGATACCGGCGTGGCAGGCGAGTATTCTACCACTGAACCACCGACGCCATTTGCTTACTCCTGCATTCGTGGCATTGAATATTGCATAACAGCACGCGTGAGCTTTTCTAAAGATAACGATGCGTCAGCCGAGAATCGAACTTGGGTCACCTGCGTGGCAGGCGAGTATTCTACCACTGAAGCACCGACGCAATTTGCTTGCTCCTGCATTCATGGCATGCATATATTCGTAACAGCATGCGTGAGCTTTTACAAAAATAACGATGCGTTGGCCGGGAATCGAACCCGGGTCACCCGCGTGGCAGGCGAGTATTCTACCACTGAACCACCGAAGCCATTTGCTTACTCCTACATTCATGGCATGCAATATTGTGTAACAGCATGCGTGAGCTTTTACAAAAATAACGATGCGTCGGCCGGGAATCGAACCCGGGTAGCCCGCGTGGCAGACGAGTATTCTACCACTGAACCACCAACGCCATTTGCTTCCTCCTGCATTCCTGACATGCAATATTGTGGAATAGCACGCAGGAACGTTTTTAAAATAAACGATGCGTCGGCCGGGAATCGAATCAGGGTCACGAGTGTGGCAGGCGAGCATTCTACCACTGAACCACCGACGCCATTTGTTTACTGTGGCATTCATGACATGCAATATTGCGTAACAGCACGTGTGAGCTTTTCTAAATGTAGCAATGCTTCGGCAGGGAATAGAACCCGGGTCACCCGCGTGGCAGGCGAGTTTTCTACTACTGAACCACCAACGCCATCTGCTTGCTCCTGCATTCTTGACATGCAATATTGCGGAATAGCACTCAGGTACTTTTCTAAAATAAACGATGCGTCGGCCGGGAATCAAACCCGGGTCACCCGCGTGGCAGGCGAGTATTCTGCCACTGAACCATCGACGCCATTTGCTCACTCCTGCATTCTTGACATGCAATATTGTGGAATAGCATGCAGGAACTTTTTAAAAATAAAAGATGCGTCGGCCGGGAATCGAACCAGGGTCACCCGCGTGGCATGCGAGTATTCTACAACTGAACCACCGACGCCGTTTGCTTACTCCGGCATTCATGGCATGCAATATTGCGTAACAGCACGCGTGAGCTTTTCTAAAAGTAACAATGCTTCGGCAGCGATTTAAACACAAGTAACCCGCGTGGCAGGCGAGTATTCTACCAGTGAACCACCGACGGCATTTGCTTATTCCTGCATTCATGGCACGCAATATTGCGAATCAGCACGCGTGAGCTTTTCTAAAAATAAAGATGCTTCAGCCGGGAATCGAACCCGGGTCACCTGTGTGGTAGGGAGTACTCTACCACTGAACCACCCACGCCATTTGCTTTCTCCTGCTTTAATGGCATGCATATATGGCGTAAGAACACCCTTGAGCTTTTTTAAAGATAACGATGCGTCGGCCGTGAAATGAACCCGGGTCACCCGTGTGGCAGGCAAGTATTCTACCACTGAACCACTGATGCCATTTGTATTCTCCGGCATTCATGACATGCAATATTGCGTAACAGCACGTGTGAGCTTTTCAAAAAGTAACAATGCTTTGGCACGGAATCAAACACGGGTCACCCGCGTAGCAGGCGAGTATTCCACCACTGAACCACCGACGCCATTTGCTTACTCCTGCATTCATGGCATGCAATATTGCGTAACAGCACGCGTGAGCTTTTCTCAAAATAACGATGCTTCAGCCAGGAATCGAACACGTGTCATGCGCGTGGCAGTCGAGTATTTTACCACTGAACCACCGACGCCATTTGCTTACTCCGGCATTCATGGCATGCAATATTGCGTAACAGCACGCGTGAGCTTTTATAAGAATAGCGACGCGTCGGCCCGGAATCGAGCCCAGGTCAACTGCGTGGCAGGCGAGTATTCTACCACTGAACAACCGACACCATTTGCTTACTCCTGCATTATTGACATGCGATATTGCGGAAAGGCACTCAAGAAAATTAAAAAAAAACACGATGTTTCGGCAGCGAATCGAACCCAAGTCAGCCGCGTGGCAGGCAAGTATTTTAGCACTGAACCACCGAGGCCAATCGCTTAGTCCTGCATTCATGGCATGCAATATTGCGTAACAGCACGCGTGAGCGTTTCTAAAAATAACGATGCGTCAGCCGGGAATCAAACCCGGGTCACCCGCGTGGCAGGCAAGTGTTCTACCACTGAACCACCGACGCCATTTGCTTGCTCCTGCGTTCATGGCATGCATATATAGCGTAAGAAACCGCGTGAGCTTTTTTAAAGATAACGATGCGTCGGCCGTGAATTGAACCCGGGTCACCCGTGTGGCAGGCGAGCATTCTACCACTGAACGACCGACGCCATTTGTTTTCTCCGGCATTCATGACATGCAATATTGCGTAACAGCACGTGTGAGCTTTTCAAAAAGTAACAATGCTTCGGAAGGGAATCGAACCCGGGATACCCGCGTGGCAGTCGAGTATTCTACCACTGAACCACCGACGCCATTTGCTTACTCCTGCATTCGTGGCATTGAATATTGCATAACAGCACGCGTGAGCTTTTCTAAAGATAACGATGCGTCGGCCGAGAATCGAACTTGGGTCACCCGCGTGGCAGGCGAGTATTCTACCACTGAAGCACCATCGCAATTTGCTTGCTCCTGCATTCATGGCATGCATATTTAGCGTAACAGCACGCGTCAGCTTTTCTAAATATAAAAATGCGTCGGCCGGGAATCGAACCTGGGTCAGCCGCGTGGCAGCCGAGTATTCTACCACTGAACCACCAACGCCAGTTGCTTACTCCTGCATTCATGACATGAAATTATTCGTTACAACACGTCGGAACTTCTTCAAACATAACAATGCGTCGGCCGGGAATCGAACCCGGGTCACCCGCGCGGCAGGCGAGTATTCTACCACTGAACCACCAACGCCATCTGCTTGTTCCTGCATTCATGGCATGCATATATAGCGTAACTGCATGCATGAGCTTTTCTAAAAATAACAATGCGTCGGCCGGGAATCAAACCCGGGTCACCCGCGCAGCAGTTGAGTATTCTATCTTTGAACCACCAACGCCATCTGCTTACTCCTGCATTCATGACATGCAATATTGCGGAATAGCACGCAGGTACTTTTCTAAAATAAACGATGCGTCGGCCGGTAATCGAATCCGGGTCACCCGCGTGGCAGGCGAGTATTCTACCACTGAACCACCGACGCCATTTGCTTACTCCTGCATTCATGGCATGCAATATTGTGTAACAGCATGCGTGAGCTTTTACAAAAATAACGATGCGTCGGCCGGGAATCGAACCCGGGTCATCCGCGTGGCAGGCGAGTATTCTACCACTGAACCACCGACGCCATTTGCTTACTCCTACATTCATGGCATGCAGTATTGTGGAAAAGCACGCGTGAGCTTTTCTAAAAGTAACAATGCTTCGGCAGTGATTTAAACACAGGTAACCCGCGTGGCAGGCGATTATTCTACCACTGAACCACCGACGCCATTTGCTTACTCCGGCATTCATGGCATGCAACATTGCGTAACAGCACGCGTGAGCTTTTCTAAAAGTAACAATGCTTCGGCAGTGATTTAAACACAGGTAACCCGCGCGGCAGGCGAGTATTCTACCACTGAACCACCGACGCCATTTGCTTACTCCTGCATTCATGGCATGCAATATTGCGAATCAGCACGCGTGAGCTTTTCTAAAAATAACGATGCGTAAGCCGGGAATCGAACTAGGGTCACCCGCGTGGCAGGCGAGTATTTTACCACTGAGCCACCAACGCCATTTGCTTACTCCGGCATTCAAGGCATGCAATATTGCGAATCAGCACGCATGAGCTTTTCTAAAAATAACGATGCGTCAGCCGGGAATAGAACCCGTGTCACCCGCGTGGCAGGCGAGTATTCTACCACTGAACCACCAACGCCATTTGCTTATTCCTGCATTCATGGCATGCAATATTGCGAATCAGCACGCGTGAGCTTTTCTAAAAATAACGATGCGTTAGCCGGGAATAGCACCCGGGTCACCCGCGTGGCAGGCGAGTATTCTACCACTGAACCACCGACGCTATTCGCTTACTCCTGCATTCATGGCATGCAATATTGCTAATCAGCACGTGTGAGCTTTTCTAAAAATAACGATGCGTCAGCCGGGAATAGAACCCGGGTCACCCGCGTGGCAGGCGAGTATTCTACCACTGAACAACCGACACCATTTGCCTACTCCTGCATTATTGACATGCAATATTGCGGAAAGGCACGCAAGAAATGTTTTAAAAACACGATGTTTCTGCAGGGAATCGAACCCGAGTCAGCCGCGCGGCAGGCGAGTATTTTACCACTGAACCACCGACGCCAATTGCTTACTCCTGCATTCATGGCAAGCAATATTGCGTAACAGCACGCGTGAGCGTTTCTAGAAATAACGATGCGTCAACTGGAAATCGAACCCGGGTCAACCGCGTGGCAGGCGAGTATTCTACCACTGAACCACCGACGCCATTTCCTTGCTTTTGCGTTCATGGCATGCATATATAGCGTAAGAACACGCGTGAGCTTTTTTAAAGATAACGATGCGTCGGCCGTGAATTGAACCCGGGTCACCGTGTGGCAGGCGAGCATTCTACCACTGAACGACCGACGCAATTTGTTTTCTCCGGCATTCATGACATGCAATATTGCGTAACAGCACGTGTGAGCTTTTCAAAAAGTAACAATGCTTCGGCAGGGAATCGAACCCGGGATACCGGCGTGGCAGGCGAGTATTCTACCACTGAACCACCGACGCCATTTGCTTACTCCTGCATTCGTGGCATTGAATATTGCATAACAGCACGCGTGAGCTTTTCTAAAGATAACGATGCGTCGGCCGAGAATCGAACTTGGGTCACCTGCGTGGCAGGCGAGTATTCTACCACTGAAGCACCGACGCAATTTGCTTGCTCCTGCATTCATGGCATGCATATATTCGTAACAGCATGCGTGAGCTTTTACAAAAATAACGATGCGTTGGCCGGGAATCGAACCCGGGTCACCCGCGTGGCAGGCGAGTATTCTACCACTGAACCACCGAAGCCATTTGCTTACTCCTACATTCATGGCATGCAATATTGTGTAACAGCATGCGTGAGCTTTTACAAAAATAACGATGCGTCGGCCGGGAATCGAACCAGGGTCGCCCGCGTGGCAGACGAGTATTCTACCACTGAACCACCAACGCCATTTGCTTACTCCTGCATTCTTGACATGCGATATTGTGGAATAGCACGAAGAAACTTTTTTAAAATAAACGATGCGTCGGCCGGGAATCGAACCAGGGTCACCAGTGTGGCAAGCGAGCGTTCTACCACTGAACCACCGACGCCATTTGTTTACTGTGGCATTCATGACATGCATTAGTGCGTAACAGCACGTGTGAGCTTTTTTAAAAGTAGCAATGCTTCGGCAGGGAATAGAACCCGAGTCACCCGCGTGGCAGGCGAGTATTCTACTACTGAACTACCGACGCCATTTGCTTGCTCCTGCATTCATGGCATGTATATATAGCGTATTAACACGCGTGAGCTTTTTTAAAGATAACGATGCGTCGGCCGTGAATTGAACCCGGGTCACCCGTGTGGCAGGCGAGTATTCTACCACTGAACCACCGATGCCATTTGTATTGTCCGGCATTCATGACATGCAATATTGCGTAACAGCACGTGTGAGCTTTTCAAAAAGTAACAACGCTTTGGCACGGAATCAACCCCGGGTCACCCGCGTGGCAGGCGAGTATTCCACTACTGAACCACTGACGCCATTTGCTTACTCCTGCATTCATGGCATGCAATAGTGCGAATCAGCACGCGTGAGTTTTTCTAAAAATAACGATGGGTCGGCTGTGAATTGAACCCGGGTCACCCGTGTGGCAGGCGAGTATTCTACCACTGAACCACCGATGCCATTTGTATTCTCCGGCATTCATGGCATGCAATATTGCGTAACAGCACGCGTGAGCTTTTCTCAAAATAACGATGCTTCAGCCAGGAATCGAACACGTGTCATGCGCGTGGCAGTCGAGTATTTTATTACTGAACCACCGACGCCATTTGCTTACTCCGGCATTCATGGCATGCAATGTTGCGTAACAGCACGCGTGAGCTTTTATAAAAATAGCGACGCGTCGGCCCGGAATCGAGCCCAGGTCAACTGCGTGGCGGGCGAGTATTCTACCACTGAACAACCGACACCATTTGCTTACTCCTCCATTATTGACATGCGATATTGCGGAAAGGCACGCAAGAAAATTTAAAAAAAAACACGATGTTTCGGCAGCGAATCGAACCCAAGTCAGCCGCGTGGCAGGCAAGTATTTTATCACTGAACCACCGACGCCAATCGCTTACTCCTGCATTCATGGCATGCAATATTGCTTAACAGCACGCGTGAGCGTTTCTAAAAATAATGATGCATCAGCCGGGAATCGAACCCGGGTCACCCGCGTGGCAGGCGAGTATTCTACCACTGAACCACCGACGCCATTTGCTTAATCCTGCATTCGTGGCATTGAATATTGCATAACAGCACGCGTAAGCTTTTCTAAAAATAACGATGCGTCAGCCGGGAATAGCACCCGGGTCACCCGCGTGGCAGGCGAGTATTCTACCACGGAACCACCGACGCTATTTGCTTACTGCTGCATTCATGGCATGCAATATTGCGAATCAGCATGTGTGAGCTTTTCTAAAAATAACGATGCGTCAGCCGGGAATAGAACCCGGGTCACCCGCGTGGCAGGCGAGTATTCTACCACTGAACAACCGACACCATTTGCCTACTCCTGCATTATTGACATGCAATATTGCGGAAAGGCACGCAAGAAAAGTTTTAAAAAACACGATGTTTCTGCAGGGAATCGAACCCGAGTCAGCCGCGTGGCAGGCGAGTATTTTACCACTGAACCACCGACGCCAATTGCTTACTCCTGCATTCATGGCAAGCAATATTGTGTAACAGCACGCGTGAGCGTTTCTAAAAATAACGATGCGTCAACTGGAAATCGAACCCGGGTCAACCGCGTGGCAGGCGAGTATTCTACCACTGAACCACCGACGCCATTTCCTTGCTTCTGCGTTCATGGCATGCTTATATGGCGTAAGAACACGCTTCAGCTTCTTTAAAGATAACGATGCGTCGGCCGTGAATTGAACCCGGGTCACCGTGTGGCAGGCGAGCATTCTACCACTGAACGACCGACGCCATTTGTTTTCTCCGGCATTCATGACATGCAATATTGCGTAACAGCACGTGTGAGCTTTTCAAAAAGTAACATTGCTTCGGCAGGGAATCGAACCCGGGATACCCGCGTGGCAGGCGAGTATTCTACCACTGAACCACCGACGCCATTTGCTTACTCCTGCATTCGTGGCATTGAATATTGCATAACAGCACGCGTGAGCTTTTCTAAAGATAACGATGCGTCGGCCGGGAATCGAACCAGGGTCGCCCGCGTGGCAGACGAGTATTCTACCACTGAACCACCAACGCCATTTGCTTCCTCCTGCATTCTTGACATGCGATATTGTGGAATAGCACGCAGAAACTTTTTTAAAATAAACGATGCGTCCGCCGGGAATCGAACCAGGGTCACCAGTGTGGCAAGGGAGCGTTCTACCACTGAACCACCGACGCCATTTGTTTACTGTGGCATTCATGACATGTAATATTGCGTAACAGCACGTGTGAGCTTTTCAAAAAGTAACAATGCTTTGGCACGGAATCAAACCCGGGTCACCCGCGTGGCAGGCGAGTATTCCACTACTGAACCACCGACGCCATTTGCTTACTCCTGCATTCATGGCATGCAATAATGCGTAACAGCACGCGTGAGCTTTTATAAAAATAGCCACGCGTCGGCCCGGAATCGAGCCCAGGTCAACCGCGTGGCAGGCGAGTATTCTACCACTGAACAACCGACACCATTTGCGTACTCCTGCATTATTGACATGCGATATTGCGGAAAGGCACGCAAGAAAAGTTTAAAAAAACACGATGTTTCGGCAGGGAATCGAACCCTAGTCAGCCGCGTGGCAGGCGAGTATTTTACCACTGAACCACCGACGCCAATCGCTTACTCCTGCATTCATGGCATGCAATATTGCATAACAGCACGCGTGAGCGTTTCTAAAAATAACGATGCGTCAGCCGGGAATCGAACCCGGGTCACCCGCGTGGCAGGCGAGTATTCTACCACTGAACCACCGACGCCATTTGCTTGCTCCTGCGTTCATGGCATGCATATATAGCGTAAGAACACGCGTGAGCTTTTCTAAAGATAACGATGCGTCGGCCGGGAATCGAACCTGGGTCACTTGCGTGGCAGCCGAGTATTCTACCACTGATCGACCAACGCCAGTTGCTTACTCCTTCATTCATGACATGCAATTATTCGTAACAACACGTCTGAGCTTCTTCAAAAATAACAATGCGTCGGCTGGGAATCGAACCCGGGTCACCCGCGCGGCAGGCGAGTATTCTACCACTGAACCACCGACGCCATTTGCTTACTCCTGCATTCATGGCATGCAATATTGTGTAACAGCATGCGTGAGCTTTTACAAAAATAACTATGCGTCGGCCGGCAATCGAACCCGGGTCGCCCGCGTGGCAGACGAGTATTCTACCACTGAACCACCAACGCTATTTGCTTACTCCTGCATTCTTGACATGCAATATTGTGGAATAGCACGCGTGAGCTTTTCTAAAAGTAACAATGCTTCGGCAGTGATTTAAACACAGGTAACCCGCGGGGCAGGCGAGTATTCTACTACTGAATTACCGACGCCATTTGCTTGCTCCTGCATTCATGGCATGTATATATAGCGTATTAACACGCGTGAGCTTTTTTAAAGATAACGATGCGTCGGCCGTGAATTGAACCCGGGTCACCCGTGTGGCAGGCGAGTATTCTACCACTGAACCACCGATGCCATTTGTATTGTCCGGCATTCATGACATGCAATATTGCGTAACAGCACGTGTGAGCTTTTCAAAAAGTAACAATGCTTTGGCACGGAATCAAACCCGGGTCACCCGCGTGGCAGGCGAGTATTCCACTACTGAACCACCGACGCCATTTGCTTACTCCTGCATTCATGGCATGCAATATTGCGAATCAGCACGCGTGAGCTTTTCTAAAAATAACGATGCGTCAGCCGGGAATAGAACCCGGGTCACCCGCGTGGCAGGCGAGTATTCTACCACTGAACGGCCGACGCCTTTTGCTTACTCCTGCATTCATGGCATGCAATATTGCGAATCAGCACGCATGAGCTTTTCTAAAAATAACGATGCGTAAGCCTGGAATAGAACCCGGGTCACCCGCGTAGCATGCGAGTATTTTACCACTGAACCACCGACGCCATTTGCTTACTCCGGCATTCATAGCATGCAATATTGCGTACCAGCACGCGTGAGCTTTTATAAAAATAGCGATGCGTCGGCCCGGAATCGAGCCCAGGTCAACCGCGTGGCAGGCGAGTATTCTACCACTGAACAACCGACACCATTTGCCTACTCCTGCTTTATTGGCATGCGATATTGCGGAAAGGCACGCAAGAAAATTTAAAAAAAACACGATGTTTCGGCAGGGAATCGAACCCGAGTCAGCCGCGTGGCAGGCGAGTACTTTACCACTGAACCACCGACGCCAATTGCTTACTCCTGAATTCATGGCATGCAATATTGCGTAACAGCACGCGTAAGCGTTTCTAAAAATAACGATGCGTCAGCCGGGAATCGAACCCGGGTCACCCGAGTGGCAGGCGAGTATTCTACCACTGAACCACCGACGCCATTTCCTTGCTTCTGCGTTCATGGCATGCATATATAGCGTAAGAACACGCGTGAGCTTTTTTAAAGATAACGATGCGTCGGCCGTGAATTGAACCCGGTTCACCCGTGTGGCAGGCGAGCATTCTACCACTGAACGACCGACGCCATTTGTTTTCTCCGGCATTTATGGCATGCATATATAGCGTAACCGCACGCGTGAACTTTTCTAAATATAACAATGCGTCGGCCGGGAATCGAACCTGGGTCACCCGCGTGGCAGCGGAGTATTTTACCACTGAACCACCAACGCCAGTTGCTTACTCCTGCATTCATGACATGCAATTATTCGTTACAACACGTCGGAGCTTCTTCAAACATAACAATGCGTCGGCCGGGAATCGAACCCGGGTCACCCGCGCGGCAGGCGAGTATTCTACCACTGAACCACCAACGCCATCTGCTTGCTCCTGCATTCATGGCATGCATATATAGCGTAACATCATGCATGAGCTTTTCTAAAAATAACAATGCGTCAGCCGGGAATCAAACCCGGGTCACCCGCGCAGCAGGTGAGTATTCTATCTTTGAACCACCAACGCCATTTGCTTACTCCTGCATTCATGACATGCAATTTTGCGGAATAGCACGCAGGTACTTTTCTAAAATAAACGATTCGTCGGCCGGGAATCGAATCCGGGTCACCCGCGTGGCAGGCGAGTATTCTACCACTGAACCACCGACGCCATTTGCTTACTCCTGCATTCATGGCATGCAATATTGTGTAACAGCATGCGTGAGCTTTTACAAAAATAACGATGCGTCGGCCGGGAATCGAACCCGGGTCATCCGCGTGGCAGGCGAGTATTCCACTACTGAACCACCGACGCCATTTGCTTACTCCTGCATTCATGGCATGCAATATTGCGAATCAGCACGCGTGAGCTTTTCTAAAAATAACGATGCGTCAGCCGGGAATAGAACCCGGGTCACCCGCGTGGCAGGCGAGTATTCTACCACTGAACGGCCGACGCCTTTTGCTTACTCCTGCATTCATGGCTTGCAATATTGCGAATCAGCACGCATGAGCTTTTCTAAAAATAACGATGCGTAAGCCTGGAATAGAACCCGGGTCACCCGCGTAGCATGCGAGTATTTTACCACTGAACCACCGACGCCATTTGCTTACTCCGGCATTCATAGCATGCAATATTGCGTACCAGCACGCGTGAGCTTTTATAAAAATAGCGATGCGTCGGCCCGGAATCGAGCCCAGGTCAACCGCGTGGCAGGCGAGTATTCTACCACTGAACAACCGACACCATTTGCCTACTCCTGCTTTATTGGCATGCGATATTGCGGAAAGGCACGCAAGAAAATTTAAAAAAAACACGATGTTTCGGCAGGGAATCGAACCCGAGTCAGCCGCGTGGCAGGCGAGTACTTTACCACTGAACCACCGACGCCAATTGCTTACTCCTGAATTCATGGCATGCAATATTGCGTAACAGCACGCGTAAGCGTTTCTAAATATAACGATGCGTCAGCCGGGAATCGAACCCGGGTCACCCGAGTGGCAGGCGAGTATTCTACCACTGAACCACCGACGCCATTTCCTTGCTTCTGCGTTCATGGCATGCATATATAGCGTAAGAACACGCGTGAGCTTTTTTAAAGATAACGATGCGTCGGCCGTGAATTGAACCCGGTTCACCCGTGTGGCAGGCGAGCATTCTACCACTGAACGACCGACGCCATTTGTTTTCTCCGGCATTTATGGCATGCATATATAGCGTAACCGCACGCGTGAACTTTTCTAAATATAACAATGCGTCGGCCGGGAATCGAACCTGGGTCACCCGCGTGGCAGCGGAGTATTTTACCACTGAACCACCAACGCCAGTTGCTTACTCCTGCATTCATGACATGCAATTATTCGTTACAACACGTCGGAGCTTCTTCAAACATAACAATGCGTCGGCCGGGAATCGAACCCGGGTCACCCGCGCGGCAGGCGAGTATTCTACCACTGAACCACCAACGCCATCTGCTTGCTCCTGCATTCATGGCATGCATATATAGCGTAACATCATGCATGAGCTTTTCTAAAAATAACAATGCGTCAGCCGGGAATCAAACCCGGGTCACCCGCGCAGCAGGTGAGTATTCTATCTTTGAACCACCAACGCCATTTGCTTACTCCTGCATTCATGACATGCAATTTTGCGGAATAGCACGCAGGTACTTTTTTAAAATAAACGATTCGTCGGCCGGGAATCGAATCCGGGTCACCCGCGTGGCAGGCGAGTATTCTACCACTGAACCACCGACGCCATTTGCTTACTCCTGCATTCATGGCATGCAATATTGTGTAACAGCATGCGTGAGCTTTTACAAAAATAACGATGCGTCGGCCGGGAATCGAACCCGGGTCATCCGCGTGGCAGGCGAGTATTCTACCACTGAACCACCGACGCCATTTGCTTACTCCTACATTCATGGCATGCAGTATTGTGTAACAGCATGCGTGAGCTTTTACAAAAATAACTATGCGTCGGCCGGCAATCGAACTCGGGTCGCCCGCGTGGCAGACGAGTATTCTACCACTGAACCACCAACGCTATTTGCTTACTCCTGCATTCTTGACATGCAATATTGTGGAATAGCACGCGTGAGCTTTTCTAAAAGTAACAATGCTTCCGCAGTGATTTAAACACAGGTAACCCGCGTGGCAGGCGAGTATTCTACCACTGAACCACCGTCGCCATTTGCTTACTCCGGCATTCATGGCATGCAACATTGCGTAACAGCAACCGTGAGCTTTTCTAAAAGTAACAATGCTTCGGCAGTGATTTAAACACAGGTAACCCGCGTGGCAGGCGAGTATTCTACCACTGAACCACCGACGCCATTTGCTTACTCCTGCATTCATGGCATGCAATATTGCGAATCAGCACGCGTGAGCTTTTCTAAAAATAACGATGCGTCAGCCGGGAATAGAACCCGGGTCACCCGCGTGGCAGGCGAGTATTCTACCACTGAACGGCCGACGCCATTTGCTCACTCCTGCATTCATGGCATGCAATATTGCGAATCAGCACGCATGAGCTTTTCTAAAAATAACGATTCGTAAGCCGGGAATAGAACCCGGGTCACCCGCGTGGCAGGCGAGTATTTTACCACTGAACCACCGACGCCATTTGCTTACTGCGGCATTCATAGAATGCAATATTGCGTACCAGAACGCGTGAGCTTTTATAAAAATAGCGATGCGTCGGCCCGGAATCGAGCCCAGGTCAACCGCGTGGCAGGCCAGTATCCTACCACTGAACAACCGACACCATTTGCCTACTCCTGCATTATTGGCATGCGATATTGCGGAAAGGCACGCAAGAAAATTTTTAAAAAACACGATGTTTCGGCAGGGAATCGAACCCGAGTCAGCCGCGTGGCAGGCGAGTATTTTACCACTGAACCACCGACGCCAATTGCTTACTCCTGAATTCATGGCATGCAATATTGCGTAACAGCACGCGTGAGCGTTTCTAAAAATAACGATGCGTCAACTGGAAATCGAACCCGGGTCAACCGCGTGGCAGGCGAGTATTCTACCACTGAACCACCGACGCCATTTCCTTGCTTCTGCGTTCATGGCATGCATATATAGCGTAAGAACACGCGTGAGCTTTTTTAAAGATAACGATGCGTCGGCCGTGAATTGAACCCGGGTCACCGTGTGGCAGGCGAGCATTCTACCACTGAACGACCGACGCCATTTGTTTTCTCCGGCATTCATGACATGCAATATTGCGTAACAGCACGTGTGAGCTTTTCAAAAAGTAACAATGCTTCGGCAGGGAATCGAACCCGGGATACCCGCGTGGCAGGCGAGCATTCTACCACTGAACCACCGACGCCATTTGCTTACTCCTGCATTCGTGGCATTGAATATTGCATAACAGCACGCGTGAGCTTTTCTAAAGATAACGATGCGTCGGCCGAGAATCGAACTTGGGTCACCTGCGTGGCAGGCGAGTATTCTACCACTGAAGCACCGACGCAATTTGCTTGCTCCTGCATTCATGGCATGCAAATATTCGTAACAGCATGCGTGAGCTTTTACAAAAATAACGATGCGTTGGCCGGGAATCGAACCCGGGTCACCCGCGTGGCAGGCGAGTATTCCACCACTGAACCACCGACGCTATTTGCTTACTCCTGCATTCATGGCATGCAATATTGCGAATCAGCACGTGTGAGCTTTTCTAAAAATAACGATGCGTCGGCCGGGAATCGAACCCGGGTCACCCGCGTGGCAGACGAGTATTCTACCACTGAACCACCAACGCCATTTGCTTACTCCTGCATTCTTGACATGCGATATTGTGGAACAGCACGCAGAAACTTTTTTAAAATAAACGATGCGTCGGCCGGGAATCGAACCAGGGTCACCAGTGTGGCAAGCGAGCGTTCTACCACTGAACCACCGACGCCATTTGTTTACTGTGGCATTCATGACATGCAATATTGCGTAACAGCACGTGTGAGCTTTTTTAAAAGTAGCAATGCTTCGGCAGGGAATAGAACCCGAGTCACCCGCGTGGCAGGCGAGTATTCTACTACTGAACTACCGACGCCATTTGCTTGCTCCTGCATTCATGGCATGTATATATAGCATATTAACACGCGTGAGCTTTTTTAAAGATAACGATGCGTCGGCCGTGAATTGAACCTGGGTCACCCGTGTGGCAGGCGAGTATTCTACCACTGAACCACCGATGCCATTTGTATTGTCCGGCATTCATGACATGCAATATTGCGTAACAGCCCGTGTGAGCTTTTCAAAAAGTAACAATGCTTCGGCAGGGAATCGAACCCGGGATACCCGCGTGGCAGGCGAGTATTCTACCACTGAACCACCGACGCCATTTGCTTACTCCTGCATTCATGGCATGCAATATTGCGTAACAGCACGCGTGAGCGTTTCTAAAAATAACGATGCGTCAACTGGAAATCGAACCCGGGTCAACCGCGTGGCAGGCGAGTATGCTACCACTGAACCACCGACGCCATTCCCTTGCTTCTGCGTTCATGGCATGCATATATTGCGTAAGAACACGCGTGAGCTTTTTTAAAGATAACGATGCGTCGGCCGTGAATTGAACCCGGGTCACCGTGTGGCAGGCGAGCATTCTACCACTGAACGACCGACGCCATTTGTTTTCTCCGGCCTTCATGACATGCAATATTGCGTAACAGCACGTGTGAGCTTTTCAAAAAGTAACAATGCTTCGGCAGGGAATCGAACCCGGGATACCCGCGTGGCAGGCGAGCATTCTACCACTGAACCACCGACGCCATTTGCTTACTCCTGCATTCGTGGCATTGAATATTGCATAACAGCACGCGTAAGCTTTTCTAAAGATAACGATGCGTTGGCCGAGAATCGAACTTGGGTCACCTGCGTGGCAGGCGAGTATTCTACTACTGAAGCACCGACGCAATTTGCTTGCTCCTGCATTCATGGCATGCATATATTCGTAACAGCATGCGTGAGCTTTAACAAAAATAACGATGCGTTGGCCGGGAATCGAACCCGGGTCACCCGCGTGGCAGGCGAGTATTCTACCACTGAACCACCGACGCCATTTGCTTACTCCTACATTCATGGCATGCAATATTGTGTAACAGCATGCGTGAGCTTTTACAAAAATAACGATGCGTCGGCCGGGAATCGAACCCGGGTGGCCCGCGTGGCAGACGAGTATTCTACCACTGAACCACCAACGCCATTTGCTTAATCCTGCATTCTTGACATGCGATATTGTGGAATAGCACGCAGAAACTTTTTTAAAATAAACGATGCGTCGGCCGGGAATCGAACCAGGGTCACCAGTGTGGCAAGCGAGCGTTCTACCACTGAACCACCGACGCCATTTGTTTACTGTGGCATTCATGACATGCAATATTGCGTAACAGCACGTGTGAGCTTTTTAAAAGTAGCAATGCTTCGGCAGGGAATAGAACCCGAGTCACCCGCGTGGCAGGCGAGTATTCTACTACTGAACTACCGACGCCATTTGCTTGCTCCTGCATTCATGGCATGTATATATAGCGTATTAACACGCGTGAGCTTTTTTAAAGATAACGATGCGTCGGCCGTGAATTGAACCCGGGTCACCCGTGTGGCAGGCGAGTATTCTACCACTGAACCACCGATGCCATTTGTATTGTCCGGCATTCAGGACATGCAATATTGCGTAACAGCACGTGTGAGCTTATCAAAAAGTAACAATGCTTTGGCACGGAATCAAACCCGGGTCACCCGCGTGGCAGGCGAGTATTCCACTACTGAACCACCGACGCCATTTGCTTACTCCTGCATTCATGGCATGCAATATTGCGAATCAGCACGCATGAGCTTTTCTAAAAATAACGATGCGTAAGCCGGGAATAGAACCCGGGTCACCCGCGTGGCAGGCGAGTATTTTACCACTGAACCACCGACGCCATTTGCTTACTCCGGCATTCATAGCATGCAATATTGCGTACCAGCACGCGTGAGCTTTTATAAAAATAGCGATGCGTCGGCCCGGAATCGAGCCCAGGTCAACCGCGTGGCAGGCGAGTATTCTACCACTAAACAACCGACACCATTTGTCTATTCCTGCTTTATTGGCGTGCGATATTGCGGAAAGGCACGCAAGAAAATTTAAAAAAAACACGATGTTTCGGCAGGGAATCGAACCCGAGTCAGCCGCGTGGCAGGCGAGTATTTTACCACTGAACCACCGACGCCAATTGCTTACTCCTGAATTCATGGCATGCAATATTGCGTAACAGCACGCGTGAGCGTTTCTAAAAATAACGATGCGTCAGCCGGGAATCGAACCCGGGTCAACCGAGTGGCAGGCGAGTATTCTACCACTGAACCACCGACGCCATTTCCTTGCTTCTGCGTTCATGGCATGCATATATAGCGTAAGAACACGCGTGAGCTTTTTTAAAGATAACGATGCGTCGGCCGTGAATTGAACCCGGGTCACCCGTGTGGCAGGCGAGCATTCTACCACTGAACGACCGACGCCATTTGTTTTCTCCGGCATTCATGGCATGCATATATAGCGTAACAGCACGCGTGAGCTTTTCTAAATATAACAATGCGTCGGCCGGGAATCGAACCTGGGTCACCCGCGTGGCAGCCGAGTATTTTACCACTGAACCACCAACGCCAGTTGCTTACTCCTGCATTCATGACATGCAATTATTCGTTACAACACGTCGGAGCTTCTTCAAACATAACAATGCGTCGGCCGGGAATCGAACCCGGGTCACCCGCGCGGCAGGCGAGTATTCTACCACTGAACCACCAACGCCATCTGCTTGCTCCTGCATTCATGGCATGCATATATAGCGTAACTGCATGCATGAGCTTTTCTAAAAATAACAATGCGTCGGCCGGGAATCAAACCCGGGTCACCCGCGCAGCAGGTGAGTATTCTATCTTTGAACCACCAACGCCAATTGCTTACTCCTGCATTCATGACATGCAATTTTGCAGAATAGCACGCAGGTACTTTTCTAAAATAAACGATGCGTCGGCCGGGAATCGAATCCGGGTCACCCGCGTGGCAGGCGAGTATTCTACCACTGAACCACCGACGCCATTTGCTTACTCCTGCATTCATGGCATGCAATATTGTGTAACAGCATGCGTGAGCATTTACAAAAATAACGATGCGTCGGCCGGGAATCGAACCCGCGTCATCCGTGTGGCAGGCGAGTATTCTACCACTGAACCACCGACGCCATTTGCTTACTCCTACATTCATGGCATGCAGTATTGTGTAACAGCATGCGTGAGCTTTTACAAAAATAACTATGCGTCGGCCGGCAATCGAACCCGGGTCGCCCGCGTGGCAGACGAGTATTCTACCACTGAACCACCAACGCTATTTGCTTACTCCTGCATTCTTGACATGCAATATTGTGGAAAAGCACGCGTGAGCTTTTTAAAAGTAACAATGCTTCGGCAGTGATTTAAGCAAAGGTAACCCGCGTGGCAGGCGAGTATTCTACCACTGAACCACCGTCGTTATTTGCTTACTCCGGCATTCATGGCATGCAACATTGCGTAACAGAACGCGTGAGCTTTTCTAAAAGTAACAATGCTTCGGCAGTGATTTAAACACAGGTAACCCGCGTGGCAGGCGAGTATTCTACCACTGAACCACCGACGCCATTTGCTTACTCCTGCATTCGTAGCATGCAATATTGCGAATCAGCACGCGTGAGCTTTTCTAAAAATAACGATGCGTCAGCCGGGAATATAACCCGGGTCACCCGCGTGGCAGGCGAGTATTCTACCACTGAACGGCCGACACCATTTGCTCACTCCTGCATTCATGGCATGCAATATTGCGAATCAGCACGCATGAGCTTTTCTAAAAATAACGATGCGTAAGCCGGGAATAGAACCCGGGTCACCCGCGTGGCAGGCGAGTATTTTACCACTGAACCACCGACGCCATTTGCTTACTCCGGCATTCATAGCATGCAATATTGCGTACCAGAACGCGTGAGCTTTTATAAAAATAGCGATGCGTCGGCCCGGAATCGAGCCCAGGTCAACCGCGTGGCAGGCCAGTATTCTACCACTGAACAACCGACACCATTTTCCTACTCCTGCATTATTGGCATGCGATATTGCGGAAAGGCACGCAAGAAAATTTAAAAAAAACACGATGTTTCTTCAGGGAATCGAACCCGAGTCAGCCGCGTGGCAGGCGAGTATTTTACCACTGAACCACCGACGCCAATTGCTTACTCCTGAATTCATGGCATGCAATATTGCGTAACAGCACGCGTGAGCGTTTCTAAAAATAACGATGCGTCAACTGGAAATCGAACCCGGGTCAACCGCGTGGCAGGCAAGTATTCTACCACTAAACCACCGACGCCATTTCCTTGCTTCTGCGTTCATGGCATGCAGATATAGCGTAAGAACACGCGTGAGCTTTTTTAAAGATAACGATGCGTCGGCCGTGAATTGAACCCGGGTCACCGTGTGGCAGGCGAGCATTCTACCACTGAACGACCGACGCCATTTGTTTTCTCCGGCATTCATGACATGCAATATTGCGTAAGAGCACGTGTGAGCTTTTCAAAAAGTAACAATGCTTCGGCAGGAAATCGAACCCGGGATACCCGCGTGGCAGGCGAGCATTCTACCATTGAACCACCGACGCCATTTGCTTACTCCTGCATTCGTGGCATTGAATATTGCATAACAGCACGCGTGAGCTTTTCTAAAGATAACGATGCGTCGGCCGAGAATCGAACTTGGGTCACCTGCGTGGCAGGCGAGTATTCTACCACTGAAGCACCGACGCAATTTGCTTGCTCCTGCATTCATGGCATGCATATATTCGTAACAGCATGCGTGAGCTTTTACAAAAATAACGATGCGTTGGCCGGGAATCGAACCCGGTTCACCCGCGTGGCAGGCGAGTATTCTACCACTGAACCACCGACGCTATTTGCTTACTCCTACATTCATGGCATGCAATATTGTGTAACAGCATGCGTGAGCTTTTACAAAAATAACGATGCGTCGGCCGGGAATCGAACCCGGGTCGCCCGCGTGGTAGACGAGTATTCTACCACTGAACCACCAACGCCATTTGCTTACTCCTGCATTCTTGACATGCGATATTGTGGAACAGCACGCAGAAACATTTTTAAAATAAACGATGCGTTGGCCGGGAATCGAACCAGGGTCACCAGTGTGGCAAGCGAGCGTTCTACCACTGAACCACCGACGCCATTTGTTTACTGTGGCATTCATGACATGCAATATTGCGTAACAGCACGTGTGAGCTTTTTAAAAGTAGCAATGCTTCGGCAGGGTATAGAACCCGAGTCACCCGCGTGGCAGGCGAGTATTCTACTACTGAACTACCGACGCCATCTGCTTGCTCCTGCATTCATGGCATGTATATATAGCGTATTAACACGCGTGAGCTTTTTTAAAGATAACGATGCGTCGGCCGTGAATTGAACCCGGGTCACCCGTGTGGCAGGCGAGTATTCTACCACTGAACCACCGATGCCATTTGTATTGTCCGGCATTCATGACATGCAATATTGCGTAACAGCACGTGTGAGCTTTTCAAAAAGTAACAATGCTTTGGCACGGAATCAAAGCCGGGTCACCCGCGTGGCAGGCGAGTATTCCACTACTGAACCACCGACGCCATTTGCTTACTCCTGCATTCATGGCATGCAATATTGCGTAACAGCACGCGTGAGCTTTTCTCAAAATAACGATGCTTCAGCCAGGAATCGAACACGTGTCAACCGCGTGGCAGTCGAGTATTTTACCACTGAACCACCGACGCCATTTGCTTACTCCGGCATTCATGGCATGCAATATTGCGTAACAGCACGCGTGAGCTTTTATAAAAATAGCGACGCGTCGGCCCGGAATCGAGCCCAGGTCAACCGCGTGGCAGGCGAGTATTCTACCACTGAACAACCGACACCATTTGCCTACTCCTGCATTATTGACATGCGATATTGCGGAAAGGCACGCAAGAAAAGTTTTAAAAAACACGATGTTTCGGCAGGGAATCGAACCCTAGCAGCCGCGTGGCAGGCGAGTATTTTACCACTGAACCACCGACGCCAATCGCTTACTCCTGCATTCATGGCACGCAATATTGCGTAACAGCACGTGTGAGCTTTTTTAAAAGTAGCAATGCTTCGGCAGGGAATAGAACCCGAGTCACCCGTGTGGCAGGCGAGTATTCTACTACTGAACTACCGACGCCATTTGCTTGCTCCTGCATTCATGGCATGCAATATTGCGTAACAGCACGCGTGAGTGTTTCTAAAAATAACGATGCGTTGGCAGTGAATTGAACCCGGGTCACCCGTGTGGCAGGCGAGTATTCTACCACTGAACCACCGATGCCATTTGTATTGTCCAGCATTCATGACATGCAATATTGCGTAACAGCACGTGTGAGCTTTTCAAAAAGTAACAATGCTTCGGCAGGGAATCGAACCCGGGATACCCGCGTGGCAGGCGAGTATTCTACCACTGAACCACCGACGCGATTTGCTTACTCCTGCATTCATGGCATGCAATATTGCGTAACAGCACGCGTGAGTGTTTCAAAAAATAACGATGCGTTGGCCGGGAATCGAACCCGGGTCACCCGCGTGGCAGGCGAGTATTCTACCACTGAACCACCGACGCCATTTGCTTACTCCTACATTCATGGCATGCAATATTGTGTAACAGCATGCGTGAGCTTTTACAAAAATAACGATGCGTCGGCCGGGAATCGAACCCGGGTGGCCCGCGTGGCAGACGAGTATTCTACCACTGAACCACCAACGCCATTTGCTTAATCCTGCATTCTTGACATGCGATATTGTGGAATAGCACGCAGAAACTTTTTTAAAATAAACGATGCGTCGGCCGGGAATCGAACCAGGGTCACCAGTGTGGCAAGCGAGCGTTCTACTACTGAACCACCGACGCCATTTGTTTACTGTGGCATTCATGACATGCAATATTGCGTAACAGCACGTGTGAGCTTTTTAAAAGTAGCAATGCTTCGGCAGGGAATAGAACCCGAGTCACCCGCGTGGCAGGCGAGTATTCTACTACTGAACTACCGACGCCATTTGCTTGCTCCTGCATTCATGGCATGTATATATAGCGTATTAACACGCGTGAGCTTTTTTAAAGATAACGATGCGTCGGCCGTGAATTGAACCCGGGTCACCCGTGTGGCAGGCGAGTATTCTACCACTGAACCACCGATGCCATTTGTATTGTCCGGCATTCAGGACATGCAATATTGCGTAACAGCACGTGTGAGCTTATCAAAAAGTAACAATGCTTTGGCACGGAATCAAACCCGGGTCACCCGCGTGGCAGGCGAGTATTCCACTACTGAACCACCGACGCCATTTGCTTACTCCTGCATTCATGGCATGCAATATTGCGAATCAGCACGCGTGAGCTTTTCTAAAAATAACGATGCGTCAGCCCGGAATAGAACTTGGGTCACCCGCGTGGCAGGCGAGTATTCTACCACTGAACGGCCGACGCCATTTGCTTACTCCTGCATTCATGGCATGCAATATTGCGAATCAGCACGCATGAGCTTTTCTAAAAATAACGATGCGTAAGCCGGGAATAGAACCCGGGTCACCCGCGTGGCAGGCGAGTATTTTACCACTGAACCACCGACGCCATTTGCTTACTCCGGCATTCATAGCATGCAATATTGCGTACCAGCACGCGTGAGCTTTTATAAAAATAGCGATGCGTCGGCCCGGAATCGAGCCCAGGTCAACCGCGTGGCAGGCGAGTATTCTACCACTAAACAACCGACACCATTTGTCTATTCCTGCTTTATTGGCGTGCGATATTGCGGAAAGGCACGCAAGAAAATTTTTAAAAAACACGATGTTTCGGCAGGGAATCGAACCCGAGTCAGCCGCGTGGCAGGCGAGTATTTTACCACTGAACCACCGACGCCAATTGCTTACTCCTGAATTCATGGCATGCAATATTGCGTAACAGCACGCGTGAGCGTTTCTAAAAATAACGATGCGTCAGCCGGGAATCGAACCCGGGTCAACCGAGTGGCAGGCGAGTATTCTACCACTGAACCACCGACGCCATTTCCTTGCTTCTGCGTTCATGGCATGCATATATAGCGTAAGAACACGCGTGAGCTTTTTTAAAGATAACGATGCGTCGGCCGTGAATTGAACCCGGGTCACCCGTGTGGCAGGCGAGCATTCTACCACTGAACGACCGACGCCATTTGTTTTCTCCGGCATTCATGGCATGCATATATAGCGTAACAGCACGCGTGAGCTTTTCTAAATATAACAATGCGTCGGCCGGGAATCGAACCTGGGTCACCCGCGTGGCAGCCGAGTATTTTACCACTGAACCACCAACGCCAGTTGCTTACTCCTGCATTCATGACATGCAATTTTGCAGAATAGCACGCAGGTACTTTTCTAAAATAAACGATGCGTCGGCCGGGAATCGAATCCGGGTCACCCGCGTGGCAGGCGAGTATTCTACCACTGAACCACCGACGCCATTTGCTTACTCATGCATTCATGGCATGCAATATTGTGTAACAGCATGCGTGAGCAATTACAAAAATAACGATGCGTCGGCCGGGAATCGAACCCGGGTCATCCGTGTGGCAGGCGAGTATTCTACCACTGAACCACCGACGCCATTTGCTTACTCCTACATTCATGGCATGCAGTATTGTGTAACAGCATGCGTGAGCTTTAACAAAAATAACTATGCGTCGGCCGGCAATCGAAGCCGGGTCGCCCGCGTGGCAGACGAGTATTCTACCACTGAACCACCAACGCTATTTGCTTACTCCTGCATTCTTGACATGCAATATTGTGGAAAAGCACGCGTGAGCTTTTTAAAAGTAACAATGCTTCGGCAGTGATTTAAACACAGGTAACCCGCGTGGCAGGCGAGTATTCTACCACTGAACCATCGTCGCCATTTGCTTACTCCGGCATTCATGGCATGCAACATTGCGTAACAGCACGCGTGAGCTTTTCTAAAAGTAACAATGCTTCGGCAGTGATTTAAACACAGGTAACCCGCGTGGCAGGCGAGTATTCTACCACTGAGCCACCGACGCCATTTGCTTACTCCTGCATTCATGGCATGCAATATTGCGAATCAGCACGCGTGAGCTTTTCTAAAAATAACGATGCGTCAGCCGGGAATAGAACCCGGGTCACCCGCGTGGCAGGCGAGTATTCTACCACTGAACGGCCGACGCCATTTGCTCACTCCTGCATTCATGGCATGCAATATTGCGAATCAGCACGCATGAGCTTTTCTAAAAATAACGATGCGTAAGCCGGGAATAGAACCCGGGTCACCCGCGTGGCAGGCGAGTATTTTACCACTGAACCACCGACGCCATTTGCTTACTCCGGCATTCATAGCATGCAATATTGCGTACCAGAACGTGTGAGCTTTTATTAAAATAGCGATGCGTCGGCCCGGAATCAAGCCCAGGTCAACCGCGTGGCAGGCCAGTATTCTACCACTGAACCACCAACGCCATTTGCTTACTCCTGCATTCTTGACATGCGATATTGTGGAACAGCACGCAGAAACATTTTTAAAATAAACGATGCGTTGGCCGGGAATCGAACCAGGGTCACCAGTGTGGCAAGCGAGCGTTCTACCACTGAACCACCGACGCCATTTGTTTACTGTAGCATTCATGACATGCAATATTGCGTAACAGCACGTGTGAGCTTTTTTAAAAGTAGCAATGCTTCGGCAGGGTATAGAACCCGAGTCACCCGCGTGGCAGGCGAGTATTCTACTACTGAACTACCGACGCCATTTGCTTGCTCCTGCATTCATGGCATGTATATATAGCGTATTAACACGCGTGAGCTTTTTTAAAGATAACGATGCGTCGGCCGTGAATTGAACCCGGGTCACCCGTGTGGCAGGCGAGTATTCTACCACTTAACCACCGATGCCATTTGTATTGTCCGGCATTCATGACATGCAATATTGCGTAACAGCACGTGTGAGCTTTTCAAAAAGTAACAATGCTTTGGCAGGGAATCGAACCCGGGATACCCGCGTGGCAGGCGAGCATTCTACCACTGAACCACCGACGCCATTTGCTTACTCCTGCATTCGTGGCATTGAATATTGCATAACAGCACGCGTGAGCTTTTCTAAAGATTATGATGCGTCGGCCGAGAATCGAACTTGGGTCACCTGCGTGGCAGGCGAGTATTCTACCACTGAAGCACCGACGCAATTTGCTTGCTCCTGCATTCATGGCATGCATATATTCGTAACAGCATGCGTGAGCTTTTACAAAAATAACGATGCGTTGGCCGGGAATCGAACCCGGGTCACCCGCGTGGCAGGCGAGTATTCTACCACTGAACCACCGACGCTATTTGCTTACTCCTGCATTCATGGCATGCAATATTGCGAATCAGCACGTGTGAGCTTTTCTAAAAATAACGATGCGTCGGCCGGGAATCGAACCCGGGTCACCCGCGTGGCAGGCGAGTATTCTACCACTGAACCACCGACGCCATTTGCTTACTCCTACATTCATGGCATGCAATATTGTGTAACAGCATGCGTGAGCTTTTACAAAAATAACGATGCGTCGGCCGGGAATCGAACCCGGGTCGCCCGCGTGGCAGACGAGTATTCTACCACTGTACCACCAACGCCATTTGCTTACTCCTGCATTCTTGACATGCGATATTGTGGAACAGCACGCAGAAACATTTTTAAAATAAACGATGCGTTGGCCGGGAATCGAACCAGGGTCACCAGTGTGGCAAGCGAGCGTTCTACCACTGAACCACCGACGCCATTTGTTTACTGTGGCATTCATGACATGCAATATTGCGTAACAGCACGTGTGAGCTTTTTTAAAAGTAGCAATGCTTCGGCAGGGTATAGAACCCGAGTCACCCGCGTGGCAGGCGAGTATTCTACTACTGAACTACCGACGCCATTTGCTTGCTCCTGCATTCATGGCATGTATATATAGCGTATTAACACGCGTGAGCTTTTTTAAAGATAACGATGCGTCGGCCGTGAATTGAACCCGGGTCACCCGTGTGGCAGGCGAGTATTCTACCACTTAACCACCGATGCCATTTGTATTGTCCGGCATTCATGACATGCAATATTGCGTAACAGCACGTGTGAGCTTTTCAAAAAGTAACAATGCTTTGGCACGGAATCAAACCCGGGTCACCCGCGTGGCAGGCGAGTATTCCACTACTGAACCACCGACGCCATTTGCTTACTCCTGCATTCATGGTATGCAATATTGCGTAACAGCACGCGTGAGCTTGTCTCAAAATAACGATGCTTCAGCCAGGAATCGAACACGTGTCAACCGCGTGGCAGTCGAGTATTTTACCACTGAACCACCGACGCCATTTGCTTACTCCGGCATTCATGGCATGCAATATTGCGTAACAGCACGCGTGAGCTTTTATAAAAATAGCGACGCGTCGGCCCGGAATCGAGCCCAGGTCAACCGCGTGGCAGGCGAGTATTCTACCACTGAACAACCGACACCATTTGCCTATTCCTGCTTTATTGGCGTGCGATATTGCGGAAAGGCACGCAAGAAAAGTTTTAAAAAACACGATGTTTCGGCAGGGAATCGAACCCGAGTCAGCCGCGTGGCAGGCGAGTATTTTACCACTGAACCACCGACGCCAATTGCTTACTCCTGAATTCATGGCATGCAATATTGCGTAACAGCACGCGTGAGCGTTTCTAAAAATAACGATGCGTCAGCCGGGAATCGAACCCGGGTCAACCGAGTGGCAGGCGAGTATTCTACCACTGAACCACCGACGCCATTTCCTTGCTTCTGCGTTCATGGCATGCATATATAGCGTAAGAACACGCGTGAGCTTTTTTAAAGATAACGATGCGTCGGCCGTGAATTGAACCCGGGTCACCCGTGTGGCAGGCGAGCATTCTACCACTAAACGACCGACGCCATTTGTTTTCTCCGGCATTCATGGCATGCATATATAGCGTAACAGCACGCGTGAGCTTTTCTAAATATAACAATGCGTCTGCCGGGAATCGAACTTGGGTCACCCGCGTGGCAGCCGAGTATTTTACCACTGAACCACCAACGCCAGTTGCTTACTCCTGCATTCATGATATGCAATTATTCGTTACAACACGACGGAGCTTCTTCAAACATAACAATGCGTCGGCCGGGAATCAAACCCGGGTCACCCGCGCGGCAGGCGAGTATTCTACCACTGAACCACCAACGCCATCTGCTTGCTCCTGCATTCATGGCATGCATATATAGCGTAACTGCATGCATGAGCTTTTCTAAAAATAACAATGCGTCGGCCGGGAATCAAACCCGGGTCACCCGCGCAGCAGGTGAGTATTCTATCTTTGAACCACCAACGCCAATTGCTTACTCCTGCATTCATGACATGCAATTTTGCAGAATAGCACGCAGGTACTTTTCTAAAATAAACGATGCGTCGGCCGGGAATCGAATCCGGGTCACCCGCGTGGCAGGCGAGTATTCTACCACTGAACCACCGACGCCATTTGCTTACTCCTGCATTCATGGCATGCAATATTGTGTAACAGCATGCGTGAGCATTTACAAAAGTAACGATGCGTCGGCCGGGAATCGAACCCGGGTCATCCGTGTGGCAGGCGAGTATTCTACCACTGAACCACCGACGCCATTTGCTTACTCCTACATTAATGGCATGCAGTATTGTGTAACAGCATGCGTGAGCTTTTACAAAAATAACTATGCGTCGGCCGGCAATCGAACCCGGGTCGCCCGCGTGGCAGACGAGTATTCTACCACTGAACCACCAACGCTATTTGCTTACTCCTGCATTCTTGACATGCAATATTGTGGAAAAGCACGCGTGAGCTTTTTAAAAGTAACAATGCTTCGGCAGTGATTTAAACACAGGTAACCCGCGTGGCAGGCGAGTATTCTACCAATGAACCACCGTCGCCATTTGCTTACTCCGGCATTCATGGCATGCAACATTGCGTAACAGCACGCGAGAGCTTTTCTAAAAGTAACAATGCTTCGGCAGTGATTTAAACACAGGTAACCCGCGTGGCAGGCGAGTATTCTACCACTGAACCACCGAGGCCATTTTCTTACTCCTGCATTCATGGCATGCAATATTGCGAATCAGCACGCGTGAGCTTTTCTAAAAATAACGATGCGTCAGCCGGGAATAGAACCCGGGTCACCCGCGTGGCAGGCGAGTATTCTACCACTGAACGGCCGACGCCATTTGCTCACTCCTGCATTCATGGCATGCAATATTGCGAATCAGCACGCATGAGCTTTTCTAAAAATAACGATGCGTAAGCCGGGAATAGAACCCGGGTCACCCGCGTGGCAGGCGAGTATTTTACCACTGAACCACCGACGCCATTTGCTTACTCCGGCATTAATAGCATGCAATATTGCGTACCAGAACGCGTGAGCTTTTATAAAAATAGCGATGCGTCGGCCCGGAATCAAGCCCAGGTCAACCGCGTGGCAGGCCAGTATTCTACCACTGAACAACCGACACCATTTTCCTACTCCTGCATTATTGGCATGCGATATTGCGGAAAGGCACGCAAGAAAATTTAAAAAAAAACACGATGTTTCTTCAGGGAATCGAACCCGAGTCAGCCGCGTGGCAGGCGAGTATTTTACCACTGAACCACCGACGCCAATTGCTTATTCCTGAATTCATGGCATGCAATATTGCGTAACAGCACGCGTGAGCGTTTCTAAAAATAACGATGCGTCAACTGGAAATCGAACCCGGGTCAACCGCGTGGCAGGCGAGTATTCTACCACTGAACCACCGACGCCATTTCCTTGCTTCTGCGTTCATGGCATGCATATATAGCGTAAGAACACGCGTGAGCTTTTTTAAAGATAACGATGCGTCGGCCGTGAATTGAACCCGGGTCACCGTGTGGCAGGCGAGCATTCTACCACTGAACGACCGACGCCATTTGTTTTCTCCGGCATTCATGACATGCAATATTGCGTAAGAGCACGTGTGAGCTTTTCAAAAAGTAACAATGCTTCGGCAGGGAATCGAACCCGGGATACCCGCGTGGCAGGCGAGCATTCTACCACTGAACCACCGACGCCATTTCCTTACTCCTGCATTCGTGGCATTGAATATTGCATAACAGCACGCGTGAGCTTTTCTAAAGATAACGATGCGTCGGCTGAGAATCGAACTTGGGTCACCTGCGTGGCAGGCGAGTATTCTACCACTGAAGCACCGACGCAATTTGCTTGCTCCTGCATTCATGGCATGCATATATTCGTAACAGCATGCGTGAGCTTTTACAAAAATAACGATGCGTTGGCCGGGAATCGAACCCGGGTCACCCGCGTGGCAGGCGAGTATTCTACCACTGAACCACCGACGCTATTTGCTTACTCCTGCATTAATGGCATGCAATATTGCGAATCAGCACGTGTGAGCTTTTCTAAAAATAACGATGCGTCGGCCGGGAATCGAACCCGGGTCACCCGCGTGGCAGGCGAGTATTCTACCACTGAACCACCGACGCCATTTGCTTACTCCTACATTCATGGCATGCAATATTGTGTAACAGCATGCTTGAGCTTTTACAAAAATAACGATGCGTCGGCCGGGAATCGAACCCGGGTCGCCCGCGTGGCAGACGAGTATTCTACCACTGAACCACCAACGCCATTTGCTTACTCCTGCATTCTTGACATGCGATATTGTGGAACAGCACGCAGAAACATTTTTAAAATAAACGATGCGTTGGCCGGGAATCGAACCAGGGTCACCAGTGTGGCAAGCGAGCGTTCTACCACTGAACCACCGACGCCATTTGTTTACTGTGGCATTCATGACATGCAATATTGCGTAACAGCACGTGTGAGCTTTTTTAAAAGTAGCAATGCTTCGGCAGGGTATAAAACCCGAGTCACCCGCGTGGCAGGCGAGTATTCTACTACTGAACTACCGACGCCATTTGCTTGCTCCTGCATTCATGGCATGTATATATAGCGTATTAACACGCGTGAGCTTTTTTAAAGATAACGATGCGTCGGCCGTGAATTGAACCCGGGTCACCCGTGTGGCAGGCGAGTATTCTACCACTGAACCACCGATGCCATTTGTATTGTCCGGCATTCATGACATGCAATATTGCGTAACAGCACGTGTGAGCTTTTCAAAAAGTAACAATGCTTTGGCACGGAATCAAACCCGGGTCACCCGCGTGGCAGGCGAGTATTCCACTGCTGAACCACCGACGCCATTTGCTTACTCCTGCATTCATGGCATGCAATATTGCGTAACAGCACGCGTGAGCTTTTCTCAAAATAACGATGCTTCAGCCAGGAATCGAACACGTGTCAACCGCGTGGCAGTCGAGTATTTTACCACTGAACCACCGACGCCATTTGCTTACTCCGGCATTCATGGCATGCAATATTGCGTAACAGCACGCGTGAGCTTTTATAAAAATAGCGACGCGTCGGCCCGGAATCGAGCCCAGGTCAACCGCGTGGCAGGCGAGTATTCTACCACTGAACCACCGACGCCATTCGCTTGCTCCTGCGTTCATGGCATGCATATATAGCGTAAGAACAAGCGTGAGCTTTTTTAAAGATAACGATGCGTCGGCCGTGAATTGAACCCGGGTCACCCGTGTGGCATGCGAGCATTCTACCACTGAACGACCGACGCCATTTCTTTTCTCCGGCATTCATGACATGCAATATTGCGTAACAGCACCTGTGAGCTTTTCAAAAAGTAACAATGCTTCGGCAGGGAATCGAACCAGGGATACCCGAGTGGCAGGCGAGTGTTCTACCACTGAACCACCGACGCAAATTGCTTGCTCCTGCATTCATGGCATGCATCTATAGCGTAACAGCACGCGTGAGCTTTTCTAAATATAACAATGCGTCGGCCGGGAATCGAACCTGGGTCACCCGCGTGGCAGCCGAGTATTCTACCACTGAACCACCAACGCCAGTTGCTTACTCCTTCATTCATGACATGCAATTCTTCGTAATAACACGTCTGAGCTTCTTCAAAAATCACAATGCGTCGGCTGGGAATCGAACCCGGGTCACCCGCGCGGCAGGCGAGTATTCTACCACTGAACCACCAACGCCATCTGCTTGATCCTGCATTCATGGCATGCATATATAGCGTAACAGCATGCATGAGCTTTTCTAAAAATAACAATGCGTCGGCCGGGAATCAAACCCGGGTCACCCGAGCAGCAGGTGAGTATTCTATCACTGAACCACCAACACCATTTGCTTATTCCTGCATTGATGGCATGCAATATTACGGAATAGCACGCAGATACTTTTCTAAAATAAACGATGCGTCGGCCGGGAATCGAACCCAGGTCACCCGCGTGGCAGGCGAGTATTCTACCACTGAACCACCGACGCCATTTGCTTACTCCTGCATTCATGGCATGCAATATTGTGTAACAGCATGCGTGAGCTTTTACAAAAATAACGATGCGTCGTCCGGGAATCGAACCCGGGTCATCCGCGTGGCAGGCGAGTATTCTACCACTGAACCACCGACGCCATTTGCTTACTCCTACATTCATGGCATGCAATATTGTGTAACAGCATGCGTGAGCTTTTACAAAAATAACTATGCGTCGGCCGGCATTCGAAGCCGGGTCGCCCGCATGGCAGACGAGTATTCTACCACTGAACCACCAACGCTATTTGCTTACTCCTGCATTATTGACATGCAATATTGTGGAATAGCACGTAGGAACTTTTTTAAAATAAACGATGCGTCGGCCGAGAATCAAACCAGGGTCACCAGTGTGGCAGGCGAGCATTCTACCACTGAACCACCGACGCCATTTGCTTACTGTGGCATTCATGACATGCAATATTGCGTAACAGCACGCGTGAGATTTTCTAAAAGTAACAATGCTTCGGCAGCGATTTAAACACAGGTAACCCGCGTGGCAGGCGAGTATTCTACCACTGAACAACCGACGCCATTTGCTTACTCCTGCATTCATGGCATGCAATATTGCGAATCAGCACGCGTGAGCTTTTCTAAAAATAACGGTGCGTCAGCCGGGAATAGCACCCGGGTCACCCGCGTGGCAGGCGAGTATTCCACCACAGAACCACCGACGCCATTTGCTTACTCCTGCATTCATGGCATGCAATATTGCGAATCAGCACGCGTGAGCTTTTCTAAAAATAACGATGCGTCAGCCGGGAATAGAACCCGGGTCACCCGCGTGGCAGGCGAGTATTTTACCACTGAACAACCGACACCATTTGCCTACTCCTGCATTATTGACATGCGATATTGCGGAAAGGCACGCAAGAAAAGTTTTAAAAAACACGATGTTTCGGCAGGGAATCGAACCCGAGTCAGCCGCGTGGCAGGCGAGTATTTTACCACTGAACCACCGATGCCAATCGTTTACTCCTGAATTCATGGCATGCAATATTGCGTAACAGCACGCGTGAGCGTTTCTAAAAATAACGATGCGTCAGCCGAAAATCGAACCCGGGTCATCCGCGTGGCAGGCGAGTATTCTACCACTGAACCACCGACGCCATTTGCTTACTCCTACATTCATGGCATGCAATATTGTGTAACAGCATGCGTGAACTTTTACAAAAATAACTATGCGTCGGCCGGCATTCGAACCCGGGTCGCCCGCGTGGCAGACGAGTATTCTACCACTGAACCACCAACGCTATTTGCTTACTCCTGCATTATTGACGTGCGATATTGTGGAATAGCACGCAGGAACTTTTTTAAGATAAACGATGCGTTGGCCGGGAATCGAACCAGGGTCACCAGTGTGGCAAGCGAGTGTTCTACCACTGAACCACCGACGCCATTTGTTTACTGTGGCATTCATGACATGCAATTTTGCGTAACAGCACGTGTGAGCTTTTTTAAAAGTAGCAATGCTTCGGCAGGAAATAGAACCCGGGTCACCCGCGTGGCAGGCGAATATTCTACTACTGAACCACCGACGCCATTTGCTTACTCCTGCATTCATGGCATGCAATATTGCGTAACAGCACGCGTGAGCTTTTCTCAAAATAACGATGCTTCAGCCAGGAATCGAACACGTGTAACCCGCGTGGCAGTCGAGTATTTTACCACTGAACCACCGACGCCAATCGCTTACCCCTGCATTCATGGCATGCAATATTGCGTAACAGCATGCGTGAGCGTTTCTAAAAATAACGATGCGTCAGCCGGGAATCGAACCCGGGTCACCCGCGTGGCAGGCGAGTATTCTACCACTGAACCACCGACGCCATTCGCTTGCTCCTGCGTTCATGGCATGCATATATAGCGTAAGAACAAGCGTGAGCTTTTTTAAAGATAACGATGCGTCGGCCGTGAATTGAACCCGGGTCATCCGTGTGGCATGCGAGCATTCTACCACTGAACGACCGACGCCATTTCTTTTCTCCGGCATTCATGACATGCAATATTGCGTAACAGCACGTGTGAGCTTTTCAAAAAGTAACAATGCTTCGGCAGGGAATCGAACCCGGGATACCCGAGTGGCAGGCGAGTGTTCTACCACTGAACCACCGACGCAAATTGCTTGCTCCTGCATTCATGGCATGCATCTATAGCGTAACAGCACGCGTGAGCTTTTCTAAATATAACAATGCGTCGGCCGGGAATCGAACCTGGGTCACCCGCGTGGCAGCCGAGTATTCTACCACTGAACCACCAACGCCAGTTGCTTACTCCTTCATTCATGACATGCAATTCTTCGTAATAACACGTCTGAGCTTCTTCAAAAATCACAATGCGTCGGCTGGGAATAGAACCCGGGTCACCCGCGCGGCAGGCGAGTATTCTACCACTGAACCACCAACGCCATCTGCTTGCTCCTGCATTCATGGCATGCATATATAGCGTAACAGCATGCATGAGCTTTTCTAAAAATAACAATGCGTCGGCCGGGAATCAAACCCGGGTCACCCGCGCAGCAGGTGAGTATTCTATCACTGAACCACCAACACCATTTGCTTACTCCTGCATTGATGACATGCAATATTACGGAATAGCACGCAGATACTTTTCTAAAATAAACGATGCGTCGGCCGGGAATCGAACCCAGGTCACCCGCGTGGCAGGCGAGTATTCTACCACTGAACCATCGACGCCATTTGCTTACTCCTGCATTCATGGCATGCAATATTGTGTAACAGCATGCGTGAGCTTTTACAAAAATAACGATGCGTCGTCCGGGAATCGAACCCGGGTCATCCGCGTGGCAGGCGAGTATTCTACCACTGAACCACCGACGCCATTTGCTTACTCCTACATTCATGGCATGCAATATTGTGTAACAGCATGCGTGAGCTTTTACAAAAATAACTATGCGTCGGCCGGCATTCGAAGCCGGGTCGCCCGCATGGCAGACGAGTATTCTACCACTGAACCACCAACGCTATTTGCTTACTCCTGCATTACTGACATGCAATATTGTGGAATAGCACGTAGGAACTTTTTTAAAATAAACGATGCGTCGGCCGAGAATCAAACCAGGGTCACCAGTGTGGCAGGCGAGCATTCTACCACTGAACCACCGACGCCATTTGCTTACTGTGGCATTCATGACATGCAATATTGCGTAACAGCACGCGTGAGATTTTCTAAAAGTAACAATGCTTCGGCAGCGATTTAAACACAGGTAACCCGCGTGGCAGGCGAGTATTCTACCACTGAACCACCGACGCCATTTGCTTACTCCTGCATTCATGGCATGCAATATTGCGAATCAGCACGCGTGAGCTTTTCTAAAAATAACGGTGCGTCAGCCGGGAATAGCACCCGGGTCACCCGCGTGGCAGGCGAGTATTCCACCACAGAACCACCGACGCCATTTGCTTACTCCTGCATTCATGGCATGCAATATTGCGAATCAGCACGCGTGAGTTTTTCTAAAAATAACGATGCGTCAGCCGGGAATAGAACCCGGGTCACCCGCGTGGCAGGCGAGTATTTTACCGCTGAACAACCGACACCATTTGCCTACTCCTGCATTATTGACATGCGATATTGCGGAAAGGCACGCAAGAAAAGTTTTAAAAACACGATGTTTCGGCAGGGAATCGAACCCGAGTCAGCCGCGTGGCAGGCGAGTATTTTACCACTGAACCACCGATGCCAATCGCTTACTCCTGAATTCATGGCATGCAATATTGCGTAACAGCACGCGTGAGCGTTTCTAAAAATAACGATGCGTCAGCCGAAAATCGAACCCGGGTCATCCGCGTGGCAGGCGAGTATTCTACCACTGAACCACCGACGCCATTTGCTTACTCCTACATTCATGGCATGCAATATTGTGTAACAGCATGCGTGAACTTTTACAAAAATAACTATGCGTCGGCCGGCATTCGAACCCGGGTCGCCCGCGTGGCAGACGAGTATTCTACCACTGAACCACCAATGCTATTTGCTTACTCCTGCATTATTGACGTGCAATATTGTGGAATAGCACGTAGGAACTTTTTTAAAATAAACGATGCGTCGGCCGAGAATCAAACCAGGGTCACCAGTGTGGCAGGCGAGCATTCTACCACTGAACCACCGACGCCATTTGCTTACTGTGGCATTCATGACATGCAATATTGCGTAACAGCACGTGTGAGCTTTTCTAAATGTAGCAATGCTTCGGCAGGGAATGGAACCCGGGTCACCCGCGTGGCAGGCGAGTATTCTACTACTGAACTATCGACGCCATTTGCTTGCTCCTGCATTCATGGCATGTATATATAGCGTAAAAGCACGCGTGAGCTTTTCTAAAATAAACGATGCTTCGGCCGGGATTCGAACCCGGATCACCCGCGTGGCAGGCGAGTATTCTACAACTGAACCACCGACGCCATTTGCTTACTCCGGCATTCATGGCATGCAATATTGCGTAACAGCACGCGTGAGATTTTCTAAAAGTAACAATGCTTCGGCAGCGATTTAAACATAGGTAACCCGCGTGGCAGGCGAGTATTCTACCACTGAACCACCGACGCCATTTGCTTACTCCTGCATTCATGGCATGCAATATTGCGAATCAGCACGCGTGAGCTTTTCTAAAAATAACGATGCGTCAGCCGGGAATAGCACCCGGGTCACCCGCGTTTCAGGCGAGTATTCCACCACAGAACCACCGACGCCATTTGCTTACTCCTGCATTCATGGCATGCAATATTGCGAATCAGCACGCGTGAGCTTTTCTAAAAATAACGATGCGTCAGCCGGGAATAGAACCCGGGTCACCCGCGTGGCAGGCGAGTATTCTACAACTGAACAACCGACACCATTTGCCTACTCCTGCATTATTGACATGCGATATTGCGGAAAGGCACGCAAGAAAAGTTTTAAAAAACACGATGTTTCGGCAGGGAATCGAACCCGAGTCAGCCGCGTGGCAGGCGAGTATTTTACCACTGAACCACCGATGCCAATTGCTTACTCCTGAATTCATGGCATGCAATATTGCGTAACAGCACGCGTGAGCGTTTCTAAAAATAACGATGTGTCAGCCGAAAATCGAACCCGGGTCACCCGCGTGGCAGTCGAGTATTCTACTACTGAACCACCGACGCCATTTCCTTGCTTTTGCGTTCATGGCATGCATATTTAGCGTAAGAACACGCGTGAGCTTTTTTAAAGATAACGATGCGTCGGCCGTGAATTGAACCCGGGTCACCCGTGTGGCAGGCGAGCATTCTACCACTGAACGACCGACGCCATTTGTTTTCTCCGGCATTCATGACATGCAATATTGCGTAACAGCACGTGTGAGCTTTTCAAGAAGTAACAATGCTTCGGCAGGGAATCGAACCCGGGACACCCGCGTGGCAGGCGAGTATTCTACCACTGAACCACCGACGTCATTTGCTTACTCCTGCATTCGTGGCATTGAATATTGCATAACAGCACGCGTGAGCTTTTCTAAAGATAACGATGCGTCGGCCAGCAATCAAACTCGGGTCACCCGCACAGCAGGTGAGTATTCTATCACTGAACCACCAACGCCATTTGCTTACTCCTGCATTCATGACATGCAATATTGCGGAATAGCACGCAGGTACTTTTCTAAAATAAACGATGCGTCGGCCAGGAATCGAACCCGGGTCACCCGCGTGGCAGGCGAGTATTCTACTACTGAACCACCGACGCCATTTGCTTACTCCTACTTTCATGGCATGCAATATTGTGTAACAGCATGCGTGAGCTTTTACAAAAATAACGATGCGTCGGCCGGGAATCGAACCTGGGTCGCCCGCGTGGCAGACGAGTATTCTACCACTGAATCACCAACGCCATTTGCTTACTCCTGCATTCTTGACATGCAATGTTGTGGAATAGCACGCAGGAACTTTTTTAAAATAAACGATGCGTCGGCCGGGAATCAAACCAGGGTCACCAGTGTGACAGGCGAGCATTCTACCACTGAACCACCGACGCCATTTGTTTACTGTGGCATTCATGACATGCAATATTGCGTAACAGCACGTGTGAGCTTTTCTAAAAGTAGCAATGCTTCGGCAGGGAATAGAACCCGGGTCACCCGCGTGGCAGGCGAGTATTCTACTACTGAACTACAGACGCCATTTGCTTGGCCCTGCATTCATGGCATGTATATATAGCGTAAAAGCACGCGTGAGCTTTTCTAAAAATAACGATGCTTCGGCCAGGAATCGAATTCGGGTTACCCGTGTGGCAGGCGAGTATTCTTCCACGGAACTATTGACGCCATTTGCTTGTACCTGCACTCATGACATGCAATATTGCGGAATAGTACGCAGGAACTTTTCTAAAATAAACGATGCTTCGGCCGGGAATCGAACCCGGATCAATCCGCGTGGCAGGCGAGTATTCTACCACTGAACCACCGACGCCATTTGCTTACTCCTACATTCATGGCATGCAATATTGTGTAACAGCATGCGTGAGCTTTTACAAAAATAACGATGCGCCAGCCGGGAATCGAACACGGGTCGCCCGCGTGGCAGACGAGTATTCTACCACTGAACCACCAACGCCATTTGCTTACTCCTGCATTCTTGACATGCGATATTGTGGAATAGCACGGAGGAACTTTTTTAAAATAAACGTTGCGTCGGCCGGGAATCGAACCAGGGTCACCAGTGTGGCAAGCGGGCGTTCTACCACTGAACCACCGACGCCATTTGTTTACTGTGGCATTCATGACATGCAATATTGCGTAACAGCACGTGTGAGCTTTTTTAAAAGTAGCAATGCTTCGGCAGGGAATAGAACCCGGGTCACCCGCGTGGCAGGCGAGTATTCTACTACTGAACTACCGATGCCATTTGCTTACTCCTACATTCATGGCATGCAATATTGTGTAACAGCATGCGTGAGCTTTTACAAAAATGACGATGCGTCGGCCGGGAATCGAACACGGGTCGCCCGCGTGGCAGACGAGTATTCCACCACTGAACCACCGACGCCATTTGCTTACTCCTGCATTCATGGCATGCAATATTGCGTAACAGCACGCGTGAGCTTTTCTCAAAATAACGATGCTTCAGCCAGGAATCGAACACGTGTAACCCGCGTGGCAGTCGAGTATTTCACCACTGAACCACCGACGCCATTTGCTTACTCCGGCATTCATGGCATGCAATATTGCGTAACAGCACGCGTGAGCTTTTTTGAAAGTAGCAATGCTTCGGCAGGGAATAGAACTTGGGTCACCCGCGTGGCAGGCGAGTACTCTACTACTGAACTACCGACGCCATTTGCTTGCTCCTGCATTCATGGCATGTATATATAGCGTAACAACACGCGTGAGCTTTTTTAAAGATAACGATGCGTCGGCCGTGAATTGAACCCGGGTCACCCGTGTGGCAGGCGAGTATTCTACCACTGAACCACCGATGCCATTTGTATTCTCCGGCATTCATGACATGCAATATTGCGTAACAGCACGTGTGAGCTTTTCAAAAAGTAACGATGCTTTGGCACGGAATCAAATCCGGGTCAACCGCGTGGCAGGCGAGTATTCCACCACTGAACCACCGACGCCATTTGCTTACTCCTGCATTCGTGGCATGCAATATTGCGTAACAGCACGCGTGAGCTTTTCTCAAAATAACGATGCTTCAGCCAGGAATCGAACACGTGTAACCCGCGTGGCAGTCGAGTATTTCACCACTGAACCACCGACGCCATTTGCTTACTCCGGCATTCATGGCATGCAATATTGCGTAACAGCACGCGTGAGCTTTTATAAAAATAGCGACGCGTCGGCCCGGAATCGAGCCCAGGTCAACCGCGTGGCAGGCGAGTATTCTACCACTGAACAACCGACACCATTTGCTTACTCCTGCATTATTGACATGCGATATTGCGGAAAGGCACGCAAGAAAATTTTTAAAAAACACGATGTTTCGGCAGGGAATCGAACCCGGGTCAGCCGGGTGGCAGGCGAGTATTTTACCACTGAACCACCGACGCCAATCGCTCACTCCTGCATTCATGGCATGCAATATTGCGTAACAGCATGCGTGAGCGTTTCTAAAAATAACGATGCGTCAGCCGATAATCGAACCCGGGTCACCCGCGTGGAGGCGAGTATTCTACTACTGAGCCACCGACGCCATTTGCTTACTCCTACATTCATGGCATGCAATATTGTGTAACAGCATGCGTGAGCTTTTACAAAAATAACGATGCGCCGGCCGGGAATCGAACCCGGGTCGCCCGCGTGGCAGACGAGTATTTTACCACTGAACCACCAACGCCATTTGTTTACTCCTGCATTCTTGACATGCAATGTTGTGGAATAGCACGCAGGAACTTTTTTAAAATAAACGATGCGTCGGCTGGGAATCAAACCAGGGTCACCAGTGTGACAGGCGAGCATTCTACCACTGAACCACCGACGCCATTTGTTTACTGTGGCATTCATGACATGCAATATTGCGTAACAGCACGTTTGAGCTTTTCTAAAAGTAGCAATGCTTCGGCAGGGAATAGAACCCGGGTCACCCGCGTGGCAGGCGAGTATTCTACTACTGAACTACCGACGCCATTTGCTTGCTCCTGCATTCATGGCATGTATATATAGCGTAAAAGCACGCGTGAACTTTTCTAAAAATAACGATGCTTCGGCCAGGAATCGAATTCGGGTTACCCGTGTGGCAGGCGAGTATTCTTCCACGGAACTACTGACGCCATTTGCTTGTACCTGCACTCATGACATGCAATATTGCGGAATAGTACGCAGGAACTTTTCTAAAATAAACGATGCTTCGGCCGGGAATCGAACCCGGATCACCCGCGTGGCAGGCGAGTATTCTACCACTGAACCACCGACGCCATTTGCTTACTCCTACATTCATGGCATGCAATATTGTGTAACAGCATGCGTGAGCTTTTACAAAAATAACGATGCGTCGGCCGGGAATCGAACACGGGCCGCCCGCGTGGCAGACGAGTATTCTACCACTGAACCACCAACGTCATTTGCTTACTCCTGCATTCTTGACATGCGATACTGTGGAATAGCACGCAGGAACTTTTTTAAAATAAACGATGCGTCGGCCGGGAATCGAACCAGGGTCACCAGTGTGGCAAGCGAGCGTTCTACCACTGAACCACCGACGCCATTTGTTTATTGTGGCATTCATGACATGCAATATTGCGTAACAGCACGTGTGAGCTTTTTTAAAAGTAGCAATGCTTGGGCAGGGAATAGAACTTGGGTCACCCGCGTGGCAGGCGAGTATTCTACTACTGAACTACCGACGCCATTTGCTTGCTCCTGCATTCATGGCATGTATATATAGCGTAACAACACGCGTGAGCTTTTTGAAAGATAACGATGCGTCGGCCGTGAATAAAACCCGGGTCACCCGTGTGGTAGGCGAGTATTCTACCACTGAACCACCGATGCCATTTGTATTCTCCGGCATTCATGACATGCAATATTGCGTAACAGCACGTGTGAGCTTTTCAAAAAGTAACAATGCTTTGGCACGGAATCAAACCCGGGTCACCCGCGTGGCAGTCGAGTATTTTACCACTGAACCACCGACGCCATTTGCTTACTCCGGCATTCATGGCATGCAATATTGCGTAACAGCACGCGTGAGCTTTTATAAAAATAGCGACGCGTCGGCCCGGAATCGAGCCCAGGTCAACCGCGTGGCAGGCGAGTATTCTACCACTGAACAACCGACACCATTTGCTTACTCCTGCATTATTGACATGCGATATTGCGGAAAGGCACGCAAGAAAATTTTTAAAAAACACGATGTTTCGGCAGGGAATCGAACCCGGGTCAGCCGCGTGGCAAGCGAGTATTTTACCACTGAACCACCGACGCCAATCGCTTACTCCTGCATTAATGGCATGGAATATTGCGTAACAGCACGCGTGAGCGTTTCTAAAAATAACGATGCGTCAGCCGGGAATCGAACCCGGGTCACCCGCGTGGCAGCTCAGTATTCTACCACTGAACCACCAACACCAGTTGCTTACTCCTTCATTCATGACATGCAATTATTCGTAACAACACGTCTGAGCTTCTTCAAAAATAACAATGCGTCGGCTGGGAATCGAACCCGGGTCACCCGCGCGGCAGGCGAGTATTCTACCACTGAACAACCGACACCATTTGCTCACTCCTGCAATATTGACATGCGATATTGCGGAAAGGCACGCAAGAAAATTTAAAAAAAAACACGATGTTTCGGCAGGGAATCGAACCTCGGTCAGCCGCGTGGCAGGCGAGTATTTTACCACTGAACCATCGACGTCAATCGCTTACTCCTGCATTCATGGCATGCAATATTGCGTAACAGCACGCGTGAGCGTTTCTAAAAATAACGATGCGTCAGCCGGGAATCGAACCCGGGTCACTCGCGTGGCAGCCGAGTATTCTACCACTGAACCACCAACGCCAGTTGCTTACTCCTTCATTGATGACATGCAATTATTCGTAACAACACGTCTGAGCTTCTTCAAAAATAACAATGCGTCGGCTGGGAATCGAACCCGGGTCACCCGCGCGGCAGGCGAGTATTCTACCACTGAACCACCAACGCCATCTGCTTGCTCCTGCATTCATGGCATGCATATATAGCGTAACAGCATGCATGACCTTTCTAAAAATAACAATGCGTCGGCCGGGAATCAAACCCGGGGTACCCGCGCAGCAGGTGAGTATTCTATCACTGAACCACCAACGCCATTTGCTTACTCCTGCATTCATGACATGCAATATTGCGGAATAGCACGCAGATACTTTTCTAAAATAAAGGATGCGTCGGCCGGGAATCGAACCCGGGTCACCCGCGTGGCAGGCGAGTATTCTACCACAGAACCAACGACGCCATTTGCTTACTCCTACATTCATGGCATGCAATAATGTGTAACAGCATGCGTGAGCTTTTACAAAAATAACTATGCATCGGCCGGCAATCGAACCCGGGACGCCCGCGTGGCAGACGAGTATTCTACCACTGAACCACCAACGCTATTTGCGTACTCCTGCATTATTGACATGCAATATTGTGGAATAGCACGCAGGAACTTTTTTAAAATAAACGATGCGTCGGCCGGGAATCAAACCAGGGTCACCAGTGTGGCAGGCGAGCATTCTACCACTGAACCACCGACGTCATTTGCTTACTGTGGCATTCATGACATGCAATATTGCGTAACAGCACGTGTGAGCTTTTCTAAATGTAGCAATGCTTCGGCAGGGAATGGAACCCGGGTCACCCGCGTGGCAGGCGAGTATTCTACTACTGAACTACCGTCGCCTTTTGCTTGCTCCTGCATTCATGGCATGTATATATAGCGTAAAAGCCCGCGTGAGCTTTTCTAAAATAAACGATGCTTCGGCCGGGATTCGAACCTGGATCACCCGAGTGGCAGGCGAGTAATCTACAACAGAACCACCGACGCCATTTGCTTACTCCGGCATTCATGGCATGCAATATTGCGTAACAGCACGCGTGAGCTTTTCTAAAAATAACGATGCGTCAGCCGGGAATAGCACCCGGGTCACCCGCGTGGCAGGCGAGTATTCTACCACAGAACCACCGACGCCATTTGCTTACTCCTGCATTCATGGCATGCAATATTGCGAATCAGCACGCGTGAGCTTTTCTAAAGATAACGATGCGTCAGCCGGGAATAGAACCCGGGTCACCCGCGTGGCAGGCGAGTATTCTACCACTGCACAACCGACACCATTTGCCTACTCCTGCATTATTGACATGCGATATTGCGGAAAGGCACGCAAGAAAAGTTTTAAAAAACACGATGTTTCGGCAGGGAATCGAACCCGAGTCAGCCGCGTGGCAGGCGAGTATTTTACCACTGAACCACCGACGCCAATTGCTTACTCCTGCATTCATGGCATGCAATATTGTGTAACAGCATGCGTGAGCTTTTACAAAAATAACGATGCGTCGGCCGGGAATCGAACCCGGGTCACCCGCGTGGCAGGCGAGTATTCTACCACTGAACCACCGACGCCATTTGCGTACTCCTACATTCATGGCATGCAATATTGTGTAACAGCATGCGTGAGCTTTTACAAAAATAACGATGCGTCGGCCGGGAATCGAACCCGGCTCGCCCGCGTGACAGACGAGTATTCTACCACTGAACCAACAACGCCATTTGCTTACTTCTGCATTCTTGACATGCGATATTGTGGAATAGCACGCAGGAACTTTTTTAAAATAAACGATGCGTCGGCCGGGAATCGAACCAGGGTCACCAGTGTGGCAAGCGAGCGTTCTACCACTGAACCACCGACGCCATTTGTTTATTGTGGCATTCATGACATGCAATTTTGCGTAACAGCACGTGTGAGCTTTTCAAAAAGTAACAATGCTTTGGCACGGAATCAAACCCGGGTCAACCGCGTGGCAGGCGAGTATTCCACCACTGAACCACCGACGCCATTTGCTTACTCCTGCATTTATGGCATGCATTATTGCGTAACAGCACGTGTGAGCTTTTATAAAAATAGCGACGCGTCGGCCCGGAATCGAGCCCAGGTACCACGTGGCAGGCAAATATTCTACCACTGAACAACCGACATCATTTGCTTACCCCTGCATTATTGACATGCGATATTGCGGAAAGGCACGCAAGAAAATTTTTAAAAAACACAATGTTTCGGCAGGGAATCAAACCCGGGTCAGCCGCGTGGCAGGCGAGTATTTTACCACTGAACCACCGACGCCAATCGCTTACTCCTGCATTCATGGCATGCAATATTGTGTAACAGCATGCGTGAGCTTTTACAAAAATAACGATGCGTCGGCTGGGAATCGAACCCGGGTCACCCGCGTGGCAGGCGAGTATTCTACCACTGAACCACCGACGCCAATTGCTTACTCCTGCATTCATGGCATGCAATATTGTGTAACAGCATGCGTGAGCTTTTACAAAAATAACGATGCGTCGGCCGGGAATCGAACCCGGGTCACCCGCGTGGCAGGCGAGTATTCTACCACTGAACCACCGACGCCATTTGCGTACTTCTACATTCATGGCATGCAATATTGTGTAACAGCATGCGTGAGCTTTTACAAAAATAACGATGCGTCGGCCGGGAATCGAACCCGGGTCGCCCGCGTGACAGACGAGTATTCTACCACTGAACCAACAACGCCATTTGCTTACTCCTGCATTCTTGACATGCGATATTGTGGAATAGCACGCAGGAACTTTTTTAAAATAAACGATGCGTCGGCCGGGAATCGAACCAGGGTCACCAGTGTGGCAAGCGAGCGTTCTACCACTGAACCACCGACGCCATTTGTTTATTGTGGCATTCATGACATGCAATTTTGCGTAACAGCACGTGTGAGCTTTTCAAAAAGTAACAATGCTTTGGCACGGAATCAAACCCGGGTCATCCGCGTGGCAGGCGAGTATTCCACCACTGAACCACCAACGCCATTTGCTTACTCCTGCATTTATGGCATGCAATATTGCGTAACAGCACGTGTGAGCTTTTATAAAAATAGCGACGCGTCGGCCCGGAATCGAGCCTAGGTACCACGTGGCAGGCAAATATTCTACCACTGAACAACCGACATCATTTGCTTACCCCTGCATTATTGACATGCGATATTGCGGAAAGGCACGCAAGAAAATTTTTAAAAAACACAATGTTTCGGCAGGGAATCGAACCCGGGTCAGCCGCGTGGCAGGCGAGTATTTTACCACTGAACCACCGACGCCAATCGCTTACTCCTGCATTCATGGCATGCAATATTGCGTAACAGCACGCGTGAGCGTTTCTAAAAATAACGATGCGTCAGCCGGGAATCGAACCCGGGTCACCCGCGTGGCAGCCGAGTATTCTACCACTGAACCACCAACGCCAGTTGCTTACTCTTTCATTCATGACATGCAATTATTCGTAACAACACGTCTGAGCTTCTTCAAAAATAACAATGCATCGGCAGGGAATGGAACCCGGGTCACCCGCGTGGCAGGCGAGTATTCTACTACTGAACTACCGACGCCATTTGCTTGCTCCTGCATTCATGGCATGTATATATAGCGTAAAAGCACGCGTGAGCTTTTCTAAAATGAACGATGCTTCGGCCGGGATTCGAACCCGGATCACCCGCGTGGCAGACGAGTATTTTACAACTGAACCACCGACGCCATTTGCTTACTCCGGCATTCATGGCATGCAATATTGCGTAACAGCACGCGTGAGATTTTCTAAAAGTAACAATGCTTCGGCAGCGATTTAAACACAGTTAACCCGCGTGGCAGGCGAGTATTCTACCACTGAACCACCAACGCCATTTGCTTACTCCTGCATTCATGGCATGCAATATTGCGAATCAGCACGCGTGAGCTTTTCTAAAAATAACGATGCGTCAGCCGGGAATAGCACCCGGGTCACCCGCGTGGAGGGCGAGTATTCTACCACAGAACCACCGACGCCATTTGCTTATTCCTGCATTCATGGCATGCACTATTGCGAATAAGCACGCGTGAGCTTTTCTAAAAATAACGATGCGTCAGCCGGAAATAGAACCCGGGTCACCCGCGTGGCAGGCGAGTATTCTACCACTGCACAACCGACACCATTTGACTACTCCTGCATTATTGACATGCGATATTGCGGAAAGGCACGCAAGAAAAGTTTTAAAAAACACGATGTTTCGGCAGGGAATCGAACCCGAGTCAGCCGCGTGGCAGGCGAGTATTTTACCACTGAACCACCGATGCCAATTGCTTACTCCTGCATTCATGGCATGCAATATTGTGTAACAGCATGCGTGAGCTTTTACAAAAATAACAATGCGTCGGCCGGGAATCGAACCCGGGTCACCCGCGTGGCAGGCGAGTATTCTACCACTGAACCACCGACGCCATTTGCGTACTCCTACATTCATGGCTTGCAATATTATGTAACAGCATGCATGAGCTTTTACAAAAATAACGATGCGTCGGCCGGGAATCGAACCCAGGTCGCCCGCGTGACAGACGAGTATTCCACCACTGAACCACCAACGCCATTTGCTTACTCCTGCATTCTTGACATGCGATATTGTGGAATAGCACGCAGGAACCTTTTTAAAATAAACGATGCGTCGGCCGGGAATCGAACCAGAGTCACCAGTGTGGCAAGCGAGCGTTCTACCACTGAACCACCGACGCCATTTGTTTACTGTGGCATTCATGACATGCAATTTTGCGTAACAGCACGTGTGAGCGTTTTTAAAAGTAGCAATGCTTCGGCAGGGAATAGAACCCGGGTCACCCGCGTGGCAGGCGAGTATTCTACTACTGAACTACCGACGCCATTTGCTTGCTCCTGCATTCATGACGTGTATATATAGTGTAACAACACGCGTGAGCTTTTTTAAAGATAACGATGCGTCGGCCGTGAATTGAACCCGGGTCACCCGTGTGGTAGGCGAGTATTCTACCACTGAACCACCGATGCCATTTGTATTCTCCGGCATTCATGACATGCAATATTGCGTAACAGCACGTGTGAGCTTTTCAAAAAGTAACAATGCTTTGGCACGGAATCAAACCCGGGTCGACCGCGTGGCAGGCGAGTATTTTACCACTGAACCACCGACGCCATTTGCTTACTCCTGCATTTATGGCATGCAATATTGCGTAACAGCACGTGTGAGCTTTTTTAAAAAACAGCGACGCGTCGGCGCGGAATCGAGCCCAGGTCAACCACGTGGCAGGCGAGTATTCCACCACTGAACAACCGACACCATTTGCTTACTCCGGCATTCAGGGCATTAAATATTGCGTAACAGCACGCGTGAGATTTTCTAAAAGTAACAATGCTTCGGCAGCGAATTAAACACAGGTAACCCGCGTGGCAGGCGAGTATTCTACCACTGAACCACCGACGCCATTTGCTTACTCCTGCATTCATGGCATGCAATATTGCGAATCAGCACGCGTGAGCTTTTCTAAAAATAACGATGCGTCAGCCGGGAATAGTACCCGGGTCACCCGCGTGGCAGGCGAGTATTCTACCACAGAACCACCGACGCCATTTGCTTACTCCTGCATTCATGGCATGCAATATTGCGAATCAGCACGCGTGAGCTTTTCTAAAAATAACGATGCGTCAGCCGGGAATAGAACCCGGGTCACCCGCGTGGCAGGCGAGCATTCTACCCCTGAACAACCGACACCATTTGCCTACTCCTGCATTATTGACATGCGATATTGCGGAAAGGCACGCAAGAAAAGTTTTAAAAAACACGATGTTTCGGCAGGGAATCGAACTCGAGTCAGCCGCGTGGCAGCCGAGTATTTTACCACTGAACCACCGACGCCAATTGCTTACTCCTGCATTCATGGCATGCAATATTGCGCAACAGCACGCGTGAGCGTTTCTGAAAATAACGATGCGTCAGCCGGGAATCAAACCCGGGTCACCCGCGTGGCAGGCGAGTATTCTACCACTGAACCACCGACGCCATTTCCTTGCTTCTGCGTTCATGGCATGCATATATAGCGTAAGAACACGCGTGAGCTTTTTTAAAGATAACGATGCGTCGGCCGTGAATTGAACCCGGGTCACCCCTGTGGCAGGCGAGCATTCTACCACTGAACGACCGACGCCATTTGTTTTCTCCGGCATTCATGACATGCAATATTGCGTAACAGCACGTGTGAGCTTTTCAAAAAGTAACAATGCTTTGGCACGGAATCAAACCCGGGTCACCCGCGTGGCAGGCGAGTATTCCACCACTGAACCACCGACGCCATTTGCTTACTCCTGCATTTATGGCATGCAATATTGCGTAACAGCACGCGTGAGCTTTTCTCAAAATAACGATGCTTCAGCCAGGAATCGAACACGTGTCACCCGCGTGGCAGTCGAGTATTTTACCACTGAACTACCGACGCCATTTGCTTACTCCGGCATTCATGGCATGCAATATTGCGTAACAGCACGCGTGAGCTTTTATAAAAATAGCGACGCGTCGGCCCGGAATCGCGCCCAGGTCAACCGCGTGGCAGGCGAGTATTCTACCACTGAACCACCGACGCCATTTGCTTACTCCGGCATTCATGGCATGCAATATTGCGAATCAGCACGCATGAGCTTTTCTAAAAATAAGGATGCGTCAGCCGGGAATAGAACCCGGGTCACCCGCGTGGCAGGCGACTATTCCACCACTGAACCACCGACGCCATTTGCTTACTCCTGCATTCATGGCATGCAATATGGCAAATCAGCACGCGCGAGCTGTTCTAAAAATAACAATGCGTCAGCCGGGAATACAACCCGGGTCACCCGCGTGGCAGGCGAGTATCCTACCACTGAACCACCGACGCCATTTGCTTACTCCTGCATTCATGGCATGGAATATTGCGAATCAGCACGCGTGAGCTTTTCTAAAAATAACGATGCGTCAGCCGGGAATACAACCCGGGTCACCCGCGTGGCAGGCGAGTATTTTACCACTGAACCACCGACGCCATTTGCTTACTCCGGCATTCATGGCATGCAATATTGCGTAACAGCACGCGTGAGCTTTTATAAAAATAGCGATGCGTCGGCCCGGAATCGAGCCCAGGTCAACCGCGTGGCAGGCGAGTATTCTACCACTGAACAACCGACACCATTTGCCTACTCCTGCATTATTGACATGCGATATTGCGTAACAGCACGTGTGAGCTTTTTTAAAAAACAGCGACGCGTCGGCGCGGAATCGAGCCCAGGTCAACCACGTGGCAGGCGAGTATTCCACCACTGAACAACCGACACCATTTGCTTACTCCGGCATTCAGGGCATTAAATATTGCGTAACAGCACGCGTGAGATTTTCTAAAAGTAACAATGCTTCGGCAGCGAATTAAACACAGGTAACCCGCGTGGCAGGCGAGTATTCTACCACTGAACCACCGACGCCATTTGCTTACTCCTGCATTCATGGCATGCAATATTGCGAATCAGCACGCGTGAGCTTTTCTAAAAATAACGATGCGTCAGCCGGGAATAGTACCCGGGTCACCCGCGTGGCAGGCGAGTATTCTACCACAGAACCACCGACGCCATTTGCTTACTCCTGCATTCATGGCATGCAATATTGCGAATCAGCACGCGTGAGCTTTTCTAAAAATAACGATGCGTCAGCCGGGAATAGAACCCGGGTCACCCGCGTGGCAGGCGAGCATTCTACCCCTGAACAACCGACACCATTTGCCTACTCCTGCATTATTGACATGCGATATTGCGGAAAGGCACGCAAGAAAAGTTTTAAAAAACACGATGTTTCGGCAGGGAATCGAACTCGAGTCAGCCGCGTGGCAGCCGAGTATTTTACCACTGAACCACCGACGCCAATTGCTTACTCCTGCATTCATGGCATGCAATATTGCGCAACAGCACGCGTGAGCGTTTCTGAAAATAACGATGCGTCAGCCGGGAATCAAACCCGGGTCACCCGCGTGGCAGGCGAGTATTCTACCACTGAACCACCGACGCCATTTCCTTGCTTCTGCGTTCATGGCATGCATATATAGCGTAAGAACACGCGTGAGCTTTTTTAAAGATAACGATGCGTCGGCCGTGAATTGAACCCGGGTCACCCCTGTGGCAGGCGAGCATTCTACCACTGAACGACCGACGCCATTTGTTTTCTCCGGCATTCATGACATGCAATATTGCGTAACAGCACGTGTGAGCTTTTCAAAAAGTAACAATGCTTTGGCACGGAATCAAACCCGGGTCACCCGCGTGGCAGGCGAGTATTCCACCACTGAACCACCGACGCCATTTGCTTACTCCTGCATTTATGGCATGCAATATTGCGTAACAGCACGCGTGAGCTTTTCTCAAAATAACGATGCTTCAGCCAGGAATCGAACACGTGTCACCCGCGTGGCAGTCGAGTATTTTACCACTGAACTACCGACGCCATTTGCTTACTCCGGCATTCATGGCATGCAATATTGCGTAACAGCACGCGTGAGCTTTTATAAAAATAGCGACGCGTCGGCCCGGAATCGCGCCCAGGTCAACCGCGTGGCAGGCGAGTATTCTACCACTGAACCACCGACGCCATTTGCTTACTCCGGCATTCATGGCATGCAATATTGCGAATCAGCACGCATGAGCTTTTCTAAAAATAAGGATGCGTCAGCCGGGAATAGAACCCGGGTCACCCGCGTGGCAGGCGACTATTCCACCACTGAACCACCGACGCCATTTGCTTACTCCTGCATTCATGGCATGCAATATGGCAAATCAGCACGCGCGAGCTGTTCTAAAAATAACAATGCGTCAGCCGGGAATACAACCCGGGTCACCCGCGTGGCAGGCGAGTATCCTACCACTGAACCACCGACGCCATTTGCTTACTCCTGCATTCATGGCATGGAATATTGCGAATCAGCACGCGTGAGCTTTTCTAAAAATAACGATGCGTCAGCCGGGAATACAACCCGGGTCACCCGCGTGGCAGGCGAGTATTTTACCACTGAACCACCGACGCCATTTGCTTACTCCGGCATTCATGGCATGCAATATTGCGTAACAGCACGCGTGAGCTTTTATAAAAATAGCGATGCGTCGGCCCGGAATCGAGCCCAGGTCAACCGCGTGGCAGGCGAGTATTCTACCACTGAACAACCGACACCATTTGCCTACTCCTGCATTATTGACATGCGATATTGCGTAACAGCACGTGTGAGCTTTTCAAAAAGTAACAATGCTTCGGCAGGGAATCGAACCCGGGATACCCGCGTGGCAGGCGAGTATTCTACCACTGAACCACCGACGCCATTTGCTTACTCCTGCATTCGTGGCATTGAATATTGCATAACAGCACGCGTGAGCTTTTCTAAAGATAACGATGCGTCGGCCGAGAATCGAACTTGGGTCACCCGCGTGGCAGGCGAGTATTCTACCACTGAAGCACCGACGCAATTTGCTTGCTCCTGCATTCATGGCATGCATATGTAGCGTAACAGCATGCATGAGCTTTTCTAAAAATAACAATGCGTCGGCCGGGAATCAAACCCGGGTCACCCGCGCAGCAGGTGAGTATTCTATCACTGAACCACCAACGCCATTTGCTTACTCCTGCATTCATGACATGCAATATTGCGGAATAGCACGCAGGTACTTTTCTAAAATAAACGATGCGTTGGCCGGGAATCGAACCCGGGTCACCCGCGTGGCAGGCGAGTATTCTACCACTGAACCACCGACGCCATTTGCTTACTCCTACATTCATGGCATGCAATATTGTGTAACAGCTTGCGTGAGCTTTTACAAAAATAACGATGCGTCGGCCGGGAATCGAACCCGGGTCGCCCGCGTGGCAGACGAGTATTCTACCACTGAACCACCAACGCCATTTGCTTACTCCTGCATTCTTGACATGCAATGTTGTGGAATAGCACGCAGGAACTTTTTTAAAATAAACGATGCGTCGGCCGAGAATCAAACCAGGGTCACCAGTGTGGCAGGCGAGCATTCCACCACTGAACCACCGACGCCATTTGTTTACTGTGGCATTCATGACATGCAATATTGCGTAACAGCACGGGTGAGCTTTTATAAAAGTAGCAATGCTTCGGCAGGGAATAGAACCCGGGTCACCCGCGTGGCAGGCGAGTATTCTACTACTGAACCACCAATGCCAGTTGCTTACTCCTTCATTCATGACATGCAATTGTTCGTAACAACACGTCTGAGCTTCTTCAAAAATAACAATGCGTCGGCTGGGAATCGAACCCGGGTCACCCGCGCGGCAGGCGAGTATTCTACCACTGAACCACCAACGCCATCTGCTTGCTCCTGCATTCATGGCATGCATATATAGCGTAACAGCATGCATGAGCTTTTCTAAAAATAACAATGCGTCGGCCGGGAATCAAACCCGGGTCACCCGCGCAGCAGGTGAGTATTCTATCACTGAACCACCAACGCCAATTGCTTACTCCTGCATTCATGACATGCAATATTGCGGAATAGCACGCAGATACTTTTCAAAAATAAGCGATGCGTCGGCCGGGAATCGAACCCGGGTCACCCGCGTGGCAGGCGAGTATTCTACCACTGAACCACCGACGCCATTTGCTTACTCCTGCATTCATGGCATGCAATATTGTGTAACAGCATGCGTGAGCTTTTACAAAAATAACGATGCGTAGTCCGGGAATTGAACCCGGGTCATCCGCGTGGCAGGCGAGTATTCTACCAATGAACCACCGACGCCATTTGCTTACTCCTACATTCATGGCATGCAATATTGTGTAACAGCATGCGTGAGCTTTTACAAAAATAACTATACGTCGGCCGGCAATCGAACCCGGGTCGCCCGCGTGGCAGACGAGTATTCTACCACTGAACCACCAACGCTATTTGCTTACTCCTGCATTATTGACATGCATTATTGCGGAATAGCACGCAGGAACTTTTTTAAAATAAACGATGCGTCGGCCGGGAATCAAACCAGGGTCACCAGTGTGGCAGGCGAGCATTCTACCACTGAACCACCGACGCCATTTGCTTACTGTGGCATTCATGACATGCAATATTGCGTAACAGCACGTGTGAGCTTTTCTAAATGTAGCAATGCTTCGGCAGGGAATGGAACCCGGGTCACCCGCGTGGCAGGCGAGTATTCTACTACTGAACTGCCGACGCCATTTGCTTGCTCCTGCATTCATGGCATGTATATATAGCGTAAAAGCACGCGTGAGCTTTTCTAAAATAAACGATGCTTCGGCCGGGATTCGAACCCGGATCACCCGCGTGGCAGGCGAGTATTCTACAACTGAACCACCGACGCCATTTGCTTACTCCGGCATTCATGGCATGCAATATTGCGTAACAGCACGCGTGAGATTTTCTAAAAGTAACGATGCTTCGGCAGCGATTTAAACACAGGTAACCCCCGTGGCAGGCGAGTATTCTACCACTGAACCACCGACGCCATTTGCTTACTGCTGCATTCATGGCATGCAATATTGCGAATCAGCACGCGTGAGCTTTTCTAAAAATAACGATGCGTCAGCCGGGAATAGTACCTGGGTCACCCGCGTGGCAGGCGAGTATTCTACCAAAGAACCACCGACGCCATTTGCTTACTCCTGCATTCATGGCATGCAATATTGCGAATCAGCACGCGTGAGCTTTTCTAAAAATAACGATGCGTCAGCCGGGAATAGAACCCGGGTCACCCGCGTGGCAGGCGAGTATTCTACCCCTGAACAACCGACACCATTTGCCTACTCCTGCATAATTGACATGCGATATTGCGGAAGGGCAAGCAAGAAAAGTTTTAAAAAACACGATGTTTCGGCAGGGAATCGAACTCGAGTCAGCCGCGTGGCAGGCGAGTATTTTACCACTGAACCACCGACGCCAATTGCTTACTCCTGCATTCAAGGCATGCAATATTGCGTAACAGCACGCGTGAGCGTTTCTGAAAATAACGATGCGTCAGCCGGGAATCGAACCCGGGTCACCCGCGTGGCAGGCGAGTATTCTACCACTGAACCACCAACGCCATTTCCTTGCTTCTGCGTTCATGGCATGCATATATAGCGTAAGAACACGCGTGAGCTTTTTTAAAGATAACGACGCGTCGGCCGTGAATTGAACCCGGGTCACCCGTGTGGCAGGCGAGCATTCTACCACTGAACGACCGACGCCATTTGTTTTCTCCGGCATTCATGACATGCAATATTGCGTAACAGCACGTGTGAGCTTTTCAAGAAGTAACAATGCTTCGGCAGGGAATCGAACCCGGGATACCCGCGTGGCAGGCGAGTATTCTACCGCTGAACCACCGACGCCATTTGCTTATTCCTGCATTCGTGGCATTGAATATTGCATAACAGCACGCGTGAGCTTTTCTAAAGATAACCATGCGTCGGCCGAGAATCGAACTTGGGTCACCCGCGTGGCAGGCCAGTATTCTACCACTGAAGCACCGACGCCATTTGCTTGCTCCTGCATTCATGGCATGCATATATAGCGTAACAGCATGCATGAGTTTTTCTAAAAATAACAATGCGTCGGCAAGGAATCAAACCCGGGTCACCCGCGCAGCAGGTCAGTATTCTATCACTGAACCACCAACGCCATTTGCTTACTCCTGCATTCATGACATGCAATATTGTGGAATAGCACGCAGGTACTTTTCTAAAATAAACGATGCGTCGGCCGGGAATCGAACCCGGGTCACCCGCGTGGCAGGCGAGTATTCTACTACTGAACCACCGACGCCATTTGCTTACTCCTACATTCATGGAATGCAATATTGTGTAACACCATGCGTGAGCTTTTACAAAAATAACGATGCGTCGGCCGGGAATCGAACCCGGGTCGCCCGCGTGGCAGACGAGTATTCTACCACTGAACCACCAACGCCATTTGCTTACTCCTGCATTCTTGACATGCAATGTTGTGGATTAGCACGCAGGAACTTTTTTAAAATAAACGATGCGTCAGCCGGGAATACAACCCGGGTCACCCGCGTGGCAGGCGAGTATCCTATCACTGAACCACCGACGCCATTTGCTTACTCCTGCATTCATGGCATGCAATATTGCGAATCAGCACGCGTGAGCTTTTCTAAAAATAACGATGCGTCAGCCGGGAATACAACCCGGGTCACCCGCGTGGCAGGCGAGTATTTTACCATTGAACCACCGACGCCATTTGCTTACTCCGGCATTCATGGCATGCAATATTGCGTAACAGCACGCGTGAGCTTTTATAAAAATAGCGATGCGTCGGCCCGGAATCGAGCCCAGGTCAACCGCGTGGCAGGCGAGTATTCTACCACTGAACAACCGACACCATTTGCCTACTCCTGCATTATTGACATGCGATATTGCGTAACAGCACGTGTGAGCTTTTCAAAAAGTAACAATGCTTCGGCAGGGAATCGAACCCGGGATACCCGCGTGGCAGGCGAGTATTCTACCACTGAACGACCGACGCCATTTGCTTACTCCTGCATTCGTGGCATTGAATATTGCATAACAGCACGCGTGAGCTTTTCTAAAGATAACGATGCGTCGGCCGAGAATCGAACTTGGGTCACCCGCGTGGCAGGCGAGTATTCTACCACTGAAGCACCGACGCAATTTGCTTGCTCCTGCATTCATGGCATGCATATATAGCGTAACAGCATGCATGAGCTTTTCTAAAATAAACGATGCTTCGGCCGGGATTCGAACCCGGATCACCCGCGTGGCAGGCGAGTATTCTACAACTGAACCACCGACGCCATTTGCTTACTCCGGCATTCATGGCATGCAATATTGCGTAACAGCACGCGTGAGATTTTCTAAAAGTAACAATGCTTCGGCAGCGATTTAAACACAGGTAACCCCCGTGGCAGGCGAGTATTCTACCACTGAACCACCGACGCCATTTGCTTACTCCTGCATTCATGGCATGCAATATTGCGAATCAGCACGCGTGAGCTTTTATAAAAATAACGATGCGTCAGCCGGGAATAGTACCTGGGTCACCCGCGTGGCAGGCGAGTATTCTACCAAAGAACCACCGACGCCAATTGCTTACTCCTGCATTCAAGGCATGCAATATTGCGTAACAGCACGCGTGAGCGTTTCTGAAAATAACGATGCGTCAGCCGGGAATCGAACCCGGGTCACCCGCGTGGCAGGCGAGTATTCTACCACTGAACCACCAACGCCATTTCCTTGCTTCTGCGTTCATGGCATGCATATATAGCGTAAGAACACGCGTGAGCTTTTTTAAAGATAACGACGCGTCGGCCGTGAATTGAACCCGGGTCACCCGTGTGGCAGGCGAGCATTCTACCACTGAACGACCGACGCCATTTGTTTTCTCCGGCATTCATGACATGCAATATTGCGTAACAGCACGTGTGAGCTTTTCAAGAAGTAACAATGCTTCGGCAGGGAATCGAACCCGGGATACCCGCGTGGCAGGCGAGTATTCTACCACTGAACCACCGACGCCATTTGCTTACTCCTGCATTCGTGGCATTGAATATTGCATAACAGCACGCGTGAGCTTTTCTAAAGATAACCATGCGTCGGCCGAGAATCGAACTTGGGTCACCCGCGTGGCAGGCCAGTATTCTACCACTGAAGCACCGACGCCATTTGCTTGCTCCTGCATTCATGGCATGCATATATAGCGTAACAGCATGCATGAGTTTTTCTAAAAATAACAATGCGTCGGCAAGGAATCAAACCCGGGTCACCCGCGCAGCAGGTGAGTATTCTATCACTGAACCACCAACGCCATTTGCTTACTCCTGCATTCATGACATGCAATATTGTGGAATAGCACGCAGGTACTTTTCTAAAATAAACGATGCGTCGGCCGGGAATCGAACCCGGGTCACCCGCGTGGCAGGCGAGTATTCTACTACTGAACCACCGACGCCATTTGCTTACTCCTACATTCATGGAATGCAATATTGTGTAACAGCATGCGTGAGCTTTTACAAAAATAACGATGCGTCGGCCGGGAATCGAACCCGGGTCGCCCGCGTGGCAGACGAGTATTCTACCACTGAACCACCAACGCCATTTGCTTACTCCTGCATTCTTGACATGCAATGTTGTGGAATAGCACGTAGGAACGTTTTTAAAATAAACGATGCGTCGGCTGGGAATCAAACCAGGGTCACCAGTGTGACAGGCGAGCATTCTACCACTGAACCACCGACGCCATTTGTTTACTGTGGCATTCATGACATGCAATATTGCGTAACAGCACGTGTGAGCTTTTCTAAAAGTAGCAATGCTTCGGCAGGGAATAGAACCCGGGTCACCCGCGTGGCAGTCGAGTATTTTACCACTGAACTACCGACGCCATTTGCTTACTCCGGCATTCATGGCATGCAATATTGCGTAACAGCACGCGTGAGCTTTTATAAAAATAGCGACGCGTCGGCCCGGAATCGAGCCCAGGTCAACCGCGTGGCAGGCGAGTATTCTACCACTGAACCACCGACGCCATTTGCTTACTCCGGCATTCATGGCATGCAATATTGCGAATCAGCACGCATGAGCTTTTCTAAAAATAACGATGCGTCAGCCGGGAATAGAACCCGGGTCACCCGCGTGGCAGGCGAGTATTCCACCACTGAACCACCGACGCCATTTGCTTACTCCTGCATTCATGGCATGCAATATGGCGAATCAGCACGCGCGAGCTTTTCTAAAAATAACGATGCGTCAGCCGGGAATACAACCCGGGTCACCCGCGTGGCAGGCGAGTATCCTATCACTGAACCACCGACGCCATTTGCTTACTCCTGCATTCATGGCATGCAATATTGCGAATCAGCACGCGTGAGCTTTTCTAAAAATAACGATGCGTCAGCCGGGAATACAACCCGGGTCACCCGCGTGGCAGGCGAGTATTTTACCATTGAACCACCGACGCCATTTGCTTACTCCGGCATTCATGGCATGCAATATTGCGTAACAGCACGCGTGAGCTTTTATAAAAATAGCGATGCGTCGGCCCGGAATCGAGCCCAGGTCAACCGCGTGGCAGGCGAGTATTCTACCACTGAACAACCGACACCATTTGCCTACTCCTGCATTATTGACACGCGATATTGCGTAACAGCACGTGTGAGCTTTTCAAAAAGTAACAATGCTTCGGCAGGGAATCGAACCCGGGATACCCGCGTGGCAGGCGAGTATTCTACCACTGAACCACCGACGCCATTTGCTTACTCCTGCATTCGTGGCATTGAATATTGCATAACAGCACGCGTGAGCTTTTCTAAAGATAACGATGCGTCGTCCGAGAATCGAACTTGGGTCACACACGTGGCAGGCGAGTATTCTACCACTGAAGCACCGACGCAATTTGCTTGCTCCTGCATTCATGGCATGCATATACAGCGTAACAGCATGCATGAGCTTTTCTAAAAATAACAATGCGTCGGCCGGGAATCAAACCCGGGTCACCCGTGCAGCAGGTGAGTATTCTATCACTGAACCACCAACGCCATTCTTACTCCTGCATTCATGACATGCAATATTGCGGAATAGCACGCAGATACTTTTCAAAAATAAACGATGCGTCGGCCGGGAATCGAACCCGGGTCACCCGCGTGGCAGGCGAGTATTCTACCACTGAACCACCGACGCCATTTGCTTACTCCTGCATTCATGGCATGCAATATTGTGTAACAGCATGCGTGAGCTTTTACAAAAATAACGATGCGTAGTCCGGGAATTGAACCCGGGTCATCCGCGTGGCAGGCGAGTATTCTACCAATGAATCACCGACGCCATTTGCTTACTCCTACATTCATGGCATGCAATATTGTGTAACAGCATGCGTGAGCTTTTACAAAAATAACTATACGTCGGCCGGCAATCGAACCCGGGTCGCCCGCGTGGCAGACGAGTATTCTACCACTGAACCACCAACGCTATTTGCTTACTCCTGCATTATTGACATGCATTATTGCGGAATAGCACGCAGGAACTTTTTTAAAATAAACGATGCGTCGGCCGGGAATCAAACCAGGGTCACCAGTGTGGCAGGCGAGCATTCTACCACTGAACCACCGACGCCATTTGCTTACTGTGGCATTCATGACATGCAATATTGCGTAACAGCACGTGTGAGCTTTTCTAAATGTAGCAATGCTTCGGCAGGGAATGGAACCCGGGTCACCCGCGTGGCAGGCGAGTATTCTACTACTGAACTGCCGACGCCATTTGCTCGCTCCTGCATTCATGGCATGTATATATAGCGTAAAAGCACGCGTGAGCTTTTCTAAAATAAACGATGCTTCGGCCGGGATTCGAACCCGGATCACCCGCGTGGCAGGCGAGTATTCTACAACTGAACCACCGACGCCATTTGCTTACTCCGGCATTCATGGCATGCAATATTGCGTAACAGCACGCGTGAGATTTTCTAAAAGTAACAATGCTTCGGCAGCGATTTAAACACAGGTAACCCCCGTGGCAGGCGAGTATTCTACCACTGAACCACCGACGCCATTTGCTTACTCCTGCATTCATGGCATGCAATATTGCGAATCAGCACGCGTGAGCTTTTCTAAAAATAACGATGCGTCAGCCAGGGAATAGTACCTGGGTCACCCGCGTGGCAGGCGAGTATTCTACCAAAGAACCACCGACGCCATTTGCTTACTCCTGCATTCATGGCATGCAATATTGCGAATCAGCACGCGTTAGCTTTTCTAAAAATAACGATGCGTCAGCCGGGAATAGAACCCGGGTCACCCGCGTGGCAGGCGAGTATTCTACCCCTGAACAACCGACACCATTTGCCTACTCCTGCATTATTGACATGCGATATTGCGGAAAGGCACGCAAGAAAAGTTTTAAAAAACACGAAGTTTCGGCAGGGAATCGAACTCGAGTCAGCCGCGTGGCAGGCGAGTATTTTACCACTGAACCACCGACGCCAATTGCTTACTCCTGCATTCAAGGCATGCAATATTGCGTAACAGCACGCGTGAGCGTTTCTGAAAATAACGATGCGTCAGCCGGGAATCGAACCCGGGTCACCCGCGTGGCAGGCGAGTATTCTACCACTGAACCACCAACGCCATTTCCTTGCTTCTGCGTTCATGGCAACCATATATAGCGTAAGAACACGCGTGAGCTTTTTTAAAGATAACGACGCGTCGGCCGTGAATTGAACCCGGGTCACCCGTGTGGCAGGCGAGCATTCTACCACTGAACGACCGATGCCATTTGTTTTCTCCGGCATTCATGACATGCAATATTGCGTAACAGCACGTGTGAGCTTTTCAAGAAGTAACAATGCTTCGGCAGGGAATCGAACCCGGGACACCCGCGTGGCAGGCGAGTATTCTACCACTGAACCACCGACGCCATTTGCTTACTCCTGCATTCGTGGCATTGAATATTGCATAACAGCACGCGTGAGCTTTTCTAAAGATAACCATGCGTCGGCCGAGAATCGAACTTGGGTCACCCGCGTGGCAGGCCAGTATTCTACCACTGAAGCACCGACGCCATTTGCTTGCTCCTGCAGTCATGGCATGCATATATAGCGTAACAGCATGCATGAGTTTTTCTAAAAATAACAATGCGTCGGCAAGGAATCAAACCCGGGTCACCCGCGCAGCAGGTGAGTATTCTATCACTGAACCACCAACGCCATTTGCTTACTCCTGCATTCATGACATGCAATATTGTGGAATAGCACGCAGGTACTTTTCTAAAATAAACGATGCGTCGGCCGGGAATCGAACCCGGGTCACCCGCGTGGCAGGCGAGTATTCTACTACTGAACCACCGACGCCATTTGCTTACTCCTACATTCATGGAATGCAATATTGTGTAACAGCATGCGTGAGCTTTTACAAAAATAACGATGCGTCGGCCGGGAATCGAACCCGGGTCGCCCGCGTGGCAGACGAGTATTCTACCACTGAACCACCAACGCCATTTGCTTACTCCTGCATTCTTGACATGCAATGTTGTGGAATAGCACGCAGGAACTTTTTTAAAATAAACGATGCGTCGGCTGGGAATCAAACCAGGGTCACCAGTGTGACAGGCGAGCATTCTACCACTGAACCACCGACGCCATTTGTTTACTGTGGCATTCATGACATGCAATATTGCGTAACAGCACGTGTGAGCTTTTCTAAAAGTAGCAATGCTTCGGCAGGGAATAGAACCCGGGTCACCCGCGTGGCAGTCGAGTATTTTACCACTGAACTACCGACGCCATTTGCTTACTCCGGCATTCATGACATGCAATATTGCGTAACAGCACGCGTGAGCTTTTATAAAAATAGCGACGCGTCGGCCCGGAATCGAGCCCAGGTCAACCGCGTGGCAGGCGAGTATTCTACCACTGAACCACCGACGCCATTTGCTTACTCCGGCATTCATGGCATGCAATATTGCGAATCAGCACGCATGAGCTTTTCTAAAAATAACGATGCGTCAGCCGGGAATAGAACCCGGGTCACCCGCGTGGCAGGCGAGTATTCCACCACTGAACCACCGACGCCATTTGCTTACTCCTGCATTCATGGCATGCAATATGGCGAATCAGCACGCGCGAGCTTTTCTAAAAATAACGATGCGTCAGCCGGGAATACAACCCGGGTCACCCGCGTGGCAGGCGAGTATCCTATCACTGAACCACCGACGCCATTTGCTTACTCCTGCATTCATGGCATGCAATATTGCGAATCAGCACGCGTGAGCTTTTCTAAAAATAACGATGCGTCAGCCGGGAATACAACCCGGGTCACCCACGTGGCAGGCAAGTATTTTACCACTGAACCACCGACGCCATTTGCTTACTCCGGCATTCATGGCATGCAATATTGCGTAACAGCACGCGTGAGCTTTTATAAAAATAGCGATGCGTCGGCCCGGAATCGAGCCCAGGTCAACCGCGTGGCAGGCGAGTATTCTACCACTGAACAACCGACACCATTTGCCTACTCCTGCATTATTGACATGCGATATTGCGTAACAGCACGTGTGAGCTTTTCAAAAAGTAACAATGCTTCGGCAGGGAATCGAACCCGGGATACCCGCGTGGCAGGCGAGTATTCTACCACTGAACCACCGACGCCATTTGCTTACTCCCGCATTCGTGGCATTGAATATTGCATAACAGCACGCGTGAGCTTTTCTAAAGATAACGATGCGTCGGCCGAGAATCGAACTTGGGTCACCCGCGTGGCAGGCGAGTATTCTACCACTGAAGCACCGACGCAATTTGCTTGCTCCTGCATTCATGGCATGCATATATAGCGTAACAGCATGCATGAGCTTTTCTAAAAATAACAATGCGTCGGCCGGGAATCAAACCCGGGTCACCCGCGCAGCAGGTGAGTATTCTATCACTGAACCACCAACGCCATTTGCTTACTCCTGCATTCATGACATGCAATATTGCGGAATAGCACGCAGGTACTTTTCTAAAATAAACGATGCGTTGGCCGGGAATCGAACCCGGGTCACCCGCGTGGCAGGCGAGTATTCTACCACTGAACCACCGACGCCATTTGCTTACTCCTACATTCATGGCATGCAATATTGTGGAATAGCACGCAGGAACTTTTTTAAAATAAACGATGCGTCGGCCGGGAATCAAACCAGGGTCACCAGTGTGGCAGGCGAGCATTCCACCACTGAACCACCGACGCCATTTGTTTACTGTGGCATTCATGACATGCAATATTGCGTAACAGCACGGGTGAGCTTTTATAAAAGTAGCAATGCTTCGGCAGGGAATAGAACCCGGGTCACCCGCGTGGCAGGCGAGTATTCTACTACTGAACCACCAATGCCAGTTGCTTACTCCTTCATTCATGACATGCAATTATTCGTAACAACACGTCTGAGCTTCTTCAAAAATAACAATGCGTCGGCTGGGAATCGAACCCGGGTCACCCGCGCGGCAGGCGAGTATTCTACCACTGAACCACCAACGCCATCTGCTTGCTCCTGCATTCACGGCATGCATATATAGCGTAACAGCATGCATGAGCTTTTCTAAAAATAACAATGCGTCGGCCGGGAATCAAACCCGGGTCACCCGCGCAGCAGGTGAGTATTCTATCACTGAACCACCAACGCCATTTGCTTACTCCTGCATTCATGACATGCAATATTGCGGAATAGCACGCAGGTACTTTTCTAAAATAAACGATGCGTTGGCCGGGAATCGAACCCGGGTCACCCGCGTGGCAGGCGAGCATTCTACCACTGAACCACCGACGCCATTTGCTTACTGTGGCATTCATGACATGCAATATTGCGTAACAGCACGTGTGAGCTTTTCTAAATGTAGCAATGCTTCGGCAGGGAATGAAACCAGGGTCACCCGCGTGGCAGGCGAGTATTCTACTACTGAACTGCCGACGCCATTTGCTTGCTTCTGCATTCATGGCATGTATATATAGCGTAAAAGCACGCGTGAGCTTTTCTAAAATAAACGATGCTTCGGCCGGGATTCGAACCCGGATCACCCGCGTGGCAGGCGAGTATTCTACAACTGAACCACTGACGCCATTTGCTTACTCCGGCATTCATGGCATGCAATATTGCGTAACAGCACGCGTGAGATTTTCTAAAAGTAACAATGCTTCGGCAGCGATTTGAACACAGGTAACCCCCGTGGCAGGCGAGTATTCTACCACTGAACCACCGACGCCATTTGCTTACTCCTGCATTCATGGCATGTAATATTGCGAATCAGCACGTGTGAGCTTTTCTAAAAATAACGATGCGTCAGCCGGGAATAGTACCTGGGTCACCCACGTGGCAGGCGAGTATTCTACCAAAAAACCACCGACGCCATTTGCTTACTCCTGCATTCATGGCATGCAATATTGCGAATCAGCACGCGTGAGCTTTTCTAAAAATAACGATGCGTCAGCCGGGAATAGAACCCGGGTCACCCGCGTGGCAGGCGAGTATTCTACCCCTGAACAACCGACACCATTTGCCTACTCCTGCATTATTGACATGCGATATTGCGGAAAGGCACGCAAGAAAAGTTTTAAAAAACACGATGTTTCGGCAGGGAATCGAACTCGAGTCAGCCGCGTGGCAGGCGAGTATTTTACCACTGAACCACCGACGCCAATTGCTTACTCCTGCATTCAAGGCATGCAATATTGCGTAACAGCACGCGTGAGCGTTTCTGAAAATAACGATGCGTCAGCCGGGAATCGAACCCGGGTCACCCGCGTGGCAGGCGAGTATTCTACCACTGAACCACCAACGCCATTTCCTTGCTTCTGCGTTCATGGCATGCATATATAGCGTAAGAACACGCGTGAGCTTTTTTAAAGATAACGACGCGTCGGCCGTGAATTGAACCCGGGTCACCCGTGTGGCAGGCGAGCATTCTACCACTGAACGACCGACGCCATTTGTTTTCTCCGGCATTCATGACATGCAATATTGCGTAACAGCACGTGTGAGCTTTTCAAGAAGTAACAATGCTTCGGCAGGGAATCGAACCCGGGATACCCGCGTGGCAGGCGAGTATTCTACCACTGAACCACCGACGCCATTTGCTTACTCCTGCATTCGTGGCATTGAATATTGCATAACAGCACGCGTGAGCTTTTCTAAAGATAACCATGCGTCGGCCGAGAATCGAACTTGGGTCACCCGCTTGGCAGGCCAGTATTCTACCACTGAAGCACCGACGCCATTTGCTTGCTCCTGCATTCATGGCATGCATATATAGCGTAACAGCATGCATGAGTTTTTCTAAAAATAACAATGCGTCGGCCAGGAATCAAACCCTGGTCACCCTTTGCAGCAGGTGAGTATTCTATCACTGAACCACCAACGCCATTTGCTTACTCCTGCCTTCATGACATGCAATATTGTGGAATAGCACGCAGGTACTTTTCTAAAATAAACGATGCGTCGGCCGGGAATCGAACCCGGGTCACCCGCGTGGCAGGCGAGTATTCTACTACTGAACCACCGACGCCATTTGCTTACTCCTACATTCATGGAATGCAATATTGTGTAACACCATGCGTGAGCTTTTACAAAAATAACGATGCGTCGGCCGGGAATCGAACCCGGGTCGCCCGCGTGGCAGACGAGTATTCTACCACTGAACCACCAACGCCATTTGCTTACTCCTGCATTCTTGACATGCAATGTTGTGGAATAGCACGCAGGAACTTTTTTAAAATAAACGATGCGTCGGCTGGGAATCAAACCAGGGTCACCAGTGTGACAGGCGAGCATTCTACCACTGAACCACCGACGCCATTTGTTTACTGTGGCATTCATGACATGCAATATTGCGTAACAGCACGTGTGAGCTTTTCTAAAAGTAGCAATGCTTCGGCAGGGAATAGAACCCGGGTCACCCGCGTTGCAGTCAAGTATTTTACCACTGAACTACCGACGCCATTTGCTTACTCCGGCATTCATGGCATGCAATATTGCGTAACAGCACGCGTGAGTTTTTATAAAAATAGCGACGCGTCGGCCCGGAATCGAGCCCAGGTCAACCGCGTGGCAGGCGAGTATTCTACCACTGAACCACCGACGCCATTTGCTTACTCCGGCATTCATGGCATGCAATATTGCGAATCAGCACGCATGAGCTTTTCTAAAAATAACGATTCGTCAGCCGGGAATAGAACCCGGGTCACCCGCGTGGCAGGCGAGTATTCCACCACTGAACCACCGACGCCATTTGCTTACTCCTGCATTCATGGCATGCAATATGGCGAATCAGCACGCGCGAGCTTTTCTAAAAATAACGATGCGTCAGCCGGGAATACAACCCGGGTCACCCGCGTGGCAGGCGAGTATCCTATCACTGAACCACCGACGCCATTTGCTTACTCCTGCATTCATGGCATGCAATATTGCGAATCAGCACGCGTGAGCTTTTCTAAAAATAACGATGCGTCAGCCGGGAATACAACCCGGGTCACCCGCGTGGCAGGCGAGTATTTTACCACTGAACCACCGACGCCATTTGCTTACTCCGGCATTCATGGCATGCAATATTGCGTAACAGCACGCGTGAGCTTTTATAAAAATAGCGATGCGTCGGCCCGGAATCGAGCCCAGGTCAACCGCGTGGCAGGCGAGTATTCTACCACTGAACAACCGACACCATTTGCCTACTCCTGCATTATTGACATGCGATATTGCGTAACAGCACGTGTGAGCTTTTCAAAAAGTAACAATGCTTCGGCAGGGAATCGAACCCGGGATACCCGCGTGGCAGGCGAGTATTCTACCACTGAACCACCGACGCCATTTGCTTACTCCTGCATTCGTGGCATTGAATATTGCATAACAGCACGCGTGAGCTTTTCTAAAGATAACGATGCGTCGGCCGAGAATCGAACTTGGGTCACCCGCGTGGCAGGCGAGTATTCTACCACTGAACCACCGACGCCATTTGCTTACTCCTACATTCATGGCATGCAATATTGTGTAACAGCTTGCGTGAGCTTTTACAAAAATAACGATGCGTCGGCCGGGAATCGAACCCGGGTCGCCCGCGTGGCAGACGAGTAGTCTACCACTGAACCACCAACGCCATTTGCTTACTCCTGCATTCTTGACATGCAATGTTGTGGAATAGCACGCAGGAACTTTTTTAAAATAAACGATGCGTCGGCCGGGAATCAAACCAGGGTCACCAGTGTGGCAGGCGAGCATTCCACCACTGAACCACCGACGCCATTTGTTTACTGTGGCATTCATGACATGCAATATTGCGTAACAGCACGGGTGAGCTTTTATAAAAGTAGCAATGCTTCGGCAGGGAATAGAACCCGGGTCACCCGCGGGGCAGGCGAGTATTCTACTACTGAACCACCAATGCCAGTTGCTTACTCCTTCATTCATGACATGCAATTATTCGTAACAACACGTCTGAGCTTCTTCAAAAATAACAATGCGTCGGCTGGTAATCGAACCCGGGTCACCCGCGCGGCAGGCGAGTATTCTACCACTGAAACACCAACGCCATCTGCTTGCTCCTGCATTCATGGCATGCATATATAGCGTAACAGCATGCATGAGCTTTTCTAAAAATAACAATGCGTCGGCCGGGAATCAAACCCGGGTCACCCGCGCAGCAGGTGAGTATTCTATCACTGAACCACCAACGCCAATTGCTTACTCCTGCATTCATGACATGCAATATTGCGGAATAGCATGCGTGAGCTTTTACAAAAATAACGATGCGTAGTCCGGGAATTGAACCCGGGTCATCCGCGTGGCAGGCGAGTATTCTACCAATGAACCACCGACGCCATTTGCTTACTCCTACATTCATGGCATGCAATATTGTGTAACAGCATGCGTGAGCTTTTACAAAAATAACTATACGTCGGCCATCAATCAAACCCGGGTCGCCCGCGTGGCAGACGAGTATTCTACCACTGAACCACCAACGCTATTTGCTTACTCCTGCATTATTGACATGCATCATTGCGGAATAGCACGCAGGAACTTTTTTAAAATAAACGATGCGTCGGCCGGGAATCAAACCAGGGTCACCAGTGTGGCAGGCGAGCATTCTACCACTGAACCACCGACGCCATTTGTTTTCTCCGGCATTCATGACATGCAATATTGCGTAACAGCACGTGTGAGCTTTTCAAGAAGTAACAATGCTTCGGCAGGGAATCGAACCCGGGATACCCGCGTGGCAGGCGAGTATTCTACCACTGAACCACCGACGCCATTTGCTTACTCCTGCATTCGTGGCATTGAATATTGCATAACAGCACGCGTGAGCTTTTCCAAAGATAACCATGCGTCGGCCGAGAATCGAACTTGGGTCACCCGCGTGGCAGGCCAGTATTCTACCACTGAAGCACCGACGCCATTTGCTTGCTCCTGCATTCATGGCATGCATATATAGCGTAACAGCATGCATGAGTTTTTCTAAAAATAACAATGCGTCGGCCAGGAATCAAACCCGGGTCACCCTTTGCAGCAGGTGAGTATTCTATCACTGAACCACCAACGCCATTTGCTTACTCCTGCCTTTATGACATGCAATATTGTGGAATAGCACGCAGGTACTTTTCTAAAATAAACGATGCGTCGGCCGGGAATCGAACCCGGGTCACCCGCGTGGCAGGCGAGTATTCTACTACTGAACCACCGACGCCATTTGCTTACTCCTACATTCATGGAATGCAATATTGTGTAACACCATGCGTGAGCTTTTACAAAAATAACGATGCGTCGGCCGGGAATCGAACCCGGGTCGCCCGCGTGGCAGACGAGTATTCTACCACTGAACCACCAACGCCATTTGCTTACTCCTGCATTCTTGACATGCAATGTTGTGGAATAGCACGCAGGAACTTTTTTAAAATAAACGATGCGTCGGCTGGGAATCAAACCAGGGTCACCAGTGTGACAGGCGAGCATTCTACCACTGAACCACCGACGCCATTTGTTTACTGTGGCATTCATGACATGCAATATTGCGTAACAGCACGTGTGAGCTTTTCTAAAAGTAGCAATGCTTCGGCAGGGAATAGAACCCGGGTCACCCGCGTTGCAGTCAAGTATTTTACCACTGAACTACCGACGCCATTTGCTTACTCCGGCATTCATGGCATGCAATATTGCGTAACAGCACGCGTGAGTTTTTATAAAAATAGCGACGCGTCGGCCCGGAATCGAGCCCAGGTCAACCGCGTGGCAGGCGAGTATTCTACCACTGAACCACCGACGCCATTTGCTTACTCCGGCATTCATGGCATGCAATATTGCGAATCAGCACGCATGAGCTTTTCTAAAAATAACGATGCGTCAGCCGGGAATAGAACCTGGGTCACCCGCGTGGCAGGCGAGTATTCCACCACTGAACCACCGACGCCATTTGCTTACTCCTGCATTCATGGCATGCAATATGGCGAATCAGCACGCGCGAGCTTTTCTAAAAATAACGATGCGTCAGCCGGGAATACAACCCGGGTCACCCACGTGGCAGGCGAGTATCCTATCACTGAACCACCGACGCCATTTGCTTACTCCTGCATTCATGGCATGCAATATTGCGAATCAGCACGCGTGAGCTTTTCTAAAAATAACGATGCGTCAGCCGGGAATACAACCCGGGTCACCCGCGCGGCAGGCGAGTATTCTACCACTGAAACACCAACGCCATCTGCTTGCTCCTGCATTCATGGCATGCATATATAGCGTAACAGCATGCATGAGCTTTTCTAAAAATAACAATGCGTCGGCCGGGAATCAAACCCGGGTCACCCGCGCAGCAGGTGAGTATTCTATCACTGAACCACCAACGCCAATTGCTTACTCCTGCATTCATGACATGCAATATTGCGGAATAGCATGCGTGAGCTTTTACAAAAATAACGATGCGTAGTCCGGGAATTGAACCCGGGTCATCCGCGTGGCAGGCGAGTATTCTACCAATGAACCACCGACGCCATTTGCTTACTCCTACATTCATGGCATGCAATATTGTGTAACAGCATGCGTGAGCTTTTACAAAAATAACTATACGTCGGCCATCAATCAAACCCGGGTCGCCCGCGCGGCAGACGAGTATTCTACCACTGAACCACCAACGCTATTTGCTTACCCCTGCATTATTGACATGCATCATTGCGGAATAGCACGCAGGAACTTTTTTAAAATAAACGATGCGTCGGCCGGGAATCAAACCAGGGTCACTAGTGTGGCAGGCGAGCATTCTACCACTGAACCACCGACGCCATTTGTTTTCTCCGGCATTCATGACATGCAATATTGCGTAACAGCACGTGTGAGCTTTTCAAGAAGTAACAATGCTTCGGCAGGGAATCGAACCCGGGATACCCGCGTGGCAGGCGAGTATTCTACCACTGAACCACCGACGCCATTTGCTTACTCCTGCATTCGTGGCATTGAATATTGCATAACAGCACGCGTGAGCTTTTCCAAAGATAACCATGCGTCGGCCGAGAATCGAACTTGGGTCACCCGCGTGGCAGGCCAGTATTCTACCACTGAAGCACCGACGCCATTTGCTTGCTCCTGCATTCATGGCATGCATATATAGCGTAACAGCATGCATGAGTTTTTCTAAAAATAACAATGCGTCGGCCAGGAATCAAACCCGGGTCACCCTTTGCAGCAGGTGAGTATTCTATCACTGAACCACCAACGCCATTTGCTTACTCCTGCCTTCATGACATGCAATATTGTGGAATAGCACGCAGGTACTTTTCTAAAATAAACGATGCGTCGGCCGGGAATCGAACCCGGGTCGCCCGCGTGGCAGACGAGTATTCCACCACTGAACCACCAACGCCATTTGCTTACTCCTGCATTCTTGACATGCAATGTTGTGGAATAGCACGCAGGAACTTTTTTAAAATAAACGATGCTTCGGCTGGGAATCAAACCAGGGTCACCAGTGTGACAGGCGAGCATTCTACCACTGAACCACCGACGCCATTTGTTTACTGTGGCATTCATGACATGCAATATTGCGTAACAGCACGTGTGAGCTTTTCTAAAAGTAGCAATGCTTCGGCAGGGAATAGAACCCGGGTCACCCGCGTTGCAGTCAAGTATTTTACCACTGAACTACCGACGCCATTTGCTTACTCCGGCATTCATGGCATGCAATATTGCGTAACAGCACGCGTGAGTTTTTATAAAAATAGCGACGCGTCGGCCCGGAATCGAGCCCAGGTCAACCGCGTGGCAGGCGAGTATTCTACCACTGAACCACCGACGCCATTTGCTTACTCCGGCATTCATGGCATGCAATATTGCGAATCAGCACGCATGAGCTTTTCTAAAAATAACGATGCGTCAGCCGGGAATAGAACCCGGGTCACCCGCGTGGCAGGCGAGTATTCAACCACTGAACCACCGACGCCATTTGCTTACTCCTGCATTCATGGCATGCAATATGGCGAATCAGCACGCGCGAGCTTTTCTAAAAATAACGATGCGTCAGCCGGGAATACAACCCGGGTCACCCGCGTGGCAGGCGAGTATCCTATCACTGAACCACCGACGCCATTTGCTTACTCCTGCATTCATGGCATGCAATATTGCGAATCAGCACGCGTGAGCTTTTCTAAAAATAACGATGCGTCAGCCGGGAATACAACCCGGGTCACCCGCGTGGCAGGCGAGTATTTTACCACTGAACCACCGACGCCATTTGCTTACTCCGGCATTCATGGCATGCAATATTGCGTAACAGCACGCGTGAGCTTTTATAAAAATAGCGATGCGTCGGCCCGGAATCGAGCCCAGGTCAACCGCGTGGCAGGCGAGTATTCTACCACTGAACAACCGACACCATTTGCCTACTCCTGCATTATTGACATGCGATATTGCGTAACAGCACGTGTGAGCTTTTCAAAAAGTAACAATGCTTCGGCAGGGAATCGAACCCGGGATACCCGCGTGGCAGGCGAGTATTCTACCACTGAACCACCGACGCCATTTGCTTACTCCTGCATTCGTGGCATTGAATATTGCATAACAGCACGCGTGAGCTTTTCTAAAGATAACGATGCGTCGGCCGAGAATCGAACTTGGGTCACCCGCGTGGCAGGCGAGTATTCTACCACTGAAGCACCGACGCAATTTGCTTGCTCCTGAATTCATGGCATGCATATATAGCGTAACAGCATGCATGAGCTTTTCTAAAAATAACAATGCATCGGCCGGGAATCAAACCCGGGTCACCCGCGCAGCAGGTGAGTATTCTATCACTGAACCACCAACGCCATTTGCTTACTCCTGCATTCATGACATGCAATATTGCGGAATAGCACGCAGGTACTTTTCTAAAATAAACGATGCGTTGGCCGGGAATCGAACCCGGGTCACCCGCGTGGCAGGCGAGTATTCTACCACTGAACCACCGACGCCATTTGCTTACTCCTACATTCATGGCATGCAATATTGTGTAACAGCTTGCGTGAGCTTTTACAAAAATAACGATGCGTCGGCCGGGAATCGAACCCGGGTCGCCCGCGTGGCAGACGAGTATTCTACCACTGAACCACCAACGCCATTTGCTTACTCCTGCATTCTTGACATGCAATGTTGTGGAATAGCACGCAGGAACTTTTTTAAAATAAACGATGCGTCGGCCGGGAATCAAACCAGGGTCACCAGTGTGGCAGGCGAGCATTCCACCACTGAACCACCGACGCCATTTGTTTACTGTGGCATTCATGACATGCAATATTGCGTAACAGCACGGGTGAGCTTTTATAAAAGTAGCAATGCTTCGGCAGGGAATAGAACCCGGGTCACCCGCGGGGCAGGCGAGTATTCTACTACTGAACCACCAATGCCAGTTGCTTACTCCTTCATTCATGACATGCAATTATTCGTAACAACACGTCTGAGCTTCTTCAAAAATAACAATGCGTCGGCTGGTAATCGAACCCGGGTCACCCGCGCGGCAGGCGAGTATTCTACCACTGAAACACCAACGCCATCTGCTTGCTCCTGCATTCATGGCATGCATATATAGCGTAACAGCATGCATGAGCTTTTCTAAAAATAACAATGCGTCGGCCGGGAATCAAACCCGGGTCACACGCGCAGCAGGTGAGTATTCCATCACTGAACCACCAACGCCAATTGCTTACTCCTGCATTCATGACATGCAATATTGCGGAATAGCATGCGTGAGCTTTTACAAAAATAACGATGCGTAGTCCGGGAATTGAACCCGGGTCATCCGCGTGGCAGGCGAGTATTCTACCAATGAACCACCGACGCCATTTGCTTACTCCTACATTCATGGCATGCAATATTGTGTAACAGCATGCGTGAGCTTTTACAAAAATAACTATACGTCGGCCATCAATCAAACCCGGGTCGCCCGCGTGGCAGACGAGTATTCTACCACTGAACCACCAACGCTATTTGCTTACTCCTGCATTATTGACATGCATCATTGCGGAATAGCACGCAGGAACTTTTTTAAAATAAACGATGCGTCGGCCGGGAATCAAACCAGGGTCACCAGTGTGGCAGGCGAGCATTCTACCACTGAACCACCGACGCCATTTGCTTACTGTGGCATTCATGACATGCAATATTGCGTAACAGCACGTGTGAGCTTTTCTAAATGTAGCAATGCTTCGGCAGGGAATGGAACCCGGGTCACCCGCGTGGCAGGCGAGTATTCTACTACTGAACTGCCGACGCCATTTGCTTGCTCCTGCATTCATGGCATGTATATATAGCGTAAAAGCACGCGTGAGCTTTTCTAAAATAAACGATGCTTCGGCCGGGATTTGAACCCGGATCACCCGCGTGGCAGGCGAGTATTCTACAACTGAACCACTGACGCCATTTGCTTACTCCGGCATTCATGGCATGCAATATTGCGTAACAGCACGCGTGAGGTTTTTAAAAGTAACAATGCTTCGGCAGCGATTTAAACACAGGTAACCCCCGTGGCAGGCGAGTATTCTACCACTGAACCACCGACGCCATTTGCTTACTCCTGCATTCATGGCATGCAATATTGCGAATCAGCACGCGTGAGCTTTTCTAAAAATAACGATGCGTCAGCCGGGAATAGTACCTGGGTCACCCACGTGGCAGGCGAGTATTCTACCAAAGAACCACCGACGCCATTTGCTTACTCCTGCATTCATGGCATGCAATATTGCGAATCAGCACGCGTGAGCATTTCTAAAAATAACGATGCGTCAGCCGGGAATAGAACCCGGGTCACCCGCGTGGCAGGCGAGTATTCTACCCCTGAACAACCGACACCATTTGCCTACTCCTGCATTATTGACATGCGATATTGCGGAAAGGCACGCAAGAAAAGTTTTAAAAAACACGATGTTTCGGCAGGGAATCGAACTCGAGTCAGCCGCGTGGCAGGCGAGTATTTTACCACTGAACCACCGACGCCAATTGCTTACTCCTGCATTCAAAGCATGCAATATTGCGTAACAGCACGCGTGAGCGTTTCTGAAAATAACGATGCGTCAGCCGGGAATCGAACCCGGGTCACCCGCGTGGCAGGCGAGTATTCTACCACTGAACCACCAACGCCATTTCCTTGCTTCTGCGTTCATGGCATGCATATATAGCGTAAGAACACGCGTGAGCTTTTTTAAAGATAACGACGCGTCGGCCGTGAATTGAACCCGGGTCACCCGTGTGGCAGGCGAGCATTCTACCACTGAACGACCGACGCCATTTGTTTTCTCCGGCATTCATGACATGCAATATTGCGTAACAGCACGTGTGAGCTTTTCAAGAAGTAACAATGCTTCGGCGGGGAATCGAACCCGGGATACCCGCGTGGCAGGCGAGTATTCTACCACTGAACCACCGACGCCATTTGCTTACTCCTGCATTCGTGGCATTGAATATTGCATAACAGCACGCGTGAGCTTTTCTAAAGATAACCATGCGTCGGCCGAGAATCGAACTTGGGTCACCCGCGTGGCAGGCCAGTATTCTACCACTGAAGCACCGACGCCATTTGCTTGCTCCTGCATTCATGGCATGCATATATAGCGTAACAGCATGCATGAGTTTTTCTAAAAATAACAATGCGTCGGCCAGGAATCAAACCCGGGTCACCCGCGCAGCAGGTGAGTATTCTATCACTGAACCACCAACGCCATTTGCTTACTCCTGCATTTATGACATGCAATATTGTGGAATAGCACGCAGGTACTTTTCTAAAATAAACGATGCGTCGGCCGGGAATCGAACCCGGGTCACCCGCGTGGCAGGCGAGTATTCTACTACTGAACCACCGACGCCATTTGCTTACTCCTACATTCATGGAATGCAATATTGTGTAACACCATGCGTGAGCTTTTACAAAAATAACGATGCGTCGGCCGGGAATCGAACCCGGGTCGCCCGCGTGGCAGACGAGTATTCTACCACTGAACCACCAACGCCATTTGCTTACTCCTGCATTCTTGACATGCAATGTTGTGGAATAGCACGCAGGAACTTTTTTAAAATAAACGATGCGTCGGCTGGGAATCAAACCAGGGTCACCAGTGTGACAGGCGAGCATTCTACCACTGAACCACCGACGCCATTTGTTTACTGTGGCATTCATGACATGCAATATTGCGTAACAGCACGTGTGAGCTTTTCTAAAAGTTGCAATGCTTCGGCAGGGAATAGAACCCGGGTCACCCGCGTGGCAGGCGAGTATTCTACTACTGAACTACCGACGCCATTTGCTTGCTCCTGCATTCATGGCATGCATATATAGCGTAAAAGCACGCGTGAGCTTTTCTAAAAATAACGATGCTTCGGCCAGGAATCGAATTCGGGTTACCCGTGTGGCAGGCGAGTGTTCTTCCACGGAACTACTGACGCCATTTGCTTGTACCTGCACTCATGACATGCAATATTGCGGAATAGTACGCAGGATCTTTTCTAAAATAAACGATGCTTCGGCCGGGAATCGAACCCGGATCACCCGCGTGGCAGGCGAGTATTCTACAACTGAACCACCGACGCCTTTTGCTTACTCCGGCATTCATGGCAAGCAATATTGCGTAACAGCACGCGTGAGCTTTTCTAAAAGTAACAATGCTTCGGCAGCGATTTAAACACAGGTAACCCGCGTGGCAGGCGAGTATTCTGCCACTGAACCACCGACGCCATTTGCTTACTCCTACATTCATGGCATGCAATATTGTGTAACAGCATGCGTGAGCTTATACAATAATAACGATGCGTCGGCCGGGAATCGAACCCGGGTCGCCCGCGTGGCAGACAAGTATTCTACCACTGAACCACCAACGACATTTGCTTACTCCTGCATTCTTGACATGCGATATTGTGGAATAGCACGCAGGAACTTTTTTAAAATAAACGATGCGTCGGCCGGGAATCGAACCAGGGTCACCAGTGTGGCAAGCGAGCATTCTACCACTGAACCACCGACGCCATTTGTTTACTGTGGCATTCATGACATGCAATATTGCGTAACAGCAAGTGTGAGCTTTTTTAAAAGTAGCAATGCTTCGGCAGGGAATAGAACTTGGGTCACCCGCGTGGCAGGCGAGTATTCTACTACTGAACTACCGACGCCATTTGCTTGCTCCTGCATTCATGGCATGTATATATAGCGTAACAACACGCGTGAGCTTTTTGAAAGATAACGATGCGTCGGCCGTGAATTGAACCGGGGTCACCCGTGTGGCAGGCGAGTATTCTACCACTGAACCACCGATGCCATTTGTATTCTCCGACATTCATGGCATGCAATATTGCGTAACAGCACGTGTGAGCTTTTCAAAAAGTAACAATGCTTTGGCACGGAATCAAACCCGGGTCACCCGCGTGGCAGGCGAGTATTCCACCACTGAACCACCGACGCCATTTGCTTACTCCTGCATTCATGGCATGCAATATTGCGTAACAGCACGCGTGAGCTTTTCTCAAAATAACGATGCTTCAGCCAGGAATCGAACACGTGTCACCCGCGTGGCAGTCGAGTATTTTACCACTAAACCACCGACGCCATTTGCTTACTCCGGCATTCATGGCATGCAATATTGCGTAACAGCACGCGTGAGCTTTTATAAATAGCGACGCGTCGGCCCGGAATCGAGCCCAGGTCAACCGCGTGGCAGGCGAGTATTCTACCACTGAACCACCGACGCCATTTGCTTACTCCGGCATTCATGGCATGCAATATTGCGAATCAGCACGCATGAGCTTTTCTAAAAATAACGATGCGTCAGCCGGGAATAGAACTCGGGTCACCCGCGTGGCAGGCGAGTATTCCACCACTGAACCACCGACGCCATTTGCTTACTCCTGCATTCATGGCATGCAATATGGCGAATCAGCACGCGCGAGCTGTTCTAAAAATAACGATGCGTCAGCCGGGAATACAACCCGGGTCACCCGCGTGGCAGGCGAGTATCCTACCACTGAACCACCGACGCCATTTGCTTACTCCTGCATTCATGGCATGCAATATTGCGAATCAGCACGCGTGAGTTTTTCTAAAAATAACGATGCGTCAGCCGGGAATAAAACCCGGGTCACCCGCGTGGCAGGCGAGTATTTTACCACTGAACCACCGACGCCATTTGCTTACTCCGGCATTCATGGCATGAAATATTGGGTAACAGCACGCATGAGCTTTTATAAAAATAGCGATGCGTCGGCCCGGAATCGAGCCCAGGTCAACCGCGTGGCAGGCGAGTGTTCTACCACTGAACAACCGACACCATTTGCCTACTCCTGCATTATTGACATGCGATATTGCGGAAAGGCAAGCAAGAAAATTTTCAAAAAACACGATGTTTCGGCAGGGAATCGAACCCGGGTCAGCCGCGTGGCAGGCGAGTATTTTACCACTGAACCACCGACGCCAATTGCGTACTCCTGCATTCATGGCATGTAATATTGCGTAACAGCACGCGTGAGCGTTTCTAAAAATAACGATGCGTCAGCCGGGAATCGAACCTGGGTCACCCGCGTGGCAGCCGAGTATTCTACCACTGAACCACCAACGCGAGTTGCTTATTCCTTCATTCATGACATGCAATTATTCGTAACAACACGTCTGAGCTTCTTCAAAAATAACAATGCGTCGGCTGGGAATCAAACCCGGGTCACCCGCGCGGCAGGCGAGTATTCTACCACTGAACCACCGACGCCATTTGCTTGCTTCTGCGTTCACGGCATGCATATATAGCGTAAGAACACGCGTGAGCTTTTTTAAAGATAACGATGCGTCGGCCGTGAATTGAACCCGGGTCACCCGTGTGGCAGGCGAGAATTCTACCACTGAACGACCGACGCCATTTGTTTTCTCCGGCATTCATGACATGCAATATTGCGTAACAGCACGTGTGAGCTTTTCAAAAAGTAACAATGCTTCGGCAGGGAATCGAACCCGGGATACCCGCGTGGAAGGCGAGTATTCTACCACTGAACCACCGACGCCATTTGCTTACTCCTGCATTCGTGGCATTGAATATTGCATAACAGCACGCGTGAGCTTTTCTAAAGATAACGATGCGTCGGCCGAGAATCGAACTTGGGTCACCTGCGTGGCAGGCGAGTATTCTACCACTGAAGCACCGACGCAATTTGCTTACTCCTGCATTATTGACATGCGATATTGCGGAAAGGCACGCAAGAAAATTTTTAAAAAACACGATGTTTCGGCAGGGAATCGAACCCGGGTCAGCCGCGTGGCAGGCGAGTATTTTACCACTGAACCACCGACGCCAATCGCTTACTCCTGCATTCATGGCATGCAATAATGCGTAACAGCATGCGTGAGTGTTTCTAAAAATAACGATGCGTCGGCCGGGAATCGAACTTGGGTCACCCGCGTGGCAGCCGAGTATTCTACCACTGAACCACCAACGCGAGTTGCTTATTCCTTCATTCATGACATGCAATTATTCGTAACAACACGTCTGAGCTTCTTCAAAAATAACAATGCGTCGGCTGGGAATCAAACCCGGGTCACCCGCGCGGCAGGCGAGTATTCTACCACTGAACCACCAACGCCATCTGCTTGCTCCTGCATTCATGGCATGCATATATAGCGTAACAGCAGGCATGAGCTTTTCTAAAAATAACAATGCGTCGGGCGGGAATCAAACCCGGGTCACCCGCGCAGCAGGTGAGTATTCTATCACTGAACCACCAACGCCATTTGCTTACTCCTGCATTCATGACAATCAATATTGCGGAATAGCACCCAGATACTTTTCAAAAATAAACGATGCGTCGGCCGGGAATCGAACCCGGGTCACCCGCGTGGCAGGCGAGTATTCTACCACTGAACCACCGACGCCACTTGCTTACTCCTGCATTCATGGCATGCAATATTGTGTAACAGCATGCGTGAGCTTATACAATAATAACGATGCGTCGGCCGGGAATCGAACCCGGGTCGCCCGCGTGGCAGACAAGTATTCTACCACTGAACCACCAACGACATTTGCTTACTCCTGCATTCTTGACATGCGATATTGTGGAATAGCACGCAGGAACTTTTTTAAAATAAACGATGCGTCGGCCGGGAATCGAACCAGGGTCACCAGTGTGGCAAGCGAGCATTCTACCACTGAACCACCGACGCCATTTGTTTACTGTGGCATTCATGACATGCAATATTGCGTAACAGCAAGTGTGAGCTTTTTTAAAAGTAGCAATGCTTCGGCAGGGAATAGAACTTGGGTCACCCGCGTGGCAGGCGAGTATTCTACTACTGAACTACCGACGCCATTTGCTTGCTCCTGCATTCATGGCATGTATATATAGCGTAACAACACGCGTGAGCTTTTTGAAAGATAACGATGCGTCGGCCGTGAATTGAACCGGGGTCACCCGTGTGGCAGGCGAGTATTCTACCACTGAACCACCGATGCCATTTGTATTCTCCGACATTCATGGCATGCAATATTGCGTAACAGCACGTGTGAGCTTTTCAAAAAGTAACAATGCTTTGGCACGGAATCAAACCCGGGTCACCCGCGTGGCAGGCGAGTATTCCACCACTGAACCACCGACGCCATTTGCTTACTCCTGCATTCATGGCATGCAATATTGCGTAACAGCACGCGTGAGCTTTTCTCAAAATAACGATGCTTCAGCCAGGAATCGAACACGTGTCACCCGCGTGGCAGTCGAGTATTTTACCACTAAACCACCGACGCCATTTGCTTACTCCGGCATTCATGGCATGCAATATTGCGTAACAGCACGCGTGAGCTTTTATAAATAGCGACGCGTCGGCCCGGAATCGAGCCCAGGTCAACCGCGTGGCAGGCGAGTATTCTACCACTGAACCACCGACGCCATTTGCTTACTCCGGCATTCATGGCATGCAATATTGCGAATCAGCACGCATGAGCTTTTCTAAAAATAACGATGCGTCAGCCGGGAATAGAACTCGGGTCACCCGCGTGGCAGGCGAGTATTCCACCACTGAACCACCGACGCCATTTGCTTACTCCTGCATTCATGGCATGCAATATGGCGAATCAGCACGCGCGAGCTGTTCTAAAAATAACGATGCGTCAGCCGGGAATACAACCCGGGTCACCCGCGTGGCAGGCGAGTATCCTACCACTGAACCACCGACGCCATTTGCTTACTCCTGCATTCATGGCATGCAATATTGCGAATCAGCACGCGTGAGTTTTTCTAAAAATAACGATGCGTCAGCCGGGAATAAAACCCGGGTCACCCGCGTGGCAGGCGAGTATTTTACCACTGAACCACCGACGCCATTTGCTTACTCCGGCATTCATGGCATGAAATATTGGGTAACAGCACGCATGAGCTTTTATAAAAATAGCGATGCGTCGGCCCGGAATCGAGCCCAGGTCAACCGCGTGGCAGGCGAGTGTTCTACCACTGAACAACCGACACCATTTGCCTACTCCTGCATTATTGACATGCGATATTGCGGAAAGGCAAGCAAGAAAATTTTCAAAAAACACGATGTTTCGGCAGGGAATCGAACCCGGGTCAGCCGCGTGGCAGGCGAGTATTTTACCACTGAACCACCGACGCCAATTGCGTACTCCTGCATTCATGGCATGTAATATTGCGTAACAGCACGCGTGAGCGTTTCTAAAAATAACGATGCGTCAGCCGGGAATCGAACCTGGGTCACCCGCGTGGCAGCCGAGTATTCTACCACTGAACCACCAACGCGAGTTGCTTATTCCTTCATTCATGACATGCAATTATTCGTAACAACACGTCTGAGCTTCTTCAAAAATAACAATGCGTCGGCTGGGAATCAAACCCGGGTCACCCGCGCGGCAGGCGAGTATTCTACCACTGAACCACCGACGCCATTTGCTTGCTTCTGCGTTCACGGCATGCATATATAGCGTAAGAACACGCGTGAGCTTTTTTAAAGATAACGATGCGTCGGCCGTGAATTGAACCCGGGTCACCCGTGTGGCAGGCGAGAATTCTACCACTGAACGACCGACGCCATTTGTTTTCTCCGGCATTCATGACATGCAATATTGCGTAACAGCACGTGTGAGCTTTTCAAAAAGTAACAATGCTTCGGCAGGGAATCGAACCTGGGATACCCGCGTGGAAGGCGAGTATTCTACCACTGAACCACCGACGCCATTTGCTTACTCCTGCATTCGTGGCATTGAATATTGCATAACAGCACGCGTGAGCTTTTCTAAAGATAACGATGCGTCGGCCGAGAATCGAACTTGGGTCACCTGCGTGGCAGGCGAGTATTCTACCACTGAAGCACCGACGCAATTTGCTTACTCCTGCATTATTGACATGCGATATTGCGGAAAGGCACGCAAGAAAATTTTTAAAAAACACGATGTTTCGGCAGGGAATCGAACCCGGGTCAGCCGCGTGGCAGGCGAGTATTTTACCACTGAACCACCGACGCCAATCGCTTACTCCTGCATTCATGGCATGCAATAATGCGTAACAGCATGCGTGAGTGTTTCTAAAAATAACGATGCGTCGGCCGGGAATCGAACTTGGGTCACCCGCGTGGCAGCCGAGTATTCTACCACTGAACCACCAACGCGAGTTGCTTATTCCTTCATTCATGACATGCAATTATTCGTAACAACACGTCTGAGCTTCTTCAAAAATAACAATGCGTCGGCTGGGAATCAAACCCGGGTCACCCGCGCGGCAGGCGAGTATTCTACCACTGAACCACCAACGCCATCTGCTTGCTCCTGCATTCATGGCATGCATATATAGCGTAACAGCAGGCATGAGCTTTTCTAAAAATAACAATGCGTCGGCCGGGAATCAAACCCGGGTCACCCGCGCAGCAGGTGAGTATTCTATCACTGAACCACCAACGCCATTTGCTTACTCCTGCATTCATGACAATCAATATTGCGGAATAGCACCCAGATACTTTTCAAAAATAAACGATGCGTCGGCCGGGAATCGAACCCGGGTCACCCGCGTGGCAGGCGAGTATTCTACCACTGAACCACCGACGCCACTTGCTTACTCCTGCATTCATGGCATGCAATATTGTGTAATAGCATGCGTGAGCTTTTACAAAAATAACGATGCGTCGTCCGGGAATCGAACCCGGGTCATCCGCGTGGCAGGCGAGTATTCTACCACTGAACCACCGACGCCATTTGCTTACTCCTACATTCATGGCATGCAATATTGTGTAACAGCATGCGTGAGCTTTTACAAAAATAACTATACGTCGGCCGGCAATCGAACCCGGGTCGCCCGCGTTGCAGACGAGTATTCTACCACTGAACCACCAACGCTATTTGCTTACTCCTGCATTATTGACATGCATTATTGTGGAATAGCACGCAGGAACTTTTTTAAAATAAACGATGCGTCGGCCGGGAATCAAACCAGGGTCACCAGTGTGGCAGGCGAGCATTCTACCACTGAACCACCGACGCCATTTGCTTACTGTGGCATTCATGACATGCAATATTGCGTAAGAGCACGTGTGAGCTTTTCTAAATGTAGCAATGCTTCGGCAGGGAATGGAACCCGGGTCACCCGCGTGGCAGGCGAGTATTCTACTACTGAACTGCCGACGCCATTTGGTTGCTCCTGCATTCATGGCATGTATATATAGCGTAAAAGCACGCGTGAGCTTTTCTAAAATAAACGATGCTTCGGCCGGGATTCGAACCCGGATCACCCGCGTGGCAGGCGAGAATTCTACAACTGAACCACCGACGCCATTTACTTACTCCGGCATTCATGGCATGCAATATTGCGTAACAGCACGCGTGAGATTTTCTAAAAGTAACAATGCTTCGGCAGCGATTTAAACACAGGTAACCCGCGTGGCAGGCGAGTATTCTACCACTGAACCACTGACGCCATTTGCTTACTCCTGCATTCATGGCATGCAATATTGCGAATCAGCACGCGTGAGCTTTTCTAAAAATAACGATGCGTCAGCCGGGAATAGTACCCGGGTCACCCGCGTGGCAGGCGAGTATTCTACCACAGAACCACCGACGCCATTTGCTTACTCCTGCATTCATGGCATGCAATATTGCGAATCAGCACGCGTGAGCTTTTCTAAAAATAACGATGCGTCAGCCGGGAATAGAACCCGGGTCACCCGCGTGGCAGGCGAGTATTCTACCCCTGAACAACCGAAACCATTTGCCTACTCCTGCATTATTGACATGCGATATTGCGGAAAGGCACGCAAGAAAAGTTTAAAAAAACACGATGTTTCGGCAGGGAATCGAACTCGAGTCAGCCGCGTGGCAGGCGAGTATTTTACCACTGAACCACCGACGCCAATTGCTTACTCCTGCATTAATGGCATGCAATATTGCGTAACAGCACGCGTGAGCGTTTCTGAAAATAACGATGCGTCAGCCGGGAATCGAACCCGGCTCACCCGCGTGGCAGGCGAGTATTCTACCACTGAACCACCGACGCCATTTCCTTGCTTCTGCGTTCATGGCATGCATATATAGCGTAAGAACACGCGTGAGCTTTTTTAAAGATAACGATGCGTCGGCCGTGAATTGAACCCGGGTCACCCGTGTGGCAGGCGAGCATTCTACCACTGAACGACCGACGCCATTTGTTTTCTCCGGCATTCATGACATGCAATATTGCGTAACAGCACGTGTGAGCTTTTCAAAAAGTAACAATGCTTTGGCACGGAATCAAACCCGGGTCACCCGCGTGGCAGGCGAGTATTACACCACTGAACCACCGACGCCATTTGCTTACTCCTGCATTTATGGCATGCAATATTGCGTAACAGCACGCGTGAGCTTTTCTCAAAATAACGATGCTTCAGCCAGGAATCGAACACGTGTCACCCGCGTGGCAGTCGAGTATTTTACCACTGAACTACCGACGCCATTTGCTTACTCCGGCATTCATGGCATGCAATATTGCGTAACAGCACGCGTGAGCTTTTATAAAAATAGCGACGCGTCAGCCCGGAATCGAGCCCAGGTCAACCGCGTGGCAGGCGAGTATTCTACCACTGAACCACCGACGCCATTTGCTTACTCCGGCATTCATGGCATGCAATATTGCGAATCAGCACGCATGAGCTTTTCGAAAAATAACGATGCGTCAGCCGGGAATAGAACCCGAGTCACTCGCGTGGCAGGCTAGTATTCCACCACTGAACCACCGACGCCATTTGCTTACTCCTGCATTCATGGCATGCAATAAGGCGAATCAGCACGCGCGAGCTTTTCTAAAAATAACGATGCGTCAGCCGGGAATACAACCCGGGTCATCCGCGTGGCAGGCGAGTATCCTACCACTGAACCACCGACGCCATTTGCTTACTCCTGCATTCATGGCATGCAATATTGCGAATCAGCACGCGTGAGCTTTTCTAAAAATAACGATGCGTCAGCCGGGAATACAACGCGGGTCACCCGCGTGGCAGGCGAGTATTTTACCACTGAACCACCGACGCCATTTGCTTACTCCGGCATTCATGGCATGCAATATTGCGTAAAAGGACGCGTGAGCTTTTATAAAAATAGCGATGCGTCGGCCCGGAATCGAGCCCAGGTCAACCGCGTGGCAGGCGAGTATTCTACCACTGAACAACCGACACCATTTGCCTACTCCTGCATTATTGACATGCGATATTGCGTAACAGCACGTATGAGCTTTTCAAAAAGTAACAATGCTTCGGCAGGGAATCGAACCCGGCATACCCGCGTGGCAGGCGAGTATTCTACCACTGAACCACCGACGCCATTTGCTTACTCCTGCATTCGTGGCATTGAATATTGCATAACAGCACGCGTGAGCTTTTCTGAAGATAACGATGCGTCGGCCGAGAATCGAACTTGGGTCACCCGCGTGGCAGGCGAGTATTCTACCACTGAAGCACCGACGCAATTTCCTTGCTCCTGCATTCATGGCAGGCATATATAGCGTAACAGCATGCATGAGCTTTTCTAAAAATAGCAATGCGTCGGCCGGGAATCAAACCCGGGTCACCCGCGCAGCAGGTGAGTATTCTATCACTGAACCACCAACGCCATTTGCTTACTCCTGCATTCATGGCATGCAATATTGCGAATCAGCACGCGTGAGTTTTTCTAAAAATAACGATGCGTCAGCCGGGAATAAAACCCGGGTCACCCGCGTGGCAGGCGAGTATTTTACCACTGAACCACCGACGCCAATTGCGTACTCCTGCATTCATGGCATGTAATATTGCGTAACAGCACGCGTGAGCGTTTCTAAAAATAACGATGCGTCAGCCGGGAATCGAACCCGGGTCACCCGCGTGGCAGGCGAGTATTCTACCATTGAACCACCGACGCCATTTGCTTGCTTCTGCGTTCACGGCATGCATATATAGCGTAAGAACACGCGTGAGCTTTTTTAAAGATAACGATGCGTCGGCCGTGAATTGAACCCGGGTCACCCGTGTGGCAGGCGAGAATTCTACCACTGAACGACCGACGCCATTTGTTTTCTCCGGCATTCATGACATGCAATATTGCGTAACAGCACGTGTGAGCTTTTCAAAAAGTAACAATGCTTCGCAGGGAATCGAACCCGGGATACCCGCGTGGAAGGCGAGTATTCTACCACTGAACCACCGACGCCATTTGCTTACTCCTGCATTCGTGGCATTGAATATTGCATAACAGCACGCGTGAGCTTTTCTAAAGATAACGATGCGTTGGCCGAGAATCGAACTTGGGTCACCCGCGTGGCAGGCGAGTATTCTACCACTGAAGCACCGACGCAATTTGCTTACTCCTGCATTATTGACATGCGATATTGCGGAAAGGCACGCAAGAAAATTTTTAAAAAACACGATGTTTCGGCAGGGAATCGAACCCGGGTCAGCCGCGTGGCAGGCGAGTATTTTACCACTGAACCACCGACGCCAATCGCTTACTCCTGCATTCATGGCATGCAATAATGCGTAACAGCATGCGTGAGTGTTTCTAAAAATAACGATGCGTCGGCCGGGAATCGAACCTGGGTCACCCGCGTGGCAGCCGAGTATTCTACCACTGAACCACCAACGCGAGTTGCTTATTCCTTCATTCATGACATGCAATTATTCGTAACAACACGTCTGAGCTTCTTCAAAAATAACAATGCGTCGGCTGGGAATCGAACCCGGGTCACCCGCGCGGCAGGCGAGTATTCTACCACTGAACCACCAACGCCATCTGCTTGCTCCTGCATTCATGGCATGCATATATAGCGTAACAGCATGCATGAGCTTTTCTAAAAATAACAATGCGTCGGCCGGGAATCAAACCCGGGTCACCCGCGCAGCAGGTGAGTATTCTATCACTGAACCACCAACGCCATTTGCTTACTCCTGCATTCATGACATACAATATTGCGGAATAGCACCCAGATACTTTTCAAAAATAAACGATGCGTCGGCCGGGAATCGAACCCGGGTCACCCGCGTGGCAGGCGAGTATTCTACCACTGAACCACCGACGCCATTTGCTTACTCCTGCATTCATGGCATGCAATATTGTGTAACAGCATGCGTGAGCTTTTACAAAAATAACGATGCGTCGTCCGGGAATCGAACCCGGGTCATCCGCGTGGCAGGCGAGTATTCTACCACTGAACCACCGACGCCATTTGCTTACTCCTACATTCATGGCATGCAATATTGTGTAACAGCATGCGTGAGCTTTTACAAAAATAAATATACGTCGGCCGGCAATCGAACCCGGGTCGCCCGCGTGGCAGACGAGTATTCTACCACTGAACCACCAACGCTATTTGCTTACTCCTGCATTATTGACATGCATATTGTGGAATAGCACGCAGGAACTTTTTTAAAATAAACGATGCGTCGGCCGGGAATCAAACCAGGGTCACCAGTGTGGCAGGCGAGCATTCTACCACTGAACCACCGACGCCATTTGCTTACTGTGGCATTCATGACATGCAATATTGCGTAAGAGCACGTGTGAGCTTTTCTAAATGTAGCAATGCTTCGGCAGGGAATGGAACCCGGGTCACCCGCGTGGCAGGCGAGTATTCTACTACTGAACTGCCGACGCCATTTGGTTGCTCCTGCATTCATGGCATGTATATATAGCGTAAAAGCACGCGTGAGCTTTTCTAAAATAAACGATGCTTCGGCCGGGATTCGAACCCGGATCACCCGCGTGGCAGGCGAGAATTCTACAACTGAACCACCGACGCCATTTGCTTACTCCGGCATTCATGGCATGCAATATTGCGTAACAGCACGCGTGAGATTTTCTAAAAGTAACAATGCTTCGGCAGCGATTTAAACACAGGTAACCCGCGTGGCAGGCGAGTATTCTACCACTGAACCACCGACGCCATTTGCTTACTCCTGCATTCATGGCATGCAATATTGCGAATCAGCACGCGTGAGCTTTTCTAAAAATAACGATGCGTCAGCCGGGAATAGTACCCGGGTCACCCGCGTGGCAGGCGAGTATTCTACCACAGAACCACCGACGCCATTTGCTTACTCCTGCATTCATGGCATGCAATATTGCGAATCAGCACGCGTGAGCTTTTCTAAAAATAACGATGCGTCAGCCGGGAATACAACCCGGGTCACCCGCGTGGCAGGCGAGTATTCTACCCCTGAACAACCGAAACCATTTGCCTACTCCTGCATTATTGACATGCGATATTGCGGAAAGGCACGCAAGAAAAGTTTAAAAAAACACGATGTTTCGGCAGGGAATCGAACTCGAGTCAGCCGCGTGGCAGGCGAGTATTTTACCACTGAACCACCGACGCCCATTGCTTACTCCTGCATTTATGGCATGCAATATTGCGTAACAGCACGCGTGAGCGTTTCTGAAAATAACGATGCGTCAGCCGGGAATCGAACCCGGCTCACCCGCGTGGCAGGCGAGTATTCTACCACTGAACCACCGACGCCATTTCCTTGCTTCTGCGTTCATGGCATGCATATATAGCGTAAGAACACGCGTGAGCTTTTTTAAAGATAACGATGCGTCGGCCGTGAATTGAACCCGGGTCACCCGTGTGGCAGGCGAGCATTCTACCACTGAACGACCGACGCCATTTGTTTTCTCCGGCATTCATGACATGCAATATTGCGTAACAGCACGTGTGAGCTTTTCAAAAAGTAACAATGCTTTGGCACGGAATCAAACCCGGGTCACCCGCGTGGCAGGCGAGTATTCCACCACTGAACCACCGACGCCATTTGCTTACTCCTGCATTTATGGCATGCAATATTGCGTAACAGCACGCGTGAGCTTTTCTCAAAATAACGATGCTTCAGCCAGGAATCGAACACGTGTCACCCGCGTGGCAGTCGAGTATTTTACCACTGAACTACCGACGCCATTTGCTTACTCCGGCATTCATGGCATGCAATATTGCGTAACAGCACGCGTGAGCTTTTATAAAAATAGCGACGCGTCAGCCCGGAATTGAGCCCAGGTCAACCGCGTGGCAGGCGAGTATTCTACCACTGAACCACCGACGCCATTTGCTTACTCCGGCATTCATGGCATGCAATATTGCGAATCAGCACGCATGAGCTTTTCTAAAAATAACGATGCGTCAGCCGGGAATAGAACCCGGGTCACTCGCGTGGCAGGCGAGTATTCCACCACTGAACCACCGACGCCATTTGCTTACTCCTGCATTCATGGCATGCAATAAGGCGAATCAGCACGCGCGAGCTTTTCTAAAAATAACGATGCGTCAGCCGGGAATACAACCCGGGTCATCCGCGTGGCAGGCGAGTATCCTACCACTGAACCACAGACGCCATTTTCTTACTCCTGCATTCATGGCATGCAATATTGCGAATCAGCACGCGTGAGATTTTCTAAAAATAACGATGCGTCAGCCGGGAATACAACCCTGGTCACCCACGTGGCAGGCGAGTATTTTACCACTGAACCACCGACGCCATTTGCTTACTCCGGCATTCATGGCATGCAATATTGCGTAAAAGGACGCGTGAGCTTTTATAAAAATAGCGATGCGTCGGCCCGGAATCGAGCTCAGGTCAACCGCGTGGCAGGCGAGTATTCTACCACTGAACAACCGACACCATTTGCCTACTCCTGCATTATTGACATGCGATATTGCGTAACAGCACGTATGAGCTTTTCAAAAAGTAACAATGCTTCGGCAGGGAATCGAACCCGGCATACCCGCGTGGCAGGCGAGTATTCTACCACTGAACCACCGACGCCATTTGCTTACTCCTGCATTCGTGGCATTGAATATTGCATAACAGCACGCGTGAGCTTTTCTAAAGATAACGATGCGTCGGCCGAGAATCGAACTTGGGTCACCCGCGTGGCAGGCGAGTATTCTACCACTGAAGCACCGACGCAATTTGCTTGCTCCTGCATTCATGGCAGGCATATATAGCGTAACAGCATGCATGAGCTTTTCTAAAAATAACAATGCGTCGGAAGGGAATCAAACCCGGGTCGCCCGCGCAGCAGGTGAGTATTCTATCACTGAACCACCAACGCCATTTGCTTACTCCTGCATTCATGACATGCAATATTGCGGAATAGCACGCAGGTACTTTTCTAAAATAAATGATGCGTTGGCCGGGAATCGAACCCGGGTCACCCGCGTGGCAGGCGAGTATTCTACCACTGAACCACCGACGCCATTTGCTTACTCCTACATTCATGGCATGCAATATTGTGTAACAGCTTGCGTGAGCTTTTACAAAAATAACGATGCGTCGGCCGGGAATCGAACCCGGGTCGCCCGCGTGGCAGACGAGTATTCTACCACTGAACCACCAACGCCATTTGCTTACTCCTGCATTCTTGACATGCAATGTTGTGGAATAGCACGCAGGAACTTTTTTAAAATAAACGATGCGTCGGCCGGGAATCAAACCAGGGTCACCAGTGTGGCAGGCGAGCATTCTACCACTGAACCACCGACGCCATTTGTTTACTGTGGCATTCATGACATGCAATATTGCGTAACAGCACGGGTGAGCTTTTATAAAAGTAGCAATGCTTCGGCAGGGAATAGTACCCGGGTCACGCGTGGCAGGCGAGTATTCTACTACTGAACCACCAACGCCAGTTGCTTACTCCTTCATTCATGACATGCAATTATTCGTAACAACACGTCTGAGCTTCTTCAAAAATAACAATGCGTCGGCTGGGAATCGAACCCGGGTCACCCGCGCGGCAGGCGAGTATTCTACCACTGAACCACCAACGCCATCTGCTTTCTCCTGCATTCATGGCATGCATATATAGCGTAACAGCATGCATGAGCTTTTCTAAAAATAACAATGCGTCGGCCGGGAATCGAACCCGGGTCGCCCGCATGGCAGACGAGTATTCTACCACTGAACCACCAACGCCATTTGCTTACTCCTGCATTCTTGACATGCAATGTTGTGGAATAGCACGCAGGAACTTTTTTAAAATAAACGATGCGTCGGCTGGGAATCAAACCAGGGTCACCAGTGTGACAGGCGAGCATTCTACCACTGAACCACCGAAGCCATTTGTTTACTGTGGCATTCATGACATGCAATATTGCGTAACAGCACGTGTGAGCTTTTCTAAAAGTAGCAATGCTTCGGCAGGGAATAGAACCCGGGTCACCCGCGTGGCAGGCGAGTATTCTACTACTGAACTACCGACGCCATTTGCTTGCTCCTGCATTCATGGCATGTATATATAGCGTAAAAGCACGCGTGAGCTTTTCTAAAAATAACGATGCTTCGGCCAGGAATCGAATTCGGGTTACCCGTGTGGCAGGCGAGTGTTCTCCCACGGAACTACTGACGCCATTTGCTTGTACCTGCACTAATGACATGCAATATTGCGGAATAGTACGCAGGAACTTTTCTAAAATAAACGATGCTTCGGCCGGGAATCGAACCCGGATCACCCGCGTGGCAGGCGAGTATTCTACAACTGAACCACCGACGCCATTTGCTTACTCCGGCATTCATGGCAAGCAATATTGCGTAACAGCACGCGTGAGCTTTTCTAAAAGTAACAATGCTTCGGCAGCGATTTAAACACAGGTAACCCGCGTGGCAGGCGAGTATTCTGCCACTGAACCACCGACGCCATTTGCTTACTCCTACATTCATGACATGCAATATTGCGTAACAGCACGTGTGAGCTTTTTGAAAGATAACAATGCGTAGGCCGTGAATTGAACCCGGGTCACCCGTGTGGCAGGCGAGTATTCTACCACTGAACCACCGATGCCATTTGTATTCTCCGACATTCATGACATGCAACATTGCGTAACAGCACGTGTGAGCTTTTCAAAAAGTAACAATGCTTTGGCACGGAATCAAACCCGGGTCACGCGCGTGGCTGGCGAGTATTCAACCACTGAACCACCGACGCCATTTACTTACTCCTGCATTCATGGCATGCAATATTGCGTAACAGCACGCGTGAGCTTTTCTCAAAATAACGACGCTTCAGGCAGGAATCGAACACGTGTCACCCGCGTGGCAGTCGAGTATTTTACCACTGAACCACCGACGCCATTTGCTTACTCCGGCATTCATGGCATGCAATATTGCGTAACAGCACGCGTGAGGTTTTATAAAAATAGCGACGCGTCGGCCCGGAATCGAGCCCAGGTCAACCGCGTGGCAGGCGAGTATTCTACCACTGAACCACCGACGCCATTTGCTTACTCCGGCATTCATGGCATGCAATATTGCGAATCAGCACGCATGAGCTTTTCTAAAAATAACGATGCGTCAGCCGGGAATGGAACCCGGGTCACCCGCGTGGCAGGCGAGTATTCCACCACTGAACCACCGACGCCATTTGCTTGCTCCTGCATTCATGGCATGCAATATGGCGAATCAGCACGCGCGAGCTGTTCTAAAAATAACGATGCGTCAGCCGGGAATACAACCCGGGTCACCCGCGTGGCAGGCGAGTATCCTACCACTGAACCACCGACGCCATTTGCTTACTCCTGCATTCATGGCATGCAATATTGCGAATCAGCACGCGTGAGGTTTTCTAAAAATAACGATGCGTCAGCCGGGAATAAAACCCGGGTCACCCGCGTGGCAGGCGAGTATTTTACCACTGAACCACCGACGCCATTTGCTTACTCCGGCATTCATGGCATGCAATATTGCGTAACAGCACGCGTGAGCTTTTATAAAAATAGCGATGCGTCGGCCCGGAATCGAGCCCAGGTCACCCGCGTGGCAGGCGAGTGTTCTACCACCGAACAACCGACACCATTTGCCTACTCCTGCATTATTGACATGCGATATTGCGGGAAGGCAAGCAAGAAAATTTTCAAAAAACACAATGTTTCGGCAGGGAATCGAACCCGGGTCAGCCGCGTGGCAGGCGAGTATTTTACCACTGAACCACTGACGCCAATTGCGTACTCCTGCATTCATGGCATGTAATATTGCGTAACAGCACGCGTGAGCGTTTCTAAAAATAACGATGCGTCAGCCGGGAATCGAACCCGGGTCACCCGCGTGGCAGGCGAGTATTCTACCATTGAACCACCGACGCCATTTGCTTGCTTCTGCGTTCACGGCATGCATATATAGCGTAAGAACACGCGTGAGCTTTTTTAAAGATAACGATGCGTCGGCCGTGAATTGAACCCGGGTCACCCGTGTGGCAGGCGAGAATTCTACCACTGAACGACCGACGTCATTTGTTTTCTCCGGCATTCATGACATGCAATATTGCGTAACAGCACGTGTGAGCTTTTCAAAAAGTAACAATGCTTCGGCAGGGATTCGAACCCGGGATACCCGCGTGGCAGGCGAGTATTCTACCACTGAACCACCGACGCCATTTGCTTACTCCTGCATTCGTGGCTTTGAATATTGCATAACAGCACGCGTGAGCTTTTCTGAAGATAACGATGCATCGGCCGAGAATCGAACTTGGGTCATCCGCGTGGCAGGCGAGTATTCTGCCTCTGAAGCACCGACGCGATTTGCTTGCTCCTGCATTCATGGCATGCATATATAGCGTAACAGCATGCATGAGCTTTTCTAAAAATAACAATGCGTCGGCCGGGAATCAAACCCGAGTCACCCGCGCAGCAGGTGAGTATTCTATCACTGAACCACCAACGCCATTTGCTTACTCCTGCATTCATGACATGCAATATTGCGGAATAGCACGCAGGTACTTTTCTAAAATAAACGATGCGTTGGCCGGGAATCGAACCCGGGTCACCCGCGTGGCAGGCGAGTATTCTACCACTGAACCACCGACGTCATTTGCTTACTCCTGCATTCATGGCATACAATATTGTGTAACAGCATGCGTGAGCTTTTAAGAAAATAACGATGCGTCGGCCGGGAATCGAACCCGGGTCACCCGCGTGGCAGGCGAGTATTCTACCACTGAACCACCGACGCCATTTGCTTACTCCTACATTCATGGCATGCAATATTGTGTAACAGCATGCGTGAGCTTTTACAAAAATAACGATGCGTCGGCCGGGAATCGAACCCGGGTCGCCCGCGTGGCAGACGAGTATTCTACCACTGAACCACCAACGCCATTTGCTTACTGTGGCATTCATGACATGCAATATTGCGTAACAGCACGGGTGAGCTTTTATAAAAGTAGCAATGCTTCGGCAGGAAATCGAACCCGGGTCACCCGCGTGGCAGGCGAGTATTCTACCACTGAACCACCGACGCCATTTGCTTACTCCTACATTCATGGCATGCAATGTTGTGGAATAGCACGCAGGAACTTTTTTAAAATAAACGATGAGTCGGCCGGGAATCAAACCAGGGTCACCAGTGTGGCAGGCGAGCATTCTACCACTGAACCACCGACGCCATTTGTTTACTGTGGCATTCATGACATGCAATATTGCGTAACAGCACGGGTGAGCTTTTATAAAAGTAGCAATGCTTCGGCAGGGAATAGAACCCGGGTCACCCGCGTGGCAGGCGAGTATTCTACTACTGAACTACAGACGCCATTTGCTTGCTCCTGCATTCATGGCATGCAATATTGCGTAACAGCACGCGTGAGCTTTTCTAATGATAACGATGCGTCGGCCGAGAATCCAACTTGGGTCACCCGCGTGGCAGGCGAGTATTCTACCACTGAAGCACCGACGCAATTTGCTTGCTCCTGCATTCATGGCATGCATATATAGCGTAACCGCACGCGTGAGCTTTTCTGATAATAACGATGCGTCAGCCGGGAATCGAACCCGGGTCACCCGCGTGGCAGAGAGAATTTTACCACTGAACCACCGACGCCATTTGTTTACTCCTGCATTTGTGGCATGCAATATTGCGTAACAACACGCGTGAGCTTTTCTAACAATAACGATGCGTCGGCCGAGAATCGTACCTGGGTCACGCGCGTGGCAGGCGGGTATTCTACCACTGAAGCACCGACGCAATTTGCTTTCTCCTGCATTCATGGCATGCATATATAGCGTAACAGCACGCGTTATCTTTTCGAAAAATAACGATGCGTCAGCCGGGAACTGAACCCGGGTAACCCGCGTGGCAGGCGAGTATTGTACCACTGAACCACCACTGCCATTTGCGTGCTCCTGCATTCATGGCATGCATATATAGCGTAACATCACGCGTGAGTTTTCTAAATATAACAATGCGTCGGCCGGGAATCGAACCTGGGTAACCCGCGTGGCAGCCGAGTATTCTACCACTGAACCACCAACGCCAGTTGCTTACTCCTGCATTCATGACATGCAATTATTCGTAAACACACGTCTGAGCTTCTTCAAAAATAACAATGCGTCGGCCGGGAATCGAACCCGGGTCACCCCCGCGGCAGGCGAGTATTCTACCACTGAACCACCAACGCCATCTGCTTTCTCCTGCATTCATGGCATGCAATATTGTGGAATAGCACGCAGGAACTTTTTCAAAAATAACGATGCGTTGGCCGGGAATCGAACCCGGGTCACCCGCGTGGCAGGCGAGTATCTACCACTGAACCACCGACGCCATTTGCTTACTCCTACACTCATGGCACGCAATATTGTGTAACAGCATACGTGAGCTTTTACAAAAATAACGATGCGTCGGCCGGGAATCGAACCCGGGTCGCCCGCATGGCAGACAAGTATTCTACCACTGAACCACCAACGCTATTTGCTTACTACTGCATTCTTGACATGCAATATTGCGTAACAGCACGCGTGAGCTTTTTTGAAAGTAGCAATGCTTCGGCAGGGAATAGAACCCGGGTCACCCGCGTGGCAGGCGAGTATTCTACTACTGAACTACAGACGCCATTTGCTTGCTCCTGCATTCATGGCATGTATATATAGCGCAAAAGCACGCGTGAGCTTTTCTAAAAATAACGATGCTTCGGCCAGGAATCGAATTCGGGTTACCCGTGTGGCAGGCGAGTATTCTTCCACGGAACTACTGACGCTATTTGCTTGTACCTGCACTCATGACATGCAATATTGCGGAATAGTACAAAGGAACTTTTCTAACATAAACGATGCTTCGGCCGGGAATCGAAGCCGGATCACCCACGTGTCAGGCGAGTATTTACAACTGAACCACCGACTCCATTTGCTTACTCCGGCATTCATGGCAAGCAACATTGCGTAACAGCACGCGTCAGCTTTTAATAAAGTAACAATGCTTCGGCAGCGATTTAATCACAGGTAACCCGCGTGGCAGGCGAGTATTCTACCACTGAACCACCGACGCCATTTGCTTACTCCTGCATTCATGGCATGCAATATTGCGAATTAGCACGCGTTAGTTTTTCTAGAAATAACGACGCGTCAGCCAAGAATCGAACCCGGGTCACCCGTGTGGCAGGCGAGTATTCTACCACTTAACCACCGACGCCATTTGCTTTCTCCTGCTTTAATGGCAAACATATATAGCGTAACAGCACGCGTGAGCTTTTCTAAAAATAACGATGCGTCAGCCGGGAATAAAACCCGGGTCACCCGCGTGGCAGGCGAGAATTTTATCACGGAACCACCGACGCCATTTGCTTACTCCGGCATTCATGGCATGCAATATTGCGTAACAGCACGCGTGAGCTTTTATAAAAATAGCGATGCGTCGGCCCGGAATCGAGCCCAGGTCAACCGCGTGGCAGGCGAGTATTCTACCACTGAACAACTGACACCATTTGCTTGCTCCTGCGTTCATGGCATGCATATATAGCGTAAGAACACGCGGGAGCTTTTTTAAAGATAACGATGCGTCGGCCGTGAATTGAACCCGGGTCACCCGTGTGGCAGGCGAGAATTTTACCACTGAACGACCGACGCCATTTGTTTTCTCCGGCATTCATAACATGCAATATTGCGTAACAGCACGTGTGAGCTTTTCAAAAAGCAACAATGCTTCGGCAGGGAATCGAACCCGGGTCACCCGCGTGGCAGGCGAGTATTCTACCACTGAACCACCGACGCCATTTGCTTACTCCTGCATTCGTGGCATTGAATATTGCGTAACAGCACGCGTGAGCTTTTCTAATGATAACGATGCGTCGGCCGAGAATCCAACTTGGGTCACCCGCGTGGCAGGCGAGTATTCTACCACTGAAGCACCGACGCAATTTGCTTGCTCCTGCATTCATGGCATGCATATATAGCGTAACAGCACGCGTGAGCTTTTCTGATAATAACGATGCGTAAGCCGGGAATCGAACCCGTGTCACCCGCGTGGCAGAGAGAATTTTACCACTGAACCACCGACGCCTTTGTTTACTCCTGCATTTGTGGCATGCAATGTTGCGTAACAACACGCGTGAGCTTTTCTAACAATAACGATGCGTCGGCCGAGAATCGTACCTGGGTCACGCGCGTGGCAGGCGAGTATTCTACCACTGAAGCACCGACGCAATTTGCTTTCTCCTGCATTCATGGCATGCATATATAGCGTAACAGCACGCGTTATCTTTTCGAAAAATAACGATGCGTCAGCCGGGAATTGAACCCGGGTCACCCGCGTGGCAGGCGAGTATTGTACCACTGAACCACCACTGCCATTTGCGTGCTCCTGCATTCATGGCATGCATATATAGCGTAACATCACGCGTGAGTTTTCTAAATATAACAATGCGTCGGCCAGGAATCGAACCTGGGTAACCCGCGTGGCAGCCGAGTATTCTACCACTGAACCACCAACGCCAGTTGCTTACTCCTGCATTCATGACATGCAATTATTCGTAAACACACGTCTGAGCTTCTTCAAATATAACAATGCGTCGGCCGGGAATCGAACCCGGGTCACCCCCGCGGCAGGCGAGTATTCTACCACTGAACCACCAACGCCATCTGCTTTCTCCTGCATTCATGGCATGCAATAATGTGGAATAGCACGCAGGAACTTTTTTAAAATAAACGATGCATCGGCCGGGAATCGAACCAGGGTCACCAGTGTGGCAGGCGAGCATTCCACCAATGAACCACCGATGCCCCGGGTCCGGGAATCGAACCCGGGTCATCCGCGTGGCAGGCGAGTATTCTACCACTGAACCACCGACGCCATTTGCTTACTCCTACATTCATGGCATGCAATATTGTGTAACAGCATGCGTGAGCTTTTACAAAAATAACTATACGTCGGCCGGCAATCGAACCCGGGTCGCCCGCGTGGCAGACTAGTATTCTACCACTGAACCACCAACGCTATTTGCTTACTCCTGCATTATTGACATGCATTATTGTGGAATAGCACGCAGGAACTTTTTTAAAATAAACGATGCGTCGGCCGGGAATCAAACCAGGGTCACCAGTGTGGCAGGCGAGCATTCTACCACTGAACCACCGACGCCATTTGTCAATGTGGCATTCATGACATGCTATATTGCGTAACAGCACTTGTGAGCTTTTCTAAATGTAGCAATGCTTCTGCAGGGAATGGAACCCGGGTCACCCGCGTGGCAGGCGAGTATTCTACTACTGAACTGCCGACGCCATTTGCTTGCTCCTGCATTCATGGCATGTATATATAGCGTAAAAGCACGCGTGAGCTTTTCTAAAATAAACGATGCTTCGGCCGGGATTCGAACCCGGATCACCCGCGTCCGCGTGGCAGGCGAGTATTCTACAACTGAACCACCGACGCCATTTGCTTACTCCGGCATTCATGGCATGCAATATTGCGTAACAGCACGCGTGAGATTTTCTAAAAGAAACAATGCTTCGGCAGCGATTTAAACACAGGTAACCCGCGTGGCAGGCGAGTATTCTACCACTGAACCACCGACGCCATTTGCTTACTCCTGCATTCATGGCATGCAATATTGCGAATCAGCACGCGTGAGCTTTTCTAAAAATAACGATGCGTCAGCCGGGAATAGAACCCGGGTCACCCGCGTGGCAGGCGAGTATTCTACCCCTGAACAACCGACACCATTTGCCTACTCCTGCATTATTGACATGCGATATTGCGGAAAGGCACGCAAGAAAAGTTTTAAAAAACACGATGTTTCGGCAGGGAATCGAACTCGAGTCAGCCGGGTGGCAGGCGAGTATTTTACCACTGAACCACCGACGCCAATTGCTTACTCCTGCATTCATGGCATGCAATACAGCGTAACAGCACGCGTGAGCGTTTCTGAAAATAACGATGCGTCAGCCGGGAATCGAACCCGGGTCACCCGCGTGGCAGGCGAGTATTTTACCACTGAACCACCGACGCCATTTCCTTGCTTCTGCGTTCATGGCATGCATATATAGCGTAAGAACACGCGTGAGCTTTTTTAAAGATAACGACGCGTCGGCCGTGAATTGAACCCGGGTCACCCGTGTGGCAGGATAGCATTCTACCACTGAACGACCGACGCCATTTGTTTTCTCCGGCATTCATGACATGCAATATTGCGTAACAGCACGTGTGAGCTTTTCAAGAAGTAACATTGCTTCGGCAGGGAATCGAACCCGGGATACCCGCGTGGCAGGCGAGTATTCTACCACTGAACCACCGACGCCATTTGCTTACTCCTGCATTCGTGGCATTGAATATTGCATAACAGCACGCGTGAGCTTTTCTAAAGATAACGATGTGTCGGCCGAGAATCGAACTTGGGTCACCCGCGTGGCAGGCCAGTATTCTACCACTGAAGCACCGACGCAATTTGCTTGCTCCTGCATTCATGGCATGCATATATAGCGTAACAGCATGCATGAGTTTTTCTAAAAATAACAATGCGTCGGCCAGGAATCAAACCCGGGTCACCCGCGCAGCAGGTGAGTATTCTATCACTGAACCACCAACGCCATTTGCTTACTCCTGCATTCATAACATGCAATATTGCGGAATAGCACGCAGGTACTTTTCTAAAATAAACGATGCGTCGGCCGGGAATCGAACCCGGGTCACCCGCGTGGCAGGCGAGTATTCTACTACTGAACCACCGACGCCATTTGCTTACTCCTACATTCATGGCATGCAATATTGTGTAACAGCATGCGTGAGCTTTTACAAAAATAACGATGCGTCCGGACGGGAATCGAACCCGGTTCGCCCGCGTGGCAGACGAGTATTCTACCACTGAACCACCAACGCCATTTGCTTACTCCTGCATTCTTGACATGCAATGTTGTGGAATAGCACGCAGGAACTTTTTTAAAATAAACGATGCGTCGGCTGGGAATCAAACCAGGGTCACCAGTGTGACATTCGAGCATTCTACCACTGAACCACCGACGCCATTTGTTTACTGTGGCATTCATGACATGCAATATTGCGTAACAGCACGTGTGAGCTTTTCTAAAAGTAGCAATGCTTCGGCAGGGAATAGAACCCGGGTCACCCGCGTGGCAGGCGAGTATTCTACTACTGAACTACCGACGCCATTTGCTTACTCCTGCATTCATGGCATGCAATATTGTGTAACAGCATGCGTGTGCTTTTACAAAAATAACGATGCGCCGGCCGGGAATCCCCTGGTCGCCCGCGTGGCAGACGAGTATTCTACCATTGAACCACCAACGCCATTTGCTTACTCCTGCATTCTAGACATGCAATATTGTGGAATAGCACGCAGGAACTTTTTTAAAATAAACGATGCATCGGCCGGGAATCGAACCAGGGTCACCCGCGTGGCAGGCGAGTATTCTACAACTGAACCACCGACGCCATTTGCTTACTCCGGCATTCATGGCAAGCAATATTGCGTAACAGCACGCGTGAGCTTTTCTAAAAGTAACAATGCTTCGGCAGCGATTTAAACACAGGTAACCCGCGTGGCAGGCGAGTATTCTGCCACTGAACCACCGACGCCATTTGCTTACTCCTACATTCATGGCATGCAATATTGTGTAACAGCATGCGTGAGCTTATACAATAATAACGATGCGTCGGCCGGGAATCGAACCCGGGTCGCCCGCGTGGCAGACGAGTATTCTACCACTGAACCACCAACGACATTTGCTTACTCCTGCATTCTTGACATGCGATATTGTGGAATAGCACGCAGGAACTTTTTTAAAATAAACGATGCGTCGGCCGGGAATCGAACCAGGGTCACCAGTGTGGCAGGCGAGCGTTCTACCACTGAACCACCGACGCCATTTGTTTACTGTGGCATTCATGACATGCAATATTGCGTAACAGCACGTGTGAGCTTTTTTAAAAGTAGCAATGCTTCGGCAGGGAATAGAACTTGGGTCACCCGCGTGGCAGGCGAGTATTCTACTATTGAAGTACCGACGCCATTTGCTTGCTCCTGCATTCATGGCATGTATATATAGCGTAACAACACGCGTGAGCTTTTTGAAAGATAACGATGCGTCAGCCGGGAATCGAACCCGGGTCACCCGTGTGGCAGGCGAGAATTCTACCACTGAACGACCGACGTCATTTGTTTTCTCCGGCATTCATGACATGCAATATTGCGTGACAGCACGTGTGAGCTTTTCAAAAAGTAACAATGCTTCGGCAGGGAATCGAACCCGGGATACCCGCGTGGCAGGCGAGTATTCTACCACTGAACCACCGACGCCATTTGCTTACTCCTGCATTCGTGGCATTGAATATTGCATAACAGCAAGCGTGAGCTTTTCTAAAGATAACGATGCGTCGGCCGAGAATCGAACTTGGGTCACCCGCGTGGCAGGCGAGTATTCTACCTCTGAAGCACCGACGCGATTTGCTTACTCCTACATTCATGGCATGCAATATTGTGTAACAGCATGCGTGAGCTTTTACAAAAATAACGATGCGTCGGCCGGGAATCGAACCCGGGTCGCCCGCGTGGCAGACGAGTATTCTACCACTGAACCACCAACGCCATTTGCTTACTGTGGCATTCATGACATGCAATATTGCGGAACAGCACGGGTGAGCTTTTATAAAAGTAGCAATGCTTCGGCAGGGAATCGAACCCGGGTCACCCGCGTGGCAGGCGAGTATTCTACCACTGAACCACCGACGCCATTTGCTTACTCCTGCATTCATGGCATACAATATTGTGTAACAGCATGCGTGAGCTTTTACAAAAATAACGATGCATCGGCCGGGAATCGAACCCGGGTCACCCGCGTGGCAGGCGAGTATTCTACCACTGAACCACCGACGCCATTTGCTTACTCCTACATTCATGGCATGCAATATTGTGTAACAGCATGCGTGAGCTTTTACAAAAATAACGATGCGTCGGCCGGGAATCGAACCCGGGTCGCCCGCGTGGCAGACGAGTATTCTACCACTGAACCACCAACGCCATTTGCTTACTGTGGCATTCATGACATGCAATATTGCGTAACAGCACGGGTGAGCTTTTATAAAAGTAGCAATGCTTCGGCAGGGAATCGAACCCGGGTCACCCGCGTGGCAGAGAGAATTTTACCACTGAACCACCGACGCCATTTGTTTACTCCTGCATTTTGTGGCATGCAATATTGCGTAACAACACGCGTGAGCTTTTCTAACAATAACGATGCGTCGGCCGAGAATCGTACCTGGGTCACGCGCGTGGCAGGCGAGTATTCTACCACTGAAGCACCGACGCAATTTGCTTTCTCCTGCATTCATGGCATGCATATATAGCGTAACAGCACGCGTTATCTTTTCGAAAAATAACGATGCGTCAGCCGGGAATTGAACCCGGGTCACCCGCGTGGCAGGCGAGTATTGTACCACTGAACCACCACTGCCATTTGCGTGCTCCTGCATTCATGGCATGCATATATAGCGTAACATCACGCGTGAGTCTCTAAATATAACAATGCGTCGGCCGGGAATCGAACCTGGGTAACCCGCGTGGCAGCCGAGTATTCTATCACTGAACCACCAACGCCAGTTGCTTACTCCTGCATTCATGACATGCAATTATTCGTAAACACACGTCTGAGCTTCTTCAAAAATAACAATGCGTCGGCCGGGAATCGAACCCGGGTCACCCCCGCGGCAGGCGAGTATTCTACCACTGAACCACCAACGCCATCTGCTTTCTCCTGCATTCATGGCATGCAATATTGTGGAATAGCACGCAGGAACTTTTTTAAAATAAACGATGCATCGGCCGGGAATCGAACCAGGGTCAGTGGTGTGGCAGGCGAGCATTCTACCACTGAACCACCGATGCCATTTGTTTACTGTGGCATTCATGACATGCAATATTGCGTAACAGCACATGCGAGCTTTTCTAAAAGTAGCAATGCTTCGGCAGGGAATAGAACCCGGGTCGTCACCCGAGTGGCAGGCGAGTATTCTACCACTGAACCACCGACGCCATTTGCTTACTCCTGCATTCATGGCATGCAATATTGTGGAATAGCACGCAGGAACTTTTTTAAAATAAACGATGCATCGGCCGGGAATCGAACCAGGGTCACCGGTGTGGCAGGCGAGCATTCTACCACTGAACCACCGATGCCATTTGTTTACAGTGGCATTCATGACATGCAATATTGCGTAACAGCACGTGCGAGCTTTTCTAAAAGTAGGAATGCTTCGGCAGGGAATAGAACCCGGGTCGTCACCCGCGTGGCAGGCGAGTATTCTACCACTGAACCACCGACGCCATTTGCTTACTCCTGCATTCATGGCATGCAATATTGTGTAACAGCATGCGTGTGCTTTTACAAAAATAACGATGCGTCGGCCGGGAATCCCCTGGTCGCCCGCGTGGCAGACTAGTATTCTACCATAGAACCACCAACGCCATTTGCTTACTCCTGCATTCTAGACATGCAATATTGTGGAATAGCACGCAGGAACTTTTTTAAAATAAACGATGCATCGGCCGGGAATCGAACCAGGGTCACCAGTGTGGCAGGCGAGCATTCTACCACTGAACCACCGATGCCATTTGTTTACTGTTGCATTCATGACATGCAATATTGCGTAACACACGTGTGAGCTTTTCTGAAAGTAGCAATGCTTCGGCAGGGAATAGAACCCGGGTCACCAGCGTGGCAGGTGAGTATTCTACCACTGAACCACCGACGCCATTTGCTTACTCCTGCATTCATGGCATGCAATATTGTGTAACAGCATGCATGAGCTTTTACAAAAATAACGATGCGTTGGCCGGGAATTGAACCCGGGTCACCCGCGTGGCAGGCGAGTATCTACCACTGAACCACCGACGCCATTTGCTTACTCCTACACTCATGGCACGCAATATTGTGTAACAGCATGCGTGAGCTTTTACAAAAATAACGATGCGTCGGCCGGGAATCGAACCCGGGTCGCCCGCGTGGCAGACAAGTATTCTACCACTGAACCACCAACGCCATTTGCTTACTACTGCATTCTTGACATGCAATATTGTGGAATAGCACGCAGGAACTTTTTTAAAATAAACGATGCGTCGGCCGGGAATCGAACCAGGGTCACCAGTGTGGCAGGCGAGCATTCTACCACTGAACCACCGATGCCATTTGTTTACTGTGGCATTCATGACATGCAATATTGCGTAACAGCACGTGTGAGCTTTTCTAAATGTAGCAATGCTTCGGCAGGGAATAGAACCCGGGTCACCCGCGTCGCAGGCGAGTATTCTACTACTGAACTACCGACGCCATTTGCTTGCTCCTGCATACATGGCATGTATATATAGCATAAAAGCACGCGTGAGCTTTTCTAAAAATAACAATGCTTCGGCCAGGAATCGAATTCGGGTTACCCGCGTGGCAGGCGAGTATTCTTCCACGGAACTACTGACGCCATTTGCTTGTTCCTGCACTCATGACATGCAATATTGCGGAATAGTACGCAGGAACTTTTTTTAAAATAAACGATGCTTCGGCCGGGAATCGAACCCGGATCACACGTGTGGCAGGCGAGTAATCTACAACTGAACCACCGACGCCATTTGCTTACTCTGGAATTCATGGCAAGCAATATTGCGTAACAGCACGCGTGAGCTTTTCTAAAAGTAACAATGCTTAAGCAGCGATTTAAACACAGGTAAACCGCGTGGCAGGCGAGTATTCTACCACTGAACCACCGACGCCATTTGCTTACTCCTGCATTCTTGGCATGGCATGCAATATTGCGTAACAGCACGCGTGAGCGTTTCTAAAAATAATGATGCGTCAGCCGGGACTTGAACCCGGGTCACCCGTGTGGCAGGCGAGTATTCTACCACTGAACCACCGACGCCATTTGCTTGCTCCTGCGTTCATGGCATGCATATATAATGTAAGAACACGCGTGAGCTTTTTTAAAGATAATGATGCGTCGGCCGTGAATCGAACCCGGGTCACCCATCTGGCAGGCGAGCAATCTACCACTGAACGACCGACGCCATTTGTTTTCTCCGGCATTCATAACATGCAATATTGCGTAACAGCACGTGTGAGCTTTTCAAAAAGTAACAATGCTTCGGCAGGGAATCGAGCCCGTGTCAGCCGCGTGGCAGGCGAGTATTCTACCACTGAACCACCGACGCCATTTGCTTACTCCTGCATTCGTGGCATTGAATATTGCGTAACAGCACGCGTGAGCTTTTCTAAAGATAACGATGCGTCGGCCGAGAATCGAACTTGGGTCAGCCGCGTGGCAGGCGAGTATTCTTCCACTGAAGCACCGACGCATTTGGCGTTCTCCTGCATTCATGGCATGCATATATAGCGTAACAGCACGCGTGAGCTTTTCTGATAATAACGATGCGTCAGCCGGGAATCGAACCCGAGTCACCCGCGTGGCAGGCGAGAATTTTACCACTGAACCACCGACCCCATTTGCTTACTCCTGCATTTGTGGCATGCAATATTGCGTAACAACACGCGTGAGCTTTTCGAACAATAACGATGCGTCGGCCGAGAATCGTACCTGGGTCACCCGCGTGGCAGGCGAGTATTCTGTCACTGAAGCATCGACGCAATTTGCTTGCTCCTGCATTCATGGCATGCATATATAGCGTAACAGCACGCGTTAGCGTTTCGAAAAATAACGATGCGTCAGCCGGGAATCGAACCCGGGTCACCCGCGTGGCAGGCGAGTATTGTACCACTGAACCACCATGCATATATAGCGTAACATCACGCGTGAGTTTTCTAGATATAACAATGCTTCGGCCGGGAATCAAACCTGGGTCACCCGCGTGGCAGCCGAGTATTCTACCACTGAACCACCAACGCCAGTTGCTTACTCCTGCATTCATGACATGCAATTATTCGTTACAACACATCTGAGATTCTTCAAAAATAACAATGCGTCGGCCGGGAATTGAACCCGGGTCACCCGCGCGGCAGGCGAGTATTCTACCACTGAACCACCAACGCCATCTGCTTGCTCCTGCATTCATGGCATGCATATATAGCGTAACAGCATGCATGAGCTTTTCTAAAGATAACAATGCGTCGGCCGGGAATCAAACCCGGGTCACCCGCGCAGCAGGTGAGTATTCTATCACTGAACCACCAACGCCATTTGCTTACTCCTGCATTCATGACATGCAATATTGCGGAATAGCACGCAGGTACTTTTCTAAAATAAACGATGCGTCGGCCGGGAATCGAACCCGGGTCACCCGCGTGGCAGGCGAGTATTCTACCACTGAACCACCGACGCCATTTGCTTACTCCTGCATTCATGGCATGCAATATTGTGTAACAGCATGCGTGAGCTTTTACAAAAATAACGATGCTTCGGTCGGGAATCGAACCCTGGTCGCCCGCGTGGCAGACGAGTATTCAACCATTGAACCACCAACGCCATTTGCTTACTCCTGCATTCTAGACATGCAATATTGTGGAATAGCACGCAGGAACTTTTTTAAAATAAACGATGCATCGTGCGGGAATCGAACCAGGGTCACCAGTGTGGCAGGCGAGCATTCTACCACTGAACCACCGATGCCATTTGTTTACTGTGGCATTCATGACATGCATTGCGTAACAGCACGTGTGAGCTTTTCTAAAAGTAGCAATGCTTCGGCAGAGAATAGAACCCGGGTCACCCGCGTGGCAGGCGAGTATTCTACTACTGAACTACCGACGCCATTTGCTTGCTCCTGCATTCATGGAATGTATATATAGCGAAAAAGCACGCGTGAGCTTTTCTAAAAATAACGATGCTTCGGCCAGGAATCGAATTCGGGTTACCCGCGTGGCAGGCGAGTATTCTTCCACGGAACTACTGACGCCTTTTGCTTGTTCCTGCACTCATGACATGCAATATTGCGGAATAGTACGCAGGAACTTTTCTAAAATAAACGATGCTTCGGCCGGGAATCGAACCCGGATCACCCGCGTGGCAGGCGAGTATTTACAACTGAACCACCGACGCCATTTGCTTACTCTGGCATTCATGGCAAGCAACATTGCGTAACAGCACGCGTGAGCTTTTATTAAAGTAACAATGCTTCGGCAGCGATTTAATCACAGGTAACCCGCGTGGCAGGCGAGTATTCTACCACTGAACCACCGACGCCATTTGCTTACTCCTGCATTCATGGCATGCAATATTGCGAATCAGCAGGCGTTAGTTTTTCTAGAAATAACGATGCGTCAGCCGGGAATCGAACCCGGGTCACCCGTGTGGCAGGCGAGTATTCTACCACTTAACCACCGACGCCATTTGATTTCTCCTGCTTTCATGGCAAACATATATAGCGTAACAGCACGCGTGAGCTTTTCTAAGAATAACGATGCGTCATCCGGGAATAGAACCCGGGCCACCCGCGTGGCAGGCGAGTATTCTACCACTGAACCACCGAGGCCATTTGCTTGCTCCTGCATTCATGGCATGCATATATAGCGTATCAGCACGCGTTAGCTTTTCGAAAAGTAACGATGCGTCAGCCGGGAATCGACCCGGGACACCCGCGTGGCAGGCGAGTATTGTACTACTGAACCACCACTGCCATTTGCGTGCTCCTGCATTCATGGCATGCATATATAGCGTAACATCACGCGTGAGTTTTCTAAATGTAACAATGCGTCGGCCGGGAATCGAACCTGGGTCACCAGCGTGGCAACCCGAGTATTCTACCACTGAACCACCAACGCCAGTTCCTTACTCCTGCATTCATGACATGCAATTATTCGTTACAACACATCTGAGCTTCTTCAAAAATAACAATGCGTCGGCCGGGAATTGAACCCGGGTCACCCGCGCGGCAGGCGAGTATTCTACCACTGAACCACCAACGCCATCTGCTTGCTCCTGCATTCATGGCATGCATATATAGCGTAACAGCATGCATGAGCTTTTCTAAAGATAACAATGCGTCGGCCGGGAATAACCCGGGTCACCCGCGCAGCAGGTGAGTATTCTATCACTGAACCACCAACGCCATTTGCTTACTCCTACATTCAGGGCATGCAATATTGTGTAACAGCATGCAGGAACTTTTTTAAAATAAACGATGCATCGGTCGGGAATCGAACCAGGGTCACCAGTGTGGCAGGCGAGCATTCTACCACTGAACCACCGATGCCATTTGTTTACTGTGGCATTCATGACATGCAATATTGCGTAACAGCACGTGTGAGCTTTTCTAAAAGTAGCAATGCTTCGGCAGGAAATAGAACCCGGGTCACCCGCGTGGCAGGCGAGTATTCTACTACTGAACTACCGACGCCATTTGCTTGCTCCTGCATTCATGGAATGTATATATAGCGTAAAAGCACGCGTGAGCTTTTCTGAAAATAACGATGCTTCGCCCAGGAATCGAATTCGGGTTACCCGCGTGGCAGGCGAGTATTCTTCCACGGAACTACTGACGCCTTTTGCTTGTTCCTGCACTCATGACATGCAATATTGCGGAATAGTACGTAGGAACTTTTCTAAAATAAACGATGCGTCAGCCGGGAATCGACCCGGGTCACCCGCGTGGCAGGCGAGTATTGTACCACTGAACCACCACTGCCATTTGCGTGCTCCTGCATTCATGGCATGCATATATAGCGTAACAACACGCGTGAGCTTTTTAAAGACAACGAGGCGTCGGCCGTGAATTGAACCCGGGTTACTCGTGTGGCAGGCGAGTATTCTACCACTGAACCACCGATGCCATTTGTATTCTCCGGCATTCATGACATGCAATATTGCGTAACAGCACGTGTCAGCTTTTGAAAAAGTAACAATGCTTTGGCACGGAATCAAACCCGGGTCACCCGCGTGGCAGGCGAGTATTCTACCACTGAACCACCGACGCCATTTGCTTACTCCTGCATTCATGGCATGCAATACTTCGTAACAGCACGCGTGAGCTTTTCTCAAAATAACGATGCTTCAGCCAGGAATCGAACACGTGTCACCCGCAAGGCAGTCGAGTATTCTACCACAGAACCACCGACGCAATTTGCTTGCTCCTGCATTCATGGCATGCATATATAGCGTAACAGCACGCGTTAGCTTTTCGAAAAATAACGATGCGTCGGCCGGGAATTGAATCCGGGTCACCCGCATGGCAGGCGAGTATTGTTCCACTGAAACACCAACGCCGTTTGCTTACTCCTGCATTCTTGGCATGCAATATTGCGTAACAGCACGCGTAAGCTTTTCTAAAGGTAGCAATGCTTCGGCAGGGAATAGAACCCGGGTCACCCGCGTGGCATGCGAGTATTCTACTACTGAACTACCGACGCCATTTGCTTGCTCCTGCATTCATGGAATGTATATATAGCGTAAAAGCACGCGTGAGCTTTTCTAAAAATAACGATGCTTCGGCCAGGAATCGAATTCGGGTTACCCGCGTGGCAGGCGAGTATTCTTCTACGGAACTACTGACGCCTTTTGCTTGTTCCTGCACTCATGACATGCAATATTGCGGAATAGTACGCAGGAACTTTTCTAAAATAAACGATGCTATGGCCGGGAATCGAACCCGGATAACCCGCGTGGCAAGCGAGTATTCTACAACTGAACCAACGACGCCATTTGCTGACTCCGGCATTCATGGCATGCAATATTGCGTAACAGCACGTGTGAGCTTTTCTAAAAGTAACAATGCTTCGGCAGCAATTTAAACACAGGTAACCCGCGTGGCAGGCGAGTATTCTACCACTGAACCACCGACGCCGTTCGCTTATTCCTGCATTCATGGCATGCAATATTGCGAATCAGCACGCGTGAGCTTTTCTAAAAATAACGATGCGTCAGCCGGGAATCGAACCCGGGTCACCCGTGAGGCAGGCGAGTATTCTACCACTGAACCACCGACGCCATTTGCTTTCTCCTGCTTTCATGGCATGCATATATAGCGTAACAACACGCGTGAGCTTTTTAAAGACAACGAGGCGTCGGCCGTAAATTGAACCCGGGTTACTCGTGTGGCAGGCGAGTATTCTACCACTGAACCACCGATGCCATTTGTATTCTCCGGCATTCATGACATGCAATATTGCGTAACAGCACGTGTCAGCTTTTGAAAAAGTAACAATGCTTTGGCACGGAATCAAACCCGGGTCACCCGCGTGGCAGGCGAGTATTCTACCACTGAACCACCGACGCCATTTGCTTACTCCTGCATTCATGGCATGCAATATTGCGTAACAGCACGCGTGAGCTTTTCTCAAAATAACGATGCTTCAGCCAGGAATCGAACACGTGTCACCCGCTAGGCAGTCGAGTATTCTACCACAGAACCACCGACGCAATTTGCTTGCTCCTGCATTCATGGCATGCATATATAGCGTAACAGCACGCGTTAGCTTTTCGAAAAATAACGATGCGTCGGCCGGGAATTGAATCCGGGTCACCCGCATGGCAGGCGAGTATTGTTCCACTGAAACACCGACGCCGTTTGCTTACTCCTGCATTCTTGGCATGCAATATTGCGTAACAGCACGCGTAAGCTTTTCTAAAAATAGCGATGCGTCGGCCGGGAACTGAACGCGGGTCACCCGCATGGCAGGCGAGTATTCTTCCACTGAACCACCGACGCCATTTGCTTACTCCTGCATTTAAAACATGCAATATTGTGGAATAGCACGCAGGAACTTTTTTAAAATCATTGATGCATCGGCCGGGAATCGAACCAGGGTCACCAGTGTGGCAGGCGAGCATTCTACCACTGAACCACCGATGCCATTTGTTCACTGTGGCATTCATGACATGCAATATTGCGTAACAGCACGTGTGAGCTTTTCTAAAAGTAGCAATGCTTCGGCAGGGAATAGAACCCGGGTCACCCGCGTGGCAGGCGAGTATTCTACTACTGAACTACTGACGCCATTTGCTTGCTCCTGCATTCATGGAATGTATATATAGCATAAAAGAACGCGTGAGCTTTTTTAAAAATAACGATGCTTCGGCCAGAAATCGAATTCGGGTTACCCGCGTGGCAGGCGAGTATTCTTCCACGGAACTACTGACGCCTTTTGCTTGTTCCTGCACTCATGACATGCAATATTGCGGAATAGTACGCAGGAACTTTTCTAAAATATACGATGCTTCGGCCGGGAATCGAACCCGGATCACCCTCGTGGCAAGCGAGTATTCTACAAATGAACCAACGACGCCATTTGCTGACTCCGGCATTAATGGCATGCAATATTGCGTAACAGCACGTGTGAGCTTTTCTAAAAGTAACATTGCTTCGGCAGCAATTTAAACACAGGTAACCCGCGTGGCAGGCGAGTATTCTACCACTGAACCACCGACGCCGTTCGCTTATTCCTGCATTCATGGCATGTAATATTGCGAATCAGCACGCGTGAGCTTTTCTAAAAATAACAATGCTTTGGCACGGAATCAAACCCGGGTCACCCGCGTGGCAGGCGAGTATTCCACCTCTGAACCACCGACGCAATTTGCTTGCTCCTGCATTAATGGCATGCATACATAGCGTAACAGCACGCGTTAGCTTTTCGAAAAATAACGATGCGTCGGCCGGGAATTGAATCCGGGTCACCCGCATGGCAGGCGAGTATTGTTCCACTGAATCACCGACGCCGTTTGCTTACTCCTGCATTCTTGGCATGCAATATTGCGTAACAGCACGCGTGAGCTTTTCTAAAAATAGCGATGCGTCAGCCGGGAATTGAACGCGGGTCACCCGCATGGCAGGCGAGTATTCTTCCACTGAACCACCGACGCCGTTTGCTTTCTCCTGCATTCATGGTGTGCAATATAGCGGAATAGCACGCAGGAACTTTTCTAAAATAAACGATGCGTCGGCCGTGAATCAAACCGGTTCACCTGCGTGGCAGGCGAGTATTCTACCACTGAACCACCGACACCATTTGCTTACTCCTGCATTCATGGCATGCAATATTGCGTAACAGCACGCGTGAGCTTTTCTAAAAATAGTGATGCGTCGGCCGGGAGTCGAACTTGGGTCACCCACATGGCAGGCGAGTATTCTTCTACTGAACCACCGACGCCGTTTGCTTTCTCCTGCATTAATGGTGTGCAATATAGCGGAATAGCACGCAGGAACTTTTCCAAAATAACGATGCGTCGGCTGGGAATCGAACCCGGGTAACCCGCGTGGCAGGCGAGTATTATATCACTGAACCACCGACGCAATTTGCTTACTCCTGCAGTCATGACATGCAATATGGCGGTATAGCACGCAGGAACTTTTCTAATATAAACAATGCGTCGGCCGAGAATCGTACCTGGGTCACCCGCGCGGCAGGCGAGTATTCTACCACTGAAGCACTGACGCAATTTGCTTGCTCCTGCATTCATGGCATGCATATATAGCGTAAATGCACGCGTTAGCTTTTCGAAAAATAACGATGCGTCAGCCGGGAATCGAAACCGGGTCACCCGCGTGGCAGGCGAGTATTGTTCCACTGAAACACCGACGCCGTTTGCTTACTCCTGCATTCTTGGCATGCAATATTGCGTAACAGCACGCGTGAGCTTTTCTAAAAATAGCGATGCGTCAGCCGGGAATTGAACGCGGGTCACCCGCATGGCAGGCGAGTATTCTTCCACTGAACCACCGACGCCGTTTGCTTTCTCCTGCATTCATGGTGTGCAATATAGCGGAATAGCACGCAGGAACTTTTCTAAAATAAACGATGCGTCGGCCGTGAATCAAACCGGTGCACCTGCGTGGCAGGCGAGTATTCTACCACTGAACCACCGACACCATTTGCTTACTCCTGCATTCATGGCATGCATATATAGCGTAACAGCACGCGTTAGCTTTTCGAAAAATAACGATGCGTCGGCCGGGAATTGAATCCGGGTCACCCGCATGGCAGGCGAGTATTGTTCCACTGAAACACCGACGCCGTTTGCTTACTCCTGCATTCTTGGCATGCAATATTGCGTATTAGCACGCGTGAGCTTTTCTAAAAATAGCGATGCGTCAGCCGGGAATTGAACGCGGGTCACCCGCATGGCAGGCGAGTATTCTTCCACTGAACCACCGACGCCGTTTGCTTTCTCCTGCATTCATGGTGTGCAATATAGCGGAATAGCACGCAGGAACTTTTCTAAAATAAACGATGCGTCGGCCGTGAATCAAACCGGTTCCCCTGCGTGGCAGGCGAGTATTCTACCACTGAACCACCGACACCATTTGCTTACTCCTGCATTCATGGCATGCAATATTGCGTAACAGCACGCGTGAGCTTTTCGAAAAATAACGATGCGTCGGCCGGGAATTGAATCCGGGTCACCCGCATGGCAGGCGAGTATTGTTCCACTGAAACACCGACGCCATTTGCTTACTCCTGCATTCTTGGCATGCAATATTGCGTAACAGCACGCGTGAGCTTTTCGAAAAATAGCGATGCGTCGGCCGGGAATTGAGCGCGGGTCACCCGCATGGCAGGCGAGTATTATTCCGCTGAACCACCGACGCCATTTGCTTACTCCTGCCTTCTAGACATGCAATATTGTGGAATAGCACGCAGGAACTTTTTTAAAATCATTGATGCATCGGCCGGGAATCGAACCAGGGTCACCAGTGTGGCAGGCGAGCATTCTACCACTGAACCACCGATGCCATTTGTTTACTGTGGCATTCATGACATGCAATATTGCGTAACAGCACGTGTGAGCTTTTCTAAAAGTAGCAATGCTTCGGCAGGGAATAGAACCCGGGTCACCCGCGTGGCAGGCGAGTATTCTACTACTGAACTACCGACGCCATTTGCTTGCTCCTGCATTCATGGAATGTATATATAGCGTAAAAGCACGCGTGAGCTTTTCTAAAAATAACGATGCTTCGGCCAGAAATCGAATTCGGGTTACCCGCGTGGCAGGCGAGTATTCTTCCACGGAACTACTGACGCCTTTTGCTTGTTCCTGCACTCATGACATGCAATATTGCGGAATAGTACGCAGGAACTTTTCTAAAATAACGATGTTTCGGCCGGGAATCGAACCCGGATCACCCGCGTGGCAAGCGAGTATTCTACAACTGAACCATTGACGCCATTTGCTGACTCCGGCATTCATGGCATGCAATATTGCGTAACAGCACGTGTGAGCTTTTCTAAAAGTAACATTGCTTCGGCAGCAATTTAAACACAGGTAACCCGCGTGGCAGGCGAGTATTCTACCACTGAACCACCGACGGTGTTCGCTTATTCCTGCATTCATGGCATGCAATATTGCGAATCAGCACGCGTGAGGTTTTCTAAAAATAACAATGCTTTTGCACGGAATCAAACCCGGGTCACCCGCGTGGCAGGCGAGTATTCCACCACTGAACCACCAACGCAATTTGCTTGCTCCTGCAATCATGGCATGCATATATAGCGTAACAGCACGCGTTAGCTTTTCGAAAAATAACGATGCGTCGGCGGGGAATTGAATCCGGGTCACCCGCATGGCAGGCGAGTATTGTTCCACTGAATCACCGACGCCGTTTGCTTACTCCTGCATTCTTGGCATGCAATATTGCGTAACAGCACGCGTGAGCTTTTCTAAAAATAGCGATGCGTCAGCCGGGAATTGAACGCGGGTCACCCGCATGGCAGGCGAGTATTCTTCCACTGAACCACCGACGCCGTTTGCTTTCTCCTGCATTCATGGTGTGCAATATAGCGGAATAGCACGCAGGAACTTTTCTAAAATAAACGATACGTCAGCCATGAATCAAACCGGTTCACCTGCGTGGCAGGCGAGTATTCTACCACTGAACCACCGACACCATTTGCTTACTCCTGCATTCATGGCATGCAATATTGCGTAACAGCAAGCGTGAGCTTTTCTAAAAATAGTGATGCGTCGGCCGGGAGTCGAACTTGGGTCACCCACATGGCAGGCGAGTATTCTTCTACTGAACCACTGACGCCGTTTGCTTTCTCCTGCATTCATGGTGTGCAATATAGCGGAATAGCACGCAGGAACTTTTCTAAAATAAACGATGCATCGGCCGGGAATCGAACCCGGGTAACCCGGGTGGCAGGCGAGTATTCTACCACTGAACCACCAACGCCGTTTGCTTTCTGCTGCATTCATGGTGTGCAATATAGCGGAATAGCACGCAGGAACTTTTCTAAAATAAACGATGCGTCGGCAGTGAATCGAACCCGGGTAACCCGCGTGGCAGGCGAGTATTCTACCACTGAACCACCGACACCATTTGCTTACTCCTGCGTTCATGGCATGCAATATTGCGTAACAGCATGCGTGAGCTTTTCTAAAAATAACGATGCGTCGGCTGGGAATCGAACCCGGGTAACCCGCGTGGCAGGCGAGTATTATATCACTGAACCACCGACGCAATTTGCTTACTCCTGCAGTCATGACATGCAATATTGCGGTATAGCACGCAGGAACTTTTCTAAAATAAACAATGCGTCGGCCGTGAATCGAACCGGTTCACCTGCGTGGCAGGCGAGTATTCTACCACTGAACCACCGACACCATTTGCTTACTCCTGCATTCATGGCATGCATATATAGCGTAACAGCACGCTTTAGCTTTTCGAAAAATAACGATGCGTCGGCCGGGAATTGAATCCGGGTCACCCGCATGGCAGGCGAGTATTGTTCCACTGAAACACCGACGCCGTTTGCTTACTCCTGCATTCTTGGCATGCAATATTGCGTAACAGCACGCGTGAGCTTTTCTAAAAATAGCGATGCGTCAGCCGGGAATTGAACGCGGGTCACCCGCATGGCAGGCGAGTATTCTTCCACTGAACCACCGACGCCGTTTGCTTTCTCCTGCATTCATGGTGTGCAATATAGCGGAATAGCACGCAGGAACTTTTCCAAAATAAACGATGCGTCGGCCGTGAATCAAACCGGTTCACCTGCGTGGCAGGCGAGTATTCTACCACTGAACCACCGACACCATTTGCTTACTCCTGCATTCATGGCATGCAATATTGCGTAACAGCACGCGTGAGCTTTTCTAAAAATAGTGATGCGTCGGCCGGGAGTCGAACTTGGGTCACCCACATGGCAGGCGAGTATTCTTCTACTGAACCACCGACGCCGTTTGCTTTCTCCTGCATTCATGGTGTGCAATATAGCGGAATAGCACGCAGGAACTTTTCTAAAATAAACAATGCGTCGGCCGGGAATCGAACCCGGGTCACCCGCGTGGCAGGCGAGTATTCTACCACTGAACCACCAACGCCGTTTGCTTTCTGCTGCATTCATGGTGTGCAATATAGCGGAATAGCACGCAGGAACTTTTCTAAAATAAACGATGCGTCGCCCGTGAATCGAACCCGGGTCACCCGCGTGGCAGGCGAGTATTCTACCACTGAACCACCGACACCATTTGCTTACTCCTGCGTTCATGGCATGCAATATTGCGTAACAGCATGCGTAAGCTTTTCTAAAAATCACGATGCGTCGGCTGGGAATCGAACCCGGGTAAACCGCGTGGCAGGCGAGTATTATATCACTGAACCACCGACGCAATTTGCTTACTCCTGCAGTCATGACATGCAATATTGCGGTATAGCACGCAGGAACTTTTCTAATATAAACAATGCGTCGGCCGGGAATCAAACCCGGGTCAGCCGCGTGGTAGGCGAGTATTCTACCACTGAAGCACCGACGCCATTTGCTTGCTCCTGCATTAATTGCATGCATATATAGCGTAACAGCGTGCGTGAGCTTTTCTAAAAGTAACGATACGTCGGCCGGAAATCGAATCCGGGTCACCCGCGTGGCAGGCGAGTATTCTACCACGGAACTACTGACGCCAATTGCTTGCTCCTGCATTCATGACATGCAATATTGCGGAATAGCACGCAGGAACTTTTCTAAAATAAACGATGCGTCGGCCGGAAATCGAACCCGGGTCACCCGCGTAGTAGGCGAGTATTCTACCACTGAACCACCGACGCCATTTGTTTACTCCTGCATTTGTGGCATGAATTATTGCGTAACAACACGCGTGAGCTTTTCTAACAATAACGATGCGTCAGCCGAGAATCGTACCTGGGTCACCCGCGCGGCAGGCGAGTATTCTACCACTGAAGGACCGACGCAATTTGCTTGCTCCTGCATTCATGGCATGCATATATAGCGTAAATGCACTTGTTAGCTTTTCGAAAAATAACGATGCGTCAGCCGGGAATCGAAACCGGGTCACCCGCGTGGCAGGCGAGTATTGTACCACTGAACCACCACTGCCATTTGCGTGCTCCTGCATTCATGGCATGCATATATAGCGTAACATCACGCGTGAGTTTTCTAAATATAACAATGCGCCGGCCGGGAATCGAACCTGGGTCACCCGCGTGGCAGCCGAGTATTCTACCACTGAACCACCAACGCCAGTTGCTTACTCCTGTATTCATGACATGCAATTATTCGTTACAACACATCTGAGCTTCTTCAAAAATAACAATGCGTCGGCCGGGAATCTAACCCGGGTCACCCGCGTGGCAGGCGAGTATTCTACCACTGAACCACCAACGCCATCTGCTTTCTCCTGCATTCATGGCATGCATATATAGCGTAACAGCATGCATGAGCTTTTCTAAAGATAACAATGCGTCGGCCGGGAATCAAGCCCGGGTCACCCGCGCAGCAGGTGAGTATTCTATCACTGAACCACCAACGCCATTTGCTTACTCCTGCATTCATGACATGCAATATTGCGGAATAGCACGCAGGTACTTTTCTAAAATAAACGATGCGTCGGCCGGGAATCGAGCCCGGGTCACCCGCGTGGCAGGCGAGTATTCTACCACTGAACCACCGACGCCATTTGCTTACTCCTGCATTCATGGCATGCAATATTGTGTAACAGCATGCGTGAGCTTTTACAAAAATAACGATGCGTCGGCCGGGAATCGAACCCGCGTCACCCGCGTGGCCAGCGAGTATTCTACCAATGAACCACCCACGCCATTTGCTTACTCCTACATTCATTGCATGCAATATTGTGTAACAGCATGCGTGAGCTTTTACAAAAATAACGATGCGTCGGCCGGGAATCGAACCCTGGTCGCCCGCGTGGCAGACGAGTATTCTACCATTGAAATACCAACGCCATTTGCTTACTCCTGCATTCTAGACTTGCAATATTGTGGAATAGCACGCAGGAACTCTTTTAAAATAAACGATGCATCGGCCGGGAATCGAACCAGGGTCACCAGTGTGGCAGGCGAGCATTCTACCACTGAACCACCAATGCCATTTGTTTACTGTGGCATTCATGACATGCAATATTGCGTAACAGCACGTGTGAGCTTTTCTAAAAGTAGCAATGCTTCGGCAGGGAATAGAACCCGGGTCACCCGCGTGGCAGGCGAGTATTCTACTACTGAACTACCGACGCCATTTGCTTGCTCCTGCATTCATGGAATGTATATATAGCGTAAAAGCACGCGTGAGCTTTTCTAAAAATAACGAAGCTTCGGCCAGGAATCGAATTCGGGTTACCCGCGTGGCAGGCGAGTATTCTTCCACGGAACTACTGACGCCATTTGCTTGTTCCTGCACTCATGACATGCAATATTGCGGAATAGTACGCAGAAACTTTTCTAAAATAAACAATGCTTCGGCCGGGAATCGAACCGGGATCACCCGCGTGGCAGGAGAGTATTCTACAACTGAACCACCGACGCCATTTGCTGAGTCCGGCATTCATGGCATGCAATATTGCGTAACAGCACGCGTGAGCTTTTCTAAAAGTAAAAATGCTTCACAAGCGATTTAAACACAGGTAACCCGCGTGGCAGGCGAGTATTCTACACCTGAACCACCGACGCCATTTGCTTATCCCTGCATTCATGGCATGCAATATTGCAAATCATCACGCGTGAGCTTTCCTAAAAATAACGATGCGTCAGCCGCGAATCGAACCCGGGTCACCCGTGTGGCAGGCGAGTATTCTACCACTGAACCACCGATGCCATTTGTATTCTCCGGCATTCATGACATGCAATATTGCGTAACAGCACGTGTGAGCTTTTCAAAAAGTAAAAATGCTTTGGCACGGAATCGAATCCGGGTCTCCCGCGTGGCAGGCGAGTATTCTACTACTGAACCACCGACGCCATTTGCTTACTGCGGCATTCATGGCATGCAATATTGCGTAACAGCACGCGTGAGCTTTTCTAAAAATAACGATGCGTCAGCCGGGAATCAAACCCGTGTCACCCGCGTGGCAGGCGAGTATTCTACCACTGAACCACCGACGCGATTTTCTTGTTCCTGCATTCATGGCATGCATAAATAGCGTATTACCACGCGAGAGCTTTTTAAAGATAACAATTCGTCGGCCGCGAATTGAACCCGGGTGACCCGCGTGGCAGGCGAGTATTCTACTACTGAACCACCGACGCCATTTGCTTGCTCCTGCATTCATGGCAAGCGTATATAGCGTAACAGCACGCGTGAGCTTTTCTAAAAATAACGATGCGTCAGCCCGGAATCGAGCCCAGGTCAACGGCGTGGCAGGCGAGTATGCTACCACTGAACCACCGACGCCATTTGCTGGCATTTGCATTCATGACATGCAATATTGCGGAAAGGCACGCAAGAACGTTTTTAAAATAAACGATGTGTCGGCCGGGAATCGAACCCGGGTCAGCCAAGGGGCAGGCGAGTACTCTGCCACTGAACCACCAACGCCATTTGCTTACTCCGGCATTATTGACATGCAAAACGGCGTACCAGCACGTGTGAGCTTTTCTGAAAATAACAATGCGTCAGCCGGGAATCGAACCCGAGTGACCCGCGTGGTAGGCGACTATTTTACCACTGAACCACCGACGCCGTTTGCTGGCTCCTGCATTCATGGTGTGCAATATGGCGGAATTGCAGACAGGAACTTTTCTAAAATAAACGATGCGTCGGCCAGGAATCTAACACGGCTCACCCGCGTGGCAGGCGAGTATTCTACCACTGAACTACCGACGCAATTTCCTTGCTCCTGCATTCATGGCATGCATATATAGCGTAACAGCACGCGTGAGCTTTTCTAAAAATAACGATGCGTCAGCCGGGAATCGAACCCGTGTCACCCGCGTGGCAGGCTTGTATTCTACCACTGAACCACCGACGCGATTTTCTTGTTCCTATATTCATGGCATGCATAAATAGGGTAATACCACGCGTGATCTTTTTTAAAGATAACAATGCGTCAGCCGGGAATCGAACCCGGGTCACCTGCGCGGCAGGCGAGTATTCTATCACTGCACCACCAACGCCATTTGCTTACTCCTGCATTCATGACATGCAATATTGCAGAATAGCACGCAGGTACTTTTCTAAAATAAATGATGCGTCGGCCGGGAATCGAACCCTGGTCACCTGCGTGGCAGACGAGTATTCTACCATTGAACCACCAACGCCATTTGCTTACTTTTGCATTCTTGACAAGCAATATTGTAGAATAGCACGCAGGAACTTTTTTAAAATAAACGATGCGTCGGCCGGGAATCGAACCAGGGTCACCAGTGTGGCAGGCGAGCATTCTACCACTGAACCACCGACGCCATTTGTTTACTGTGGCATTCATGACATGCAATATTGCGTAAAAGCACGTGTGAGCTTTTCTAAATGTAGCAATGCTTCGGCAGGGAATAGAACCCGGGTCACCCGCGTGGCAGGCGAGTATTCTACTACTGAACTACAGACGCCATTTGCTTGCTCCTGCATTCATGGAATGTATATATAGCGTAAAAGCACGCGTGAGCTTTTTTAAAAATAATGATGCTTCGGCCAGGAATCGAATTCGGGTTACCCGCGTGGCAGGCGAGTAATCTTCCACGGAACTACTGACGCCATTTGCTTACTCCTGCATTCATGGCATGTAATATTGCGAATCAGCACGCGTGAGCTTTTCTAAAAAACAAAATGTTTTGGCAGGGAATCGAACACGGGTCAGCCGCGTGGCAGGCGAGTATTTTACCACTGAACCACCGACGCCAATTGCTTACTCCTGCATATATGACATGATATTTTGCGTAACAGCACGCGTGAGCTTTTCGAAAAATAACGATGCGTCGGCCGGGAATTGAATCCGGGTCACCCGCATGGCAGGCGAGTATTGTTCCACTGAAACACCGACGCCGTTTGCTTACTCCTGCATTCTTGGCATGCAATATTGCGTAACAGCACGCGTGAGCTTTTACAAAAAATAACGATGCGTCGGCCGGGAATCGAACCCGGGTCACCCGCGTGGCAGGCGAGTATTCTACCACTGAACCACCGACGTCATTTGCTTTCTCCTACATTCATGGCATGCAATATTGCGGAATAGCACGCAGATACTTTACTAAAATAAACGATGCGTCGGCCGGGAATCGAACCCGGGTGACTCGCGAGGCTGGCGAGTATTCTACCACTGAACCACCGACGCCATTTGCTTGCTCCAGCATTCGTGGCATGCATATATAGCGTAACAGCACGCATTAGTTTTCTAAAAAATAACGATGCGTCAGCCGGGAATCGAACCCGGGTCACCCGCGTGGCAGGCGAGTATTATACCACTGAACCACCAACGCCATTTGCTTTCTCCTGCAATCATGGCATGCATATATAGCGTAACAGCACGCGTGAGCTTTTCTAAACATAACAATGCGTCGGCCGGGAATCGAACCCGGTAGACCGCGTGGCAGACGAGTATTCTACCACTGAACCACCAACGTCATTATCTTACTCCTGCATTCTTGACATGCAATATTGTGGAATAGCACGCAGGAACTTTTTTAAAATAAACGATGCGTCGGCCGGGAATCGAACCAGGGTCACCAGTGTGGCAGGCGAGAGTTCTACAACTGAACCACCGACGCCATTTGCTTACTCCGGCATGCATGGCATGCAATATTGCGTAACAGCAGGCGTGAGATTTTCTAAAAGTAACAATGCTTTGGCAGTGATTTAAACACAGGTAACCCGCGTGGCAGGCGAGTATTCTACCACTAAACCACCGACGCCATTTGCTTACTCCGGCATTCATGGCATACAATATTGCGAATCAGCACGCATGAGCTTTTCTAAAAATAACGATGCGTCAGCCGGGAATTGAACCCGGGTCACCCGTGTGGCAGGCGAGTATTTTACCACTGAACTACCGACGCCATTTGCTTACTCCGGCATTCATGGCATGCAATATTGCGAATCAGCACGCATGAGCTTTTCTAAAAATAACGATGCGTCAGCCGGGAATAGAACCCGGGTCACCCGCGTGGCAGGCGAGTATTCTACCACTGAACCACCGACGCCATTTGCTTACTCCTGCATTCATGGCATGCAATATTGCGAATCAGCACGCGTGAGCTTTTCTAAAAATAACGATGCGTCAGCCGGGAATAGAACCCGGGTCACCCGCGTGGCAGGCGAGTATTCTACCACTGAACCACCGACGCCTTTTGCTTACTCCTGCATTCATGGCATGTAATATTGTGTAATAGCATGCGTGAGCTTTTACAAAAATAACGATGCGTCGGCCGGGAATCGAACCCTGGTCGCCCGCGTGGCAGACGAGTATTCTACCATTGAACCACCAACGCCATTTGCTTACTCCTGCATTCTAGACATGCAATATTGTGGAATAGCACGCAGGAACGTTTTTAAAATATACGATGCATCGTGCGGGAATCGAACCAGAGTCACCAGTGTGGCAGGCGAGCATTCTACTACTGAACCACCGATGCCATTTGTTTACTGTGGCATTCATGACATGCATTGCGTAACAGCACGTGTGAGCTTTTCTAAAAATAACGATGCGTCAGCCGGGAATCGAACCCGGGTCACCCGCGTGGCAGGCGAGTATTCTACCACTGAACCACCAACGCCATTTGCTTGCTCCTGCGTTCATGGCATGCATATATAGCGTAATACACGCGTGAAATTTTTTAAAGATAACGATGCGTCGGCCGTGAATTGAACCCGGGTCACCCGTGTGGCAGGCGAGCATTCTACCACTGAACGACCGACGCCATTTGTTTTCTCCGGCATTCATGACATGCAATATGGCGTAACAGCACGTGTGAGCTTGTCGAAAAGTAACAATGCTTCGGCAGGGAATCGAACCCGGGGTACCCGCGTGGCAGGCGAGTATTCTACCACTGAGCCACCGACGCAATTTGCTTACTCCTGCATTCGTGGCATTGAATATTGCATAACAGCAGGCGTGAGCTTTTCTAAAGATAACGATGCGTCGGCCGAGAATCGAACTTAGGTCACCCGCGTGGCAGGCGAGTATTCTACCAATGAAGCACCGACGCAATTTGCTTGCTCCTGCATTCATGGCATGCATATATAGCGTAACAGCACGCGTGAGCTTTTCTAAATATAACGATGCGTCGGCAGGGAATCGAACCTGGGTCACCCGCGCAGCAGGTGAGTATTCTATCACTGAACCACCAACGCCATTTGCTTACTCGTGCATTCATGACATGCAATATTGCGGAATAGCACGCAGGTACTTGTCTATAATAAACAAAGCATCGGCCGAGAATCGAACTTGGGTCACCCGCGTGGTAGCCGAGTATTCTACCACTGAACCACCAACGCCAGTTGCTTACTCCCTCATTCATGACATGCATATATGGTGTAACAGCATGCATGAGCCTTTCTAAAAATAACAATGCGTCGGCCGGGAATCAAATCCGGGTCACCCGCGCAGCAGGTGAGTATTCTAACTCTGAACCACCAACGCCATTTGCTTACTCCTGCAGTCATGACATACAATATTGCGGAATAGCACGCAGGTACTTTTCTAAAATAAACGATGCGTCGGCCGGGAATCGAACCCGGGTCACCCGCGTGGCAGGCGAGTATTCTACTACTGAACCACCGACGCCATTTGCTTACTCCTGCATTCATGACATGCAATATTGTGTAACAGCATGTGTGAGCTTTTACAAAAATAACGATGCGTCGGCCGGGAATCGAACCCGGGTCACCCGCGTGGCAGGCGAGTATTCTACCACTGAACCGCCAACGCCATTTGCTTACTCCTGCATTCTTGACATGCAATGTTGTGGAATAGCACGCAGGAACTTTTTTAAAATAAACGATGCGTCGGCCGGGAATCGAACCAGGGTCACCAGTGTGGCAGGCGAGCATTCTACCACTGAACCACCGACGCCATTTGTTTACTGTGGCATTCATGACATGCAATATTGCGTAACAGCACGTGTGAGCTTTTCTAAAAGTAGCAATGTTTGGCAGGGAATAGAACCCGGGTCACCCGCGTGGCAGGCGAGTATTCTACTACTGAAATACCGACGCCTTTTGCTTGCTCCTGCATTCATGGCATGTATATATAGCGTAAAAGCACGCGTGAGCTTTTCTAAAAATAACGATGCTTCGGTCAGGAATCGAATTCGGGTTACCCGTGTGGCAGGCGAGTATTCTTCCACGGAACTATTGACGCCATTTGCTTGTTCCTGCACTCATGACATGCAATATTGCGGAACAGTACGCAGGAACTTTTCTAAAATAAACGATGCTTCGGCCGGGAATCGAACCCGGGTCAGCCGTGTGGCAGGCGAGTATTCTACCAATGAACCGCCAACGCCATTTGCTTACTCCGGCATTCGTGACATGCAATATGTCGTACCAGCACGTGTGAGCTTTTCTAAAAATAACAATGCGTCAGCCGGAAATCGAACTCGGGTGAACCGCGTGGTAGGCGAGTATTCTACCACTGAACCACCGACACCGTTTGCTGGCTCCTGCATTCATGGCGTGCAATATTGCGGAGTCGCAGACAGGAACTTTTCTAAAATAAACGATGCGTCGGCCGGGATTCCAAAACGGGTCACCCATGTGGCAGGCGAGCATTCCACCACTGAACCACCGACGCCATTTGTTCACTCCGGCAGTCATGACATGCAATATTGCGTAACAGCACGTGTGAGCTTTTGTAAAAGTAACAATGCTTCGGCAGAGAATCGAACCCGGGTCAGCCGCGTGGTAGACAAGTATTCTACCACTGAACAACAGACACCATTTGCTGGCTCCTGCATTCATGGCGTGCAATATTGCGGAATAGCACGCAGGAACTTTTCTAAAGATAACGATGCGTCGGCCGGGAATCGAATCCGGGTCACCCGCGTGGCAGCGAGTATTCTACCACGGAGCTATTGCGCCATTTGCTGGCTCCTGCATTCATGACATGCAATATTGCGGAATAGCACGCAGGAACTTTTCTAAAATAAAGAATGCTTTGGCCGCGAATCAAACCCGGGTCACCCGTGTGGCAGGCGAGTATTCTACCACTGAACCACCGACGCCATTTGCTTACTCTGGCATTCATGATATGCAATATTGCGGAATAGCAGGCAGGCACTTCTCAAAAATAAACGATGAGTCGGCCGGGAATCGAACACGGGTCACCCGCGTGGCAGGCGATTACTCTACCACTGAACCACCGACGCCATTTGCTTACTCCTGCATTCATGGCATGCAATACTGTGTAACAGCATGCGTGAGCTTTTCTAAAAATAACAATGCCTCGGCCGAGAATCGAACCCAGGAAGACTGCGTGGCAGGCGAGTATTCTTCCACTGAACCACCGACGCCATTTGCTTGCTCCTGCATTCATGATATGCAATATTGCGGAATAGCACGCAGGAACGTTTTTAATATAAACAATGCGTCGGCCAGGAATCAAACCCAGGTCACCCGCGAAGCAGGCGAGTATTGCACCCCTGAACCACCGACGCCATTTGCTTACTCTGGAATTCATGGCATGCAATATTGCGTAACAGCACGCGTGAGTTTTATAAAAATAGCGATGCGTCGGCCCGGAATCAAGCCCAGGTCAACCGCGTGGCAGGTGAGTATTCTACCACTGAACCACCAACACCATTTGCTTACTTCTGCATTCATGACATGCAATATTGTGGAAAGGCACGCAAGAACGTTTTTAAAGAAAACGATGTGTCGGCCGGGAATCGAACCCGGGTCAGCCCCGTGGCAGGCCAGTATTCTACCACTGAACCAGCGACGCCATTTGCTTACTGCGGCATTCATGACATGCAATATGGCGTAACAGCACGTGTGATCTTTTCTAAAAATAACAATGCGTCAGCCGGAATTGAACCCGGGTCACCCGCGTGGCAAGCGAGTATTCTACCACTGAACTACCGATGCCATTTGCTGGCTCCTGCATTCCTGGCATGCAATATTGCGGAATAGCATGCAGGAACTTTTTTAAAATAGACGATGCGTCGGCCGGAAATCGAACCCGGGTCACCCGCGTGAAAGGCGAGTATTCTACCACTGAGCCACCGACGCCGTTTGCTTACTCCTGCATTCATGGCATGCAATATTGCGTAACAATACGCGTGAGCTTTTCTAAAAATAGCGATGCGTCGGGGGGGAATCGAACCTGGGACACCCGCGTGGCAGGCGAGTATTCTACCACTGAACCACCGACGCCGTTCGCTTTCTCCTGCATTCGTGGCGTGCAATATTGCGGAATAGCATGCAGGAACGTTTCTAAAATAACAATGCGTCGCCCGGGAATCGAACACGGGTCACCCGCGTGGCAGGCGAGTATTTTACCACTGAACCACCGACGCCATTTGCTTAATCCGGCATTCATGGCATGCAATATTGCGTAACAGCACGCGTGAGCTTTTATAAAAATAGCGATGCGTCGGCCCGGAATCGAGCCCAGGTCAACCGCGTGGCAGGCGAGTATTCTACCACTGAACAACCGACACCATTTGCTTACTCCTGCATTATTGACATGTGATATTGTGGAAAGGCACGCAAGAAAATTAAAAAAAAACACGTTGTTTCGGCAGGGAATCGAACCCGGGTCAGCCGCGTGGCAGGCGAGTATTTTACCACTGAACCACCGACGCCAATTGCTTACTCCGACATTCATGGCAAGCAATATTGCGTAACAGCACGCGTGAGCTCTTCTAAAAGTAACAATGCTTTGGCAGCGATTTAAACACAAGTAACCCGCGTGGCAGGCGAGTATTTTACTACTGAACCACCGACGCCAATTGCTTACTCCTGCATTCATGGCATGCAATATTGCCTAAAAGCACGCGTGAGCGTTTCTAAAAATAACGATGCGTCAGCCGGGAATCGAACCCGGGTCACCCGCGTGGCAGGCGAGTATTCTACCACTGAACCACCGACGCCATTTGTTTTGGCCGGCATTCATGACATGCAATATTGCGTAACAGCACGTGTGAGCTTTTCAAAAAGTAACAATGCTTCAGCAGGGAATCGAACCCGGGATACCCGCGTGGCAGGCGAGTATTCTACCACTGAACCACCGACGCCATTTGCTTACTCCTGCATTCGTGGCATCGAATATTGCATAACAGCACGCGTGAGCTTTTCTAAATATAACGTTGCGTCGGCCGGGAATCGAACCTGGGTCACCCGCGCCGCAGGTGAGTATTCGATCACTGAACCACCAACGCCATTTGCTTACTCCAGTATTCATGACATGCAATATTGCGGAATAGCACGCAGGTACTTTTCTAAAATGAACGATGCGTCGGCCTGGAATGGAACCCGGGTCACCCGCGTGGCAGGCGAGTATTCTACCACTGAACCACCGACGCCATTTCTTACTCCTGCATTCATGGCACGCAATATTGTGTAACAGCATGCATGAGCTTTTCTAAAAATAACAATGCGTCGGCCGGGAATCAAACCCGGGTCACCCGCGCAGCAGGTGAGTATTCTATCACTGAACCACCAACGCCATTTGCTTACTCCGGCATTCATGGCATGCAATATTGCGGAATAGCACGCAGGTACTTTTCTAAAATAAACGATGCGTCGGCCGGGAATCGAACCCGGGTCACCCGCGTGGCAGGCGAGTATTCTACCAATGAACCACCGACGCCATTTGCTTACTCCTGCATTCATGGCATGCAATATTGTGTAACAGCATGCGTGAGCTTTTACAAAAAATAACGATGCGTCGGCCGGGAATCGAACCCGGGTCACCCGCGTGGCAGGCGAGTATTCTACCACTGAACCACCGACGCCATTTGCTTTCTCCTACATTCATGGCATGCAATATTGCGGAATAGCACGCAGATACTTTACTAAAATAAACGATGCGTCGGCCGGGAATCGAACCCGGGCGACTCGCGAGGCTGGCGAGTATTCTACCACTGAACCACCGACGCCATTTGCTTGCTCCAGCATTCGTGGCATGCATATATAGCGTAACAGCACGCATGAGCTTTTCTAAAAAATAATGATGCGTCAGCCGGGAATCGAACCCGGGTCACCCGCGTGGCAGGCGAGTATTCTACCACTGAACCACCAACGCCATTTGCATTCTCCTGCAATCATGGCATGCATATATAGCGTAACAGCACGCGTGAGCTTTTCTAAACATAACAATGCGTCGGCCGGGAATCGAACCCGGAAGACCGCGTGGCAGACGAGTATTCTACCACTGAACCACCAACGTCATTATCTTACTCCTGCATTCTTGACATGCAATATTGTGGAATAGCACGCAGGAACTTTTTTAAAATAAACGATGCGTCGGCCGGGAATCGAACCAGGGTCACCAGTGTGGCAGGCGAGAGTTCTACAACTGAACCACCGACGCCATTTGCTTACGCCGGCATGCATGGCATGCAATATTGCGTAACAGCAAGCGTGAGATTTTCTAAAAGTAACAATGCTTTGGCAGTGATTTAAACACAGGTAACCCGCATGGCAGGCGAGTATTCTACCACTAAACCACCGACGCCATTTGCTTACTCCGGCATTCATGGCATACAATATTGCGAATCAGCACGCATGAGCTTTTCTAAAAATAACGATGCGTCAGCCGGGAATTGAACCCGGGTCACCCGTGTGGCAGGCGAGTATTCTACCACTGAACCACCGACGCCATTTGCTTACTCCTGCATTCATGGCATGCAATATTGCGAATCAGCACGCGTGAGCTTTTCTAAAAATAACGATGCGTCAGCCGGGAATAGAAACCGGGTCACCCGTGTGGCAGGCGAGTATTCTACCACTGAACCACCGACGCCATTTGCTTACTTCTGCATTCATGGCATGTAATATTGTGTAACAGCATGCGTGAGCTTTTACAAAAATAACAATGCGTCGGCCGGGAATCGAACCCTGGTCGCCCGCGTGGCAGACGAGTATTCTACCATTGAACCACCAACGCCATTTGCTTACTCCTGCATTCTAGACATGCAATATTGTGGAATAGCACCCAGGAACTTTTTTAAAATAAACGATGCATCGTGCGGGAATCGAACCAGGGTCACCAGTGTGGCAGGCGAGCATTCTACCACTGAACCACCGATGCCATTTGTTTACTGTGGCATTCATTACATGCATTGCGTAACAGCACGTGTGAGCTTTTCTAAAAATAACGATGCGTCAGCCGGGAATCGAACCCGGGTCACCCGCGTGGCAGGCGAGTATTCTACCACTGAACCACCAACGCCATTTGCTTGCTCCTGCGTTCATGGCATGCATATATAGCGTATACACGCGTGAAATTTTTTAAAGATAACGATGAGTCAGCCGTGAATTGAACCCGGGTCACCCGTGTGGCAGGCGAGCATTCTACCACTGAACGACCGACGCCATTTGTTTTCTCCGGCCTTCATGACATGCAATATGGCGTAACAGCACGTGTGAGCTTGTCAAGAAGTAACAATGCTTCGGCAGGGAATCGAACCCGGGATACCCGCGTGGCAGGCGAGTATTCTACCACTGAACCACCGACGCAATTTGCTTACTCCTGCATTCGTGGCATTGAATATTGCATAACAGCAGGCGTGAGCTTTTCTAAAGATAACGATGCGTCGGCCGAGAATCGAACTTAGGTCACCCGCGTGGCAGGCGAGTATTCTACCAATGAAGCACCGACGCAATTTGCTTGCTCCTGCATTCATGGCATGCATATATAGCGTAACAGCACGCGTGAGCTTTTCTAAATATTACGATGCGTCGGCAGGGAATCGAACCTGGGTCACCCGCGCAGCAGGTGAGTATTCTATCACTGAACCACCAACGCCATTTGCTTACTCCTGCATTTATGACATGCAATATTGTGTAACAGCATGTGTGAGCTTTTACAAAAATAACGATGCATCGGCCGGGAATCGAACACGGGTCACCCGCGTGGCAGGCGAGTATTCTACCACTGAACCGCCAACGCCTTTTTTTTTTATTTATTGCCTGGCATGGACATTGTACAGGGCAATCATTGCACACACATATATTACAATACAAAGAAAAAGAAAAAGAAAAAAAAACAAGCATTGCCATCAGTCCCATTTGTACTGATGTTGTCCTCTTAAAAATACTTAAGGTTTGCCAGGGGTTCAACCCTTGACAACCATTCTGGCTCGATATCCTCTATTTTGCTACACTCAATGAATGCAGACATGCTTTGCCTGAAATAAATTACTGCTGGTTTTGCGTCCGGGTCGAAATGGTATCCGGCCATTCGTGCACGCCATATACAGTGGAGACCGGTCAACATCACTACATCGAATGGGACCCCATCATCATTTGTTACTGCGAGGTACCTTATTCCGTGTGGGTCTAGTGGAAAATCCTTCTTTATTGTCCTCTGTAATATGTCCCAAAAATGTACCCCTTCCCAACAATGCAAAAAAACATGGTCTATTGTTTCTGGTTTCTTACATATCAAGCAGTGTGACCCCCATAGTGTAAAAAAACCCCGTTCCTCTGTGAAAGTCTTTACTGATAGTGTTCCTGTGTGTAACTTGAAGAAAAAAGTTTTCACCCCTGTAGGTACCTGCATGTTTCTCACCCGCTTCAGTACGTTTTGTCCCGGTCTTCCACTGTATATGGCCCTGTACAATGGTACTGGCAAAACCATAGCACATACATCTCTGTACAATTCTTTTCTTCTAACACTTGCTAGATAATCTATCGAAAAGCGTACAGATAAAAAACGTACACTGTCTACCACTTCCTTGAGATACCCACGCAACGTCACGGGCCGGCTATCCGTAGTAACAACAAAATCTGGTAAGGCACTGCCTAACCTGAGCTGGCATACCGTACGTAAAAACGGATCCCTGACGTCACGGAAAAACAAAAATCTATTTACTACTTGTCTCACAAATAGGTGCGCCAAACCAAGACCTCCGTCCTTCACGCGCCTGAACAAGTTGGTCCGTCTGCACCTTTCCCATTTCGAGCCCCATATAAAAACTGCGAACACTCTGTGCAGCCTTTGCACGTTGATCCTTGAACAATGTAACACCTGCATCACATACCACAGTTTAGCGATAAAAAACATGTTGCACACAGTAGCCCTAGCGAAAACAGACAGGTTCATGCCTTTCCACCTGTCTGCTTTTTCCTTCGTCTCTTTTGTTTGACGCGACCAATACTCCTCGCTGCCGTTATAACATTCCAGGGGAACACCGAGGTACCTTGTCGGTTTTTCCGTCCAGTGCACATTCGCAAAAAGGTCCGGCTTTGAAGGCCACCTTCCGTGCCAAAGCCCAAGAGATTTCGCCCAGTTTACGCGGCTTCCTGTGACGCTACAAAAATGTTTCACAACACTTATCGTTTCCTCTACACTTTCTTTGTTCGTACAACACACCGCAATGTCGTCTGCATATGCCAGCAGCTTAACTTCCACTGCCGCCAAGCTGAAGCCACGAATTTTTTCATTTTCATTTATCGCTAAGCACATCGCTTCGATGTAAATACAAAACAAAAGTGGACTGAGGGGGCAGCCCTGACGCACAGAACGCATTACGTGAATGGGGGCCCCCAAAGACTTGTTAACAATTAAACGTGTTGTGCAGTTCTGGTACGCCAAGGCCACTCCCTCCTTGATGATGGAACCGACATTAATATGATCTAAGATGACAAACAAAATATCATGCGCAACACAATCAAAAGCTTTCTCCAGGTCTATCTGGAGCACAGCAACGCCAAGTGAATCTTCGTCACAACACTCTAGCACACACCGCATCTTGTGAATGTTTGAGCTAATGGTTCTGCCTTTGATTCCACAAGTTTGGTGCTCTCCAACAATTTCTTTAATGACACCTTGAAGTCGCGCTGCCAGAACCTTCATAAAAATGTTGTAGTCGACATTGGTCAGCGATATGGGCCTATACGATGTCACCAGTTTAAGTTTTTCCCCTTCGTCCGTTTTAGGAATTAATATCGTATGCGCTTTGCTGAAGGAGGGCGGCAGAGTTTTCCGTTCGTACGCCTCATTGAACAGCTCAGCTAACCCCGGGGACAGTTCTATTCTAAACGTCTTATACCATGCTGCGGTTAGGCCATCGGGTCCCGGTGACTTTCCGGGGTTCAGATGACCAATCGCGCGTTCCACTTCACCTTCCGTTATTCTGCCTTCTAAAAGCTTTTTTGTGTCGTCACTAAGCCGCGGCAAGCGCTTGAGAAACTCTTCTTTAAAACCATGTACATTCGCTTTTCGAATTGCAAAAAGTGACTGATAATACGCAACAAAGGCCTGTTCGATGCTTTCATTGTCGCTCGCGAGAGTCCCGTTGCAATAGACCTTATCGATGTGGTTTCGGCGTCCTTGCGCTTTTTCGAGACCAAGTGCCCTTTTTGTGGGCGTCTCACCCGCGGCAAGATCATTTGCGCGCGCGCGAACCCAGGCGCCTCGATAACGCTCTCTGTCATGCAGTTCTAATTTTTCCTTGACACTGCGCACCTCGTCTTTGCAAGTCCCAGGCTCCCGACTTTCTAGGGCTATCAGCTGCTGCAGTGTTTTCTTAAGACTTCTTTCTTTTATTTGCGCTTCGAATTTTAGCGTGCTCGATCTGTCAAGCGCTTTCATTTTCACCTTCTGCTTTAAACACTCCCATTTCTCTGCTACTGTTTCCGTTTTTTCCATAAGCACTTCATTCATGGTCTCGTGCACTGCTTCTAAAAATGGTTCATCTTTTAGTAACAATGCGTTCAGTTTCCATAAATCCCAGTTGAAAACCTTACGCTGTTTCTTCATGCCTATGCGACACACAACCAAACAGTGATCTGAAAACGACACTGGCTCAACCGAAAAATCGTGACACATAGGCAATACATCTAGGGATAGGTATATGCGGTCTAAACGTGCATGGCTATTGCCATGAAATCGCGTGTAGATCACTTCGCGATTTGCTGCCACACATTCATACACGTCTTCCAAGTCATTTTCGGTTATTAATTTGCCTAGCACGTCACTGCTTTTGTCACGAACGCCAGTGCTATTGACTCTATCGCGAGCCCTTAAAACACAGTTAAAATCACCTAACAAAACCACCCTCTTATTACACTTTGTCCACTGAAACAGGTTAGAAAAAAACTGAGCACGCTCTTCTACACTATTCGGTGCGTATACGCATATAACTCTGAATTCAGTGGCACCATAAACAAAGTCACAATAAACAATTCTGCCCGACTGACATGAAAAAACACTTTGCACAAGAAGGCTTTGCAATTTTTTTACAAAAAGAACACAACCCGCGGACGTTCCTATCGAGTGGCTTACGACCGCGTAATATCGGTCAGTGAAACGGCGCACCATGCTCCCGGTCTCCTCCTCTCCGTCTACCTTAGTTTCCTGGACGGCTAGGACGTCTATGTCTTGGTCTGTGAGCAACCGATAGAGCTGACTTTGCCTACGCCTAGCCGCCAACCCTCTGACGTTAAGCGTAGCTATACTGAATGGCGGAGTTAATTCCATAGTGACTTGTTCGCTAAAGGAGTAGGCCCGGAGCATGGCGCTTACCCTTCACGACCAGCCCTCGGCTAGCCGCCTCCAGGACCATCCTGCTTCCCAGCGCTGTTTTCTTTTGCCTTGTCCTCCAGTCTCCGGTACTGAACCGCCAACGCCATTTGCTTACTCCTGCATTCTTGACATGCAATGTTGTGGAATAGCACGCAGGAACTTTTTTAAAATAAACGATGCGTCGGCCGGGAATCGAACCAGGGTCACCAGTGTGGCAGGCGAGCATTCTACCACTGAACCACCGACGCCATTTGTTTACTGTGGCATTCATGACATGCAATATTGCGTAACAGCACGTGTGAGCTTTTCTAAAAGTAGCAATGCTTTCGCAGGGAATAGAACCCGGGTCACCCGCGTGGCAGGCGAGTATTCTACTACTGAACTACCGACGCCATTTGCTTGCTCCTGCATTCATGGCATGTATATATAGCGTAAAAGCACGCGTGAGCTTTTCTAAAAATAACGATGCTTCGGTCAGGAATCGAATTCGGGTTACCCGTGTGGCAGGCGAGTATTCTTCCACGGAACTATTGACGCCATTTGCTTGTTCCTGCACTCATGACATGCAATATTGCGGAACAGTACGCAGGAACTTTTCTAAAATAAACGATGCTTCGGCCGGGAATCGAACCCGGATCACCCGCGTGGCAGGCGAGTATTCTACAACTGAACCACCGACGCCATTTGCTTACTCCGGCATTCATGGCAAGCAATATTGCGTAACAGCACGCGTGAGCTCTTCTAAAAGTAACAATGCTTTGGCAGCGATTTAAACACAGGTAACCCGCGTGGCAGGCGAGTATTCTACCACTGAACCACCGACGCCATTTGCTTACTCCTGCATTCATGGCATGCAATATTGCGAATCAGCACGCGTGAGCTTTTCTAAAAATAACAATGCGTCAGCTGGGAATCGAACCCGGGTCACCCATGTGGCAGGCGAGTATTCTACTACTGAACCACCGACTCCATTTGCTTTCTCTTGCTTTCATGGCAAGCATATATAGCATAACAGCACGCGTGAGTTTTTCTAAAAATAACGATGCGTCAGCCGGGAATAGAACCCGGGTCACCCGCGTGGCAGGCGAGTATTTTACCACTGAACCACCGACGCCATTTGCTTAATCCGACATTCATGGCATGCAATATTGCGTAACAGCACGCGTGAGCTTTTATAAAAATAGCGATGCATCAGCCCGGAATCGAGCCAAGGACAACCGCGTGGCAGGCGAGTATTCTACCACTGAACAACCGACACCATTTGCTTACTCCTGCATTATTGACATGTGATATTGTGGAAGGCACGCAAGAAAATTTAAAAAAAAAACACGATGTTTCAGCAGGGAATTGAACCCGGGTCAGCCGCGTGGCAGGCGAGTATTTTACCACTGAACCACCATTGCCAATTGCTTACTCCTGCATTCATGGCATGCAATATTGCGTAAAAGCACGCGTGAGCGTTTCTAAGAATAACGATGCGTCAGCCGGGAATCGAACCCGGGTCACCCGCGTGGCAGGTGAGTATTCTACCACTGAACCACCGACGCCATTTGCTTGCTCCTGCATTCATGGCATGCATATATAGTGTAGGAACACGCGTGAGCTTTTTTAAAGATAACGATGCGTCGGCCGTGAATTGAACCCGGGTCAACCGTGTGGCAGGCGAGCATTCTACCACTGAACGACCGACGCCATTTGTTTTCTCCGGCATTCATAACATGCAATATAGCGTAACAGCACGTGTGAGCTTTTCAAAAAGTAACAATGCTTCGGCAGGGAATCGAACCCGGGTCACCCGCGTGGCAGGCGAGTATTCTATCTCTGAACCACCGACGCCATTTGCTTACTCCTGCATTCGTGGCATTGAATATTGCGTAACAGCACGCGTGAGCTTTTCTAAAGATAACGATGCGTCGGCCGAGAATCGAACTTGGGTCACCCTTGTGGCAGGCGAGTATTCTACCACTGAAGCACCGACGCAATTTGCTTGCACCGGCATTCATGGCATGCAATGTTGCGAATCAGCACGCAAGAGCTTTTCTAAAAATAACGAAGCGTCAGCCGGGAATAGAACCCGGGTCACCCGCGTGGCAGGCGAGTATTCTACCACTGAACCACCAACGCCATTTGCTTACTCCTGCATTCATGGCATGCAATATTGTGTAACAGCATGTGTGAGCTTTTACAAAAATAACGATGCGTCGGCCCGGAATCTAACCCAGGTCATCCGCGCGGCAGGCGAGTATTCTACCACTGAACCACCGACGCCATTTGCTTACTCCTACATTCATGGCATGCAATATTGTGTAACAGCATGCGTGAGCTTTTACAAAAATAACGATGCTTCGGCCGGGAATCGAACCCGGGTCGCCCGCGTGGCAGACGAGTATTCTACCACTGAACCACCAACGCCATTTGCTTACTCCTGCATTCTTGACATGCAATGTTGTGGAATAGCACGCAAGAACTTTTTTAAAATAAACGATGCGTCGGCCGGGAATCGAACCAGGGTCAACAGTGTGGCAGGCGAGCATTCTACTACTGAACCACCGACGCCATTTGTTTACAGTGGCATTCATGACATGCAATATTGCGTAACAGCACGTGTGAGCTTTCCTAAAAGTAGCAATGCTTTGGCAGGGAATAGAACCCGGGTCACCCGCGTGGCAGGCGAGTATTCTACCACTGAACCACCGACGTCATTTGCTTACTCCTGCATTCGTGGCATTGAATATTGCGTAACAGCACGCGTGAGCTTTTCTAAAAATAACGATGCGTCAGCCGGGAATTGAACCCGGGTCACCCCCGTGGCAGGCGAGTATTTTACCACTGAACCACCGATGCCATTTGCTTACTCCGGCATTCATGGCATGCAATATTGCGAATCAGCACGCATGAGCTTTTCTAAAAATAACGATGCGTCAGCCGGGAATAGAACCCGGGTCATCCGCGTGGCAGGCGAGTATTCTACCACTGAACCACCGACGCCATTTGCTCCCTCCTGCATTCATGGCATGTAATATTGCGAATCAGCACGCGTGAGCTTTTCTAAAAAACAAAATGTTTTGGCAGGGAATCGAACCCGGGTCAGCCGCGTGGCAGGCGAGTATTTTACCACTGAACCACCGACGCCAATTGCTTACTCCTGCATTTATGACATGATATTTTGCGTAACAGCACGCGTGAGCTTTTCTAAAAATAACGATGCGTCAGCCGGGAATAGAACCCGGGTCACCCGCGTGGCAGGCGAGTATTTTATCACTGAACCACCGACGCCATTTGCTTAATCCGACATTCATGGCATGCAATATTGCGTAACAGCACGCGTGAGCTTTTATAAAAATAGCGATGCATCAGCCCGGAATCGAGCCAAGGACAACCGCGTGGCAGGCGAGTATTCTACCACTGAACAACCGACACCATTTGCTTACTCCTGCATTATTGACATGTGATATTGTGGAAGGCACGCAAGAAAATTTAAAAAAAAACACGATGTTTCGGCAGGGAATTGAACCCGGGTCAGCCGCGTGGCAGGCGAGTATTTTACCACTGAACCACCATTGCCAATTGCTTACTCCTGCATTCATGGCATGCAATATTGCGTAAAAGCACGCGTGAGCGTTTCTAAGAATAACGATGCGTCAGCCGGGAATCGAACCCGGGTCACCCGCGTGGCAGGTGAGTATTCTACCACTGAACCACCGACGCCATTTGCTTGCTCCTGCGTTCATGGCATGCATATATAGTGTAGGAACACGCGTGAGCTTTTTTAAAGATAACGATGCGTCGGCCGTGAATTGAACCCGGGTCAACCGTGTGGCAGGCGAGCATTCTACCACTGAACGACCGACGCCATTTGTTTTCTACGGCATTCATAACATGCAATATAGCGTAACAGCACGTGTGAGCTTTTCAAAAAGTAACAATGCTTCGGCAGGGAATCGAACCCGGGTCACCCGCGTGGCAGGCGAGTATTCTATCTCTGAACCACCGACGCCATTTGCTTACTCCTGCATTCGTGGCATTGAATATTGCGTAACAGCACGCGTGAGCTTTTCTAAAGATAACGATGCGTCGGCCGAGAATCGAACTTGGGTCACCCTTGTGGCAGGCGAGTATTCTACCACTGAAGCACCGACGCTATTTGCTTGCTCCGGCATTCATGGCATGCAATGTTGCGAATCAGCACGCAAGAGCTTTTCTAAAAATAACGAAGCGTCAGCCGGGAATAGAACCCGGGTCACCCGCGTGGCAGGCGAGTATTCTACCACTGAACCACCAACGCCATTTGCTTACTCCTGCATTCATGGCATGCAATATTGTGTAACAGCATGTGTGAGCTTTTACAAAAATAACGATGCGTCGGCCGGGAATCTAACCCAGGTCATCCGCGCGGCAGGCGAGTATTCTACCACTGAACCACCGACGCCATTTGCTTACTCCTACATTCATGGCATGCAATATTGTGTAACAGCATGCGTGACCTTTTACAAAAATAACGATGCGTCGGCCAAGAATCGAACCCGGGTCGCCCGCGTGGCAAAAGAGTATTCTACCACTGAACCACCAACGCCATTTGCTTACTCCTGCATTCATGGCATGCAATATTGCGAATCAGCACGCGTGAGCTTTTCTAAAAATAACGATGCGTCAGCTGGGAATAGAACCCGGGTCACCCGCGTGGCAGGCGAGTATTCTACCACTGAACCACCGACGCCATTTGCTCCCTCCTGCATTCATGGCATGTAATATTGCGAATCAGCACGCGTGAGCTTTTCTAAAAATAACGATGCGTCGGCCGAGAATCCAACTTGGGTCACCCGCGTGGCAGGCGAGTATTCTACCACTGAAGCACCGACGCAATTTGCTTGCTCCTGCATTCATGGCATGCATATATAGCGTAACAGCACGCGTGAGCTTTTCTAAATATCACGATGCGTCGGCCGGGAATCGAACCTGGGTCACCCGCACAGCAGGTGAGTATTCTATCACTGAACCACCAACGCCATTTGCTTACTCCAGCATTCATGACATGCAATATTGCGGAATAGCACGCAGGTACTTTTCTAAAATGAACGATGCGTCGGCCGCCAATCGAACCCGGGTCACCCGCGGGGCAGGCGAGTATTCTACCACCGAACCACCGTCGCCATTTGCTTACTCCTGCATTCATGGCATGCAATATTGTGTAACAGCATGCATGAGCTTTTCTAAAAATAACAATGCGTCGGCCGGGAATCAAACCCGGGTCACACGCGCAGCAGGTGAGTATTCTATCACTGAACCACCAACGCCATTTGCTTACTCCTGCATTCATGGCATGCAATATTGCGGAATAGCACGCAGGTACTTTTCTAAAATAAACGATGCGTCGGCCGGGAATCGAACCCGGGTCAACCGCGTGGCAGGCAAGTATTCTACCACTGAACCGCCGACGCCATTTGCTTACTCCTGCATTTATGGCATGCAATATTGTGTAACAGCTTGCGTGACCTTTTACAAAAATAACGATGCGTCGGCCGGGAATCGAACCCGGGTCACCCGCGTGGCAGGCGAGTATTCTACCACTGAACCACCGACGCCTTTTGCTTACTCCTGCATTCGTGGCATTGAATATTGTGGAATAGCACGCAGGTACTTTTCTAAAATAAACGATGCGTCGGCCGGGAATCGAACCCGGGTGACTCGCGAGGCTGGCGAGTATTCTACCACTTAACTACCGGCGCCATTTGCTTGCTCCAGCATTCGTGGCATGCATATATAGCGTAACAGCACGCGTGAGCTTTTCTAAAAAATAACGATGCGTCAGCCGGGAATCGAACCCGGGTCACCCGCGTGGCAGGCGAGTATTCTACCACTGAACCACCAACGCCATTTGTTTTCTCCTGCAATCATGGCATGCATACATAGCGTAACAGCACGCGTGAGCTTTTCTAAAAATAACGATGCGTCAGCCGGGAATTGAACCCGGGTCACCCGCGTGGCAGGCGAGTATTCTACCACTGAACCACCGACGCCATTTGCTTACTCCTGCATTCGTGGCATTGAATATTGCGTAACAGCACGCGTGAGCTTTTCTAAAAATAACGATGCGTCAGCCGGGAATTGAACCCGGGTCACCCGCGTGGCAGGCGAGTATTTTACCACTGAACGACCGACGCCATTTGCTTACTCCGGCATTCATGGCATGCAATATTGCGAATCAGCACGCATGAGCTTTTCTAAAAATAACGATGCGTCAGCCGGGAATAGAACCCGGGTCACCCGCGTGGCAGGCGAGTATTCTACCACTGAACCACCGACGCCATTTGCTTACTCCTGCATTCACGGCATGCAATATTGCGAATCAGCACGCGTGAGCTTTTCTAAAAATAACGATGCGTCAGCCGGGAATAGAACCCGGGTCACCCGCGTGGCAGGCGAGTATTTTACCACTGAACCACCGACGCCGTTTGCTTACTCCGGCATTCATGGCATGCAATATTGCGAATCAGCACGCATGAGCTTTTCTAAAAATAACGATGCGTCAGCCGGGAATAGAACCCGGGTCACCCGCGTGGCAGGCGAGTATTTTATCACTGAACCACCGACGCCATTTGCTTAATCCGACATTCATGGCATGCAATATTGCGTAACAGCACGCGTGAGCTTTTATAAAAATAGCGATGCATCAGCCCGGAATCGAGCCAAGGACAACCGCGTGGCAGGCGAGTATTCTACCACTGAACAACCGACACCATTTGCTTACTCCTGCATTATTGACATGTGATATTGTGGAAGGCACGCAAGAAAATTTAAAAAAAACACGATGTTTCGGCAGGGAATTGAACCCGGGTCAGCCGCGTGGCAGGCGAGTATTTTACCACTGAACCACCATTGCCAATTGCTTACTCCTGCATTCATGGCATGCAATATTGCGTAAAAGCACGCGTGAGCGTTTCTAAGAATAACGATGCGTCAGCCGGGAATCGAACCCAGGTCACCCGCGTGGCAGGTGAGTATTCTACCACTGAACCACCGACGCCATTTGCTTGCTCCTGCGTTCATGGCATGCATATATAGTGTAGGAACACGCGTGAGCTTTTTTAAAGATAACGATGCGTCGGCCGTGAATTGAACCCGGGTCAACCGTGTGGCAGGCGAGCATTTTACCACTGAACGACCGACGCCATTTGTTTTCTACGGCATTCATAACATGCAATATAGCGTAACAGCACGTGTGAGCTTTTCAAAAAGTAACAATGCTTCGGCAGGGAATCGAACCCGGGTCACCCGCGTGGCAGGCGAGTATTCTATCTCTGAACCACCGACGCCATTTGCTTACTCCTGCATTCGTGGCATTGAATATTGCGTAACAGCACGCGTGAGCTTTTCTAAAGATAACGATGCGTCGGCCGAGAATCGAACTTGGGTCACCCTTGTGGCAGGCGAGTATTCTACCACTGAAGCACCGACGCTATTTGCTTGCTCCGGCATTCATGGCATGCAATGTTGCGAATCAGCACGCAAGAGCTTTTCTAAAAATAACGAAGCGTCAGCCGGGAATAGAACCCGGGTCACCCGCGTGGCAGGCGAGTATTCTACCACTGAACCACCAACGCCATTTGCTTACTCCTGCATTCATGGCATGCAATATTGTGTAACAGCATGTGTGAGCTTTTACAAAAATAACGATGCGTCGGCCGGGAATCTAACCCAGGTCATCCGCGCGGCAGGCGAGTATTCTACCACTGAACCACCGACGCCATTTGCTTACTCCTACATTCATGGCATGCAATATTGTGTAACAGCATGCGTGACCTTTTACAAAAATAACGAAGCGTCGGCCAAGAATCGAACCCGGGTCGCCCGCGTGGCAAAAGAGTATTCTACCACTGAACCACCAACGCCATTTGCTTACTCCTGCATTCTTGACATGCAATGTTGTGGAATAGCACGCAAGAACTTTTTTAAAATAAACGATGCGTCAGCCGGGAATCGAACCAGGGTCACCAGTGTGGCAGGCGAGCATTCTACTACTGAACCACCGACGCCATTTGTTTACAGTGGCATTCATGACATGCAATATTGCGTAAGAGCACGTGTGAGCTTTCTTAAAAGTAGCAATGCTTTGGCAGGGAATAGAACCCGGGTCACCCGCGTGGCAGGCGAGTATTCTACCACTGAACCACCGACGTCATTTGCTTACTCCTGCATTCGTGGCATTGAATATTGCGTAACAGCACGCATGAGCTTTTCTAAAAATAACGATGCGTCAGCCGGGAATTGAACCCGGGTCACCCCCGTGGCAGGCGAGTATTTTACCACTGAACCACCGATGCCATTTGCTTACTCCGGCATTCATGGCATGCAATATTGCGAATCAGCACGCATGAGCTTTTCTAAAAATAACGATGCGTCAGCCGGGAATAGAACCCGGGTCACCCGCGTGGCAGGCGAGTATTCTACCCCTGAACCACCGACGCCAATTGCTTACTCCTGCATTCATGGCATGCAATATTGCGAATCAGCACGCGTGAGCTTTTCTAAAAATAACGATGCGTCAGCTGGGAATAGAACCCGGGTCACCCGCGTGGCAGGCGAGTATTCTACCACTGAACCACCGACGCCATTTGCTCCCTCCTGCATTCATGGCATGTAATATTGCGAATCAGCACGCTTGAGCTTTTCTAAAAATAACGATGCGTCGGCCGAGAATCCAACTTGGGTCACCCGCGTGGCAGGCGAGTATTCTACCACTGAAGCACCGACGAAATTTGCTTGCTCCTGCATTCATGGCATGCATATATAGCGTAACAGCACGCGTGAGCTTTTCTAAATATAACGATGCGTCGGCCGGGAATCGAACCTGGGTCACCCGCGCAGCAGGTGAGTATTCTATCACTGAACCACCAACGCCATTTGCTTACTCCAGCATTCATGACATGCAATATTGCGGAATAGCACGCAGGTACTTTTCTAAAATGAACGATGCGTCGGCCGCCAATCGAACCCGGGTCACCCGCGGGGCAGGCGAGTATTCTACCACCGAACCACCGTCGCCATTTGCTTACTCCTGCATTCATGGCATGCAATATTGTGTAACAGCATGCATGAGCTTTTCTAAAAATAACAATGCGTCGGCCGGGAATCAAACCCGGGTCACACGCGCAGCAGGTGAGTATTCTATCACTGAACCACCAACGCCATTTGCTTACTCCTGCATTCATGGCAGGCAATATTGCGGAATAGCACGCAGGTACTTTTCTAAAATAAACGATGCGTCGGCCGGGAATCGAACCCGGGTCAACCGCGTGGCAGGCAAGTATTCTACCACTGAACCGCCGACGCCATTTGCTTACTCCTGCATTTATGGCATGCAATATTGTGTAACAGCATGCGTGACCTTTTACAAAAATAACGATGCGTCGGCCGGGAATCGAACCCGGGTCACCCGCGTGGCAGGCGAGTATTCTACCACTGAACCACCGACGCCTTTTGCTTACTCCTGCATTCGTGGCATTGAATATTGTGGAATAGCACGCAGGTACTTTTCTAAAATAAACGATGCGTCGGCCGGGAATCGAACCCGGGTGACTCGCGAGGCTGGCGAGTATTCTACCACTTAACTACCGGCGCCATTTGCTTGCTCCAGCATTCGTGGCATGCATATATAGCGTAACAGCACGCGTGAGCTTTTCTAAAAAATAACGATGCGTCAGCCGGGAATCGAACCCGGGTCACCCGCGTGGCAGGCGAGTATTCTACCACTGAACCACCAACGCCATTTGTTTTCTCCTACAATCATGGCATGCATACATAGCGTAACAGCACGCGTGAGCTTTTCTAAAAATAACGATGCGTCAGCCGGGAATTGAGCCCGGGTCACCCGCGTGGCAGGCGAGTATTCTACCACTGAACCACCGACGCCATTTGCTTACTCCTGCATTCGTGGCATTGAATATTGCGTAACAGCACGCGTGAGCTTTTCTAAAAATAACGATGCGTCAGCCGGGAATTGAACCCGGGTCACCCGCGTGGCAGGCGAGTATTTTACCACTGAACGACCGACGCCATTTGCTTACTCCGGCATTCATGGCATGCAATATTGCGAATCAGCACGCATGAGCTTTTCTAAAAATAACGATGCGTCAGCCGGGAATAGAACCCGGGTCACCCGCGTGGCAGGCGAGTATTCTACCACTGAACCACCGACGCCATTTGCTTACTCCTGCATTCACGGCATGCAATATTGCGAATCAGCACGCGTGAGCTTTTCTAAAAATAACGATGCGTCAGCCGGGAATAGAACCCGGGTCACCCGCGTGGCAGGCGAGTATTTTACCACTGAACCACCGACGCCGTTTGCTTACTCCGGCATTCATGGCATGCAATATTGCGAATCAGCACGCATGAGCTTTTCTAAAAATAACGATGCGTCAGCCGGGAATAGAACCCGGGTCAGCCGCGTGGCAGGCGAGTATTCTACCACTGAACCACCGACGCCATTTGCTTACTCCTGCATTCATGGCATGTAATATTGCGAATCAGCACGCGTGAGCTTTTCTAAAAATAACGATGCGTCGGCCGAGAATCGAACTTGGGTCACCCGCGTGGCAGGCGAGTATTCTACCACTGAAGCACCGACGCAATTTGCTTGCTCCTGCATTCATGGCATGCATATATAGCGTAACAGCACGCGTGAGCTTTTCTAAATATAACGATGCGTCGGCCGGGAATCGAACCTGGGTCACCTGCGTGGCAGGCAAGTATTCTACCACTGAACCACCGACGCCATTTGCTTACTCCTGCATTTATGGCATGCAATATTGTGTAACAGCATGCGTGAGCTTTTACAAAAATAACGATGCGTCGGCCGGGAATCGAACCCGGGTCACCCGCGTGGCAGGCGAGTATTCTACCACTGAACCACCGACGCGAGTATTCGTGGCATTGAATGTTGTGGAATAGCACGCAGGTACTTTTCTAAAATAAACGATGCGTCGGCCGGGAATCGAACCCGGGTGACTCGCGAGGCTGGCGAGTATTCTACCACTGAACTACCGGCGCCATTTGCTTGCTCCAGCATTCGTGGCATGCATATATAGCGTAACAGCACGCGTGAGCTTTTCTAAAAAATAACGATGCGTCAGCCGGGAATCGAACCCGGGTCACCCGCGTGGCAGGCGAGTATTCTACCACTGAACCACCAACGCCATTTGCTTTCTCCTGCAATCATGGCATGCATATATAGCGTAACAGCACGCGTGAGCTTTTCTAAACATAACAATGAGTCGGCCGGGAATCGAAACCGGTAGACCGCGTGGCAGACGAGTATTCTACAACTGAACCACCAACGTCATTATCTTACTCCTGCATTCTTGACATGCAATATTGTGGAATAGCACACAGGAACTTTTTTAAAATAAACGATGCGTCGGCCGGGAATCGAACCAGGGTCACCAGTGTGGCAGGCGAGAGTTCTACAACTGAACAACCGACACCATTTGCCTACTCCTGCATTATTACCATGCGATATTGCGGAAAGCCACGCAAGAAAATTTTTAAAAAACACGATGTTTTTGCAGGGAATTGAACCCGGGTCAGCCGCGTGGCAGGCGAGTATTTTACCACTGAACCACCGACGCCAATCGCTTACTCCTGCAATCATGACAGGATATTTTGCGTAACAGCACGAGTGAGCGTTTCTAAAAATAACGATGCGTCAGCCGGGAATCGAACCCGGGTCACCCGCGTGGCAGGCGAGTATTCTACCACTGAACCACCAACGCCATTTGCTTGCTCCTGCGTTCATGGCATGCATATATAGCGTAAGAACACGCGTGAAATTTTTTAAAGATAACGATGCGTCGGCCGTGAATTGAACCCGGGTCACCCGTGTGGCAGGCGAGCATTCTACCACTGAACGACCGACGCCATTTGTTTTCTCCGGCATTCATGACATGCAATATGGCGTAACAGCACGTGTGAGCTTGTCCAAAAGTAACAATGCTTCGGCAGGGAATCGAACCCGGGATACCCGCGTGGCAGGCGAGTATTCTACCACTGAACCACCGACGCAATTTGCTTACTCCTGCATTCGTGGCATTGAATATTGCATAACAGCACGCGTGAGCTTTTCTAAAGATAACAATGCGTCGGCCGAGAATCGAACTTGGGTCACCCGCGTGGCAGGCGAGTATTCTACCACTGAAGCACCGACGCAATTTGCTTGCTCCTGCATTCATAGCATGCATATATAGAGTAACAGCACGCGTGAGCTTTTCTAAATATAACGATGCGTCGGCCGGGAATCGAAACTTGGTCACCCGCGTGGCAGGCGAGTATTCTACCACTGAACCACCGACGCCATTTGCTTACTCCTGCATTCATGGCATGTAATATTGCGAATCAGCACGCGTGAGCTTTTCTAAAAAAACAAAATGTTTTGGCAGGGAATCGAACCCGGGTCAGCCGCGTGGCAGGCGAGTATTTTACCACTGAACCACCGACGCCAATTGCTTACTCCTGCATTTATGACATGATATTTTGCGTAACAGCACGCGTGAGCGTTTCTAAAAATAACGATGCGTCAGCCGGGAATTGAACCCGGGTCACCCGCCTGGCAGGCGAGTATTTTACCACTGAACCACCGACGCCATTTGCTTACTCCGGCATTCAAGGCATGCAATATTGCGAATCAGCACGCATGAGCTTTTCTAAAAATAACGATTTGTCAGCCGGGAATAGAACCCGGGTCACCCGCGTGGCAGGCGAGTATTCTACCACTGAACCACCGACGCCATTTGCTTGCTCCTGCATTCGTGGCATTGAATATTGCGTAACAGCACGCGTGAGCTTTTCTAAAAATAACGATGCGTCAGCCGGGAATTGAACCCGGGTAACCCGCGTGGCAGGCGAGTATTTTACCACTGAACCACTGACTTTTTTTTTTTTTTATTTATTGCCTGGCATGGACATTGTACAGGGCAATCATTGCACACACATATATTACAATACAAAGAAAAAGAAAAAGAAAAAAAACAAGCATTGCCATCAGTCCCATTTGTACTGATGTTGTCCTCTTAAAAATACTTAAGGTTTGCCAGGGGTTCAACCCTTGACAACCATTCTGGCTCGATATCCTCTATTTTGCTACACTCAATGAATGCAGACATGCTTTGCCTGAAATAAATTACTGCTGGTTTTGCGTCCGGGTCGAAATGGTATCCGGCCATTCGTGCACGCCATATACAGTGGAGACCGGTCAACATCACTACATCGAATGGGACCCCATCATCATTTGTTACTGCGAGGTACCTTATTCCGTGTGGGTCTAGTGGAAAATCCTTCTTTATTGTCCTCTGTAATATGTCCCAAAAATGTACCCCTTCCCAACAATGCAAAAAAACATGGTCTATTGTTTCTGGTTTCTTACATATCAAGCAGTGTGACCCCCATAGTGTAAAAAAACCCCGTTCCTCTGTGAAAGTCTTTACTGATAGTGTTCCTGTGTGTAACTTGAAGAAAAAAGTTTTCACCCCTGTAGGTACCTGCATGTTTCTCACCCGCTTCAGTACGTTTTGTCCCGGTCTTCCACTGTATATGGCCCTGTACAATGGTACTGGCAAAACCATAGCACATACATCTCTGTACAATTCTTTTCTTCTAACACTTGCTAGATAATCTATCGAAAAGCGTACAGATAAAAAACGTACACTGTCTACCACTTCCTTGAGATACCCACGCAACGTCACGGGCCGGCTATCCGTAGTAACAACAAAATCTGGTAAGGCACTGCCTAACCTGAGCTGGCATACCGTACGTAAAAACGGATCCCTGACGTCACGGAAAAACAAAAATCTATTTACTACTTGTCTCACAAATAGGTGCGCCAAACCAAGACCTCCGTCCTTCACGCGCCTGAACAAGTTGGTCCGTCTGCACCTTTCCCATTTCGAGCCCCATATAAAAACTGCGAACACTCTGTGCAGCCTTTGCACGTTGATCCTTGAACAATGTAACACCTGCATCACATACCACAGTTTAGCGATAAAAAACATGTTGCACACAGTAGCCCTAGCGAAAACAGACAGGTTCATGCCTTTCCACCTGTCTGCTTTTTCCTTCGTCTCTTTTGTTTGACGCGACCAATACTCCTCGCTGCCGTTATAACATTCCAGGGGAACACCGAGGTACCTTGTCGGTGTTTCCGTCCAGTGCACATTCGCAAAAAGGTCCGGCTTTGAAGGCCACCTTCCGTGCCAAAGCCCAAGAGATTTCGCCCAGTTTACGCGGCTTCCTGTGACGCTACAAAAATGTTTCACAACACTTATCGTTTCCTCTACACTTTCTTTGTTCGTACAACACACCGCAATGTCGTCTGCATATGCCAGCAGCTTAACTTCCACTGCCGCCAAGCTGAAGCCACGAATTTTTTCATTTTCATTTATCGCTAAGCACATCGCTTCGATGTAAATACAAAACAAAAGTGGACTGAGGGGGCAGCCCTGACGCACAGAACGCATTACGTGAATGGGGGCCCCCAAAGACTTGTTAACAATTAAACGTGTTGTGCAGTTCTGGTACGCCAAGGCCACTCCCTCCTTGATGATGGAACCGACATTAATATGATCTAAGATGACAAACAAAATATCATGCGCAACACAATCAAAAGCTTTCTCCAGGTCTATCTGGAGCACAGCAACGCCAAGTGAATCTTCGTCACAACACTCTAGCACACACCGCATCTTGTGAATGTTTGAGCTAATGGTTCTGCCTTTGATTCCACAAGTTTGGTGCTCTCCAACAATTTCTTTAATGACACCTTGAAGTCGCGCTGCCAGAACCTTCATAAAAATCTTGTAGTCGACATTGGTCAGCGATATGGGCCTATACGATGTCACCAGTTTAAGTTTTTCCCCTTCGTCCGTTTTAGGAATTAATATCGTATGCGCTTTGCTGAAGGAGGGCGGCAGAGTTTTCCGTTCGTACGCCTCATTGAACAGCTCAGCTAACCCCGGGGACAGTTCTATTCTAAACGTCTTATACCATGCTGCGGTTAGGCCATCGGGTCCCGGTGACTTTCCGGGGTTCAGATGACCAATCGCGCGTTCCACTTCACCTTCCGTTATTCTGCCTTCTAAAAGCTTTTTTGTGTCGTCACTAAGCCGCGGCAAGCGCTTGAGAAACTCTTCTTTAAAACCATGTACATTCGCTTTTCGAATTGCAAAAAGTGACTGATAATACGCAACAAAGGCCCGTTCGATGCTTTCATTGTCGCTCGCGAGAGTCCCGTTGCAATAGACCTTATCGATGTGGTTTCGGCGTCCTTGCGCTTTTTCGAGACCAAGCGCCCTTTTTGTGGGCGTCTCACCCGCGGCAAGATCATTTGCGCGCGCGCGAACCCAGGCGCCTCGATAACGCTCTCTGTCATGCAGTTCTAATTTTTCCTTGACACTGCGCACCTCGTCTTTGCAAGTCCCAGGCTCCCGACTTTCTAGGGCTATCAGCTGCTGCAGTGTTTTCTTAAGACTTCTTTCTTTTATTTGCGCTTCGAATTTTAGCGTGCTCGATCTGTCAAGCGCTTTCATTTTCACCTTCTGCTTTAAACACTCCCATTTCTCTGCTACTGTTTCCGTTTTTTCCATAAGCACTTCATTCATGGTCTCGTGCACTGCTTCTAAAAATGGTTCATCTTTTAGTAACAATGCGTTCAGTTTCCATAAATCCCAGTTGAAAACCTTACGCTGTTTCTTCATGCCTATGCGACACACAACCAAACAGTGATCTGAAAACGACACTGGCTCAACCGAAAAATCGTGACACATAGGCAATACATCTAGGGATAGGTATATGCGGTCTAAACGTGCATGGCTATTGCCATGAAATCGCGTGTAGATCACTTCGCGATTTGCTGCCACACATTCATACACGTCTTCCAAGTCATTTTCGGTTATTAATTTGCCTAGCACGTCACTGCTTTTGTCACGAACGCCAGTGCTATTGACTCTATCGCGAGCCCTTAAAACACAGTTAAAATCACCTAACAAAACCACCCTCTTATTACACTTTGTCCACTGAAACAGGTTAGAAAAAAACTGAGCACGCTCTTCTACACTATTCGGTGCGTATACGCATATAACTCTGAATTCAGTGGCACCATAAACAAAGTCACAATAAACAATTCTGCCCGACTGACATGAAAAAACACTTTGCACAAGAAGGCTTTGCAATTTTTTACAAAAAGAACACAACCCGCGGACGTTCCTATCGAGTGGCTTACGACCGCGTAATATCGGTCAGTGAAACGGCGCACCATGCTCCCGGTCTCCTCCTCTCCGTCTACCTTAGTTTCCTGGACGGCTAGGACGTCTATGTCTTGGTCTGTGAGCAACCGATAGAGCTGACTTTGCCTACGCCTAGCCGCCAACCCTCTGACGTTAAGCGTAGCTATACTGAATGGCGGAGTTAATTCCATAGTGACTTGTTCGCTAAAGGAGTAGGCCCGGAGCATGGCGCTTACCCTTCACGACCAGCCCTCGGCTAGCCGCCTCCAGGACCATCCTGCTTCCCAGCGCTGTTTTCTTTTGCCTTGTCCTCCAGTCTCCGGTCGGTAGGGACTTTCGGCTTAGGTTTGAGACTACGCCGCCTCCCTTGCGGCGCCTTCGCAGGCGGCTCCTGGCTGCTGGTGGACGACGCCCCGTCCTGCTCTACCGAGTCGTCGAGTGGACGCTTTAGCGTGGCGCTGGTCACGCACATCTCGTCGTCGCTGTCCGCCGCCGTCTCTCCCTGACCCTCCGTTGTATCAGCTGTCCCCACTGGAACCACGTCCGTCTCGACCCGCTCAGGCTCGGCCGCTGACGGGGCGCTGGCCGGTGTAGTCGAAAGCTGGCGAGTCTCCGGAAACTTGGGTGTGTCTGCCTGCGCCGCCCCTCCAGTAGTCACAGGGACCACTGGGCTTCCGACCCCTTTGGCGGCGTCCTCTGCCTCGGCCGCGTCCATGACGTGATCAGCCATCGCCTCGTTCTTCGCTGGCCCCATTGCACTGGCGTACGTTCGAACGCAATCCGCCTCGACGTGTCCGAAGCGTTTGCACCGCGAGCAACGGGGAACCTTGCACTCTCGGCGGACGTGCCCTTTGCCTTGGCAGCGCAAGCATTGCATCGGCCGACCAGGCACAACCAGCAAGGCCAGCTCCCCATCGATCCTGATCTGGTGCGGAAGGTCTTCGACCCCGACGCCGCTTTTCAGCTTCAGGAGAGCTGTTCTCGTGGTCGAACACTTGTCGGCCATGCCCGGGACACGCCACCGCTCACGGCTCACCTCCACGACCTTGCCGAAAGCCGACAGCGCCGTCCGTACTTCTTCGTCGCTCACCCCGTGAAGCAGCCAGTGAATTCGTAGCCGCACCTGCTGGTCCTGTGGGTCGACGACGACGCAGCGCCGCCCCTTCACCTGCAGCTCCTTCAAGGCGAGCAGGCGTTTTGTGGGAGCGGCATCATTGAATGTCACCGCCCACAAGTGGTTAACCTGGTATGCACCGAGGCTTACCACATCCGGCAGCAGGCCCGTTGGCGTCAATGCGTCCCTGAAATCTTCGACCTTGTATGGCCTCGCTCGTACATCACCGTGTAAAAACACGGTGTTGATAACAAGTCGTCCTTTTGGCATTTGCGGCAAAATAAACTGGTATTCGCTATCTCCGTTCCTGTTTCCGCGGCTAAGATTGGCCGCTGTCGCCGCTCCGCTGGAGCTCATGATCCTGCGATCCGTTCAGCACGACTGCCGGAAGCAGAATGCCACTGAACCACTGACGCCATTTGCTTACTCCGGCATTCATGGCATGCAATATTGCGAATCGGCACGCATGAGCTTTTCTAAAAATAACGATGCGTCAGCCGGGAATAGAACCCGGGTCACCCGCGTGGCAGGCGAGTATTCTACCACTGAACCACCAACGCCATTTGCTTACTCCTGCATTCATGGCATGCAATATTGCGAATCAGCACGCTGAGCTTTTCTAAAAATAACGATGCGTCAGCCGGGAATAGAACCTGGGTCACCCGCGTGGCAGGCGAGTATTCTACCACTGAACCACCGACGCCATTTGCTTACTCCTGCATTCATGGCATGTAATATTGCGAATCAGCACGCATGAGCTTTTCTAAAAAACAAAATGTTTTGGCAGGGAATCGAACCCGGGTCAGCCGCGTGGCAGGCGAGTATTTGACCACTGAACCACCAACGCCATTTGCTTACTCCTGCATTCATGGCATGCAATATTGCGGAATAGCACGCAGGTACTTTTCTAAAATAAACGATGCGTCGGCCGGGAATCGAACCCGGGTCACCCGCGTGGCAGGCAAGTATTCTACCACTGAACCACCGACGCCATTTGCTTACTCCTGCATTTATGGCATGCAATATTGTGTAACAGCATGCGTGAGCTTTTACAAAAATAACGATGCGTCGGCCGGGAATCGAACCCGGGTCACCCGCGTGGCAGGCGAGTATTCTACCACTGAACCACCGACGCCATTTGCTTACTCCTGCATTCGTGGCATTGAATATTGTGGAATAGCTCGCAGGTACTTTTCTAAAATAAACGATGCGTCGGCCGGGAATCGAACCCGGGCGACTCGCGAGGCTGGCGAGTATTCTACCACTGAACTACCGGCGCCATTTGCTTGCTTCAGCATTCGTGGCATGCATATATAGCGTAACAGCACGCGTGAGCTTTTCTAAAAAATAACGATGCGTCAGCCATGAATCGAACCCGGGTCACCCGCGTGGCAGGCGAGTATTCTACCACTGAACCACCAACGCCATTTGCTTTCTCCTGCAATCATGGCATGCATATATAGCGTAACAGCACGCGTGAGCTTTTCTAAACATAACAATGCGTCGGCCGGGAATCGAACCCGGTAGACCGCGTGGCGGACGAGTATTCTACAACTGAACCACCAACGTCATTATCTTACTCCTGCATTCTTGACATGCAATATTGTGGAATAGCACGCAGGAACTTTTTTAAAATAAACGATGCGTCGGCCGGGAATCGAACCAGGGTCACCAGTGTGGCAGGCGAGAGTTCTACAACTGAACAACCGACACCATTTGCCTACTCCTGCATTATTAACATGCGATATTGCGGAAAGCCACGCAAGAAAATTTTTAAAAAACACGATGTTTTGGCAGGGAATTGAACCCGGGTCAGCCGCGTGGCAGGCGAGTATTTTACCACTGAACCACCGACGCCAATCGCTTATTCCTGCAATCATGACATGATATTTTGCGTAACAGCACGAGTGAGCGTTTCTAAAAATAACGATGCGTCAGCCGGGAATCGAACCCGGGTCACCCGCGTGGCAGGCGAGTATTCTACCACTGAACCACCAACGCCATTTGCTTGCTCCTGCGTTCATGGCATGCATATATAGAGTAACAGCACGCGTGAGCTTTTCTAAATATAACGATGCGTCGGCCGGGAATCGAACCTTGGTCACCCGCGTGGCAGGCGAGTATTCTACCACTGAACCACCGACGCCATTTGCTTACTCCTGCATTCATGGCATGTAATATTGCGAATCAGCACGCGTGAGCTTTTCTAAAAAACAAAATGTTTTGGCAGGGAATCGAACACGGGTCAGCCGCGTGGCAGGCGAGTATTTTACCACTGAACCACCGACGCCAATTGCTTACTCCTGCATATATGACATGATATTTTGCGTAACAGCACGCGTGAGCGTTTTTAAAAATAACGATGCGTCAGCCGGGAATTGAACCCGGGTCACCCGCGTGGCAGGCGAGTATTTTACTACTAAACCACCGACGCCATTTGCTTACTCCGGCATTCATGGCATGCAATATTGCGAATCAGCACGCATGAGCTTTTCTAAAAATAACGATGCGTCAGCCGGGAATAGAACCCGGGTCACCCGCGTGGCAGGCGAGTATCCTACCACTGAACCACCGACGTCATTTGCTTACTCCTGCATTCGTGGCATTGAATATTGCGTAACAGCACGCGTGAGCTTTTCTAAAAATAACGATGCGTCAGCCGGGAATTGAACCCGGGTCACCCGCGTGGCAGGCGAGTATTTTACCACTGAACCACTGACGCCATTTGCTTACTCCGGCATTCATGGCATGCAATATTGCGAATCAGCACGCATGAGCTTTTCTAAAAATAACGAAGCGTCAGCCGGGAATAGAACCCGGGTCACCCGCGTGGCAGGCGAGTATTCTACCACTGAACCACCGACGCCATTTGCTTACTCCTGCATTCATGGCATGCAATATTGTGCAACAGCATGTGTGAGCTTTTACAAAAATAACGATGCGTCGGCCGGGAATAGAACCAGGGTCACCCGCGTGGCAGGCGAGTATTCTACCACTGAACCACCGACGCCATTTGCTTACTACTGCATTCATGGCATGTAATATTGCGAATCAGCACGCGTGAGCTTTTCTAAAAAACAAAATGTTTTGGCAGGGAATCGAACCCGGGTCAGCCGCGTGGCAGGCGAGTATTTTACCACTGAACCACCGACGCCAATTGCTTACTCCTGCATTTATGACATGATATTTTGCGTACCAGCAGGTGTGAGCGTTTCTAAAAATAACGATGCGTCAGCCGGGAATCGAACCCGGGTCACCCGCGTGGCAGGCGAGTATTTTACCACTGAACCACCGACGCCATTTGCTTACTCTGGCATTCATGGCATGCAATATTGCGAATCAGCACGCATGAGCTTTCTAAAAATAACGATGCGTCAGCCGGGAATAGAACCCGGGTCACCCGCGTGGCAGGCGAGTATTCTACCATTGAACCACCGACGCCATTTGCTTACTCCTGCATTCATGGCATGCAATATTGTGAATCAGCACGCGTGAGCTTTTCTAAAAATAAGGATGCGTCAGCCGGGAATACAACCCCGGTCACCCGCGTGGCAGGCGAGTATTCTACCACTGAACCACCGACGCCATTTGCTTACTCCTGCATTCATGGCATGTAATATTGCGAATCAGCAGGCGTGAGCTTTTCTAAAAATAACGATGCGTCGGCCGAGAATCGAACTTGGGTCACCCGCGTGGCAGGCGAGTATTCTACCACTGAAGCACCGACGCAATTTGCTTGCTCCTGCATTCATGGCATGCATATATAGCGTAACAGCACGCGTGAGCTTTCCTAAATATAACGATGCGTCGGCCGGGAATGGAACCTGGGTCACCCGCGCAGCAGGTGAGTATTCTATCACTGAACCACCAACGCCATTTGCTTACTCCAGCATTCATGACATGCAATATTGCGGAATAGCACGCAGGTACTTTTCTAAAATGAACGATGCGTCGGCCGGCAATCGAACCCGGGCACCCGCGGGGCAGGCGAGTATTCTACCACCGAACCACCGTCGCCATTTGCTTACTCCTGCATTCATGGCATGCAATATTGTGTAACAGCATGCATGAGCTTTTCTAAAAATATCAATGCGTCGGCCGGGAATCAAACCCGGGTCACCCGCGCAGCAGGTGAGTATTCTATCACTGAACCACCAACGCCATTTGCTTACTCCTGCATTCATGGCATGCAATATTGTGTAACAGCATGCGTTAGCTTTTACAAAAATAACGATGCGTCGGCCGGGAATCGAACCCGGGTCACCCGCGTGGCAGGCGAGTATTCTACCACTGAACCACCGACGCCATTTGCTTACTCCTGCATTCGTGGCATTGAATATTGTGGAATAGCACGCAGGTACTTTTCTAAAATAAACGATGCGTCGGCCGGGAATCGAACCCGGGTGACTCGCGAGGCTGGCGAGTATTCTACCACTGAACTACCGGCGCCATTTGCTTGCTCCAGCATTCGTGGCATGCATATATAGAGTAACAGCACGCGTGAGCTTTTCTAAAAAATAACGATGCGTCAGCCGGGAATCGAACCCGGGTCACCCGCGTGGCAGGCGAGTATTCTACCACTGAACCACCGACGCCATTTGCTATCTCCTGCAATCATGGCATGCATATATAGCGTAACAGCACGCGTGAGCTTTTCTAAAGATATCAATGCGTCGGCCGGGAATCAAACCCGGGTCACCCGCGCAGCAGGTGAGTATTCTATCACTGAACCACCAACGCCATTTGCTTACTCCTGTATTCATGGCATGCAATATTGCGGAATAGCACGCAGGTACTTTTCTAAAATAAACGATGCGTCGGCCGGGAATCGAACCCGGGTCGCCCGCGTGGCAGACGAGTATTCTACCACTGAACCACCGACGCCATTTGCTTACTCCTGCATTCATGGCATGCAATATTGTGTAACAGCATGCGTGAGCTTTTACAAAAATAACGATGCGTCGGCCGGGAATCGAACCCGGGTCACCAGTGTGGCAGGCGAGCATTCTACCACTGAACCACCGACGCCATTTGTTTACTGTGGCATTCATGACATGCAATATTGCGTAACAGCACGTGTGAGCTTTTCTAAAAGTAGCAATGCTTTGGCAGGGAATAGAACCCGGGTCACCCGCGTGGCAGGCGAGTATTCTACTACTGAACTACCGACGCCATTTGCTTGCTCCTGCATTCATGGCATGTATAAATAGCGTAAAAGCACGCGTGAGCTTTTCTAAAAATAACGATGCTTCGGTCAGGAATCGAATTCGGGTTACCCGTGTGGCAGGCGAGTATTCTTCCACGGAACTACTGACGCCATTTGCTTGTTCCTGCACTCATGACATGCAATATTGCGGAACAGTACGCAGGAACTTTTCTAAAATAAACGATGCTTCGGCCGGGAATCGAACCCGGATCAGTCGCGTTGCAGGCGAGTATTCTACAACTGAACCACCGACGCCATTTGCTTACTCCAGCATTCATGGCAAGCAATCTTGCGTAACAGCACGCGTGAGCTCTTCTAAATATAACAATGCGTCAGCCGGGAATCGAACCCGGGTCACCCGCGTGGCAGGCGAGTATTCTACCACTGAACCACCGACGCCATTTGCTTACTCCTGCATTCGTGGCATGCAATATTGCGTAACAGCACGCGTGAGCTTTTCTAAAGATAACGATGCGTCGGCCGAGAATCGAACTTGGGTCACCCGCGTGGCAGGCGAGTATTCTACCACTGAAGCACCGACGCAATTTGCTTGCTCCGGCATTCATGGCATGCAATATTGCGAATCAGCACGCATAAGCTTTTCTAAAAATAACGAAGCGTCAGCCGGGAATAGAACCCGGGTCACCCGCGTGGCAGGCGAGTATTCTACCACTGAACCACCGACGCCATTTGCTTACTCCTGCATTCATGGCATGCAATATTGTGTAACAGCATGTGTGAGCTTTTACAAAAATAACGATGCGTCGGCCAGGAATCTAACCCGGGTCACCCGCGTGGCAGGCGAGTATTCTACCACTGAACCACCGACGCCATTTGCTTACTCCTACATTCATGGCATGCAATATTGTGTAATGGCATGCGTGAGCTTTTACAAAAATAACGATGCGTCGGGCGGGCATCGAACCCGGGTCGCCCGCGTGGCAGACGAGTATTCTACCACTGAACCACCAACGCCATTTGCTTACTCCTGCATTCTTGACATGCAATGTTGTGGAATAGCACGCAGGAACTTTTTTAAAATAAACGATGCGTCGGCCGGGAATCGAACCAGGGTCACCAGTGTGGCAGGCGAGCATTCTACTACTGAACCACCGACGCCATTTGTTTACAGTGGCATTCATGGCATGCAATATTGCGAATCAGCACGTGTGAGCTTTTCAAAAAGTAACAATGCTTCGGCAGGGAATCGAACCCGGATCACCCGCGTGGCAGGCGAGTATTCTACCACTGAACCACCGACGCCATTTGCTTACTCCTGCATTCATGGCATGTAATATTGCGAATCAGCACGCGTGAGCTTTTCTAAAAAACAAAATGTTTTGGCAGGGAATCGAACCCGGGTCAGCCGCGTGGCAGGCGAGTATTTGACCACTGAACCACCAACGCCATTTGCTTACTCCTGCATTCATGGCATGCAATATTGCGGAATAGCACGCAGGTACTTTTCTAAAATAAACGATGCGTCGGCCGGGAATCGAACCCGGGTCACCCGCGTGGCAGGCAAGTATTCTACCACTGAACCACCGACGCCATTTGCTTACTCCTGCATTTATGGCATGCAATATTGTGTAACAGCATGCGTGAGCTTTTACAAAAATAACGATGCGTCGGCCGGGAATCGAACCCGGGTCACCCGCGTGGCAGGCGAGTATTCTACCACTGAACCACCGACGCCATTTGCTTACTCCTGCATTCGTGGCATTGAATATTGTGGAATAGCTCGCAGGTACTTTTCTAAAATAAACGATGCGTCGGCCGGGAATCGAACCCGGGCGACTCGCGAGGCTGGCGAGTATTCTACCACTGAACTACCGGCGCCATTTGCTTGCTTCAGCATTCGTGGCATGCATATATAGCGTAACAGCACGCGTGAGCTTTTCTAAAAAATAACGATGCGTCAGCCAGGAATCGAACCCGGGTCACCCGCGTGGCAGGCGAGTATTCTACCACTGAACCACCAACGCCATTTGCTTTCTCCTGCAATCATGGCATGCATATATAGCGTAACAGCAAGCGTGAGCTTTTCTAAACATAACAATGCGTCGGCCGGGAATCGAACCCGGTAGACCGCGTGGCGGACGAGTATTCTACAACTGAACCACCAACGTCATTATCTTACTCCTGCATTCTTGACATGCAATATTGTGGAATAGCACGCAGGAACTTTTTTAAAATAAACGATGCGTCGGCCGGGAATCGAACCAGGGTCACCAGTGTGGCAGGCGAGAGTTCTACAACTGAACAACCGACACCATTTGCCTACTCCTGCATTATTAACATGCGATATTGCGGAAAGCCACGCAAGAAAATTTTTAAAAAACACGATGTTTTGGCAGGGAATTGAGCCCGGGTCAGCCGCGTGGCAGGCGAGTATTTTACCACTGAACCACCGACGCCAATCGCTTATTCCTGCAATCATGACATGATATTTTGCGTAACAGCACGAGTGAGCGTTTCTAAAAATAACGATGCGTCAGCCGGGAATCGAACCCGGGTCACCCGCGTGGCAGGCGAGTATTCTACCACTGAACCACCAACGCCATTTGCTTGCTCCTGCGTTCATGGCATGCATATATAGAGTAACAGCACGCGTGAGCTTTTCTAAATATAACGATGCGTCGGCCGGGAATCGAACCTTGGTCACCCGCGTGGCAGGCGAGTATTCTACCACTGAACCACCGACGCCATTTGCTTACTCCTGCATTCATGGCATGTAATATTGCGAATCAGCACGCGTGAGCTTTTCTAAAAAACAAAATGTTTTGGCAGGGAATCGAACACGGGTCAGCCGCGTGGCAGGCGAGTATTTTACCACTGAACCACCGACGCCAATTGCTTACTCCTGCATATATGACATGATATTTTGCGTAACAGCACGCGTGAGCGTTTTTAAAAATAACGATGCGTCAGCCGGGAATCGAACCCGGGTCACCCGCGTGGCAGGCGAGTATTTTACCACTGAACCACCGACGCCATTTGCTTACTCTGGCATTCATGGCATGCAATATTGCGAATCAGCACGCATGAGCTTTCTAAAAATAACGATGCGTCAGCCGGGAATAGAACCCGGGTCACCCGCGTGGCAGGCGAGTATTCTACCACTGAACCACCGACGCCATTTGCTTACTCCTGCATTCATGGCATGCAATATTGTGAATCAGCACGCGTGAGCTTTTCTAAAAACAAGGATGCGTCAGCCGGGAATAGAACCCCGGTCACCCGCGTGCAGGCGAGTATTCTACCACTGAACCACCGACGCCATTTGCTTACTCCTGCATTCATGGCATGTAATATTGCGAATCAGCAGGCGTGAGCTTTTCTAAAAATAACGATGCGTCGGCCGAGAATCGAACTTGGGTCACCCGCGTGGCAGGCGAGTATTCTACCACTGAAGCACCGACGCAATTTGCTTGCTCCTGCATTCATGGCATGCATATATAGCGTAACAGCACGCGTGAGCTTTCCTAAATATAACGATGCGTCGGCCGGGAATCGAACCTGGGTCACCCGCGCAGCAGGTGAGTATTCTATCACTGAACCACCAACGCCATTTGCTTACTCCAGCATTCATGACATGCAATATTGCGGAATAGCACGCAGGTACTTTTCTAAAATGAACGATGCGTCGGCCGGCAATCGAACCCGGGCACCCGCGGGGCAGGCGAGTATTCTACCACCGAACCACCGTCGCCATTTGCTTACTCCTGCATTCATGGCATGCAATATTGTGTAACAGCATGCATGAGCTTTTCTAAAAATATCAATGCGTCGGCCGGGAATCAAACCCGGGTCACCCGCGCAGCAGGTGAGTATTCTATCACTGAACCACCAACGCCATTTGCTTACTCCTGCATTCATGGCATGCAATATTGTGTAACAGCATGCGTTAGCTTTTACAAAAATAACGATGCGTCGGCCGGGAATCGAACCCGGGTCACCCGCGTGGCAGGCGAGTATTCTACCACTGAACCACCGACGCCATTAGCTTACTCCTGCATTCGTGGCATTGAATATTGTGGAATAGCACGCAGGTACTTTTCTAAAATAAACGATGCGTCGGCCGGGAATCGAACCCGGGTGACTCGCGAGGCTGGCGAGTATTCTACCACTGAACTACCGGCGCCATTTGCTTGCTCCAGCATTCGTGGCATGCATATATAGCGTAACAGCACGCGTGAGCTTTTCTAAAAAATAACGATGCGTCAGCCGGGAATCGAACCCGGGTCACCCGCGTGGCAGGCGAGTATTCTACCACTGAACCACCGACGCCATTTGCTATCTCCTGCAATCATGGCATGCATATATAGCGTAACAGCACGCGTGAGCTTTTCTAAAGATATCAATGCGTCGGCCGGGAATCAAACCCGGGTCACCCGCGCAGCAGGTGAGTATTCTATCACTGAACCACCAACGCCATTTGCTTACTCCTGTATTCATGGCATGCAATATTGCGGAATAGCACGCAGGTACTTTTCTAAAATAAACGATGCGTCGGCCGGGAATCGAACCCGGGTCACCCGCGTGGCAGGCGAGTATTCTACCACTGAACCACCGACGCCATTTGCTTACTCCTGCATTCATGGCATGCAATATTGTGTAACAGCATGCGTGAGCTTTTACAAAAATAACGATGCATCGGCCCGGAATCGAACCCGGATCACCCGCGGGGCAGGCGAGTATTCTACCACTGAACCATCGACGCCATTTGCTTACTCCTGCATTCATGGCATGCAATATTGTGTAACAGCATGCGTGAGCTTTTACAAAAATAACGATGCGTCGGCCGGGAATCGAACCCATGTCGCCCGCGTGGCAGACGAGTATTCTACCACTGAACCACCGACGCCATTTGCTTACTCCTGCATTCATGGCATGCAATATTGTGTAACAGCATGCGTGAGCTTTTACAAAAATAACGATGCGTCGGCCGGGAATCGAACCCGGGTCACCAGTGTGGCAGGCGAGCATTCTACCACTGAACCACCGACGCCATTTGTTTACTGTGGCATTCATGACATGCAATATTGCGTAACAGCACGTGTGAGCTTTTCTAAAAGTAGCAATGCTTTGGCAGGGAATAGAACCCGGGTCACCCGCGTGGCAGGCGAGTATTCTACTACTGAACTACCGACGCCATTTGCTTGCTCCTGCATTCATGGCATGTATAAATAGCGTAAAAGCACGCGTGAGCTTTTCTAAAAATAACGATGCTTCGGTCAGGAATCGAATTCGGGTTACCCGTGTGGCAGGCGAGTATTCTTCCACGGAACTACTGACGCCATTTGCTTGTTCCTGCACTCATGACATGCAATATTGCGGAACAGTACGCAGGAACTTTTCTAAAATAAACGATGCTTCGGCCGGGAATCGAACCCGGATCAGTCGCGTTGCAGGCGAGTATTCTACAACTGAACCACCGACGCCATTTGCTTACTCCAGCATTCATGGCAAGCAATATTGCGTAACAGCACGCGTGAGCTCTTCTAAATATAACAATGCGTCAGCCGGGAATCGAACCCGGGTCACCCGCGTGGCAGGCGAGTATTCTACCACTGAACCACCGACGCCATTTGCTTACTCCTGCATTCGTGGCATGCAATATTGCGTAACAGCACGCGTGAGCTTTTCTAAAGATAACGATGCGTCGGCCGAGAATCGAACTTGGGTCACCCGCGTGGCAGGCGAGTATTCTACCACTGAAGCACCGACGCAATTTGCTTGCTCCGGCATTCATGGCATGCAATATTGCGAATCAGCACGCATAAGCTTTTCTAAAAATAACGAAGCGTCAGCCGGGAATAGAACCCGGGTCACCCGCGTGGCAGGCGAGTATTCTACCACTGAACCACCGACGCCATTTGCTTACTCCTGCATTCATGGCATGCAATATTGTGTAACAGCATGTGTGAGCTTTTACAAAAATAACGATGCGTCGGCCAGGAATCTAACCCGGGTCACCCGCGTGGCAGGCGAGTATTCTACCACTGAACCACCGACGCCATTTGCTTACTCCTACATTCATGGCATGCAATATTGTGTAATGGCATGCGTGAGCTTTTACAAAAATAACGATGCGTCGGCCAGGAATCGAACCCGGGTCGCCCGCGTGGCAGACGAGTATTCTACCACTGAACCACCGACGCCATTTGCTTACTCCTGCACTCGTGGCATTGAATATTGTGGAATAGCACGCAGGTACTTTTCTAAAATAAACGATGCGTCGGCCGGGAATCGAACCCGGGTGACTCGCGAGGCTGGCGAGTATTCGACCACTGAACCTCCGACGCCATTTGCTTACTCCTGCATTCGTGGCATGCATATATAGCGTAACAGTACGCGTGAGTTTTTCTAAAAATAACGATGCGTCAGCCGGGAATCGAACCCGGGTCACCCGCGTGGCAGGCGTGTATTCTACCACTGAACCACCGACGCCATTTGCTATCTCCTGCAATCATGGCATGCATATATAGCGTAACAGCACGCGTGAGCTTTTCTAAAGATAACAATGCGTCGGCCGGGAATCAAACCCGGGTCACCCGCGCAGCAGGTGAGTTTTCTATCACTGAACCACCAATGCCATTTGCTTACTCCTGCATTCATGGCATGCAATATTGCGGAATAGCACGCAGGTACTTTTCTAAAATAAACGATGCGTCGGCCGGGAATCGAGCCCGGGTCACCCGCGTGGCAGGCAAGTATTCTACCACTGAACCACCGACGCCATTTGCTTACTCCTGCATTCATGGCATGCAATATTGTGTAACAGCATGCGTGAGCTTTTACAAAAATAACGAAGCGTCGGCCGGGAATCGAAACCGGATCATCCGCGTGGCAGGCGAGTATTCTACCACTGAACCACCGACGCCATTTGCTTACTCCTGCATTCATGGCATGCAATATTGTGTAACAGCATGCGTGAGCTTTTACAAAAATAACGATGCGTCGGCCGCGAATCGAACCCGGGTCGCCCGCGTAGCAGACGAGTATTCTACCACTGAACCACCGACGCCATTTGCTTACTCCTGCATTCATGGCATGCAATATTGTGTAACAGCATGCGTGAGCTTTTACAAAAATAACGATGCGTCGGCCGGGAATCGAACCCGGGTCACCCGCGTGGCAGGCGAGTATTCTACCACTGAACCACCATTGCCATTTGCTTACTCCTGCATTCATGGCATGCAATATTGTGTAACAGCATGCGTGAGCTTTTACAAAATAACGATGCGTCGGCCGGGAATCGAACCCGGGTCGCCCGCGTGGCAGACGAGTATTCTACCACTGAACCACCGACGCCATTTGCTTACTCCTGCATTCGTGGCATTGAATATTGTGGAATAGCACGCAGGTACTATTCTAAAATAAATGATGCGTCGGCCGGGAATCGAACCCGGGTCACCCGCGTGGAAGGCGAGTATTCTACCACTGAACCACCGACGCCGTTTGCTTGCTCCAGCATTCATGGCATGCATATATAGCGTAACAGCACGCGTGAGCTTTTCTAAAGATAACGATGCGTCGGCCGTGAATTGAACCCGGGTCACCCGTGTGGCAGGCGAGCATTCTACCACTGAACGACCGACGCCATTTGTTTTCTCCGGCATTCATAACATGCAATATAGCGTAACAGCACGTGTGAGCTTTTCAAAAAGTAACAATGCTTCGGCAGGGAATCGAACCCGGGTCACCCGCGTGGCAGGCGAGTATTCTACCACTGAACCACCGACGCCTTTTGCTTACTCCTGCATTCGTGGCATTGAATATTGCGTAACAGCACGCGTGAGCTTTTCTAAAGATAACGATGCGTCGGCCGATAATCGAACTTGGGTCACCCGAGTGGCAGGCGAGTATTCTACCACTGAAGCACCGACGCAATTTGCTTGCTCCGGCATTCATGGCATGCAATATTGCGAATCAGCACGCCTGAGCTTTTCTAAAAATAACGAAGCGTCAGCCGGGAATAGAACCCGGGTCACCCGCGTGGCAGACGAGTATTCTACCACTGAACCACCAACGCCTTTTGCTCACTCCTGCATTCTTGACATGCAATGTTGTGGAATAGCACGCAGGAACTTTTTTAAAATAAACGATGCGTCGGCCGGGAATCGAACCAGGGTCACCAGTGTGGCAGGCGAGCATTCTACTACTGAACCACCGACGCCATTTGTTTACAGTGGCATTCATGACATGCAATATTGCGTAACAGCACGTGTGAGCTTTTCTAAAAGTAGCGATGCTTTGGCAGGGAATAGAACCCGGGTCACCCGCGTGTGAGGCGAGTATTCTACCACTGAACCACCGACGCCATTTGCTTACTCCTGCATTCATGGCATGCAATATTGCGAATCAGCACGCGTGAGCTTTTCTAAAAATAACGATGCGTCAGCAGGGAATAGAACCCGGGTCACCCGCGTGGCAGGCGAGTATTCTACCACTGAACCACCGACGCCATTTGCTTACTCCTGCATTCATGGCATGCAATATTGCGAATCAGCACGTGTGAGCTTTTCAAAAAGTAACAATGCTTCGGCAGGGAATCGAACCCGGATCACCCGCGTGGCAGGCGAGTATTCTACCACTGAACCACCGACGCCATTTGCTTACTCCTGCATTCATGGCATGCAATATTGTGCAACAGCATGTGTGAGCTTTTACAAAAATAACGATGCGTCGGCCGGGAATAGAACCAGGGTCACCCGCGTGGCAGGCGAGTATTCTACCACTGAACCACCGACGCCATTTGCTTACTACTGCATTCATGGCATGTAATATTGCGAATCAGCACGCGTGAGCTTTTCTAAAAAACAAAATGTTTTGGCAGGGAATCGAACCCGGGTCAGCCGCGTGGCAGGCGAGTATTTTACCACTGAACCACCGACGCCAATTGCTTACTCCTGCATTTATGACATGATATTTTGCGTACCAGCATGTGTGAGCGTTTCTAAAAATAACGATGCTTCGGCCGGGAATCGAACCCGGATCAGTCGCGTTGCAGGCGAGTATTCTACAACTGAACCACCGACGCCATTTGCTTACTCCAGCATTCATGGCAAGCAATATTGCGTAACAGCACGCGTGAGCTCTTCTAAATATAACAATGCGTCAGCCGGGAATCGAACCCGGGTCACCCGCGTGGCAGGCGAGTATTCTACCACTGAACCACCGACGCCATTTGCTTACTCCTGCATTCGTGGCATGCAATATTGCGTAACAGCACGCGTGAGCTTTTCTAAAGATAACGATGCGTCGGCCGAGAATCGAACTTGGGTCACCCGCGTGGCAGGCGAGTATTCTACCACTGAAGCACCGACGCAATTTGCTTGCTCCGGCATTCATGGCATGCAATATTGCGAATCAGCACGCATAAGCTTTTCTAAAAATAACGAAGCGTCAGCCGGGAATAGAACCCGGGTCACCCGCGTGGCAGGCGAGTATTCTACCACTGAACCACCGACGCCATTTGCTTACTCCTGCATTCATGGCATGCAATATTGTGTAACAGCATGTGTGAGCTTTTACAAAAATAACGATGCGTCGGCCAGGAATCTAACCCGGGTCACCCGCGTGGCAGGCGAGTATTCTACCACTGAACCACCGACGCCATTTGCTTACTCCTACATTCATGGCATGCAATATTGTGTAATGGCATGCGTGAGCTTTTACAAAAATCACGATGCGTCGGGCGGGCATCGAACCCGGGTCGCCCGCGTGGCAGACGAGTATTCTACCACTGAACCACCAACGCCATTTGCTTACTCCTGCATTCTTGACATGCAATGTTGTGGAATAGCACGCAGGAACTTTTTTAAAATAAACGATGCGTCGGCCGGGAATCGAACCAGGGTCACTAGTGTGGCAGGCGAGCATTCTACTACTGAACCACCGACGCCATTTGTTTACAGTGGCATTCATGGCATGCAATATTGCGAATCAGCACGTGTGAGCTTTTACAAAAATAACGATGCGTCGGCCAGGAATCTAACCCGGGTCACCCGCGTGGCAGGCGAGTATTCTACCACTGAACCACCAACGCCATTTGCTTACTCCTGCATTCTTGACATGCAATGTTGTGGAATAGCACGCAGGAACTTTTTTAAAATAAACGATGCGTCAGCCGGGAATCGAACCCGGGTCACCCGCGTGGCAGGCGAGTATTCTACCACTGAACCACCGACGCCATTTGCTTACTCCTGCATTCATGGCATGTAATATTGCGAATCAGCACGCGTGAGCTTTTCTAAAAAACAAAATGTTTTGGCAGGGAATCGAACCCGGGTCAGCCGCGTGCCAGGCGAGTATTTTACCACTGAACCACCGACGCCACTTGCTTACTCCTGCATTTATGACATGATATTTTGCGTACCAGCACGCGTGAGCAGTTTCTAAAAATAACGATGCGTCAGCCGGGAATCGAACCCGGGTCACCCGCGTGGCAGGCGAGTATTTTACCACTGAACCACCGACACCATTTGCTTACTCTGGCATTCATGGCATGCAATATTGCGAATCAGCACGCATGAGCTTTTCTAAAAATAACGATGCGTCAGCCGGGAATAGAACCCGGGTCACCCGCGTGGCAGGCGAGTATTCTACCACTGAACCACCGACGCCATTTGCTTACTCCTGCATTCATGGCATGCAATATTGTGAATCAGCACGCGTGAGCTTTTCTAAAAATAACGATGCGTCAGCCGGGAATAGAACCCGGGTCACCCGCGTGGCAGGCGAGTATTCTACCACTGAAGCACCGACGCAATTTGCTTCCTCCTGCATTCATGGCATGCATATATAGCGTAACAGCACGCGTGAGCTTTTCTAAATATAACGATGCGTCGGCCGGGAATCGAACCTGGGTCACCCGCGCAGCAGGTGAGTATTCTATTACTGAACAACCAACGCCATTTGCTTACTCCAGCATTCATGACATGCAATATTGCGGAATAGCACGCAGGTACTTTTCTAAAATGAACGATTCGTCGGCCGGCAATCGAACCCGGGTAACCCGCGGGGCAGGCGAGTATTCTACCACCGAACCACCGACGCCATTTGCTTACTCCTGCATTCATGGCATGCAATATTGTGTAACAGCATGCATGAGCTTTTCTAAAATAACAATGCGTCGGCCGGGAATCAAACCCGGGTCACCCGCGCAGCAGGTGAGTATTCTATCACTGAACCACCAACGCCATTTGCTTACTCCTGCATTCATGGCATGCAATATTGCGGAATAGCACGCAGGTACTTTTCTAAAATAAACGATGCGTCGGCCGGGAATCGAACCCGGGTCACCCGCGTGGCAGGCAAGTATTCTACCACTGAACCACCGACGCCATTTGCTTACTCCTGCATTCATGGCATGCAATATTGTGTAACAGCATGCGTGAGCTTTTACAAAAATAACGATGCGTCGGCCGGGAATCGAACCCGGGTCACCCGCGTGGCAGGCGAGTATTCTACCACTGAACCACCGACGCCAATTGCTTACTCCTACATTCATGGCATGCAATATTGTGTAACAGCATGCGTGAGCTTTTACAAAAATAACGATGCGTCGGCCAGGAATCGAACCCGGGTCGCCCGCGTGGCAGACGAGTATTCTACCACTGAACCACCGACGCCATTTGCTTACTCCTGCACTCGTGGCATTGAATATTGTGGAATAGCACGCAGGTACTTTTCTAAAATAAACGATGCGTCGGCCGGGAATCGAACCCGGGTCGCCCGCGTGGCAGACGAGTATTCTACCACTGAACCACCGACGCCATTTGCTTACTCCTGCACTCGTGGCATTGAATATTGTGGAATAGCACGCAGGTACTTTTCTAAAATAAACGATGCGTCGGCCGGGAATCGAACCCGGGTGACTCGCGAGGCTGGCGAGTATTCGACCACTGAACCTCCGACGCCATTTGCTTACTCCTGCAATCATGGCATGCATATATAGCGTAACAGCACGCGTGAGCTTTTCTAAAGATAACAATGCGTCGGCCGGGAATCAAACCCGGGTCACCCGCGCAGCAGGTGAGTTTTCTATCACTGAACCACCAATGCCATTTGCTTACTCCTGCATTCATGGCATGCAATATTGCGGAATAGCACGCAGGTACTTTTCTAAAATAAACGATGCGTCGGCCGGGAATCGAGCCCGGGTCACCCGCGTGGCAGGCAAGTATTCTACCACTGAACCACCGACGCCATTTGCTTACTCCTGCATTCATGGCATGCAATATTGTGTAACAGCATGCGTGAGCTTTTACAAAAATAACGATGCGTCGGCCGGGAATCGAAACCGGATCATCCGCGTGGCAGGCGAGTATTCTACCACTGAACCACCGACGCCATTTGCTTACTCCTGCATTCATGGCATGCAATATTGTGTAACAGCATGCGTGAGCTTTTACAAAAATAACGATGCGTCGGCCGCGAATCGAACCCGGGTCGCCCGCGTAGCAGACGAGTATTCTACCACTGAACCACCGACGCCATTTGCTTACTCCTGCATTCATGGCATGCAATATTGTGTAACAGCATGCGTGAGCTTTTACAAAAATAACGATGCGTCGGCCGGGAATCGAACCCGGGTCGCCCGCGTGGCAGACGAGTATTCTACCACTGAACCACCGACGCCATTTGCTTACTCCTGCATTCGTGGCATTGAATATTGTGGAATAGCACGCAGGTACTATTCTAAAATAAATGATGCGTCGGCCGGGAATCGAACCCGGGTCACCCGCGTGGAAGGCGAGTATTCTACCACTGAACCACCGACGCCGTTTGCTTGCTCCAGCATTCATGGCATGCATATATAGCGTAACAGCACGCGTGAGCTTTTCTAAAGATAACGATGCGTCGGCCGTGAATTGAACCCGGGTCACCCGTGTGGCAGGCGAGCATTCTACCACTGAACGACCGACGCCATTTGTTTTCTCCGGCATTCATAACATGCAATATAGCGTAACAGCACGTGTGAGCTTTTCAAAAAGTAACAATGCTTCGGCAGGGAATCGAACCCGGGTCACCCGCGTGGCAGGCGAGTATTCTACCACTGAACCACCGACGCCTTTTGCTTACTCCTGCATTCGTGGCATTGAATATTGCGTAACAGCACGCGTGAGCTTTTCTAAAGATAACGATGCGTCGGCCGATAATCGAACTTGGGTCACCCGAGTGGCAGGCGAGTATTCTACCACTGAAGCACCGACGCAATTTGCTTGCTCCGGCATTCATGGCATGCAATATTGCGAATCAGCACGCCTGAGCTTTTCTAAAAATAACGAAGCGTCAGCCGGGAATAGAACCCGGGTCACCCGCGTGGCAGACGAGTATTCTACCACTGAACCACCAACGCCATTTGCTCACTCCTGCATTCTTGACATGCAATGTTGTGGAATAGCACGCAGGAACTTTTTTAAAATAAACGATGCGTCGGCCGGGAATCGAACCAGGGTCACCAGTGTGGCAGGCGAGCATTCTACTACTGAACCACCGACGCCATTTGTTTACAGTGGCATTCATGACATGCAATATTGCGTAACAGCACGTGTGAGCTTTTCTAAAAGTAGCGATGCTTTGGCAGGGAATAGAACCCGGGTCACCCGCGTGTGAGGCGAGTATTCTACCACTGAACCACCGACGCCATTTGCTTACTCCTGCATTCATGGCATGCAATATTGCGAATCAGCACGCGTGAGCTTTTCTAAAAATAACGATGCGTCAGCAGGGAATAGAACCCGGGTCACCCGCGTGGCAGGCGAGTATTCTACCACTGAACCACCGACGCCATTTGCTTACTCCTGCATTCATGGCATGCAATATTGCGAATCAGCACGTGTGAGCTTTTCAAAAAGTAACAATGCTTCGGCAGGGAATCGAACCCGGATCACCCGCGTGGCAGGCGAGTATTCTACCACTGAACCACCGACGCCATTTGCTTACTCCTGCATTCGTGGCATTGAATATTGCGAATCAGCACGCATGAGCTTTTCTAAAAATAACGATGCGTCAGCCGGGAATAGAACCCGGGTCACCCGCGTGGCAGGCGAGTATTCTACCACTGAACCACCGACGCCATTTGCTTACTCCTGCATTCATGGCATGCAATATTGTGCAACAGCATGTGTGAGCTTTTACAAAAATAACGATGCGTCGGCCGGGAATAGAACCAGGGTCACCCGCGTGGCAGGCGAGTATTCTACCACTGAACCACCGACGCCATTTGCTTACTACTGCATTCATGGCATGTAATATTGCGAATCAGCACGCGTGAGCTTTTCTAAAAAACAAAATGTTTTGGCAGGGAATCGAACCCGGGTCAGCCGCGTGGCAGGCGAGTATTTTACCACTGAACCACCGACGCCAATTGCTTACTCCTGCATTTATGACATGATATTTTGCGTACCAGCATGTGTGAGCGTTTCTAAAAATAACGATGCTTCGGCCGGGAATCGAACCCGGATCAGTCGCGTTGCAGGCGAGTATTCTACAACTGAACCACCGACGCCATTTGCTTACTCCAGCATTCATGGCAAGCAATATTGCGTAACAGCACGCGTGAGCTCTTCTAAATATAACAATGCGTCAGCCGGGAATCGAACCCGGGTCACCCGCGTGGCAGGCGAGTATTCTACCACTGAACCACCGACGCCATTTGCTTACTCCTGCATTCGTGGCATGCAATATTGCGTAACAGCACGCGTGAGCTTTTCTAAAGATAACGATGCGTCGGCCGAGAATCGAACTTGGGTCACCCGCGTGGCAGGCGAGTATTCTACCACTGAAGCACCGACGCAATTTGCTTGCTCCGGCATTCATGGCATGCAATATTGCGAATCAGCACGCATAAGCTTTTCTAAAAATAACGAAGCGTCAGCCGGGAATAGAACCCGGGTCACCCGCGTGGCAGGCGAGTATTCTACCACTGAACCACCGACGCCATTTGCTTACTCCTGCATTCATGGCATGCAATATTGTGTAACAGCATGTGTGAGCTTTTACAAAAATAACGATGCGTCGGCCAGGAATCTAACCCGGGTCACCCGCGTGGCAGGCGAGTATTCTACCACTGAACCACCGACGCCATTTGCTTACTCCTACATTCATGGCATGCAATATTGTGTAATGGCATGCGTGAGCTTTTACAAAAATCACGATGCGTCGGGCGGGCATCGAACCCGGGTCGCCCGCGTGGCAGACGAGTATTCTACCACTGAACCACCAACGCCATTTGCTTACTCCTGCATTCTTGACATGCAATGTTGTGGAATAGCACGCAGGAACTTTTTTAAAATAAACGATGCGTCGGCCGGGAATCGAACCAGGGTCACTAGTGTGGCAGGCGAGCATTCTACTACTGAACCACCGACGCCATTTGTTTACAGTGGCATTCATGGCATGCAATATTGCGAATCAGCACGTGTGAGCTTTTACAAAAATAACGATGCGTCGGCCAGGAATCTAACCCGGGTCACCCGCGTGGCAGGCGAGTATTCTACCACTGAACCACCAACGCCATTTGCTTACTCCTGCATTCTTGACATGCAATGTTGTGGAATAGCACGCAGGAACTTTTTTAAAATAAACGATGCGTCAGCCGGGAATCGAACCCGGGTCACCCGCGTGGCAGGCGAGTATTCTACCACTGAACCACCGACGCCATTTGCTTACTCCTGCATTCATGGCATGTAATATTGCGAATCAGCACGCGTGAGCTTTTCTAAAAAACAAAATGTTTTGGCAGGCAATCGAACCCGGGTCAGCCGCGTGCCAGGCGAGTATTTTACCACTGAACCACCGACGCCACTTGCTTACTCCTGCATTTATGACATGATATTTTGCGTACCAGCACGCGTGAGCGTTTCTAAAAATAACGATGCGTCAGCCGGGAATCGAACCCGGGTCACCCGCGTGGCAGGCGAGTATTTTACCACTGAACCACCGACACCATTTGCTTACTCTGGCATTCATGGCATGCAATATTGCGAATCAGCACGCATGAGCTTTTCTAAAAATAACGATGCGTCAGCCGGGAATAGAACCCGGGTCACCCGCGTGGCAGGCGAGTATTCTACCACTGAACCACCGACGCCATTTGCTTACTCCTGCATTCATGGCATGCAATATTGTGAATCAGCACGCGTGAGCTTTTCTAAAAATAACGATGCGTCAGCCGGGAATAGAACCCGGGTCACCCGCGTGGCAGGCGAGTATTCTACCACTGAAGCACCGACGCAATTTGCTTCCTCCTGCATTCATGGCATGCATATATAGCGTAACAGCACGCGTGAGCTTTTCTAAATATAACGATGCGTCGGCCGGGAATCGAACCTGGGTCACCCGCGCAGCAGGTGAGTATTCTATTACTGAAAAACCAACGCCATTTGCTTACTCCAGCATTCATGACATGCAATATTGCGGAATAGCACGCAGGTACTTTTCTAAAATGAACGATTCGTCGGCCGGCAATCGAACCCGGGTAACCCGCGGGGCAGGCGAGTATTCTACCACCGAACCACCGACGCCATTTGCTTACTCCTGCATTCATGGCATGCAATATTGTGTAACAGCATGCATGAGCTTTTCTAAAATAACAATGCGTCGGCCGGGAATCAAACCCGGGTCACCCGCGCAGCAGGTGAGTATTCTATCACTGAACCACCAACGCCATTTGCTTACTCCTGCATTCATGGCATGCAATATTGCGGAATAGCACGCAGGTACTTTTCTAAAATAAACGATGCGTCGGCCGGGAATCGAACCCGGGTCACCCGCGTGGCAGGCAAGTATTCTACCACTGAACCACCGACGCCATTTGCTTACTCCTGCATTCATGGCATGCAATATTGTGTAACAGCATGCGTGAGCTTTTACAAAAATAACGATGCGTCGGCCGGGAATCGAACCCGGGTCACCCGCGTGGCAGGCGAGTATTCTACCACTGAACCACCGACGCCAATTGCTTACTCCTACATTCATGGCATGCAATATTGTGTAACAGCATGCGTGAGCTTTTACAAAAATAACGATGCGTCGGCCAGGAATCGAACCCGGGTCGCCCGCGTGGCAGACGAGTATTCTACCACTGAACCACCGACGCCATTTGCTTACTCCTGCACTCGTGGCATTGAATATTGTGGAATAGCACGCAGGTACTTTTCTAAAATAAACGATGCGTCGGCCGGGAATCGAACCCGGGTGACTCGCGAGGCTGGCGAGTATTCGACCACTGAACCTCCGACGCCATTTGCTTACTCCTGCATTCGTGGCATGCATATATAGCGTAACAGTACGCGTGAGTTTTTCTAAAAATAACGATGCGTCAGCCGGGAATCGAACCCGGGTCACCCGCGTGGCAGGCGTGTATTCTACCACTGAACCACCGACGCCATTTGCTATCTCCTGCAATCATGGCATGCATATATAGCGTAACAGCACGCGTGAGCTTTTCTAAAGATAACAATGCGTCGGCCGGGAATGAAACCCGGGTCACCCGCGCAGCAGGTGAGTTTTCTATCACTGAACCACCAATGCCATTTGCTTACTCCTGCATTCATGGCATGCAATATTGCGGAATAGCACGCAGGTACTTTTCTAAAATAAACGATGCGTCGGCCGGGAATCGAACCCGGGTCACCCGCGTGGCAGGCAAGTATTCTACCACTGAACCACCGACGCCATTTGCTTACTCCTGCATTCATGGCATGCAATATTGTGTAACAGCATGCGTGAGCTTTTACAAAAATAACGATGCGTCGGCCGGGAATCGAAACCGGATCATCCGCGTGGCAGGCGAGTATTCTACCACTGAACCACCGACGCCATTTGCTTACTCCTGCATTCATGGCATGCAATATTGTGTAACAGCATGCGTGAGCTTTTACAAAAATAACGATGCGTCGGCCGCGAATCGAACCCGGGTCGCCCGCGTAGCAGACGAGTATTCTACCACTGAACCACCGACGCCATTTGCTTACTCCTGCATTCATGGCATGCAATATTGTGTAACAGCATGCGTGAGCTTTTACAAAAATAACGATGCGTCGGCCGGGAATCGAACCCGGGTCACCCGCGTGGCAGGCGAGTATTCTACCACTGAACCACCATTGCCATTTGCTTACTCCTGCATTCATGGCATGCAATATTGTGTAACAGCATGCGTGAGCTTTTACAAAAATAACGATGCGTCGGCCGGGAATCGAACCCGGGTCGCCCGCGTGGCAGACGAGTATTCTACCACTGAACCACCGACGCCATTTGCTTACTCCTGCATTCGTGGCATTGAATATTGTGGAATAGCACGCAGGTACTATTCTAAAACAAATGATGCGTCGGCCGGGAATCGAACCCGGGTCACCCGCGTGGAAGGCGAGTATTCTACCACTGAACCACCGACGCCGTTTGCTTGCTCCAGCATTCATGGCATGCATATATAGCGTAACAGCACGCGTGAGCTTTTCTAAAAATAACGATGCGTCAGGCGGGAATCGAACCCGGGTCACCCGCGTGGCAGGCGAGTATTCTACCACTGAACCACCGACGCCATTTGCTTTCTCCTGCAATCATGGCATGCATATATAGCGTAACAGCACGCGTGAGCTTTTCTAAAGATAACGATGCGTCGGCCGTGAATTGAACCCGGGTCACCCGTGTGGCAGGCGAGCATTCTACCACTGAACGACCGACGCCATTTGTTTTCTCCGGCATTCATAACATGCAATATAGCGTAACAGCACGTGTGAGCTTTTCAAAAAGTAACAATGCTTCGGCAGGGAATCGAACCCGGGTCACCCGCGTGGCAGGCGAGTATTCTACCAGTGAACCACCGACGCCTTTTGCTTACTCCTGCATTCGTGGCATTGAATATTGCGTAACAGCACGCGTGAGCTTTTCTAAAGATAACGATGCGTCGGCCGATAATCGAACTTGGGTCACCCGAGTGGCAGGCGAGTATTCTACCACTGAAGCACCGACGCAATTTGCTTGCTCCGGCATTCATGGCATGCAATATTGCGAATCAGCACGCCTGAGCTTTTCTAAAAATAACGAAGCGTCAGCCGGGAATAGAACCCGGGTCACCCGCGTGGCAGACGAGTATTCTACCACTGAACCACCAACGCCATTTGCTTACTCCTGCATTCTTGACATGCAATGTTGTGGAATAGCACGCAGGAACTTTTTTTAAAATAAACGATGCGTCGGCCGGGAATCGAACCAGGGTCACCAGTGTGGCAGGCGAGCATTCTACTACTGAACCACCGACGCCATTTGTTTACAGTGGTATTCATGACATGCAATATTGCGTAACAGCACGTGTGAGCTTTTCTAAAAGTAGCGATGCTTTGGCAGGGAATAGAACCCGGGTCACCCGCGTGTGAGGCGAGTATTCTACCAATGAACCACCGACGCCATTTGCTTACTCCTGCATTCATGGCATGCAATATTGCGAATCAGCACGCGTGAGCTTTTCTAAAAGTAGCGATGCTTTGGCAGGGAATAGAACCCGGGTCACCCGCGTGTGAGGCGAGTATTCTACCAATGAACCACCGACGCCATTTGCTTACTCCTGCATTCATGGCATGCAATATTGCGAATCAGCACGCGTGAGCTTTTCTAAAAATAACGATGCGTCAGCAGGGAATAGAACCCGGGTCACCCGCGTGGCAGGCGAGTATTCTACCACTGAACCACCGACGCCATTTGCTTACTCCTGCATTCATGGCATGCAATATTGCGAATCAGCACGTGTGAGCTTTTCAAAAAGTAACAATGCTTCGGCAGGGAATCGAACCCGGATCACCCGCGTGGCAGGCGAGTATTCTACCACTGAACCACCGACGCCATTTGCTTACTCCTGCATTCGTGGCATTGAATATTGCGAATCAGCACGCATGAGCTTTTCTAAAAATAACGATGCGTCAGCCGGGAATAGAACCCGGGTCACCCGCGTGGCAGGCGAGTATTCTACCACTGAACCACCGACGCCATTTGCTTACTCCTGCATTCATGGCATGCAATATTGTGCAACAGCATGTGTGAGCTTTTACAAAAATAACGATGCGTCGGCCGGGAATAGAACCAGGGTCACCCGCGTGGCAGGCGAGTATTCTACCACTGAACCACCGACGCCATTTGCTTACTACTGCATTCATGGCATGTAATATTGCGAATCAGCACGCGTGAGCTTTTCTAAAAAACAAAATGTTTTGGCAGGGAATCGAACCCGGGTCAGCCGCGTGGCAGGCGAGTATTTTACCACTGAACCACCGACGCCAATTGCTTACTCCTGCATTTATGACATGATATTTTGCGTACCAGCAGGTGTGAGCGTTTCTAAAAATAACGATGCGTCAGCCGGGAATCGAACCCGGGTCACCCGCGTGGCAGGCGAGTATTTTACCACTGAACCACCGACGCCATTTGCTTACTCTGGCATTCATGGCATGCAATATTGCGAATCAGCACGCATGAGCTTTCTAAAAATAACGATGCGTCAGCCGGGAATAGAACCCGGGTCACCCGCGTGGCAGGCGAGTATTCTACCACTGAACCACCGACGCCATTTGCTTACTCCTGCATTCATGGCATGCAATATTGTGAATCAGCACGCGTGAGCTTTTCTAAAAATAAGGATGCGTCAGCCGGGAATAGAACCCCGGTCACCCGCGTGGCAGGCGAGTATTCTACCACTGAACCACCGACGCCATTTGCTTACTCCTGCATTCATGGCATGTAATATTGCGAATCAGCAGGCGTGAGCTTTTCTAAAAATAACGATGCGTCGGCCGAGAATCGAACTTGGGTCACCCGCGTGGCAGGCGAGTATTCTACCACTGAAGCACCGACGCAATTTGCTTGCTCCTGGATTCATGGCATCATATATAGCGTAACAGCACGCGTGAGCTTTTCTAAATATAACGATGCGTCGGCCGGGAATCGAACCTGGGTCACCCGCGCAGCAGGTGAGTATTCTATCACTGAACCACCAACGCCATTTGCTTACTCCAGCATTCATGACATGCAATATTGCGGAATAGCACGCAGGTACTTTTCTAAAATGAACGATGCGTCGGCCGGCAATCGAACCCGGGCACCCGCGGGGCAGGCGAGTATTCTACCACCGAACCACCGTCGCCATTTGCTCACTCCTGCATTCATGGCATGCAATATTGTGTAACAGCATGCATGAGCTTTTCTAAAAATATCAATGCGTCGGCCGGGAATCAAACCCGGGTCACCCGCGCAGTAGGTGAGTATTCTATCACTGAACCACCAACGCCATTTGCTTACTCCTGCATTCATGGCATGCAATATTGTGTAACAGCATGCGTTAGCTTTTACAAAAATAACGATGCGTCGGCCGGGAATCGAACCCGGGTCACCCGCGTGGCAGGCGAGTATTCTACCACTGAACCACCGACGCCATTTGCTTACTCCTGCATTCGTGGCATTGAATATTGTGGAATAGCACGCAGGTACTTTTCTAAAATAAACGATGCGTCGGCCGGGAATCGAACCCGGGTGACTCGCGAGGCTGGCGAGTATTCTACCACTGAACTACCGGCGCCATTTGCTTGCTCCAGCATTCGTGGCATGCATATATAGCGTAACAGCACGCGTGAGCTTTTCTAAAAAATAACGATGCGTCAGCCGGGAATCGAACCCGGGTCACCCGCGTGGCAGGCGAGTATTCTACCACTGAACCACCGACGCGATTTGCTATCTCCTGCAATCATGGCATGCATATATAGCGTAACAGCACGCGTGAGCTTTTCTAAAGATATCAATGCGTCGGCCGGGAATCAAACCCGGGTCACCCGCGCAGCAGGTGAGTATTCTATCACTGAACCACCAACGCCATTTGCTTACTCCTGTATTCATGGCATGCAATATTGCGGAATAGCACGCAGGTACTTTTCTAAAATAAACGATGCGTCGGCCGGGAATCGAACCCGGGTCACCCGCGTGGCAGGCGAGTATTCTACCACTGATCCACCGACGCCATTTGCTTACTCCTGCATTCATGGCATGCAATATTGTGTAACAGCATGCGTGAGCTTTTACAAAAATAACGATGCATCGGCCCGGAATCGAACCCGGGTCACCAGTGTGGCAGGCGAGCATTCTACCACTGAACCACCGACGCCATTTGTTTACTGTGGCATTCATGACATGCAATATTGCGTAACAGCACGTGTGAGCTTTTCTAAAAGTAGCAATGCTTTGGCAGGGAATAGAACCCGGGTCACCCGCGTGGCAGGCGAGTATTCTACTACTGAACTACCGACGCCATTTGCTTGCTCCTGCATTCATGGCATGTATAAATAGCGTAAAAGCACGCGTGAGCTTTTCTAAAAATAAGGATGCTTCGGTCAGGAATCGAATTCGGGTTACCCGTGTGGCAGGCGAGTATTCTTCCACGGAACTACTGACGCCATTTGCTTGTTCCTGCACTCATGGCATGCAATATTGCGGAACAGTACGCAGGAACTTTTCTAAAATAAACGATGCTTCGGCCGGGAATCGAACCCGGATCAGTCGCGTTGCAGGCGAGTATTCTACCACTGAACCACCGACGCCATTTGCTTACTCCTGCATTCGTGGCATGCAATATTGCGTAACAGCACGCGTGAGCTTTTCTAAAGATAACGATGCGTCGGCCGAGAATCGAACTTGGGTCACCCGCGTGGCAGGCGAGTATTCTACCACTGAAGCACCGACGCAATTTGCTTGCTCCGGCATTCATGGCATGCAATATTGCGAATCAGCACGCATAAGCTTTTCTAAAAATAACGAAGCGTCAGCCGGGAATAGAACCCGGGTCACCCGCGTGGCAGGCGAGTATTCTACCACTGAACCACCGACGCCATTTGCTTACTCCTGCATTCATGGCATGCAATATTGTGTAACAGCATGTGTGAGCTTTTACAAAAATAACGATGCGTCGGCCAGGAATCTAACCCGGGTCACCCGCGTGGCAGGCGAGTATTCTACCACTGAACCACCGACGCCATTTGCTTACTCCTACATTCATGGCATGCAATATTGTGTAATGGCATGCGCTAGCTTTTACAAAAATAACGATGCGTCGGGCGGGCATCGAACCCGGGTCGCCCGCGTGGCAGACGAGTATTCTACCACTGAACCACCAACGCCATTTGCTTACTCCTGCATTCTTGACATGCAATGTTGTGGAATAGCACGCAGGAACTTTTTTAAAATAAACGATGCGTCGGCCGGGAATCGAACCAGGGTCACCAGTGTGGCAGGCGAGCATTCTACTACTGAACCACCGACGCCATTTGTTTACAGTGGCATTCATGGCATGCAATATTGCGAATCAGCACGTGTGAGCTTTTCAAAAAGTAACAATGCTTCGGCAGGGAATCGAACCCGGATCACCCGCGTGGCAGGCGAGTATTCTACCACTGAACCACCGACGCCATTTGCTTACTCCTGCATTCGTGGCATTGAATATTGCGTAACAGCACGTGTGAGCTTTTCTAAAAGTAGCAATGCTTTGGCAGGGAATAGAACCCGGGTCACCCGCGTGGCAGGCGAGTATTCTACTACTGAACTACCGACGCCATTTGCTTGCTCCTGCATTCATGGCATGTATAAATAGCGTAAAAGCACGCGTGAGCTTTTCTAAAAATAAGGATGCTTCGGTCAGGAATCGAATTCGGGTTACCCGTGTGGCAGGCGAGTATTCTTCCACGGAACTACTGACGCCATTTGCTTGTTCCTGCACTCATGGCATGCAATATTGCGGAACAGTACGCAGGAACTTTTCTAAAATAAACGATGCTTCGGCCGGGAATCGAACCCGGATCAGTCGCGTTGCAGGCGAGTATTTTACCACTGAACCAACGACGCCAATTGCTTACTCCTGCATTTATGACATGATATTTTGCGTACCAGCACGCGTGAGCGTTTCTAAAAATAACGATGCGTCAGCCGGGAATCGAACCCGGGTCACCCGCGTGGCAGGCGAGTATTTTACCACTGAACCACCGACGCCATTTGCTTACTCTGGCATTCATGGCATGCAATATTGCGAATCAGCACGCATGAGCTTTTCTAAAAATAACGATGCGTCAGCCGGGAATAGAACCCGGGTCACCCGCGTGGCAGGCGAGTATTCTACCACTGAACCACCGACGCCATTTGCTTACTCCTGCATTCATGGCATGCAATATTGTGAATCAGCACGCGTGAGCTTTTCTAAAAATAACGATGCGTCAGCCGGGAATAGAACCCGGGTCACCCGCGTGGCAGGCGAGTATTCTACCACTGAACCACTGACGCCATTTGCTTACTCCTGCATTCATGGCATGTAATATTGCGAATCAGCACGCGTGAGCTTTTCTAAAAATAACGATGCGTCGGCCGAGAATCGAACTTGGGTCACCCGCGTGGCAGGCGAGTATTCTACCACTGAAGCACCGACGCAATTTGCTTGCTCCTGCATTCATGGCATGCATATATAGCGTAACAGCACGCGTGAGCTTTTCTAAATATAACGATGCGTCGGCCGGGAATCGAACCTGGGTCACCCGCGCAGCAGGTGAGTATTCTATTACTGAACAACCAACGCAATTCGCTTACTCCAGCATTCATGACATGCAATATTGCGGAATAGCACGCAGGTACTTTTCTAAAATGAACGATTCGTCGGCCGGCAATCGAACCCGGGTCACCCGCGGGGCAGGCGAGTATTCTACCACCGAACCACCGACGCCATTTGCTTACTCCTGCATTCATGGCATGCAATATTGTGTAACAGCATGCATGAGCTTTTCTAAAAATAATAATGCGTCGGCCGGGAATCAAACCCGGGTCACCCGCGCAGCAGGTGAGTATTCTATCACTGAACCACCAACGCCATTTGCTTACTCCTGCATTCATGGCATGCAATATTGCGGAATAGCACGCAGGTACTTTTCTAAAATAAACGATGCGTCGGCCGGGAATCGAAACCGGATCATCCGCGTGGCAGGCGAGTATTCTACCACTGAACCACCGACGCCATTTGCTTACTCCTGCATTCATGGCATGCAATATTGTGTAACAGCATGCGTGAGCTTTTACAAAAATAACGATGCGTCGGCCGCGAATCGAACCCGGGTCGCCCGCGTAGCAGACGAGTATTCTACCACTGAACCACCGACGCCATTTGCTTACTCCTGCATTCATGGCATGCAATATTGTGTAACAGCATGCGTGAGCTTTTACAAAAATAACGATGCGTCGGCCGGGAATCGAACCCGGGTCACCCGCGTGGCAGGCGAGTATTCTACCACTGAACCACCATTGCCATTTGCTTACTCCTGCATTCATGGCATGCAATATTGTGTAACAGCATGCGTGAGCTTTTACAAAAATAACGATGCGTCGGCCGGGAATCGAACCCGGGTCGCCCGCGTGGCAGACGAGTATTCTACCACTGAACCACCGACGCCATTTGCTTACTCCTGCATTCGTGGCATTGAATATTGTGGAATAGCACGCAGGTACTTTTCTAAAATAAATGATGCGTCGGCCGGGAATCGAACCCGGGTCACCCGCGTGGCAGGCGAGTATTCTACCACTGAAACACCGACGCCGTTTGCTTGCTCCAGCATTCATGGCATGCATATATAGCGTAACAGCACGCGTGAGCTTTTCTAAAAATAACGATGCGTCAGGCGGGAATCGAACTTGGGTCACCCGCGTGGCAGGCGAGTATTCTACCACTGAAGCACCGACGTCATTTGCTTACTCCTGCATTCATGGCATGCAATATTGTGTAACAGCATGCGTGAGCTTTTACAAAAATAACGATGCGTCGGCCGGGAATCGAACCCGGGTCACCCGCGTGGCAGGCGAGTATTCTACCACTGAACCACCGACGCCATTTGCTTACTCCTGCATTCATGGCATGCAATATTGTGTAACAGCATGCGTGAGCTTTTACAAAAATAACGATGCGTCGGCCGGGAATCGAACCCGGGTCGCCCGCGTGGCAGACGAGTATTCTACCACTGAACCACCGACGCCATTTGCTTACTCCAGCATTCGGAGCATGCATATATAGCGTAACAGCACGCGTGAGCTTTTCTAAAAATAACGATGCGTCAGCCGGGAATCGAACCCGGGTCACCCGCGTGGCAGGCGAGTATTCTACCACTGAACCACCGACGCCATTTGCTTTCTCCTGCAATCATGGCATGCATATATAGCGTATCAGCACGCGTGAGCTTTTCTAAAGATAACAATGCGTCGGGCGGGAATAGAACCCGGGTCACCCGCGTGGCAGGCGAGTATTCTACCACTGAACCACCGACGCCATTTGCTTACTCCTGCATTCGTGGCATTGAATATTGTGGAATAGCACGCAGGTACTTTTTAAAATAAACGATGCGTCGGCCGGGAATCGAACCCGGGTGACTCGCGAGGCTGGCGAGTATTCGACCACTGAACCACCGACGCCATTTACTTACTCCTGCATTCGTGGCATGCATATATAGCGTAACAGTACGCGTGAGATTTTCTAATGATAACGATGCGTCAGCCGGTAATCGAACCCGGATCACCCGCGTGGCAGGCGAGTATTCTACCACTGAACCACCGACGCCTTTTGCTTTCTCCTGCAATCATGGCATGCATATATAGCGTAACAGCACGCGTGAGCTTTTCTAAAGATAACAATGCGTCGGCCGGGAATCAAACCCGGGTCACCCGCGCAGCAGGTGAGTATTCTATCACTGAACCACCAACGCCATTTGCTTACTCCTGCGTTCATGGCATGCAATATTGCGGAATAGCACGCAGGTACTTTTCAAAAATAAACGATGCGTCGGCCGGGAATCGAACCCGGGTCACCCGCGTGGCAGGCGAGTATTCTACCACTGAACTACCGACGCCATTTGCTTACTCCTGCATTCATGGCATGCAAGATTGTGTAACAGCATGTGTGAGCTTTTACAAAAATAATGATGCGTCGGCCGGGAATCGAACCCGGGTCACCCGCGTGGCAGGCGAGTATTCTACCACTGAACCACCGACGCCATTTGCTTACTCCTGCATTCATGGCATGCAATATTGTGTAACAGCATGCGTGAGCTTTTACAAAAATAACGATGCGTCGGCCGGGAATCGAACCCGGGTCGCCCGCGTTGCAGACGAGTATTCTACCACTGAACCACCGACGCCATTTGCTTACTTCTGCATTCATGGCATGATATTTTGCGTAACAGCACGCGTGAGCGTTTCTAAAAATAACGATGCGTCAGCTGGAATCGAACCCGGGTCACCCGCGTGGCAGGCGAGTATTCTACCACTGAACCACCATTGCCATTTGCTTACTCCTGCATTCATGGCATGCAATATTGTGTAACAGCATGCGTGAGCTTTTACAAAAATAACGATGCGTCAGGCGGGAATCGAACCCGGGTCACCCGCGTGGCAGGCGAGTATTCTACCACTGAACCACCGACGCCATTTGCTTTCTCCTGCAATCATGGCATGCATATATAGCGTAACAGCACGCGTGAGCTTTTCTAAAAATAACGATGCGTCGGCCGTGAATTGAACCCGGGTCACCCGTGTGGCAGGCGAGCATTCTACCACTGAACGACCGACGCCATTTGTTTTCTCCGGCATTCATAACATGCAATATAGCGTAACAGCACGTGTGAGCTTTTCAAAAAGTAACAATGCTTCGGCAGGGAATCGAACCCGGGTCACCCGCGTGGCAGGCGAGTATTCTACCACTGAACCACCGACGCCTTTTGCTTACTCCTGCATTCGTGGCATTGAATATTGCGTAACAGCACGCGTGAGCTTCTCTAAAGATAACGATGCGTCGGCCGATAATCGAACTTGGGTCACCCGCGTGGCAGGCGAGTATTCTACCACTGAAGCACCGACGCAATTTGCTTGCTCCGGCATTCATGGCATGCAATATTGCGAATCAGCACGCCTGAGCTTTTCTAAAAATAACGAAGCGTCAGCCGGGAATAGAACCCGGGTCACCCGCGTGGCACACGAGTATTCTACCACTGAACCACCAACGCCATTTGCTTACTCCTGCATTCTTGACATGCAATGTTGTGGAATAGCACGCAGGAACTTTTTTAAAATAAACGATGCATCGGCCGGGAATCGAACCAGGGTCACCAGTGTGGCAGGCGAGCATTCTACTACTGAACCACCGACGCCATTTGTTTACAGTGGCATTCATGACATGCAATATTGCGTAACAGCACGTGTGAGCTTTTCTAAAAGTAGCGATGCTTTGGCAGGAAATAGAACCCGGGTCACCCGCGTGTGAGGCGAGTATTCTACCACTGAACCACCGACGCCATTTGCTTACTCCTGCATTCATGGCATGCAATATTGCGAATCAGCACGCGTGAGCTTTTCTAAAAATAACGATGCGTCAGCAGGGAATAGAACCCGGGTCACCCGCGTGGCAGGCGAGTATTCTACCACTGAACCACCGACGCCATTTGCTTACTCCTGCATTCATGGCATGCAATATTGCGAATCAGCACGTGTGAGCTTTTCAAAAAGTAACAATGCTTCGGCAGGGAATCGAACCCGGATCACCCGCGTGGCAGGCGAGTATTCTACCACTGAACCACCGACGCCATTTGCTTACTCCTGCATTCGTGGCATTGAATATTGCGAATCAGCACGCATGAGCTTTTCTAAAAATAACGATGCGTCAGCCGGGAATAGAACCCGTGTCACCCGCGTGGCTGGCGAGTATTCTACCACTGAACCACCGACGCCATTTGCTTACTCCTGCATTCATGGCATGTAATATTGCGAATCAGCACGCGTGAGCTTTTCTAAAAAACAAAATGTTTTGGCAGGGAATCGAACCCGGCTCAGCCGCGTGGCAGGCGAGTATTTTACCACTGAACCACCGACGCCAATTGCTTACTCCTGCATTTAGGACATGATATTTTGCGTACCAGCACGCGTTAGCGTTTCTAAAAATAACGATGCGTCAGCCGGGAATCGAACCCGGGTCACCCGCGTGGCAGGCGAGTATTTTACCACTGAACCACCGACGCCATTTGCTTACTCTGGCATTCATGGCATGCAATATTGCGAATCAGCACGCGTGAGCTTTTCTAAAAATAACGATGCGTCAGCCGAGAATCGAACTTGGGTCAGCCGCGTGGCAGGCGAGTATTCTACCACTGAACCACCGACGCCATTTGCTTACTCCTGCATTCATGGCATGCAATATTGTGTAACAGCATGCGTGAGCTTTTACAAAAATAACGATGCGTCGGCCGGGAATCGAACCCGGGTCGCCCGCGTGGCAGACGAGTATTCTACCACTGAACCACCGACGCCATTTGCTTACTCCAGCATTCGGGGCATGCATATATAGCGTAACAGCACGCGTGAGCTTTTCTAAAAATAACGATGCGTCAGCCGGGAATCGAACCCGGGTCACCCGCGTGGCAGGCGAGTATTCTACCACTGAACCACCGACGCCATTTGCTTTCTCCTGCAATCATGGCATGCATATATAGCGTATCAGCACGCGTGAGCTTTTCTAAAGATAACAATGCGTCGGGCGGGAATAGAACCCGGGTCACCCGCGTGGCAGGCGAGTATTCTACCACTGAACCACCGACGCCATTTGCTTACTCCTGCATTCGTGGCATTGAATATTGTGGAATAGCACGCAGGTACTTTTTAAAATAAACGATGCGTCGGCCGGGAATCGAACCCGGGTGACTCGCGAGGCTGGCGAGTATTCGACCACTGAACCACCGACGCCATTTACTTACTCCTGCATTCGTGGCATGCATATATAGCGTAACAGTACGCGTGAGATTTTCTAATGATAACGATGCGTCAGCCGGTAATCGAACCCGGATCACCCGCGTGGCAGGCGAGTATTCTACCACTGAACCACCGACGCCATTTGCTTTCTCCTGCAATCATGGCATGCATATATAGCGTAACAGCACGCGTGAGCTTTTCTAAAGATAACAATGCGTCGGCCGGGAATCAAACCCGGGTCACCCGCGCAGCAGGTGAGTATTCTATCACTGAACCACCAACGCCATTTGCTTACTCCTGCGTTCATGGCATGCAATATTGCGGAATAGCACGCAGGTACTTTTCTAAAATAAACGATGCGTCGGCCGGGAATCGAACCCGGGTCACCCGCGTGGCAGGCGAGTATTCTACCACTGAACTACCGACGCCATTTGCTTACTCCTGCATTCATGGCATGCAAGATTGTGTAACAGCATGTGTGAGCTTTTACAAAAATAATGATGCGTCGGCCGGGAATCGAACCCGGGTCACCCGCGTGGCAGGCGAGTATTCTACCACTGAACCACCGACGCCATTTGCATACTCCTGCATTCATGGCATGCAATATTGTGTAACAGCATGCGTGAGCTTTTACAAAAATAACGATGCGTCGGCCGGGAATCGAACCCGGGTCGCCCGCGTTGCAGACGAGTATTCTACCACTGAACCACCGACGCCATTTGCTTACTCCTGCATTCATGGCATGATATTTTGCGTAACAGCACGCGTGAGCGTTTCTAAAAATAACGATGCGTCAGCTGGAATCGAACCCGGGTCACCCGCGTGGCAGGCGAGTATTCTACCACTGAACCACCATTGCCATTTGCTTACTCCTGCATTCATGGCATGCAATATTGTGTAACAGCATGCGTGAGCTTTTACAAAAATAACGATGCGTCAGGCGGGAATCGAACCCGGGTCACCCGCGTGGCAGGCGAGTATTCTACCATTGAACCACCGACGCTATTTGCTTTCTCCTGCAATCATGGCATGCATATATAGCGTAACAGCACGCGTGAGCTTTTCTAAAAATAACGATGCGTCGGCCGTGAATTGAACCCGGGTCACCCGTGTGGCAGGCGAGCATTCTACCACTGAACGACCGACGCCATTTGTTTTCTCCGGCATTCATAACATGCAATATAGCGTAACAGCACGTGTGAGCTTTTCAAAAAGTAACAATGCTTCGGCAGGGAATCGAACCCGGGTCACCCGCGTGGCAGGCGAGTATTCTACCACTGAACCACCGACGCCTTTTGCTTACTCCTGCATTCGTGGCATTGAATATTGCGTAACAGCACGCGTGAGCTTCTCTAAAGATAACGATGCGTCGGCCGATAATCGAACTTGGGTCACCCGCGTGGCAGGCGAGTATTCTACCACTGAAGCACCGACGCAATTTGCTTGCTCCGGCATTCATGGCATGCAATATTGCGAATCAGCACGCCTGAGCTTTTCTAAAAATAACGAAGCGTCAGCCGGGAATAGAACCCGGGTCACCCGCGTGGCACACGAGTATTCTACCACTGAACCACCAACGCCATTTGCTTACTCCTGCATTCTTGACATGCAATGTTGTGGAATAGCACGCAGGAACTTTTTTAAAATAAACGATGCATCGGCCGGGAATCGAACCAGGGTCACCAGTGTGGCAGGCGAGCATTCTACTACTGAACCACCGACGCCATTTGTTTACAGTGGCATTCATGACATGCAATATTGCGTAACAGCACGTGTGAGCTTTTCTAAAAGTAGCGATGCTTTGGCAGGAAATAGAACCCGGGTCACCCGCGTGTGAGGCGAGTATTCTACCACTGAACCACCGACGCCATTTGCTTACTCCTGCATTCATGGCATGCAATATTGCGAATCAGCACGCGTGAGCTTTTCTAAAAATAACGATGCGTCAGCAGGGAATAGAACCCGGGTCACCCGCGTGGCAGGCGAGTATTCTACCACTGAACCACCGACGCCATTTGCTTACTCCTGCATTCATGGCATGCAATATTGCGAATCAGCACGTGTGAGCTTTTCAAAAAGTAACAATGCTTCGGCAGGGAATCGAACCCGGATCACCCGCGTGGCAGGCGAGTATTCTACCACTGAACCACCGACGCCATTTGCTTACTCCTGCATTCGTGGCATTGAATATTGCGAATCAGCACGCATGAGCTTTTCTAAAAATAACGATGCGTCAGCCGGGAATAGAACCCGTGTCACCCGCGTGGCAGGCGAGTATTCTACCACTGAACCACCGACGCCATTTGCTTACTCCTGCATTCATGGCATGTAATATTGCGAATCAGCACGCGTGAGCTTTTCTAAAAAACAAAATGTTTTGGCAGGGAATCGAACCCGGCTCAGCCGCGTGGCAGGCGAGTATTTTACCACTGAACCACCGACGCCAATTGCTTACTCCTGCATTTAGGACATGATATTTTGCGTACCAGCACGCGTTAGCGTTTCTAAAAATAACGATGCGTCAGCCGGGAATCGAACCCGGGTCACCCGCGTGGCAGGCGAGTATTTTACCACTGAACCACCGACGCCATTTGCTTACTCTGGCATTCATGGCATGCAATATTGCGAATCAGCACGCGTGAGCTTTTCTAAAAATAACGATGCGTCTGCCGAGAATCGAACTTGGGTCAGCCGCGTGGCAGGCGAGTATTCTACCACTGAAGCACCGACGCAATTTGCTTGCTCCTGCATTCATGGCATGCATATATAGCGTAACAGCACGCGTGAGCTTTCCTAAATATAACGATGCGTCGGCCGGGAATCGAACCTGGGTCACCCGCGCAGCAGGTGAGTATTCTATCACTGAACCACCAACGCCATTTGCTTACTCCAGCATTCATGACATGCAATATTGCGGAATAGCACGCAGGTACTTTTCTAAAATGAACGATTCGTCGGCCGGCAATCGAACCCGACTCACCCGCGGGGCAGGCGAGTATTCTACCACCGAACCACCGACGCCATTTGCTTACTCCTGCATTCATGGCATGCAATATTGTGTAACAGCATGCATGAGCTTTTCTAAAAATAACAATGCGTCGGCCGGGAATCAAACCCGGGTCACCCGCGCAGCAGGTGAGTATTCTATCACTGAACCACCAACACCATTTGCTTACTCCTGCATTCATGGCATGCAATATTGCGGAATAGCACGCAGGTACTTTTCTAAAATAAACGGTGCGTCGGCCGGGAATCGAACCCGGGTCACCCGCTTGGCAGGCAAGTATTCTACCACTGAACCACCGACGCCATTTGCTTACTCCTGCATTCATGGCATGCAATATTGTGTAACAGCATGCGTGAGCTTTTACAAAAATAACGATGCGTCGGCCGGGAATCGAACCCGGGTCACCCGCGTGGCAGGCGAGTATTCTACCACTGAACCACCGACGCCAATTGCTTACTCCTACATTCATGGCATGCAATATTGTGTAACAGCATGCGTGAGCTTTTACAAAAATAACGATGCGTCGGCCAGGAATCGAACCCGGGTCGCCCGCGTGGCAGACGAGTATTCTACCACTGAACCACCGACGCCATTTGCTTACTCCTGCATTCGTGGCATTGAATATTGTGGAATAGCACGCAGGTACTTTTCTAAAATAAACGATGCGTCGGCCGGGAATCGAACCCGGGTGACTCGCGAGGCTGGCGAGTATTCGACCACTGAACCACCGACGCCATTTGCTTACTCCTGCATTCGTGGCATGCATATATAGCGTAACAGTACGCGTGAGCTTTTCTAAAAATAACGATGTGTCAGCCGGGAATCGAACCCGGGTCACCCGCGTGGCAGGCGAGTATTCTACCACTGAACCACCGACGCCATTTGCTATCTCCTGCAATCATGGCATGCATATATAGCGTAACAGCACGCGTGAGCTTTTCTAAAGATAACAATGCGTCGGCCGGGAATCAAACCCGGGTCACCCGCGCAGCAGGTGAGTTTTCTATCACTGAACCACCAATGCCATTTGCTCACTCCTGCATTCATGGCATGCAATATTGCGGAATAGCACGCAGGAAGTTTTCTAAAATAAACGATGCGTCGGCCGGGAATCAAACCCGGGTCACCCGCGTGGCAGGCGAGTATTCTACCACTGAACCACCGACGCCATTTGCTTACTCCTGCATTCATGGCATGCAATATTGTGTAACAGCATGCGTGAGCTTTTACAAAAATAGCGATGCGTCGGCCGGGAATCGAACCCGGATCACCCGCGTGGCAGGCGAGTATTCTACCACTGAACCACCGACGCCATTTGCTTACTCCTGCATTCATGGCATGCAATATTGTGTAACAGCATGCGTGAGCTTTTACAAAAATAACGATGCGTCGGCCGGGAATCGAACCCGGGTCGCCCGCGTGGCAGACGAGTATTCTACCACTGAACCACCGACGCCATTTGCTTACTCCTGCATTCATGGCATGCAATATTGTATAACAGCATGCGTGAGCTTTTACAAAAATAACGATGCGTCGGCCGGGAATCGAACCCGGGTTACCCGCGTGGCAGGCGACTATTCTACCACTGAACCACCGACGCCATTTGCTTACTCCTGCATTCATGGCATGCAATATTGTGTAACAGCATGCGTGAGCTTTTACAAAAATAACGATGCGTCGGCCGGGAATCGTACCCGGGTCCCCCTCGTGGCAGACGAGTATTCTACCACTGAACCACCGACGCCATTTGCTTACTCCTGCATTCATGGCATTGAATATTGTGGAATAGCACGCAGGTACTTTTCTAAAATAAATGATGCGTCGGCCGGGAATCGAACTCGGGTCACCCGCGTGGCAGGCGAGTATTCTACCACTGAACCACCGACGCCGTTTGCTTGCTCCAGCATTCATGGCATGCATATATAGCGTTACAATACGCGTGAGCTTTTCTAAAAATAACGATGCGTCAGGCGGGAATCGAACCCGGGTCACCCGCGTGGCAGGCGAGTATTCTACCACTGAACCACCGACGCCATTTGCTTACTCCTGCATTCTTGACATGCAATATTGTGGAATAGCACGCAGGAACTTTTTTAAAATAAACGATGCGTCGGCCGGGAATAGAACCCGGGTCACCCGCGTGGCAGGCGAGTATTCTACCACTGAACCACCGACGCCATTTGCTTACTCCTGCATTCTTGACATGCAATATTGTGGAATAGCACGCAGGAACTTTTTTAAAATAAACGATGCGTCGGCCGGGAATAGAACCCGGGTCACCCGCGTGGCAGGCGAGTATTCTACCACTGAACCACCGACGCCATTCGCTTACTCCTGCATTCATGGCATGCAATATTGCGAATCAGCACGCGTGAGCTTTTCTAAAAATAACGATGCGTCAGCGGGGAATAGAACCCGGATCACCCGCGTGGCAGGCGAGTATTCTACCACTGAACCACCGACGCCATTTGCTTACTCCTGCATTCGTGGCATTGAATATTGCGAATCAGCACGCATGAGCTTTTCTAAAAATAACGATGCGTCAGCCGGGAATAGAACCCGTGTCACCCGCGTGGCTGGCGAGTATTCTACCACTGAACCACCGACGCCATTTGCTTACTCCTGCATTCATGGCATGTAATATTGCGAATCAGCACGCGTGAGCTTTTCTAAAAAACAAAATGTTTTGGCAGGGAATCGAACCCGGCTCAGCCGCGTGGCAGGCGAGTATTTTACCACTGAACCACCGACGCCAATTGCTTACTCCTGCATTTAGGACATGATATTTTGCGTACCAGCACGCGTTAGCGTTTCTAAAAATAACGATGCGTCAGCCGGGAATCGAACCCGGGTCACCCGCGTGGCAGGCGAGTATTTTACCACTGAACCACCGACGCCATTTGCTTACTCTGGCATTCATGGCATGCAATATTGCGAATCAGCACGCGTGAGCTTTTCTAAAAATAACGATGCGTCAGCCGAGAATCGAACTTGGGTCAGCCGCGTGGCAGGCGAGTATTCTACCACTGAACCACCGACGCCATTTGCTTACTCCTGCATTCATGGCATGCAATATTGTGTAACAGCATGCGTGAGCTTTTACAAAAATAACGATGCGTCGGCCGGGAATCGAACCCGGGTCGCCCGCGTGGCAGACGAGTATTCTACCACTGAACCACCGACGCCATTTGCTTACTCCAGCATTCGGGGCATGCATATATAGCGTAACAGCACGCGTGAGCTTTTCTAAAAATAACGATGCGTCAGCCGGGAATCGAACCCGGGTCACCCGCGTGGCAGGCGAGTATTCTACCACTGAACCACCGACGCCATTTGCTTTCTCCTGCAATCATGGCATGCATATATAGCGTATCAGCACGCGTGAGCTTTTCTAAAGATAACAATGCGTCGGGCGGGAATAGAACCCGGGTCACCCGCGTGGCAGGCGAGTATTCTACCACTGAACCACCGACGCCATTTGCTTACTCCTGCATTCGTGGCATTGAATATTGTGGAATAGCACGCAGGTACTTTTTAAAATAAACGATGCGTCGGCCGGGAATCGAACCCGGGTGACTCGCGAGGCTGGCGAGTATTCGACCACTGAACCACCGACGCCATTTACTTACTCCTGCATTCGTGGCATGCATATATAGCGTAACAGTACGCGTGAGATTTTCTAATGATAACGATGCGTCAGCCGGTAATCGAACCCGGATCACCCGCGTGGCAGGCGAGTATTCTACCACTGAACCACCGACGCCATTTGCTTTCTCCTGCAATCATGGCATGCATATATAGCGTAACAGCACGCGTGAGCTTTTCTAAAGATAACAATGCGTCGGCCGGGAATCAAACCCGGGTCACCCGCGCAGCAGGTGAGTATTCTATCACTGAACCACCAACGCCATTTGCTTACTCCTGCGTTCATGGCATGCAATATTGCGGAATAGCACGCAGGTACTTTTCTAAAATAAACGATGCGTCGGCCGGGAATCGAACCCGGGTCACCCGCGTGGCAGGCGAGTATTCTACCACTGAACTACCGACGCCATTTGCTTACTCCTGCATTCATGGCATGCAAGATTGTGTAACAGCATGTGTGAGCTTTTACAAAAATAATGATGCGTCGGCCGGGAATCGAACCCGGGTCACCCGCGTGGCAGGCGAGTATTCTACCACTGAACCACCGACGCCATTTGCATACTCCTGCATTCATGGCATGCAATATTGTGTAACAGCATGCGTGAGCTTTTACAAAAATAACGATGCGTCGGCCGGGAATCGAACCCGGGTCGCCCGCGTTGCAGACGAGTATTCTACCACTGAACCACCGACGCCATTTGCTTACTCCTGCATTCATGGCATGATATTTTGCGTAACAGCACGCGTGAGCGTTTCTAAAAATAACGATGCGTCAGCTGGAATCGAACCCGGGTCACCCGCGTGGCAGGCGAGTATTCTACCACTGAACCACCATTGCCATTTGCTTACTCCTGCATTCATGGCATGCAATATTGTGTAACAGCATGCGTGAGCTTTTACAAAAATAACGATGCGTCAGGCGGGAATCGAACCCGGGTCACCCGCGTGGCAGGCGAGTATTCTACCATTGAACCACCGACGCTATTTGCTTTCTCCTGCAATCATGGCATGCATATATAGCGTAACAGCACGCGTGAGCTTTTCTAAAAATAACGATGCGTCGGCCGTGAATTGAACCCGGGTCACCCGTGTGGCAGGCGAGCATTCTACCACTGAACGACCGACGCCATTTGTTTTCTCCGGCATTCATAACATGCAATATAGCGTAACAGCACGTGTGAGCTTTTCAAAAAGTAACAATGCTTCGGCAGGGAATCGAACCCGGGTCACCCGCGTGGCAGGCGAGTATTCTACCACTGAACCACCGACGCCTTTTGCTTACTCCTGCATTCGTGGCATTGAATATTGCGTAACAGCACGCGTGAGCTTCTCTAAAGATAACGATGCGTCGGCCGATAATCGAACTTGGGTCACCCGCGTGGCAGGCGAGTATTCTACCACTGAAGCACCGACGCAATTTGCTTGCTCCGGCATTCATGGCATGCAATATTGCGAATCAGCACGCCTGAGCTTTTCTAAAAATAACGAAGCGTCAGCCGGGAATAGAACCCGGGTCACCCGCGTGGCACACGAGTATTCTACCACTGAACCACCAACGCCATTTGCTTACTCCTGCATTCTTGACATGCAATGTTGTGGAATAGCACGCAGGAACTTTTTTAAAATAAACGATGCATCGGCCGGGAATCGAACCAGGGTCACCAGTGTGGCAGGCGAGCATTCTACTACTGAACCACCGACGCCATTTGTTTACAGTGGCATTCATGACATGCAATATTGCGTAACAGCACGTGTGAGCTTTTCTAAAAGTAGCGATGCTTTGGCAGGAAATAGAACCCGGGTCACCCGCGTGTGAGGCGAGTATTCTACCACTGAACCACCGACGCCATTTGCTTACTCCTGCATTCATGGCATGCAATATTGCGAATCAGCACGCGTGAGCTTTTCTAAAAATAACGATGCGTCAGCAGGGAATAGAACCCGGGTCACCCGCGTGGCAGGCGAGTATTCTACCACTGAACCACCGACGCCATTTGCTTACTCCTGCATTCATGGCATGCAATATTGCGAATCAGCACGTGTGAGCTTTTCAAAAAGTAACAATGCTTCGGCAGGGAATCGAACCCGGATCACCCGCGTGGCAGGCGAGTATTCTACCACTGAACCACCGACGCCATTTGCTTACTCCTGCATTCGTGGCATTGAATATTGCGAATCAGCACGCATGAGCTTTTCTAAAAATAACGATGCGTCAGCCGGGAATAGAACCCGTGTCACCCGCGTGGCAGGCGAGTATTCTACCACTGAACCACCGACGCCATTTGCTTACTCCTGCATTCATGGCATGTAATATTGCGAATCAGCACGCGTGAGCTTTTCTAAAAAACAAAATGTTTTGGCAGGGAATCGAACCCGGCTCAGCCGCGTGGCAGGCGAGTATTTTACCACTGAACCACCGACGCCAATTGCTTACTCCTGCATTTAGGACATGATATTTTGCGTACCAGCACGCGTTAGCGTTTCTAAAAATAACGATGCGTCAGCCGGGAATCGAACCCGGGTCACCCGCGTGGCAGGCGAGTATTTTACCACTGAACCACCGACGCCATTTGCTTACTCTGGCATTCATGGCATGCAATATTGCGAATCAGCACGCGTGAGCTTTTCTAAAAATAACGATGCGTCTGCCGAGAATCGAACTTGGGTCAGCCGCGTGGCAGGCGAGTATTCTACCACTGAAGCACCGACGCAATTTGCTTGCTCCTGCATTCATGGCATGCATATATAGCGTAACAGCACGCGTGAGCTTTCCTAAATATAACGATGCGTCGGCCGGGAATCGAACCTGGGTCACCCGCGCAGCAGGTGAGTATTCTATCACTGAACCACCAACGCCATTTGCTTACTCCAGCATTCATGACATGCAATATTGCGGAATAGCACGCAGGTACTTTTCTAAAATGAACGATTCGTCGGCCGGCAATCGAACCCGACTCACCCGCGGGGCAGGCGAGTATTCTACCACCGAACCACCGACGCCATTTGCTTACTCCTGCATTCATGGCATGCAATATTGTGTAACAGCATGCATGAGCTTTTCTAAAAATAACAATGCGTCGGCCGGGAATCAAACCCGGGTCACCCGCGCAGCAGGTGAGTATTCTATCACTGAACCACCAACACCATTTGCTTACTCCTGCATTCATGGCATGCAATATTGCGGAATAGCACGCAGGTACTTTTCTAAAATAAACGGTGCGTCGGCCGGGAATCGAACCCGGGTCACCCGCTTGGCAGGCAAGTATTCTACCACTGAACCACCGACGCCATTTGCTTACTCCTGCATTCATGGCATGCAATATTGTGTAACAGCATGCGTGAGCTTTTACAAAAATAACGATGCGTCGGCCGGGAATCGAACCCGGGTCACCCGCGTGGCAGGCGAGTATTCTACCACTGAACCACCGACGCCAATTGCTTACTCCTACATTCATGGCATGCAATATTGTGTAACAGCATGCGTGAGCTTTTACAAAAATAACGATGCGTCGGCCAGGAATCGAACCCGGGTCGCCCGCGTGGCAGACGAGTATTCTACCACTGAACCACCGACGCCATTTGCTTACTCCTGCATTCGTGGCATTGAATATTGTGGAATAGCACGCAGGTACTTTTCTAAAATAAACGATGCGTCGGCCGGGAATCGAACCCGGGTGACTCGCGAGGCTGGCGAGTATTCGACCACTGAACCACCGACGCCATTTGCTTACTCCTGCATTCGTGGCATGCATATATAGCGTAACAGTACGCGTGAGCTTTTCTAAAAATAACGATGTGTCAGCCGGGAATCGAACCCGGGTCACCCGCGTGGCAGGCGAGTATTCTACCACTGAACCACCGACGCCATTTGCTATCTCCTGCAATCATGGCATGCATATATAGCGTAACAGCACGCGTGAGCTTTTCTAAAGATAACAATGCGTCGGCCGGGAATCAAACCCGGGTCACCCGCGCAGCAGGTGAGTTTTCTATCACTGAACCACCAATGCCATTTGCTCACTCCTGCATTCATGGCATGCAATATTGCGGAATAGCACGCAGGAAGTTTTCTAAAATAAACGATGCGTCGGCCGGGAATCAAACCCGGGTCACCCGCGTGGCAGGCGAGTATTCTACCACTGAACCACCGACGCCATTTGCTTACTCCTGCATTCATGGCATGCAATATTGTGTAACAGCATGCGTGAGCTTTTACAAAAATAGCGATGCGTCGGCCGGGAATCGAACCCGGATCACCCGCGTGGCAGGCGAGTATTCTACCACTGAACCACCGACGCCATTTGCTTACTCCTGCATTCATGGCATGCAATATTGTGTAACAGCATGCGTGAGCTTTTACAAAAATAACGATGCGTCGGCCGGGAATCGAACCCGGGTCGCCCGCGTGGCAGACGAGTATTCTACCACTGAACCACCGACGCCATTTGCTTACTCCTGCATTCATGGCATGCAATATTGTATAACAGCATGCGTGAGCTTTTACAAAAATAACGATGCGTCGGCCGGGAATCGAACCCGGGTTACCCGCGTGGCAGGCGACTATTCTACCACTGAACCACCGACGCCATTTGCTTACTCCTGCATTCATGGCATGCAATATTGTGTAACAGCATGCGTGAGCTTTTACAAAAATAACGATGCGTCGGCCGGGAATCGTACCCGGGTCCCCCTCGTGGCAGACGAGTATTCTACCACTGAACCACCGACGCCATTTGCTTACTCCTGCATTCATGGCATTGAATATTGTGGAATAGCACGCAGGTACTTTTCTAAAATAAATGATGCGTCGGCCGGGAATCGAACTCGGGTCACCCGCGTGGCAGGCGAGTATTCTACCACTGAACCACCGACGCCGTTTGCTTGCTCCAGCATTCATGGCATGCATATATAGCGTTACAATACGCGTGAGCTTTTCTAAAAATAACGATGCGTCAGGCGGGAATCGAACCCGGGTCACCCGCGTGGCAGGCGAGTATTCTACCACTGAACCACCGACGCCATTTGCTTACTCCTGCATTCTTGACATGCAATATTGTGGAATAGCACGCAGGAACTTTTTTAAAATAAACGATGCGTCGGCCGGGAATAGAACCCGGGTCACCCGCGTGGCAGGCGAGTATTCTACCACTGAACCACCGACGCCATTCGCTTACTCCTGCATTCATGGCATGCAATATTGCGAATCAGCACGCGTGAGCTTTTCTAAAAATAACGATGCGTCAGCGGGGAATAGAACCCGGGTCACCCGCGTGGCAGGCGAGTATTCTACCACTGAACCACCGACGCCATTTGCTTACTCCTGCATTCATGGCATGTAATATTGCGAATCAGCAGGCGTGAGCTTTTCTAAAAATAACGATGCGTCAGCCGGGAATAGAACCCGGGTCACCCGCGTGGCAGGCGAGTATTTTACCACTGATCCACCGACGCCATGTGCTGACTCCGGCATTCATGGCATGCAATATTGCGTAACAGCACGTGTGAGCTTTTATAAAAATTGCGATGCGTCGGCCCGGAATCGAGCCCAGGTCAACCGCGTGGCAGGCGAGTATTCTACCACTGAACAACCGACACCATTTGCCTACTCCTGCATTATTAACATGCGATATTGCGGAAAGGCACGCAAGAAAATTTTAAAAAAACACGATGTTTCGGCAGGGAATCGAACCCGGGTCAGCCGCGTGGCAGGCGAGTATTTTACCACTGAACCACCGACGCCAATAGCTTACTCCTGCATTCATGGCATGATATTTTGCGTAACAGCACGCGTGAGCGTTTCTAAAAATAACGATGCGTCAGCTGGGAATCGAACCCGGGTCACCCACGTGGCAGGCGAGTATTCTACCACTGAACCACCGACGCCATTTGCTTGCTCCTGCGTTCGTGGCATGCATATATAGCGTAAGAACACGCGTGAGCTTTTTAAAGATAACGATGCGTCGGCCGTGAATTGAGCCCGGGTCACTCGTGTGGCAGGCGAGTAATATACCACTGAACCACCGATGCCATTTGTATTCTCCGGCATTCATGACATGCAATATTGCGTAACAGCACGTGTGAGCTTTTCAAAAAGTAACAATGCTTCGGCAGGGAATCGAACCCGGGATACCCGCGTGGCGGGCGAGTATTCTACCACTGAACCACCGACGCCATTTGCTTACTCCTGCATTCGTGGCATTGAATATTGCATAACAGCACGCGTGAGCTTTTCTAAAGATAACGATGCGTCGGCCGAGAATCGAACTTGGGTCACCCGCGTATCAGGCGAGTATTCTACCACTGAAGCACCGACGCAATTTGCTTGCTCCTGCATTCATGGCATGCAATATTGTGTAACAGCATGCGTGAGCTTTTACAAAGATAACGATGCGTCAGCCGGGAATAGAACCCGGGTCACCCGCGTGGCAGGCGAGTATTCTACCACTGAACCACCGACGCCATTTGCTTACTCCTGCATTCTTGACATGCAATATTGTGGAATAGCACGCAGGAACTTTTTTAAAATAAACGATGCGTCGGCCGCGAATAGAACCCGGGTCACCCGCGTGGCAGGCGAGTATTCTACCACTGAACCACCGACGCCATTCGCTTACTCCTGCATTCATGGCATGCAATATTGCGAATCAGCACGCGTGAGCTTTTCTAAAAATAACGATGCGACAGCCGGGAATAGAACCCGGGTCACCCGCGTGGCAGGCGAGTATTCTACCACTGAACCACCGACGCCATTTGCTTACTCCTGCATTCATGGCATGTAATATTGCGAATCAGCAGGCGTGAGCTTTTCTAAAAATAACGATGCGTCAGCCGGGAATAGAACCCGGTTCACCCGCGTGGCAGGCGAGTATTTTACCACTGAACCACCGACGCCATGTGCTGACTCCGGCATTCATGGCATGCAATATTGCGTAACAGCACGTGTGAGCTTTTATAAAAATTGCGATGCGTCGGCCCGGAATCGAGCCCAGGTCAACCGCGTGGAGGGCGAGTATTCTACCACTGAACAACCGACACCATTTGCCTACTCCTGCATTATTGACATGCGATATTGTGTAACAGCATGCGTGAGCTTTTACAAAAATAACGATGCGTCGGCCGGGAATCGAACCCGGGTCGCCCGCGTGGCAGACGAGTATTCTACCACTGAACCACCGACGTCATTTGCTTACTCCTGCATTCATGGCATGCAATATTGTGTAACAGCATGCGTGAGCTTTTACAAAAATAACGATGCGTCGGCCGGGAATCGAACCCGGGTCACCCGCGTGGCAGGCGAGTATTCTACCACTGAACCACCGACGCCATTTGCTTACTCCTGCATTCATGGCATGCAATATTGTGTAACAGCATGCGTGAGCTTTTACAAAAATAACGATGCGTCGGCCGGGAATCGAACCCGGGTCGCCCGCGTGGCAGACGAGTATTCTACCACTGAACCACCGACGCCATTTGCTTACTCCAGCATTCGGGGCATGCATATATAGCGTAACAGCACGCGTGAGCTTTTCTAAAAATAACGATGCGTCAGCCGGGAATCGAACCCGGGTCACCCGCGTGGCAGGCGAGTATTCTACCACTGAACCACCGACGCCATTTGCTTTCTCCTGCAATCATGGCATGCATATATAGCGTATCAGCACGCGTGAGCTTTTCTAAAGATAACAATGCGTCGGGCGGGAATAGAACCCGGGTCACCCGCGTGGCAGGCGAGTATTCTACCACTGAACCACCGACGCCATTTGCTTACTCCTGCATTCGTGGCATTGAATATTGTGGAATAGCACGCAGGTACTTTTTAAAATAAACGATGCGTCGGCCGGGAATCGAACCCGGGTGACTCGCGAGGCTGGCGAGTATTCGACCACTGAACCACCGACGCCATTTACTTACTCCTGCATTCGTGGCATGCATATATAGCGTAACAGTACGCGTGAGATTTTCTAATGATAACGATGCGTCAGCCGGTAATCGAACCCGGATCACCCGCGTGGCAGGCGAGTATTCTACCACTGAACGACCGACGCCATTTGCTTTCTCCTGCAATCATGGCATGCATATATAGCGTAACAGCACGCGTGAGCTTTTCTAAAGATAACAATGCGTCGGCCGGGAATCAAACCCGGGTCACCCGCGCAGCAGGTGAGTATTCTATCACTGAACCACCAACGCCATTTGCTTACTCCTGCGTTCATGGCATGCAATATTGCGGAATAGCACGCAGGTACTTTTCTAAAATAAACGATGCGTCGGCCGGGAATCGAACCCGGGTCACCCGCGTGGCAGGCGAGTATTCTACCACTGAACTACCGACGCCATTTGCTTACTCCTGCATTCATGGCATGCAAGATTGTGTAACAGCATGTGTGAGCTTTTACAAAAATAATGATGCGTCGGCCGGGAATCGAACCCGGGTCACCCGCGTGGCAGGCGAGTATTCTACCACTGAACCACCGACGCCATTTGCTTACTCCTGCATTCATGGCATGCAATATTGTGTAACAGCATGCGTGAGCTTTTACAAAAATAACGATGCGTCGGCCGGGAATCGAACCCGGGTCGCCCGCGTTGCAGACGAGTATTCTACCACTGAACCACCGACGCCATTTGCTTACTCCTGCATTCATGGCCAGATATTTTGCGTAACAGCACGCGTGAGCGTTTCTAAAAATAACGATGCGTCAGCTGGAATCGAACCCGGGTCACCCGCGTGGCAGGCGAGTATTCTACCACTGAACCACCGACGCCATTTGCTTGCTCCTGCGTTCGTGGCATGCATATATAGCGTAAGAACACGCGTGAGCTTTTTTGAAGATAACGATGCGTCGGCCGTGAATTGAGCCCGGGTCACTCGTGTGGCAGGCGAGTATTATACCACTGAACCACCGATTCCATTTGTATTCTCCGGCATTCTTGACATGCAATATTGCGTAACAGCACGTGTGAGCTTTTCAAAAAGTAACAATGCTTCGGCAGGGAATCGAACCCGGGATACCCGCGTGGCGGGCGAGTATTCTACCACTTAACCACCGACGCCATTTGCTTACTCCTGCATTCGTGGCATTGAATATTGCATAACAGCACGCGTGAGCTTTTCTAAAGATAACGATGCGTCGGCCGAGAATCGAACTTGGGTCACCCGCGTATCAGGCGAGTATTCTACCACTGAAGCACCGACGCAATTTGCTTGCTCCTGCATTCATGGCATGCATATATAGCGTAACAGCACGCGTGAGCTTTTCTAGATATAACGATGCGTCGGCCGGGAATCGAACCCGGGTCACCCGCGGGGCAGGCGAGTATTCTACCACTGAACCACCGACGCCATTTGCTTACTCCTGCATTCATGGCATGCATATATAGCGTATTATCACGCGTGAGTTTTCTAAATATAACAATGCGTCTGCCGGGAATTGAACCTGGGTCACCCGCGTGGCAGCCGAGTATTATACCACTTAACCACCAACGCCAGTTCCTTACTCCGGCATTCATGGCATGCAATATTGCGAATCAGCATGCGTGAGCTTTTACAAAAATAACGATGCGTCGGCCGGGAATCGAACCCGGGTCACCCACGTGGCAGGCGAGTATTCTACCACTGAACCACCGACGCCATTTGCTTACTCCTACATTCATGGCATGCAATATTGTGTAACAGCATGCGTGAGATTTTACAAAAATAACGATGCGTCGGCCGGGAATCGAACCCGGGTCGCCCGCGTGGCAGACGAGTATTCTACCACTGAACCACCGACGCCATTTGCTTACTCCTGCATTCGTGGCATTGAATATTGTGGAATAGCACGCAGGTACTTTTCTAAAATAAACGATGCGTCGGCCGGGAATCGAACCCGGGTGACTCGCGAAGCTGGCGAGTATTCGACCACTGAACCACCGTCACCATTTGCTTACTCCTGCATTCGTGGCATGCATATATAGCGTAACAGTACGCGTGAGCTTTTCTAAAAACAACGATGCGTCAGCTGGGAATAGAACCCGGGTCACCCGCGTGGCTGGCGAGTATTCTACCACTGAACCACCGACGCCATTCGCTTACTCCTGCATTCATGGCATGCAATATTGCGAATCAGCACGCGTGAGCTTTTATAAAAATAATGATGCGTCAGCCGGGAATAGAACCCGGGTCACCCGCGTGGCAGGCGAGTATTCTACCACTGAACCACCGACGCCATTTGCTTACTCCTGCATTCATGGCATGTAATATTGCGAATCAGCACGCGTGAGCTTTTCTAAAAATAACGATGCGTCAGCCGGGAATAGAACCCGGGTCACCCGCGTGGCAGGCGAGTATTTTACCACTGAACCACCGACGCCAATAGCTTACTCCTGCATTCATGGCATGATATTTTGCGTAACAGCACGCGTGAGCGTTTCTAAAAATAACGATGCGTCAGCTGGGAATCGAACCCGGGTCACCCGCGTGGCAGGCGAGTATTCTACCACTGAACCACCGATGCCATTTGTATTCTCCGGCATTCATGACATGCAATATTGCGTAACAGCACGTGTGAGCTTTTCAAAAAGTAACAATGCTTCGGCAGAGAATCGAACCCGGGATACCCGCGTGGCGGACGAGTATTCTACCACTGAACCACCGACGCCATTTGCTTACTCCTGCATTCGTGGCATTGAATATTGTGGAATAGCACGCAGGTACTTTTCTAAAATAAACGATGCGTCGGCCGGGAATCGAACCCGGGTGACTCGCGAGGCTGGCGAGTATTCGACCACTGAACCACCGTCACCATTTGCTTACTCCTGCATTCGTGGCATGCATATATAGCGTAACAGTACGCGTGAGCTTTTCTAAAAACAACGATGCATCAGCTGGGAATAGAACCCGGGTCACCCGCGTGGCAGGCGAATATTCTACCACTGAACCACCGACGCCATTCGCTTACTCCTGCATTCATGGCATGCAACATTGCGAATCAGCACGCGTGAGCTTTTATAAAAATAACGATGCGTCAGCCCGGAATAGAACCCGGGTCACCCGCGTGGCAGGCGAGTATTCTACCACTGAACCACCGACGCCATTTGCTTACTCCTGCATTCGTGGCATTGAATATTGCATAACAGCACGCGTGAGCTTTTCTAAAGATAACGATGCGTCGGCCGGGAATCGAACCCGAGTCACCCGCGCGGCAGGCGAGTATTCTACCACTGAACCACCAACGCCATCTGCTTGCTCCTGCATTCATGTCATGCATATATAGCGTAACAGCATGCATGAGCTTTTCTAAAAATAACAATGCGTCGGCCGGGAATCAAACCCGGGTCACCCGCGTGGCAGGCGAGTATTCTACCACTGAACCACCGACGCCATTTGCTTTCTCCTGCAATCATGGCATGCATATATAGCGTAACAGCACGCGTGAGCTTTTCTAAAGATAACAATGCGTCGGGCGGGAATAGAACCCGGGTCACCCGCGTGGCAGGCGAGTATTCTACCACTGAACCACCGACGCCATTTGCTTACTCCTGCATTCGTGGCATTGAATATTGTGGAATAGCACGCAGGTACTTTTTAAAATAAACGATGCGTCGGCCGGGAATCGAACCCGGGTGACTCGCGAGGCTGGCGAGTATTCGACCACTGAACCACCGACGCCATTTGCTTACTCCAGCATTCGGGGCATGCATATATAGCGTAACAGCACGCGTGAGCTTTTCTAAAAATAACGATGCGTCAGCCGGGAATCGAACCCGGGTCACCCGCGTGGCAGGCGAGTATTCTACCACTGAACCACCGATGCCATTTGTATTCTCCGGCATTCATGACATGCAATATTGCGTAACAGCACGTGTGAGCTTTTCAAAAAGTAACAATGCTTCGGCAGAGAATCGAACCCGGGATACCCGCGTGGCGGACGAGTATTCTACCACTGAACCACCGACGCCATTTGCTTACTCCTGCATTCGTGGCATTGAATATTGTGGAATAGCACGCAGGTACTTTTCTAAAATAAACGATGCGTCGGCCGGGAATCGAACCCGGGTGACTCGCGAGGCTGGCGAGTATTCGACCACTGAACCACCGTCACCATTTGCTTACTCCTGCATTCGTGGCATGCATATATAGCGTAACAGTACGCGTGAGCTTTTCTAAAAACAACGATGCATCAGCTGGGAATAGAACCCGGGTCACCCGCGTGGCAGGCGAATATTCTACCACTGAACCACCGACGCCATTCGCTTACTCCTGCATTCATGGCATGCAACATTGCGAATCAGCACGCGTGAGCTTTTATAAAAATAACGATGCGTCAGCCGGGAATAGAACCCGGGTCACCCGCGTGGCAGGCGAGTATTCTACCACTGAACCACCGACGCCATTTGCTTACTCCAGCATTCGGGGCATGCATATATAGCGTAACAGCACGCGTGAGCTTTTCTAAAAATAACGATGCGTCAGCCGGGAATCGAACCCGGGTCACCCGCGTGGCAGGCGAGTATACTACCACTGAACCACCGACGCCATTTGCTTTCTCCTGCAATCATGGCATGCATATATAGCGTATCAGCACGCGTGAGCTTTTCTAAAGATAACAATGCGTCGGGCGGGAATAGAACCCGGGTCACCCGCGTGGCAGGCGAGTATTCTACCACTGAACCACCGACGCCATTTGCTTACTCCTGCATTCGTGGCATTGAATATTGTGGAATAGCACGCAGGTACTTTTTAAAATAAACGATGCGTCGGCCGGGAATCGAACCCGGGTGACTCGCGAGGCTGGCGAGTATTCGACCACTGAACCACCGACGCCATTTACTTACTCCTGCATTCGTGGCATGCATATATAGCGTAACAGTACGCGTGAGATTTTCTAATGATAACGATGCGTCAGCCGGTAATCGAACCCGGATCACCCGCGTGGCAGGCGAGTATTCTACCACTGAACGACCGACGCCATTTGCTTTCTCCTGCAATCATGGCATGCATATATAGCGTAACAGCACGCGTGAGCTTTTCTAAAGATAACAATGCGTCGGCCGGGAATCAAACCCGGGTCACCCGCGCAGCAGGTGAGTATTCTATCACTGAACCACCAACGCCATTTGCTTACTCCTGCGTTCATGGCATGCAATATTGCGGAATAGCACGCAGGTACTTTTCTAAAATAAACGATGCGTCGGCCGGGAATCGAACCCGGGTCACCCGCGTGGCAGGCGAGTATTCTACCACTGAACTACCGACGCCATTTGCTTACTCCTGCATTCATGGCATGCAAGATTGTGTAACAGCATGTGTGAGCTTTTACAAAAATAATGATGCGTCGGCCGGGAATCGAACCCGGGTCACCCGCGTGGCAGGCGAGTATTCTACCACTGAACCACCGACGCCATTTGCTTACTCCTGCATTCGTGGCATTGAATATTGTGGAATAGCACGCAGGTACTTTTCTAAAATAAACGATGCGTCGGCCGGGAATCGAACCCGGGTGACTCGCGAAGCTGGCGAGTATTCGACCACTGAACCACCGTCACCATTTGCTTACTCCTGCATTCGTGGCATGCATATATAGCGTAACAGTACGCGTGAGCTTTTCTAAAAACAACGATGCGTCAGCTGGGAATAGAACCCGGGTCACCCGCGTGGCTGGCGAGTATTCTACCACTGAACCACCGACGCCATTCGCTTACTCCTGCATTCATGGCATGCAATATTGCGAATCAGCACGCGTGAGCTTTTATAAAAATAATGATGCGTCAGCCGGGAATAGAACCCGGGTCACCCGCGTGGCAGGCGAGTATTCTACCACTGAACCACCGACGCCATTTGCTTACTCCTGCATTCATGGCATGTAATATTGCGAATCAGCACGCGTGAGCTTTTCTAAAAATAACGATGCGTCGGCCGGGAATCGAACCCGGGTGACTCGCGAGGCTGGCGAGTATTCGACCACTGAACCACCGTCACCATTTGCTTACTCCTGCATTCGTGGCATGCATATATAGCGTAACAGTACGCGTGAGCTTTTCTAAAAACAACGATGCATCAGCTGGGAATAGAACCCGGGTCACCCGCGTGGCAGGCGAATATTCTACCACTGAACCACCGACGCCATTCGCTTACTCCTGCATTCATGGCATGCAACATTGCGAATCAGCACGCGTGAGCTTTTATAAAAATAACGATGCGTCAGCCGGGAATAGAACCCGGGTCACCCGCGTGGCAGGCGAGTATTCTACCACTGAACCACCGACGCCATTTGCTTACTCCTGCATTCGTGGCATTGAATATTGCATAACAGCACGCGTGAGCTTTTCTAAAGATAACGATGCGTCGGCCGGGAATCGAACCCGAGTCACCCGCGCGGCAGGCGAGTATTCTACCACTGAACCACCAACGCCATCTGCTTGCTCCTGCATTCATGTCATGCATATATAGCGTAACAGCATGCATGAGCTTTTCTAAAAATAATAATGCGTCGGCCGGGAATCAAACCCGGGTCACCCGCGTGGCAGGCGAGTATTCTACCACTGAACCACCGACGCCATTTGCTTTCTCCTGCAATCATGGCATGCATATATAGCGTAACAGCACGCGTGAGCTTTTCTAAAGATAACAATGCGTCGGGCGGGAATAGAATCCGGGTCACCCGCGTGGCAGGCGAGTATTCTACCACTGAACCACCGACGCCATTTGCTTACTCCTGCATTCATGGCATGCAATATTGCGAATCAGCACGCGTGAGCTTTTCTAAAAATAACGATGCATCAGCCGGGAATAGAACCCGGGTAGACCGCGTGACAGACGAGTATTCTACCCCTGAACCACCAACGCTATTATCTTACTCCTGCATTCTTGACATGCAATATTGTGGAATAGCACGCAGAAACTTTTTTAAAATAAACGATGCGTCGGACGGGAATCGAACCAGGGTCACCAGTGTGGCAGGCGAGAGTTCTACCACTGAACCACCGACGCCATTTGCTTACTACGGCATTCATGGCATGCAATATTGCGTAACAGCACGCGTGAGCTTTTCTAAAAGTAACAATGCTTCGGCAGCGATTTAAACACAGGTAACCCGCGTGGCAGGCGAGTATTCTACCACTGAACCACCGACGCCATTTGCTTACTCCGGCATTCATGGCATGCAATATTGCGAATCAGCACGCGTGAGCTTTTACAAAAATAACGATGCGCCGGCCGGGAATCGAACCCGGGTCACCCACGTGGCAGGCGAGTATTCTACCACTGAACCACCGACGCCATTTGCTTACTCCTACATTCATGGCATGCAATATTGTGTAACAGCAAGCTTGAGCTTTTACAAAAATAACGATGCGTCGGCCGGGAATCGAACCCTGGTCGCCCGCGTGGCAGACGAGTATTCTACCACTGAACCACCGACGCCATTTGCTTACTCCTTCATTCGTGGCATTGAATATTGTGGAATAGCACGCAGGTACTTTTCTAAAATAAACGATGCGTCGGCCGGGAATCGAACCCGGGTGACTCGCGAGGCTGGCGAGTATTCGACCACTGAACCACCGTCGCCATTTGCTTACTCCTGCATTCGTGGCATGCATATATAGCGTAACAGTACGCGTGAGCTTTTCTAAAAACAACGATGCGTCAGCCGGGAATCGAACCCGGGTCACCCGCGTGGCAGGCGAGTATTCTACCACTGAACCACCGACGCCATTTGCTTTCTCCTGCAATCATGGCATGCATATATAGCGTAACAGCACGCGTGAGCTTTTCTAAAGATAACAATGCGTCGGCCGGGAATCAAACCCGGGTCACCCGCGCAGCAGGTGAGTATTCTATCACTGAACCACCAACGCCATTTGCTTACTCCTGCATTCATGGCATGCAATATTGCGGAATAGCACGCAGGTACTTTTCTAAAATAAACGATGCGTCGGCCGGGAATCGAACCCGGGTCACCCGCGTGGCAGGCGAGTATTCTACCACTGAACCACCGACGCCATTTGCTTACTCCTGCATTCATGGCATGCAATATTGTGTAACAGAATGCGTGAGCTTTTACAAAAATAACGATGCGTTGGCCGGGAATCGAACCCGGGTCAACCGCGTGGCAGGCGAGTATTCTACCACTGAACCACCGACGCCATTTGCTTACTCCTGCATTCATGGCATGCAATATTGTGTAACAGCATGCGTGAGCTTTTACAAAAATAACGATGCGTCGGCCGGGAATCGAGCCCGGGTCGCCCGCGTGGCAGACGAGTATTCTACCACTGAACCACCGACGCCATTTGCTTACTCCGGCATTCATGGCATGCAATATTGTGTAACAGCATGCGTGAGCTTTTACAAAAATAACGATGCGTCGGCCGGGAATCGAACCCGGGTCACCCGCGTGGCAGACGAGTATTCTACCACTGAACCACCGACGCCATTTGCCTACTCCTGCATTCATGGCATGCAATATTGTGTAACAGCATGCGTGAGCTTTTACAAAAATAACGATGCGTCGGCCGGGAATCGAACCCGGGTCGCCCGCGTGGCAGACGAGTATTCTACCACTGAACCACCGACGCCATTTGCTTACTCCTGCATTCGTGGCATTGAATATTGTGGAATAGCACGCAGGTACTTTTCTAAAATAAATGATGCGTCGGCCGGGAATCGAACCCGGGTCACCCGCGTGGCAGGCGAGTATTCTACCACTGAACCACCGACGCCGTTTGCTTGCTCCAGCATTCATAGCATGCATATATAGCGTAACAGCACGCGTGAGTTTTTCTAAAAATAACGATGCGTCAGCTGGGAATCGAACCCGGGTCACCCGCGTGGCAGGCGAGTATTCTACCACTGAACCACCGACGCCATTTGCTTGCTCCTGCGTTCGTGGCATGCATATATAGTGTAAGAACACGCGTGAGCTTTTTTAAAGATAACGATGCGTCGGCCGTGAATTGAGCCCGGGTCACTCGTGTGGCAGGCGAGTATTATACCACTGAACCACCGATGCCATTTGTATTCTCCGGCATTCATGACATGCAATATTGCGTAACAGCACGTGTGAGCTTTTCAAAAAGTAACAATGCTTCGGCAGGGAATCGAACCCGGGATACCCGCGTGGCGGACGAGTATTCTACCACTGAACCACCGACGCCATTTGCTTACTCCTGCATTCGTGGCATTGAATATTGTGGAATAGCACGCAGGTACTTTTCTAAAATAAACGATGCGTCGGCCGGGAATCGAACCCGGGTGACTCGCGAGGCTGGCGAGTATTCGACCACTGAACCACCGTCACCATTTGCTTACTCCTGCATTCGTGGCATGCATATATAGCGTAACAGTACGCGTGAGCTTTTCTAAAAACAACGATGCGTCAGCTGGGAATAGAACCCGGGTCACCCGCGTGGCAGGCGAATATTCTACCACTGAACCACCGACGCCATTCGCTTACTCCTGCATTCATGGCATGCAACATTGCGAATCAGCACGCGTGAGCTTTTATAAAAATAACGATGCGTCAGCCGGGAATAGAACCCGGGTCACCCGCGTGGCAGGCGAGTATTCTACCACTGAACCACCGACGCCATTTGCTTACTCCTGCATTCGTGGCATTGAATATTGCATAACAGCACGCGTGAGCTTTTCTAAAGATAACGATGCGTCGGCCGAGAATCGAACTTGGGTCACCCGCGTATCAGGCGAGTATTCTACCACTGAAGCACCGACGCAATTTGCTTGCTCCTGCATTCATGGCATGCATATATAGCGTAACAGCACGCGTGAGCTTTTTTAAATATAACGATGCGTCGGCCGGGAATCGAACCCGGGTCACCCGCGGGGCAGGCGAGTATTATACCACTGAACCACCAACGCCAGTTGCTTACTCCTGCATTCATGACATGCAATTATCTGTAACAAGACGTCTCAGCTTCTTCAAAAATAACAATGCGTCGGCCGGGAATCGAACCCGGGTCACCCGCGCGGCAGGCGAGTATTCTACCACTGAACCACCAACGCCATCTGCTTGCTCCTGCATTCATGTCATGCATATATAGCGTAACAGCATGCATGAGCTTTTCTAAAAATAACAATGCGTCGGCCGGGAATCAAACTCGGGTCACCCGCGTGGCAGGCGAGTATTCTACCACTGAACCACCGACGCCATTTGCTTTCTCCTGCAATCATGGCATGCATATATAGCGTAACAGCACGCGTGAGCTTTTCTAAAGATAACAATGCGTCGGGCGGGAATAGAATCCGGGTCACCCGCGTGGCAGGCGAGTATTCTACCACTGAACCACCGACGCCAATTGCTTACTCCTGCATTCATGGCATGCAATATTGCGAATCAGCACGCGTGAGCTTTTCTAAAAATAACGATGCATCAGCCGGGAATAGAACCCGGGTAGACCGCGTGACAGACGAGTATTCTGCCCCTGAACCACCAACGCTGTTATCTTACTCCTGCATTCTTGACATGCAATATTGTGGAATAGCACGCAGAAACTTTTTTAAAATAAACGATGCGTCGGCCGGGAATCGAACCAGGGTCACCAGTGTGGCAGGCGAGAGTTCTACCACTGAACCACCGACGCCATTTGCTTACTACGGCATTCATGGCATGCAATATTGCGTAACAGCACGCGTGAGCTTTTCTAAAAGTAACAATGCTTCGGCAGCGATTTAAACACAGGTAACCCGCGTGGCAGGCGAGTATTCTACCACTGAACCACCGACGCCATTTGCTTACTCCGGCATTCATGGCATGCAATATTGCGAATCAGCACGCGTGAGCTTTTACAAAAATAACGATGCGCCGGCCGGGAATCGAACCCGGGTCACCCACGTGGCAGGCGAGTATTCTACCACTGAACCACCGACGCCATTTGCTTACTCCTACATTCATGGCATGCAATATTGTGTAACAGCATGCTTGAGCTTTTACAAAAATAACGATGCGTCGGCCGGGAATCGAACCCTGGTCGCCCGCGTGGCAGACGAGTATTCTACCACTGAACCACCGACGCCATTTGCTTACTCCTTCATTCGTGGCATTGAATATTGTGGAATAGCACGCAGGTACTTTTCTAAAATAAACGATGCGTCGGCCGGGAATCGAACCCGGGTGACTCACGAGGCTGGCGAGTATTCGACCACTGAACCACCGTCGCCATTTGCTTACTCCTGCATTCGTGGCATGCATATATAGCGTAACAGTACGCGTGAGCTTTTCTAAAAACAACGATGCGTCAGCCGGGAATCGAACCCGGGTCACCCGCGTGGCAGGCGAGTATTCTACCACTGAACCACCGACGCCATTTGCTTTCTCCTGCAATCATGGCATGCATATATAGCGTAACACCACGCGTGAGCTTTTCTAAAGATAACAATGCGTCGGCCGGGAATCAAACCCGGGTCACCCGCGCAGCAGGTGAGTATTCTATCACTGAACCACCAACGCCATTTGCTTACTCCTGCATTCATGGCATGCAATATTGCGGAATAGCACGCAGGTACTTTTCTAAAATAAACGATGCGTCGGCCGGGAATCGAACCCGGGCCACCCGCGTGGCAGGCGAGTATTCTACCACTGAACCACCGACGCCATTTGCTTACTCCTGCATTCATGGCATGCAATATTGTGTAACAGAATGCGTGAGCTTTTACAAAAATAACGATGCGTTAGCCGGGAATCGAACCCGGGTCAACCGCGTGGCAGGCGAGTATTCTACCACTGAACCACCGACGCCATTTGCTTACTCCTGCATTCATGGCATGCAATATTGTGTAACAGCATGCGTGAGCTTTTACAAAAATAACGATGCGTCGGCCGGGAATCGAGCCCGGGTCGCCCGCGTGGCAGACGAGTATTCTACCACTGAACCACCGACGCCATTTGCTTACTCCGGCATTCATAGCATGCAATATTGTGTAACAGCATGCGTGAGCTTTTACAAAAATAACGATGCGTCGGCCGGGAATCGAACCCGGGTCACCCGCGTGGCAGGCGAGTATTCTACCACTGAACCACCGACGCCATTTGCCTACTCCTGCATTCATGGCATGCAATATTGTGTAACAGCATGCGTGAGCTTTTACAAAAATAACGATGCGTCGGCCGGGAATCGAACCCGGGTCGCCCGCGTGGCAGACGAGTATTCTACCACTGAACCACCGACGCCATTTGCTTACTCCTGCATTCGTGGCATTGAATATTGTGGAATAGCACGCAGGTACTTTTCTAAAATAAATGATGCGTCGGCCGGGAATCGAACCCGGGTCACCCGCGTGGCAGGCGAGTATTCTACCACTGAACCACCGACGCCGTTTGCTTGCTCCAGCATTCATAGCATGCATATATAGCGTAACAGCACGCGTGAGTTTTTCTAAAAATAACGATGCGTCAGCCGGGAATCGAACCCGGGTCACCCGCGTGGCAGGCGAGTATTCTACCACTGAACCACCGACGCCATTTGCTTGCTCCTGCGTTCGTGGCATGCATATATAGTGTAAGAACACGCGTGAGCTTTTTTAAAGATAACGATGCGTCGGCCGTGAATTGAGCCCGGGTCACTCGTGTGGCAGGCGAGTATTATACCACTGAACCACCAATGCCATTTGTATTCTCCGGCATTCATGACATGCAATATTGCGTAACAGCACGTGTGAGCTTTTCAAAAAGTAACAATGCTTCGGCAGCGAATCGAACCCGGGATACCCGCGTGGCGGACGAGTATTCTACCACTGAACCAACGACGCCATTTGCTTACTCCTGCATTCGTGGCATTGAATATTGTGGAATAGCACGCAGGTACTTTTCTAAAATAAACGATGCGTCGGCCGGGAATCGAACCCGGGTGACTCGCGAGGCTGGCGAGTATTCGGCCACTGAACCACCGTCACCATTTGCTTACTCCTGCATTCGTGGCATGCATATATAGCGTAACAGTACGCGTGAGCTTTTCTAAAAACAACGATGGGTCAGCTGGGAATAGAACCCGGGGCACCCGCGTGGCAGGCGAATATTCTACCACTGAACCACCGACGCCATTCGCTTACTTCTGCATTCATGGCATGCAACATTGCGAATCAGCACGCGTGAGCTTTTATAAAAATAACGATGCGTCAGCCGGGAATAGAACCCGGGTCACCCGCGTGGCAGGCGAGTATTCTACCACTGAACCACCGACGCCATTTGCTTACTCCTGCATTCGTGGCATTGAATATTGCATAACAGCACGCGTGAGCTTTTCTAAAGATAACGATGCGTCGGCCGAGAATCGAACTTGGGTCACCCGCGTATCAGGCGAGTATTCTACCACTGAAGCACCGACGCAATTTGCTTGCTCCTGCATTCATGGCATGCATATATAGCGTAACAGCACGCGTGAGCTTTTCTAAATATAACGATGCGTCGGCCGGGAATCGAACCCGGGTCACCCGCGGGGCAGGCGAGTATTATACCACTGAACCACCAACGCCAGTTGCTTACTCCTGCATTCATGACATGCAATTATCTGTAACAAGACGTCTCAGCTTCTTCAAAAATAACAATGCCTCGGCCGGGAATCGAACCCGGGTCACCCGCGCGGCAGGCGAGTATTCTACCACTGAACCACCAACGCCATCTGCTTGCTCCTGCATTCATGTCATGCATATATAGCGTAACAGCATGCATGAGCTTTTCTAAAAATAACAATGCGTCGGCCGGGAATCAAACCCGGGTCACCCGCGTGGCAGGCGAGTATTCTACCACTGAACCACCGACGCCATTTGCTTTCTCCTTCAATCATGGCATGCATATATAGCGTAACAGCACGCGTGAGCTTTTCTAAAGATAACAATGCGTCGGGCGGGAATAGAATCCGGGTCACCCGCGTGGCAGGCGAGTATTCTACCACTGAACCACCGACGCCATTTGCTTACTCCTGCATTCATGGCATGCAATATTGCGAATCAGCACGCGTGAGCTTTTCTAAAAATAACGATGCATCAGCCGGGAATAGAACCCGGGTAGACCGCGTGACAGACGAGTATTCTACCCCTGAACCACCAACGCTATTATCTTACTCCTGCATTCTTGACATGCAATATTGTGGAATAGCACGCAGAAACTTTTTTAAAATAAACGATGCGTCGGCCGGGAATCGAACCAGGGTCACCAGTGTGGCAGGCGAGAGTTCTACCGCTGAACCACCGACGCCATTTGCTTACTCCGGCATTCATGGCATGCAATATTGCGAATCAGCACGCGTGAGCTTTTACAAAAATAACGATGCGCCGGCCGGGAATCGAACCCGGGTCACCCACGTGGCAGGCGAGTATTCTACCACTGAACCACCGACGCCATTTGCTTACTCCTACATTCATGGCATGCAATATTGTGTAACAGCATGCTTGAGCTTTTACAAAAATAACGATGCGTCGGCCGGGAATCGAACCCGGGTCGCCCGCGTGGCAGACGAGTATTCTACCACTGAACCACCGACGCCATTTGCTTACTCCTTCATTCGTGGCATTGAATATTGTGGAATAGCACGCAGGTACTTTTCTAAAATAAACGATGCGTCGGCCGGGAATCGAACCCGGGTGACTCGCGAGGCTGGCGGGTATTCGACCACTGAACCACCGTCGCCATTTGCTTACTCCTGCATTCGTGGCATGCATATATAGCGTAACAGTACGCGTGAGCTTTTCTAAAAACAACGATGCGTCAGCCGGGAATTGAACCCGGGTCACCCGCGTGGCAGGCGAGTATTCTACCACTGAACCACCGACGCCATTTGCTTTCTCCTGCAATCATGGCATGCATATATAGCGTAACAGCACGCGTGAGCTTTTCTAAAGATAACAATGCGTCGGCCGGGAATCAAACCCGGGTCACCCGCGCAGCAGGTGAGTATTCTATCACTGAACCACCAACGCCATTTGCTTACTCCTGCATTCATGGCATGCAATATTGCGGAATAGCACGCAGGTACTTTTCTAAAATAAACGATGCGTCAGCCGGGAATTGAACCCGGGTCACCCGCGTGGCAGGCGAGTATTCTACCACTGAACCACCGACGCCATTTGCTTTCTCCTGCAATCATGGCATGCATATATAGCGTAACAGCACGCGTGAGCTTTTCTAAAGATAACAATGCGTCGGCCGGGAATCGAACCCGGGTCACCCGCGTGGCAGGCGAGTATTGTACCACTGAACCACCGACGCCATTTGCTTACTCCTGCATTCATGGCATGCAATATTGTGTAACAGAATGCGTGAGCTTTTACAAAAATAACGATGCGTTGGCCGGGAATCGAACCCGGGTCAACCGCGTGGCAGGCGAGTATTCTACCACTGAACCACCGACGCCATTTGCTTACTCCTGCATTCATGGCATGCAATATTGTGTAACAGCATGCGTGAGCTTTTACAAAAATAACGATGCGTCGGCCGGGAATCGAGCCCGGGTCGCCCGCGTGGCAGACGAGTATTCTACCACTGAACCACCGACGCCATTTGCTTACTCCGGCATTCATGGCATGCAATATTGTGTAACAGCATGCGTGAGCTTTTACAAAAATAACGATGCGTCGGCCGGGAATCGAACCCGGGTCACCGACGTGGCAGGCGAGTATTCTACCACTGAACCACCGACGCCATTTGCCTACTCCTGCATTCATGGCATGCAATATTGTGTAACAGCATGCGTGAGCTTTTACAAAAATAACGATGCGTCGGCCGGGAATCGAACCCGGGTCGCCCGCGTGGCAGACGAGTATTCTACCACTGAACCACCGACGCCATTTGCTTACTCCTGCATTCGTGGCATTGAATATTGTGGAATAGCACGCAGGTACTTTTCTAAAATAAATGATGCGTCGGCCGGGAATCGAACCCGGGTCACCCGCGTGGCAGGCGAGTATTCTACTACTGAACCACCGACGCCGTTTGCTTGCTCCAGCATTCATAGCATGCATATATAGCGTAACAGCACGCGTGAGTTTTTCTAAAAATAACGATGCGTCAGCCGGGAATCGAACCCGGGTCACCCGCGTGGCAGGCGAGTATTCTACCACTGAACCACTGACGCCATTTGCTTTCTCCTGCAATCATGGCATGCATATATAGCGTAACAGCACGCGTGAGCTTTTCTAAAGATAACAATGCGTCGGGCGGGAATAGAACCCGGGTCACCCGCGTGGCAGGCGAGTATTCTACCACTGAACCACCGACGCCATCTGCTTACTCCTGCATTCGTGACATTGAATATTGTGGAATAGCACGCAGGTACTTTTCTAAAATAAACGATGCGTCGGTCGGGAATCGAACCCGGGTCACCCGCGTGGCAGGCGAGTATTCTACCACTGAACCACCGCCGCCATTTGCTTACTCCTGCATTCATGGCATGCAATATTGTGTAACAGCATGCGTGAGCTTTTACAAAAATAACGATGCCTCGGCCGGGAATCGAACCCGGGTCACCCGCGTGGCAGGCGAGTATTCTACCACTGAACCACCGACGCCATTTGCTTACTCCTGCATTCATGGCATGCAATATTGTGTAACAGCATGCGTGAGCTTTTACAAAAATAACGATGCGTCGGCCGGGAATTGAACCCGGGTCGCCCGCATGGCAGACGAGTATTCTACCACTGAACCACCGACGATTTTTTTCTTTCTTTATTGCCTGTTTACATACAACATTCACAAACATATATACATTAAACAAAGTAGAAACATGAAACAAAAAAGAGGTAAAGAACATCATATTTAACAGGCTTTTTAAAATTCCTTCATCGGTAGAAGGCTTTCTACTTGATGAAGCCATTCGGGCACCTCTTGTTGAACCTTTTGTGCTTCCACGAACGAACAGACAGATTGAAAGAAATATTGCCTGACCGGACGTGCATTAATATCAGCATGGCGCACCGCCATTCTAGATTGCCATATACCGTGCAGGCCCAGTAACATAACTAGGTCGAAAGGTATTCCTTCTTCATTTGATACTGGTAGAAATCTGATGCCATAGGCATCGAGAGGCAGATCCTTTTTCAAAGTCCTTTGGAGAACATCCCAGAAAAAGACTGCATCCCAGCAGTCCAGGAAAACATGTTCAATTGTTTCCGGCTTTTTGCAGAGAAGGCAATCAACACCCCAAGGAACGAATAAGCCTTTTTCTTGCATCCATGTTTTCACGGGCAAGGTCCCAGTGTGCAACTTAAAGAAAAAGGATTTCGCTCCAGGTGTTACCTCCATTTTTTTAACACGGCTTAAGACATTTTGGCCTGGGCCTACACGGTATAATGCTCTATATAGGGGAACAGGAAGAACTGTTTCTACTAAATCTTTGTATAACTTTTTACGCGAAACCGTACTGAGGTATTCCAATGAAAAACGCGTTTTTAGAAAGAGACATGAATCAACAACTTCTTTTAAGAAACCTCTAATACTTGCCTTCATGTGAACAGATGCTACCACAAATTCTGGCAACCGTCTTCCAAGCCTAAGCTGTATAACAGTACGTATGAATGGGTCTCGATTATTTCGGAAAAACATAAACCGAATAACTAACTGACGAAGGTACAAATGACACAGACCAAGTCCTCCAGAGCGAACCCGTCTGAATAAGTTAGTTCTACTTGTTCGCTCCCAAGAAGAACCCCACAAGAAAACAGCAAATATTCGATGAAGCTTCTGTAGATTCACACGTGAACAATGCATTACCTGAAGGACATACCAGAGCTTACTGACTAAAAATACGTTACAAAATGTCGCTCTGGCGAAAATTGATAGCTGGAAACCATTGAGTTGTCCAGCTTTTTCTCGTAGCTCCGCGGCCTGACGCCGCCAGTACGGTTCACTGTCACAATAATATTCTAATGGCACACCTAAATATCGTACCGGAGTAGTAGTCCATGAAATACCAGCCACAAATTGTGGAGTCACCGGCCAATCGCCGTGCCAGTAACCCAGGCACTTGCTCCAGTTTACCAAACTACCACTTGCATTACAATAAAGGTTCACAATTTTTATGATTTCAGCGATACTATCATAATCTTTACCAAACACAGCGATATCATCTGCGTATGCCAGTACCCGTACTTCAGCTTCTTGTAGTTTGTACCCCACTATGTTATTGCTTTTCATGATTTTTTTGGCAAAATGACTCTATATAAATTGAAAATAGGAGGGAAGACAAAGGGCAACCTTGTCGTACAGAACGTCTGACATTAATTCGTTTCCCAAGAACTTAGTTGATGATTAGCCGAGTTTTACATCCAGTATATGCCATTCGAACTGTATCTCGAATTACTTTGCCAACATTGACATAGTCTAAGAAAAGAAAAAGAATTTCGTGCGGTACTCGGTCAAATGCTTTTTCTAAATTTATCTGGATCATCGCGATGTGATCATTTGTGGCATCGCAGCACTCCAATACACTTCGTGCCTTGTGAATGTTTGTGAATATAGTGCGCCGTTTGATCCCACATGTCTGGTGGTCGCCTACAATGTTATTATTAACTGTCTGCAGTCTCCTTGCTAGCACAAAAAAAGAAGTTAACTTCTTTGGCGCAAACAATACGGAAAAAGGAAAAAAGAAGGCGAGGAAAGAAACAGAAAAGAAGTTAACTTCTTTTTTTTGTGCTATGTACCAACTAGACCCAACGCAAGTTTTACTGAAGTTCCTTGCTAGCACTTTCATCAAAATCTTGTAGTCGATATTTGAGAGACTAATTGGCCTGTACGATTTTACTTCACGTAATTTAACTGCGTCCTCAGTTTTTGGTATTAAAATAGTATGAGATAGCAGAAAAGAAGGTGGCAAAGTCTTTATGTCTAAGGCTTCGTTAAAAACCGCTTCCAGGATCGGTGCTAGTTCATGTTTGAATTCCTTATAAAATGCGGCTGTTAAGCCATCAGGTCCTGGGGACTTTCCCAAATGGAGGGCAATGATTGCTTTTGTCACTTCCGGTTCAGAAATAGAATAGGACATTCTAGGCTGTCTTTCCTGCAGTCCTCAACCTTTGGCATTAATTTTAAAAATTCATTCTTGAATTCATCTACATTTACTTTACATTTATCAAATAAAGTGGTGTAGTACTCGTTGAAAGCATCCTCTATATATCTTTGTTCACTTGTAACGTTACCCATGTATTCAATCTGATGTATAACATTCCGCTGAGCGTTTCGTTTTTCGAGACCAAGCATTCTTTTGGTCGGTTTCTCTCCTACGGTCATTTTCTCTGCCCTTGCCCTTATTTGTGCGCCACGATACTTCTCCTCATCAATTTGTTCCAATTTGGACTTTACTGACCTTATATCATTTGTGAATAAGCCTGGCGTTTTGCTGTCCTCTGCTAGCAGTTCTTTGAGATTTAAACGTAGGGTTGTTTCTTCTTCACTCTTTCCGTGTTTTATTACACATGAGCGTTCTATAGCTATCAACTTTATATTCTGTTTAAATTGTTCCCACTTCACTCCGTATTTTTGGTCTCCACTATCTATGTTTACCAATGCCTCTCGAACACTGTCCATAAATTTTTCATCTTCCAAGAGATTAGAATTCAGCTTCCACGTGTCCCATTTAAATACTGGTCTACGTCTATTCCTTTTACCTATTACAAATGATACTAAGCAATTATCACTAAATGAAATAGGGAGGACATTGTACTCACTGATAATGGGAATTAAATCCAGTGATACGTAGGCCCTATCTAGGCGCGCATGACTGGAGCCTTGGAAATGCGTATACAGTGTTGGTTTTTTACCAATACACTCTGCAACATCCTCAAGGTCTAAGTCAGAAATTAGATTCGTTAACGCGACTGTGCTTGAGTCGTTGAAATTGGATGTACTTGTTTTATCATCGGCACTGATAACACAATTAAAATCTCCCATAAGGATGACTATGCGATCGCATTCGCAATAAGTACGAATTTCGTCGAATGTTACACACAGTTCATCAACTTTAAGAGGTGCATATAAACAAATCACTCGCCAATTAAGAGAAAAGAAGGTCAAATCACATACAACAAACCTTCCGGATGAGTCAGACGTGACGTTTTGAACACTGGCACCTAAACTATTCCGCACAAAGATCACACACCCTGCCGACCTACCAACTGCATGACTGACGCTGGCAGTGTAGCGTCCGGTGAAACGTTGCAGTAGGCTCTCGGTGGCGTCCACACTCTCCACTTTGGTTTCCTGAACTGCAATAATGTCCAGGTCTTGGTCCATGGCTAGTCTGTAGAGCTGAGTCTGTTTCTTCCTGGAAGCCAGTCCTCGTATATTGAGCGTCGCTGCTTTCACGAACCCGCTCAGCGGCGTGATCGGTGAGCGGGTCCAAGCTGAGAGCCCTGCACGTTCACTTATTGGGCTCTCGTCGTCCAGGGCGGATCCATGTTGTTCACCTTTAGTTTGAGCGGCCATCGTCGCGTTTGAGCGACGACGACCGTTGGCGGGCAGCGTTTCGTTTCTTGCCTCCACTGACCACCTTCCACTGCATTTCCGACTTTACTTGCGTTTCGTCTACTTGAGCACCGTCGTCTGAATCGCGACGGCGTTTTGCAGACGCCGATTCTAATTCCATGTTTAAGGTATCCAAATCAATAGGCAAATCCTCATTTTCGTGTGTTTTGTTCGCCAAAAAGTGCTGTGAAGCCGAGTTTAGAGGAGTCGAAGCAGCGTTGGCCTGGGACGCCAGCGTTTCAGGGTGCGTTGCTTGCAGCTGCGACGTGGCGTGCATCGCAGGCGCAGGACGCGTCTCTTCGCTAGTCGTTGGGGCCGCTTGACTTCCCATCTTCCGTTCGGCGTTCGTGTCCGGGGCTGAAGAAACTTGCTTGCTTTTCCCCAGCACCGGCGTGTCGCCCGATGTCGTCTGCTTCTGTGGTATCGCAGGCAAAGACGCTTGTTCAGATTCCTCCTCATCCATGAGAAGTTCACTCTGTTGAGTCTCTGGTCGTCGCCCTGCAGCTCGTGCGTATGAACGGTTACACTCATCCTGCTCATGACCGAAAGAGTGGCATTCGCTGCACCTTGGGACCTTACAATCGCGTCGCATATGCCCCGTGCTTCGGCACCGCAAGCACAAAGGCGGTCTTCCCGGCACCACGACCAGTGCTGTACTGCTGCCAATACGCACCTGATGGGGCAGTTGATCCACAGAAACGCCATCTCGTAGTTGCATGCGTATTACACGAGTGGTCGATTCAACTCCTTCAAAATCCTCGACTCTCCATCGGTCATCGGTCACCTCCTTGACGTCGCCGTATTCATAGAAGGCACGTCGAATAGCGTCTTTTGTAACATCGAACGCTAGCCAGTGCAATTTCATTTTAACTTCTTGCCGCGTCGGGTCAATGACGAGACATACCCGGTCTTTAACTTTGATAACGCCTGCGTCTGTCAGCGCTTTCTTTGCTTCCACGGTCTTCATTTTCAATAGCCACACGTGCGACATCTGATATGCTCCGATACCACTTACTTGCTGTATGACGCCTAAATCTTTGAGAGGTTTCCTGAAGTCGTCGATGCGGTACGGTCGGCCGCTGACGTCGCAGTGTAGAGCTACTGCTCGACGCATCGCTTCACCTGATGGCAATGAAGGCAGAATAATACTGTAGTCCTTTGGAACGAGGGGAGACGCTGTACCGCGGCCGGCGTCGGCCGCTGTCGCTGCTCGGGAGGAGCTTTCCATCCTGCGTCCGCACGCGTCGGTGACCAGAAGCAGAATGATGAACCACCGACACCATTTGCTTACTCCTGCATTCATGGCATTCAATATTGCATAACAGCATGCGTGAGCTTTTCTAAATATAACGATGCGCCGGCCGGGAATCGAACCCGGGACACCCGCGTGGCAGGCGAGTATTTTACCACAGAACCACCGACGCCATTTACTGATTCCTGCATTCATTACATGCAGTGTTGCGTAACAGCACGCGTCTGCTTTTCTAAAAGCAACTCTGCGTCGGCCGGGAATCGAACTCGGGTCACCCGCGTGGCAGGCGAGTATTCAACCACTGAACCACCACTGCCATTTGCTTGCTCCTTCATTCATGGCATGCATATATAGCGTTACATCATGCGTGAGTTTTTCTAAATATAACAATGCGTCGGCTGGGAATCGAACCCGGGTCACCCGCGTGGCAGGCGAGTATTCTACCACTGAACCACCGACGCCATTTGCTTACTCCTGCATTCATGGTGTGCATATATAGCGTAACAGCACGCGTGACCTTTTCTAAATATTACGATGTGTCAGCCGGGAATCGAACCCGGGTCACCCGCGTGGCAGGCGAGTATTCTACCACGGAACTACTGACGCCATTTGCTTGCTCCTGCATTCGTGACATGCAATATTGCGGAATAGCACGCAGGAACGTTTCTAGAATAAACGATGCGCCGGCCGGAAATTGAACCCGGGTCACCCGCGTGGCAGTCGAGTATTGTACCACTGAACCACCGACGCCATTTGCTGGCTCCTGCATTCATGGCGCGCAATATTACGAAATAGCACGCAGGAACTTTTTCAAATAAACGATGCGTCTGCCGGGAATCGAGCCCGGTTCACCCGCGTGGCACGCGAGTATTCTGCCACTGAACCACCACTGCCATTTGCTTGCTCCTGCATTCATGGCATGCAATATTGTGTAACAGCATGCGTGAGCTTTTACAAAAATAACGATGCGTCGGCCGGGAATCGAACCCGGGTCGCCCGCGTGGCAGACAAGTATTCCACCACTGAACCACCGACGCCATTTGCTTACTCCTGCATTCATGGCATGCAATATTGTGTAACAGCATGCGTGAGCTTTCACAAATATAACGTGGCGTCGGCCGGGAATCGAACCCGGGTCACCCGCGTGGCAGGCGAGTATTCTACCACTGAACCACCGACGCCGTTTGCTTACTCCTGCATTCATGGCATGCAATATTGTGTAACAGCATGCGTGAGCTTTTACAAAAATAACGATGCGTCGGCCGGGAATCGAGCCCGGGTCGCCCGCGTGGCAGACGAGTAATCTACCACTGAACCACCGACGCCATTTGCTTACTCCTGCATTCGTGGCATTGAATATTGTTGAATAGCACGCAGGTACTTTTCTAAAATAAATGATGCGTCGGCCGGGAATCGAACCCGGGTCACTCGCGTGGCAGGCGAGTATTCTACCACTGAACCACTGACGCCGTTGGCTTGCTCCAGCATTCATGGCATGCATATATAGCGTAACAGCACGCGTGAGCTTTTCTAAAAATAACGATGCGTCAGCCGGGAATAGAACCCAGGTCACCCGCGTGGCAGGCGAGTATTCTACCACTGAACCACCGACGCCATTTCCTTACTCCTGCATTCTTGACATGCAATATTGTGGAATAGCATGCAGGAACTTTTTTAAAATAAACGATGCGTCGGCCGGCAATAGAACCCGGGTCACCCGCGTGGCAGGCGAGTATTCTACCACTGAACCACCGACGCCATTCACTTACTCCTGCATTCATTGCATGCAATATTGCGAATCAGCACGTGTGAGCTTTTCAAAAAGTAACAATGCTTCGGCAGGGAATCGAACCCGGGATACCCGCGTGGCGGGCGAGTATTCTACCACTGAACCACCGACGCCATTTGCTTACTCCTGCATTCGTGGCATTGAATATTGCATAACAGCACGCGTGAGCTTTTCTAAAGATACCGAAGCGTCGGCCGGGAATCAAACCCGGGTCACCCGCGTGGCAGGCGAGTATTCTACAACTGAACCACCGACGCCATTTGCTTTCTCCTGCAACCATGGCATGCATATATAGCGTAACAGCACGCGTGAGCTTTTCTAAAGATAACAATGCGTCGGGCGGGAATAGAACCCGGGTCACCCGCGTGGCAGGCGAGTATTCTACCACTGAACCGCCGACGCCATTTGCTTACTCCTGCATTCATGGCATGCAATATTGCGAATCAGCACGCGTGAGCTTTTCTAAAAATAACGATGCCTCAGCCGGGAATAGAACCCGGGTAGACCGCGTGGCAGACGAGTATTCTACCCCTGAACCACCAACGCCATTATCTTACTCCTGCATTCTTGACATGCAATATTGTGGAATAGCACGCAGAAACTTTTTGAAAATAAACGATGCGTCGGCCGGGAATCGAACCAGGGTCACCAGTGTGGCAGGCGAGAGTTCTACCACTGAACCACCGACGCCATTTGCTTACTCCGGCATTCATGGCATGAAATATTGCGTAACAGCACGCGTGAGCTTTTCTAAAAGTAACAATGCTTCGGCAGCGATTTAAACACAGGTAACCCGCGTGGCAGGCGAGTATTCTACCACTGAACCACCGACGCCATTTGCTTACTCCGGCATTCATGGCATGCAATATTGCGAATCAGCACGCGTGAGCTTTTCTAAAAATAACGATGCGTCAGCCGGGAATCGAACCCGGGTCACCCGCGTGGCAGGCGAGTATTTTACCACTGAACCACCGACGCCATTTGCTTACTCCGGCATTCATGGCATGCAATATTGCGAATCAGCACGCATGAGCTTTTCTACAAATAACGATGCGTCAGCCGGGAATAGAACCCGGGTCACCCGCGTGGCAGGCGAGTATTCTACCACTGAACCACCGACGCCATTTGCTTACTCCTGCATTCGTGGCATTGAATATTGTGGAATAGCACGCAGGTACTTTTCTAAAATAAACGATGCGTCGGCCGGGAATCGAACCCGGGTGACTCGCGAGGCTGGCGAGTATTCGACCACTGAACCACCGACGCCATTTACTTACTCCTGCATTCGTGGCATGCATATATAGCGTAACAGTACGCGTGAGCTTTTCAAAAAATAACGATGCGTCAGCCGGGAATCGAACCCTGGGCACCCGCGTGGCAGGCGAGTATTCTACCACTGAACCACCGACGCCATTTGCTTACTCCTGCATTCATGGCATGCAATATTGTGTAACAGCATGCGTGAGCTTTTACAAAAATAACGATGCGTCGGCCGGGAATCGAACCAGGGTCACCCGCGTGGCAGGCGAGTATTCTACCAATGAACCACCGACGCCATTTGCTTACTCCTGCATTCATGGCATGCAATATTGTGTAACAGCATGCGTGAGCTTTTACAAAAATAACGATGCGTCGGCCGGGAATCGAACCCGGGTCGCCCGCGTGGCAGACGAGTATTCTACCACTGAACCACCGACGCCATTTGCTTACTCCTGCATTCATGGCATGCAATATTGTGAAACAGCATGCGTGAGCTTTTACAAAAATAACGATGCGTCGGCCGGGAATCGAACCCGGGTCACCCGCGTGGCAGGCGAGTATTCTACCACTGAACCACCGACGCCATTTGCTTACTCCTGCATTCATGGCATGCAATATTGTGTAACAGCATGCGTGAGCTTTTACAAAAATAACGATGCGTCGGCCGGGAATCGAACCCGGGTCGCCCGCGTGGCAGACGAGTATTCTACCACTGAACCACCGACGCCATTTGCTTACTCCTGCATTCGTGGCATTGAATATTGTGGAATAGCACGCAGGTACTTTTCTAAAATAAATGATGCGTCGGCCGGGAATCGAACCCGGGTCACCCGCGTGGCAGGCGAGTATTCTACCACTGAACCACCGACGCCGTTTGCTTGCTCTAGCATTCATGGCATGCATATATAGCGTAACAGCACGCGTGAGCTTTTCTAAAAATAACGATGCGTCAGCCGGGAATAGAACCCGGGTCTCCCGCGTGGCATGCGAGTATTCTACCACTGAACCACCGACGCCATTTGCTTACTCCTGCATTCTTGACATGCAATATTGTGGAATAGCATGCAGGAACTTTTTTTAAAATAAACGATGCGTCGGCCGGGAATAGAACCCGGGTCACCCGCGTGGCAGGCGAGAATTCTACCACTGAACCACCGACGCCATTCGCTTACTCCTGCATTCATTGCATGCAATATTGCGAATCAGCACGCGTGAGCTTTTCTAAAAATAACGATGCGTAAGCCGGGAATAGAACCCGGGTCACCCGCGTGGCAGGCGAGTATTCTACCACTGAACCACCGACGCCATTTGCTTACTCCTGCATTCATGGCATGTAATATTGCGAATCATCACGCGTGAGCTTTTCTAAAAATAACGATGCGTCGGCCCGGAATCGAGCCCAGGTCAACCGCGTGGCAGGCGAGTATTCTTCCACTGAACAACCGACACCATTTGCCTACACCTGCATTATTGACATGCGATATTGTGGAAAGGCACGCAAGAAAATTTTTAAAAAACACGATGTTTCGGCAGGGAATCGAACCCGGGTCAGCCGCGTGGCAGGCGAGTATTTTACCACTGAACCACCGACGCCAATAGCATACTCCTGCATTCATGGCATGATATTTTGCGTAACAGCACGCGTGAGCGTTTCTAAAAATAACGATGCGTCAGCCGGGAATCGAACCCGGGTCACCCGCGTGGCAGGCGAGTATTCTACCACTGAACCACCGACGCCATTTGCTTGCTCCTGCGTTCGTGGCATGCATATATAGCGTAAGAACACGCGTGAGCTTTTTAAAGATAACGATGCGTCGGCCGCGAATTGAGTCCGGGTCACTCGTGTGGCAGGCGAGTATTATACCACTCAACCACCGATGCCATTTGTATTCTCCGGCATTCATGACATGCAATATTGCGTAACAGCACGTGTGAGCTTTTCAAAAAAAACAATACTTCGGCAGGGAATCGAACCCGGGATACCCGCGTGGCGGGCGAGTATTCTACCACTGAACCACCGACGCCATTTGCTTACTCCTGCATTCGTGGCATTGAATATTGTGGAATAGCACGCAGGTACTTTTCTAAAATAAATGATGCGTCGGCCGGGAATCGAACCCGGGTCACCCGCGTGGCAAGCGAGTATTCTACCACTGAACCACCGACGCCGTTTGCTTGCTCCAGCATTCATGGCATGCATATATAGCGTAACAGCACGCGTGAGCTTTTCTAAAAATAACGATGCGTCAGCCGGGAATAGAACCCGGGACACCCGCGTGGCAGGCGAGTATTCTACCACTGAACCACCGACGCCATTTGTTTACTCCTGCATTCTTGACATGCAATATTGTGGAATAGCATGCAGGAACTTTTTTAAAATAAACGATGCGTCGGCCGGGAATAGAACCCGGGTCACCCGCGTGGCAGGCGAGTATTCTACCACTGAACCACCGACGCCATTCGCTTACTCCTGCATTCATTGCATGCAATATTGCGAATCAGCACGCGTGAGCTTTTCTAAAAATAACGATGCGTCAGCCGGGAATAGAACCCGGGTCACCCGCGTGGCAGGCGAGTATTCTACCACTGAACCACCGACGCCATTTGCTTACTCCTGCATTCATGGCATGTAATATTGCGAATCAGCACGCGTGAGCTTTTCTAAAAATAACGATGCGTCGGCCCGGAATCGAGCCCAGGTCAACCGCGTGGCAGGCGAGTATTCTACCACTGAACAACCGACACCATTTGCCTACTCCTGCATTATTGACATGCGATATTGCGGAAAGGCACGCAAGAAAATTTTTAAAAAACACGATGTTTCGGCAGGGAATCGAACCCGGGTCAGCCGCGTGGCAGGCGAGTATTTTACCACTGAACCACCGACGCCAATAGCTTACTCCTGCATTCATGGCATGATATTTTGCGTAACAGCACGCGTGAGCGTTTCTAAAAATAACGATGCGTCAGCAGGGAATCGAACCCGGGTCACCCGCGTGGCAGGCGAGTATTCTACCACTGAACCATCGACGCCATTTGCTTACTCCTGCATTCGTGGCATTGAATATTGCATAACAGCACGCGTGAGCTTTTCTAAAGATAACGATGCGTCGGCCGAGAATCGAACTTGTGTCACCCGCGTATCAGGCGAGTATTCTACCACTGAAGCACCGACGCAATTTGCTTGCTCCTGCATTCATGGCATGCATATATAGCGTAAGAGCACGCGTGAGCTTTTCTAAATATAACGATGCGTCGGCCGGGAATCGAACCCGGGTCACCCGCGGGGCAGGCGAGTATTCTACCACTGAACCACCGACGCCATTTGCTTACTCCTGCATTCATGGCATGCATATATAGCGTAACATCACGCGTGACTTTTCTAAATATAACAATGCGTCAGCCGGGAATTGAACCTGGGTCACCCGCGTGGCAGCCGAGTATTATACCACTGAACCACCAACGCCAGTTGCTTACTCCTGCATTCATGACATGCATATATAGCGTAACGGCATGCATGAGCTTTTCTAAAAATAACAAAGCATCGGCCGGGAATCAAACTCGGGTCACCCGCGTGGCAGGCGAGAATTCTACCACTGCACCACCGACGCCATTTGCTTTCTCCTGCAATCATGGCATGCATATATAGCGTAACAGCACGCGTGAGCTTTTCTAAAGATAACAAAGCATCGGCCGGGAATCAAACTCGGGTCACCCGCGTGGCAGGCGAGAATTCTACCACTGCACCACCGACGCCATTTGCTTTCTCCTGCAATCATGGCATGCATATATAGCGTAACAGCACGCGTGAGCTTTTCTGAAAATAACGATGCGTCAGCCGGGAATAGAACCCGGGTAGACCGCGTGGCAGACGAGTATTCTACCCCTGAACCACCAACGCCATTATCTTACTCCTGCATTCTTGACATGCAATATTGCGAATCAGCACGCGTGAGCTTTTCTAAAAATATCGATGCCTCAGCCGGGAATAGAACCCGGGTCACCCGCGCAGCAGGTGAGTATTCTATCACTGAACCACAAACGCCATTTGCTTACTCCTGCATTCATGGCATGCAATATTGCGGAATAGCACGCAGGTACTTTTCTAAAATAAACGATGCGTCGGCCGGGAATCGAACCCGGGTCACCCGTGTGGCAGGCGAGTATTCTACCACTGAACCACCGACGCCATTTGCTTTCTCCTGCTTTCATGGCAAGCAGGTATAGCGTAACAGCACGCGTGAGCTTTTCTAAAAATAACGAAGCGTCAGCCGGGAATAGAGCCCGGGTCTCCCGCGTGGCAGGCGAGTATTTTACCACTGAACCACCGACGCCAATTGCTTACTCCTGCATTCATGGCATGCAATATTGCGTAACAGCACGCGTGAGCGTTTGTAAAAATAACGATGCGTCAGCCGGGAATCAAACCCGGGTCACCCGCGTGGCAGGCGAGTATTCTACCACTGAACCACCGACGCCATTTGCTTGCTCCTGCGTTCATGGCATGCATATATAGCGTAGGAACACGCGTGAGCTTTTTTAAAGATAACGATGCGTCGGCCGTGAATTGAACCCGGGTCACCCGTGTGGCAGGCGAGCATTCTACCACTGAACGTCCGACGCCATTTGTTTTCTCCGGCATTCATAACATGCAATATTGCGTAACAGGACGTGTGAGCTTTTACAAACATAACGATGCGTCGGCCGGGAATCGAACCCGGGTCGCCCGCGTGGCAGACGAGTATTCTACCACTGAACCACCAACGCCATTTGCTTACTCCTGCATTCATGGCATGCATATATAGCGTAACAACACGCGTGAGCTTTTCTGATAAGAACGATGCGTCAGCCGGGAATCGAACCAGGGTCACCAGTGTGGCAGGTGAGCGTTCTACCATTGAACCACCGACGCCATTTGTTTACTGTGGCATTCATGACATGCAATATTGCGTAACAGCACGTGTGAGCTTTTCTAAAAGTAGCAATGCTTCGGCAGGGAATAGAACCCGGGTCACCCGCGTGGCAGGCGAGTATTCTACTACTGAACTACCGACGCCATTTGCTTGCTCCTGCATTCATGGCATGTATATATAGCGTAAAAGCACGCGTGAGCTTTTCTAAAAATAACGATGCTTCGGCCAGGAATCGAATTCGGGCTACCCGTGTGGCAGGCGAGTATTCTTCCACGGAACTACTGGCGCCATTTGCTTGTTCCTGCACTCATGACATGCAATATTGCGGAATAGTACGCAGGAACTTTTCTAAAATAAACGATGCTACGGCCGGGAATCGAACCCGGATCACCCGCGTGGCCGGCGAGTATTCTACAATTGAACCACCGACGCCATTTGCTTACTCCGGCATTCATGGCAAGCAATATTGCGTAACAGCACGCGTGAGCTTTTCTAAAAGTTAACAGTGCTTCGGCAGGAATTTAAACACAGGTAACCCGCGTGGCAGGCGAGTATTCTACCACTTAACCACCAATGCCATTTGCTTACTCCTGCATTCATGGCATGCAATATTGCATAACAGCACGCGTGATCTTTTCTCAAAATATAGATGCTTCAGCCAGGAATCGAACACGGGTCACCCGCGTGGCAGTCGAGTATTCTACACAGAACCACAGACGCCATTTGCTTGCTCCTGCATTCATGGCAAGCATAATTAGCGTAACAGCACGCGTGAGCTTTTCTAAAAATAACGATGCGTCAGCCCGGAATCGAGCGCAGGCCAACCGCGTGGCAGGCGAGTATTCTACCACTGAACAACCGACACCATTTGCTTACTCCTGCATTATTGACATGCGATATTGCGGAAAGGCACGCGAGAAAAGTTTAAAAAACACAATGTTCAGCCAGGGAATCGAACCCGGGTCAGCCGCGTGGCAGGCGAGTATTTTACCACTGCACCACCGACGCCAATTGCTTACTCCTGCATTCATGGCATGCAATATTGCGTAACAGCACGCGTGAGCGTTTCTAAAAATAACGATGCGTCAGCCGGGAATCGAACCCGGGTCACCCGCGTGGCAGGCGAGTAATCTACCACTTAAGCACCGCTGCCATTTGCGTGCTCCTGCATTCATGGCATGCATATATAGCGTAACATCACGCGTGAGTTTTCTAAATATAACAATGCGTCGGCCAGGAATCGAACCTGGGTCACCCGCGTGGCAGCCGAGTATTCTACTACTGAACCACCAACGCCAGTTGCTTACTCCTGCATTCATGACATGCAATTATTCGTAACAACAAGTCTGAGCTTTTCTAAAAATAACAATGCGTCGGCCGGGAATCAAACCCGGGTCACCCGCGCAGCAGGTGAGTATTTTATCACTGAACCACCAACGCCATTTGCTTACTCCTGCATTCATGACATAGAATATTGCGGAATAGCACGCAGGTACTTTTCTAAAAAAAACGATGCGTCGGCCGGGAGTCGAACCCGAGTCACCCGTGTGGCAGGCGAGTATTCTACCACTGAACCACTGACGCCATTTGCTTGCTCCTGTATTCATGGAATGTATATATAGCGTAAAAGCACGCGTGAGCTTTTCTAAAAATAACGATGCTTCGGCCAGGAATCGAATTCGGGCTACCCGCGTGGCAGGCGAGTATTCTTCCACGGAACTACTGACGCCATTTGCTTGTTCCTGCACTCATGACATGCAATATTGCGGAATAGTACGCAGAAACTTTTCTAAAATAAACGATGCTTCGGCCGGGAATCGAATCCGGATCACCCGCATGGCAGGCGAGTATTCTACAACTGAACCACCGACGCTATTTGCTTACTCCGGCATTCATGGCATGCATATATAGCGAATCAGCACGCGTGAGCTTTTCTAAAAATAACGATGCGTCAGCCGGGAATCGAACCTGGGTCACCCGTGTGGTAGGCGAGTATTCTACCAGTGAACCACCGACGCCATTTGCTTTCTCCTGCTTTCATGGCATGCATATATAGCGTAACAACACGCGTGAGCTTTTTTAAAGATAACGATGCATCGGCCGTGAATTGAACCCTGGTCACTCGTGTAGCAGGCGAGTATTCTACCACTGAACCACCGATGCCATATGTATTCTCTTGCATTCATGGTGTGCAATATAGCGGAATAGCACGCAGGAATTTTTCTTAAATAAACGATGCGTCGGCCGTGAATCGAACCCGGTTCACCCGCGTGGCAGGCGAGTATTCTACCACTGAACCACCGACACCGTTTGCTTACTCCTGCATTCATGGCATGCAATATTGCGTAACAGCACGCAGGAACTTTTCTAAAATAAACGATGCGTCGGCCGGGAATCGAACCCTGGTCACCCGCGTGGCAGGCGAGTATTCTACCACTGAAACACCGACGCCGTTTGCTTACTCCTGCACTGTAAGCAAAAGTTAGGCGAGGTGGGAGTTTCTCCAGCACATAAGCCCACAAAACTCGCCTGCCTCAATTATTTACTCCCTGGTAGGGAGTGAACTCGGCACATGTCATCGTAAAACGCCCCCTCCTTAATCACAGAGTTTATGAACGACATGACCTTGTTAAACTCCCCAGGGAGTTTCAGGTCACGTGGTTACAAACTCCCTATAGGAGCTTTAAAAACCCTCTTTGGGCGTGACGTGTGTGTGTGTGTGTGTGTGTGTGTGTGTGTTTGTGTATGTGTGTACGGGCATATGTTTGCACGTCGGTGTGAAACACATGTGCTTTGTGTGGCTAACCGTGTAAGCATCTGTCAACAGGCAACGATATTATAAGTGCACCGAAGAATAGCAATGACTGGTTGGTATTTACTGGGAACATTTCAATATATTTCGCACCGTTAAACCACGCTGCACATCGGTCTGATTCCTTAACGAAACGTCGTGAATGCCGCGCTTCAAAGGGCCGAGAAACAAAAAACTTCGAAGAATAAATTAATGGTAGCAAAAGTAAGCTGTTACGATCGTCAGCGGCTGCTCCTGGAGTTTCACCATCAGAAACGTCAAAGTGGTCTGACGTAGGCTTCGCTCGACTACGGCAGGCTGGCCGGCAACCGGTCTGAGAGTTGCGCCGGCAACGCGCTCGCCCCGTCTCCGCCGATAGTGGCTTCTCGGAGTGTCACCGGTACTTCATCGCGGCTGTAACATCTAAGTGGTAAGAAGGCCTCGCTATGCCGTCGGTATCAAGCCGGCATCGTATCGAACTCGCACTGCGCGCCGGCCACCGCGGCAAGCGTTACGAGCTAGCACCGACCACCGGCGGTGCAAAGAATGTGTTTCACAAAAAATGAAGGCTGCTGGGATGTGTAACAGCCTTCTGCGCCTTGCGACCGCAGCTGTCAATGACTAACTACAAGGCGAGCGCCGAACGAGGCGGAGTACGATCGTCGGCGATTGCACCGTAAAACTTCGAAGCGGTTCGAAGTAGGCTTCGCTCGACTACGGCAGGCTGGCCGGCAACCAGTCTGAGAGTTGCGCCGGCGACGCGCTCGCCCCGTCTCCGCCGATAGTAGCTTCTCGGAGTGTCACCGGTATTTCACCGGCTGCAACATCTAAGCGGTAGGAAGGCCTCGCAATGGCGTCGGTATCAAGCCGGCATTGTATCGAGCTCGCACTGCGCACCGGCCGCCGTGGCGAGCTCTGCGAGCTATACATGCAATGCATGCGAGCAACGGGAACAGCGACTGCGAACCGTCTCATTCGTTTAAGTCTATCGCTCCGTAGCTTAAACTGCGTGGATAGCGGACACCTATTTCTGTTCATAGGAAAAACGAGACGTAAACTGCACATCAGCAAGCATTTTGTGATCGCCAGCTCTCATTCATTGAATCACCGTGCCGTACTCGTGAGTGAGGCCTAGTCGTCGAACGCGGTAGCGGCGGTCTACCTCGGTTCATCGCTGGAGCTGCTAAATGTGCCTCGTTATTGTGTTCATTCAAGGCCGCGCGCACTTTGTGTATGATTCCGTGCATTTTACGTGTCCACAAACAGTACTGCTAATGCAAATTCAGCCCGTACGACAGAGCGTCAACTGATGAAACTTTTCGCTATAGTAAAAAATAATAAATATTAGGCAGGCTTAGGATAAAAGGCATGCGTGTTGAAGTGCGTACATCAGACCACCGCAAGTTCATACTTACGCCGTGCGTATTTATTGCCTAATTAATAGCGAAAAAAGGCTTTCACCAGGGCTACATGGGAGGTAAAAATGTGGTGCATATATATACCCGGTGACTATATGGTAGGTGTGTACTGCGTGTGGCAAGCTGTGGTGAGTGCGAGTGTTGTGATAAAACGTGAACGTTGTGATAATGTTTCTGTACTGTAATCATTGTTGTGCGCATTAAATGTTATGTAATTAAAGTTACGCTTGCGCATGGTACGGCTGCTGACGTAATTTTTTTTTCTTTCTCGATGCAAAAAATTTACTCCCATACTGACCTGAAAAAGTTCCCCAATGGATGTAAATGAAAACTCCCCTGGCACCATGCAAAAACCCCCTTCTGATGGGGAGTAAATTTTTTACTCCCCCCGGACGGTTTTTTAAAACTCCCATCTGGGCGTGCGCTAGAGGAGAAGGTCATTTACTCCCATCTCGGCTTATTTCTGTTTACAGTGTGGCATTCATGACCTGCAATATTGCGTAACAGCACGCGTGAGCTTTTCTAAAAATAGCGATGCGTCGGCCGGGAATCGAACCCGGCTCACCCGCATGGGAGGCGAATATTCTTCCCCTGAACCACCGACGCCGTTTGCTTTCTCCTGCATTCATGGTGTGCAATATAGCGGAATAGCACGCAGGAACTTTTCTAAAATAAACGATGCGTCGGCCATGAATCGAACCCGGGTCACCCGCGTGGCAGGCGATTATTCTACCACTTAAGCACCGACGCAATTTGCTTGCTCCTGCATTCATGGCATGCCTATATAGCGTAACAGCACGCGTGAGCTTTTCTGATAATAACGATGCGTCAGCCTGGAATCGAGCCCGGGTCACCCGCGTGGCAGGCGAGAATTTTACCACTGAACCACCGACGCCATTTGCTTACTCCTGCATTTGTGGCATGCAATATTGCTTAACAGCACGCGTTAGCTTTTAGAAAAATAACGATGCGTCAGCCGGGAATTGAACCTGGGTCACCCGCGTGGCAGCCGAGTATTGTACCACTGAACCACCAACGCCAGTTGCTTACTCCTGCATTCATGACATGCAATTTTACGTAACAACACGTCTGAGCTTTTCTAAAAATAACAATGCGTCGGCAGGGAATCAAACCCGGGTCACCCGCGCAGCAGGTGAGTATTTTATCACTGAACCACCAACGCCATTTGCTTACTCCTGCATTCATGACATGCAATATTGCGGAATAGCACGCAGGTACTTTTCTAAAATAAACGATGCGTCGGCCGCGAATCGAACCCGGGTCACCCGCGTGGCAGGCGAGTATTCTACCACGGAACCACCGACGCCATTTGCTTACTCCTGGATTCATTCAATGCAGTATTGTGTAACAGCATGCGTGAGCTTTTACAAAAATAACGATGCGTCGGCCGGGAATCGAACCCGGGTCACCCGCGTGGCAGGCGAGTATTCTACCATTGAACCACCAACGCCATTTGCTTACTCCTGCATTCTTGACATGCAATATTGTGGAATAGCACGCAGGAACTTTTTTAAAATAAATGATGCGTCGCCCGGGAATCGAACCAGGGTCACCAGTGTGGCAGGCGAGCATTCTACCACTGAACCACCGACACCATTTGTTTACTGCGGCATTCATGACAAGCAATATATCGTAACAGCACGTGTGAGCTTTTCTAAAAGTAGCAATGCTTCAGCAGGGAATAGAACCCGGGTCACCCGCGTGGCAGGCGAGTATTCTCGTACTGAACTACCAACGCCATTTGCTTGCTCCTGTATTCATGGAATGTATATATAGCGTAAAAACACGCGTGAGCTTTTCTAAAAATAACGATGCTTCGGCCAGGAATCGAATTCGGGCTACCCGCGTGGCAGGCGAGTATTCTTCCACGGAACTACTGACGCCATTTGCTTGTTCCTGCACTCATGACATCCAATATTGCGGAATAGTACGCAGGAACTTTTCTAAAATAAACGATGCTTCGGCCGGGAATCGAACACGGATCACCCGCATGGCAGGCGAGTATTCTACCAGTGAACCACCGACGCCATTTGCTTTCTCCTGCTTTCATGGCATGCATATATAGCGTAACAACACGCGTGAGCTTTTTTAAAGATAACGATGCGTCGGCCGTGAATTGAACCCGGGTCACTCGTGTGGCAGGCGAGTATTCTACCACTGAACCACGGATGCCATTTGTATTCTCCTGCATTCATGGTGTGCAATATAGCGGAATAGCACGCAGGAACTTTTCTAAAATAAACGATGCGTCGGCCGTGAATCGAACCCGGTTCACCCGCGTGGCAGGCGAGTATTCTACCACTGAACCACCGACACCATTTGCTTACTCCTGCATTCATGGCATGCAATATTGCGTAACAGCACGCGTGAGCTTTTTTAAAAATAGTGATGCGTCGGCCGGGAATCGAACCCGGGTCACCCGCATGGCAGGCGAGTATTCTTCCACGGACCACCGACGCCGTTTGCTTTCTCCTGCATTCATGGTGTGCAATATAGCGGAATAGCACGCAGGAACTTTTCTAAAATAAACGATGCGTCGGCCGGGAATCGAACCCGGGTCACCCGCGTGGCAGGCGAGTATTCTACCACTGAAACACCGACGCCGTTTGCTTACTCCTGCATTCATGGCCTGCAATAATGCGTAACAGCACGCGTCAGCTTTTCTAAAGATAGCTGTGTGTCGGCCGGGAATCGAATCCGGGCCACCCGCGTGGCGGGCGAGTTTATATCACTGAACCACCGACGCAATTTGCTTACTCCTGCATTCATGGCATGCATATATAGCGTAACAGCACGCGTGAGCTTTTCTAAAAATAACAATGCGTAGGCTGGGAATCGAACCCGGGTCACCCGCGTGGAAGGCGAGTGTTCTACCACTGAACCACTTTTAGAAAAAAATACTACTGAACCACCTACGCCATCTGCTTGCTCCTGCATTCATGGCATGCAATATGGCGTAACAGCACGTGTGATATTTTCTAAAAATAACAATGCTTCAGACGGGAATCGAACCCGGGTCACCCGCGAGGCAGGCGAGCATTCTACCACTGAACTACCGACGCCGTTTGCTGGCTCCTGCATTCATGGCGTGCAATATTGCGGAATAGCAGGCAGGAACGTTTCTAAAATAAACGATGCGTCAGCCGGGAATCGAACCCGGGTCACCCGCGTGGCAGGCGAGTATTCTACCACTGAACCACAGACACCATTTGCTTACACCTGCATTCATGGCATACAATATTGCGTAACAGCACGCGTGAGCTTTTCTAAAAATTACGATGCGTCAGCCAAGAATCGAACCCGTGTCACCCGCGAGCAGGCGAGTATTTCACCACTGAACCACCGACGCCGTTTGCTCACTCCTGCATTCATGGCATGCAATATTGCGTAAAAGCACGCGAGAAGTTTTCTGAAAATAGCGATGCGTCGACCGGGAATCGAACCCGGGTCACCCGCGTGGCAGGCGAGTATTCTACAACTGAATCACCGACGCTGTTTGCTTTTTCCCCGATTCATGGCGTGCATATATAGCGTAACAACACGCGTGAGCTATTCTAAAAATAACAATGCGTCGGCCAGGAATCGAACCCGGGTTTTCCGCGTGGCAGGCGAGTGTTCTATCACTGAACCACCAACGCCATTAGCTTACTCCTGCATTCATGACATGCAATATTGCGGAATAGCACGCAGGATTTTTTCTGAAATAAACGATGCGTTGGCCGGGATTCGAACCCGGGTCGCCCGTGTGACAGGCGAGCATTGTACCACTGAACCACCGATGCCATTTGTTTACTCCGACAGTCATGACACGCAGTATTGCGTAACAGCACGTGCGAGCTTTTGTATAAGTAACAATGCTGCGGCAGGGAATAGAACCCCGGTCAACCGCGCGGTAGGCAAGTATTCTGCCACTGAACCACCGACACTGTTTGCTGGCTCCTGCATTCATGGCGTGCAATATTGCGGAATAGCAAGCAGGAACTTTTCTAAAATAAACGATGCATCGGCCAGGAATCGAACCCGGGTCACCCGCGTGGCAGGCGAGTATTCTACCTCTGAACCACCGACACTGTTTGCTGGCTCCTGCATTCACGGTGTGCAATATTGCGGAATAGCAAGCAGGAACTTTTCTAAAATAAACGATGCATCGGCCAGGAATCGAACCCGGTTCACCCGCGTGGCAGGCGAGTTATTATACCACTGAACCAACGACACCATTTGCTTACTCCTGCATTTATGGCATGCATATACAGCGTAACAGCACGCGTGAGCTTTTCTAAAAATAACAATGCGTCGGCTGGGAATCGAACCCGGGTCACCCGTGTGGCAGGCGAGTATTCTTCCACTGAACTACCGACGCGCTTTGCTGGCTCCTGCATTCATGGCGTGCAATATTGCGGAATAGCAGGCAGGAACGTTTCTAAAATAAACGATGCGTCAGCCGGGAATCGAACCCGGGTCACCCGCGTGGCAGGCGAATATTCTACCACTGAACCACCGACACTTTTTTTTCTTATTATTGTCGTACAGCGGTTAGTACTGAACCACCGACACCATTTGCTAACACCTGCATTCATGGCATACAATATTGCGTAACAGCACGCGTGAGCTTTATTAAAAATTACGATGCGTCAGCCAGGAATCGAACCCGTGTCACCCGCGAGGCAGGCGAGTATTTTACCACTGAACCACCGACGCCATTTGCTTGCTCCTGCATTCATTGTTGCATAAATAGCCTAATACCACGCGTGAGCTTTTTTAACGATAACGATGCGTCGGCCGGGAATCGAACCCGGGTCACCCGTGTGGCAGGCGAGTATTCTACCACTGAAGCACCGACGCCATTTGCTTGCTCCTGCATTCGTGGCATGCGTATATAGCGTAACAGCACGCGTGAGCTTTTCTAAAAATAACGATGCGTCGTCCGGGAATCGAATCCGGTAAATCCGCGTGGCAGGCGAGTATTCTACCACTGAACCACCGATGCCATTTGCTTACTCCGGCATTCATGGCATGCAATATTGCGTAACAGCACGCGTGAGCTTTTATAAAAATAGCGATGCGTCGGCCCGGAATCGAGCCCAGGTCAACGGCGTGGAGGGCGAGTATTCTACCACAGAACCACCGACACCATTTGCCTATTCCTGCAATTATGACATGCAATATTGCGGAAATGCACGCAAGAACGTTTTTAAAATAAACGATGTGTCGGCCGGGAATCGAACCCGGGTCAGCCGCGTGGCAGGCGAGTATTCTACCACTGAACCGCAAACACCATTTGCTTACTCCGGCATTTATGTCATGCATATATAGCGTAAGAGCACGCGTCAGCTTTTCTAAAATAACGATGCGTCGGCCAGGAATCGAATCCGGGTCACCCGCGTGGCCGCGAGTATTCTACCACTGAACCACCGACGCCATTTGCTTAGTCTGGCATTCATGGTATGCAATATTGCGTAACCGTACGCGTGAGCTTTTATAAAGATAGCGATGTGTCGGGCCGGAATCGAGCCCAGGTCACCCGCGCAGCAGGTGTGTATTCTAATACTGAACCACCGACGCCATTTGCTTACTCCTGCATTCATGACAGGCAATATTGCGGAATAGCACGCAGGCGCTTCTCAAAAATCAACGATGCGTCGGCCGGGAATCGAACACGGGTCACCCGCGTGGCAGGCGATCACTCTACCACTGAACCACCGACGCCATTTGCTTACTTCTGCATTCATGGCATGTAATATTGTGTAACAGCATGCGTGAGCTTTTCTAAAAATAACAATGCGTCAGCCGGAATCGAAACCGGGTCACCCGCGTGGCAGGGGAGTATTCTACCACTGAACCACCAACACCATTTGCTTACTCCTGCAATCATGACATGCAATATTGCGGAAAGGCACGCAAGAACGTTTTTAAAGAAAACGATGTGTCGGCCGGGAATCGAAACCGGGTCAGCCCCGTGGCAGGCGAGTATTCTACCACTGAACCACCGACGCCATTTGCTTACTGCGGCATTCATGACATGCAATATGGCGTAACAGCACGTGTGATCTTTTCTAAATATAACAACGCGTCAGCCGGAATTGAACCCGGGTCACCCGCGTGGCAGGCGAGTATTCTATGACTGAACTACCGACGCCGTTTGCTGGCTTCTGCATTCATGGCGTGCAATATTGCGGAATAGCAGGCAGGAACGTTTCTAAAATAGACGATGCGTCGGCCGGAAATCGAACCCGGGTCACCCGCGTGACAGGCGAGTATTCTACCACTGAGCCACCGACGCCGTTTGCTTACTCCTGCATTCATGGCATGCAATATTGCGTAACATTACGCGTGAGCTTTTCTAAAAATAGCGATGCGTCGGTGGGGAATCGAACCCTGGTCACCCGCGTGGCAGGCGAGTATTCTACCACTGAACCACCGACGCCGTTCGCTTTCTCCTGCATTCGTGGCGTGCAATATTGCGGAATAGCATGCAGGAACTTTTCTAAAATAACAATGCGTCGCCCGGGAATCGAACACGGGTCACCTGCGTGGCAGGCTAGTATTCTACCACTGAACCACAGACGCCATTTGCTTACTCCTGCATTCATGGCATGCATTATTGCGTAACAGCTCGCGTGAGCTTTTATGAAAATAACGATGCTTCGGCCGGGAATCGAATCTGGGTCACCCGCGTGGCAGGCGAGTATTCAACCACTGAACCACCAACGCCATTTGCTTGCTCATGCATTTATGGCATGCATATATAGCGTAACAGCACGCGTGAGCTTTTCTGAAAGTAACGATGCATCGGCCGAGAATTGAACCCGGGTCACCAGCGTGGCAGGCGAGTATTATACCATGAAACCACCGACGCTATTTGCTTACACCTGCATTCATGGCATGCATATATAGCGTAAGAGCACGCGTAAATTTTTCTAAAAATACCAATGCGTCGGCCGGGAATCGAATCTGGGTCAACCGGTTGACAGGCGAGTATTCTACAACTGAAACACCGATGCCATTTGCTTGCATTTATGGCATGCAATATTGCGTAACAGCACGCGTGAGCTTTTCTAACAATAACGATGCGCCTTCCGAGAATCGAACCCGGGTGACTCGCGAGGCTGTCGAGTATTCGACCATGGAACCACCGACGCCGTTTGCTTGCTCCAGCATTCATGGCATGCATATATAGCGTAACAGCACGCGTGAGCTTTTCTAAAAATAACGATGCGTCGGCCGGGAATCGAACCTGGGTCACCCGCGTGGCAGCCGAGTATTCTACCACTGAACCACCAACACCATTAGCTTGCTCCTGCATTCATGGCATGCATATATAGCGTAACAGCATGCATGAGCTATTTTAAAAATAACAATGCGTCCGCCGGGAATCAAACCCGGGTCACCCGCGCAGCAGGTGAGTATTCTATCCCTGAACAACCAACGTCATTTGCTTACTCCTGCATTCATGACAAGCAATATTGCGGAATAGCACGCAGGTACTTTTCTAAAATAAACGATGCGTCGGCCGGGAATCGAACCGGTGTCACCCGCGTATTCTACGACTGAACCACCGACGCCATTTGCTCACTCCTGCAATCATGGCATGCAATATTGTGGAATAGCACGCAGGCACTTTTTTAAAATAAACGATGCTTCGGCCGGGAATCGAACCAGGGTCACTAGTGTGGCAGGCGAGCATTCTACCACTGAACCACCGACGCCATTTGTTTGCTGGGGCATTCATGACATGCAATATTGTGTAACAGCACGTGTGAGCTTTTCTAAAAGTAGCAATGCTTCGGCAGGGAATAGAACCCGGGTCACCCGCGTGGCAGGCGGGTAATCTACCAATGAACCACCGACGCCATTTGCTTACTCCTGCATTCATGGCATGCAATATTGCGTAACAGCAAGCGTGAGCTTTTCTAAAAATAACCATGCGTCAGGTGGGAATTGAACCCGGGTCACCCGCGTGGCAGGCGAGTATTCTACCACTGAACCACCGACGCCATTTGCTTGCTCCTGCATTCATGGCATGCATATATAGCGTCACCGCACACGTTAGCTTTTCTAAAGATAAGTATGCTTCGGCCGGGAATCGAACCCGGGTCACCCGCGTGGCAGGCGAGTATTCTACTACTGAAGCACCGACGCCATTTGCTTGCTCCTGCATTCATGGCATGTATATATAGCGTAACAGCACGCGTGAACTTTTCTAAAAATAACGATGCCTCGGCCAGGAATCGAATCCGGGTTACCCGCGTGGCAGGCGAGTATTCTACAACTGAACCACCGACGCCATTTGCTTACTCCGGCATTCATGGCATGCAATATTGCGTAACAGCATGCGTGAGCTTTTCTAAAAGTAACAATGCTTCGGCAGCGATTTAAACACAGGTAACCCGCGTGACAGGCGAGTATTCTACCACTGAACCACCGACGCCCTTTGCTTTCTCCTGCTTTCATGGCATGCATATATAGCGTAACAACACGCGTGAGCTTTTTAAACATAACGATGCGTCGGCCGTGAATTGAACCCGAGTCACCCGTGTGGCAGGCGAGTATTCTACCACTGAACCACCGACGCCATTTGCTTGCTTCTGCATTCATGGCATGCATGTATAGCGTAACACCACGCGTCAGCTTTTGTAAAGATAACGATGCGTCGGCCGGGAATCGTATCCGGGTCACTCGCGTAGCAGGCGAGTATTCTACCACTGAAGCACCGACGCCATTTGCTTGCTCCTGCATTCATGGCATGCATATATAGCGTCACCGCACACGTTAGCTTTTCTAAAGATAAGTATGCGTCGGCCGGGAATCAAACCTGGGTCAACCGCTTGGCAGGCGAGTATCCTACAACTGAAACACCGACGACATTTGCTTGCATTTATGGCATGCAATATTGCGTAACAGCACGCGTGAGCTTTTCTAACAATGACGATGCGTCTTCCGAGAAGCGAACCCGGGTGACTCGCGAGGCTGGCGAGTATTCGACCATGGAACCACCGACACCGTTTGCTTGCTCCTGCATTCATGGCATGTAATATTGCGAAACAGCACGCAGGAACTTTTCTAAAATAAACGATGCGTCGGCCGGAAACCGAACCCGGGTCACCCGCGTGGCAGGCGAGTATTCTACCACTGAATCACCGACGCAATTTGCTGGCTCCTGCATTCTTGGCGCAATATTGCGAAATAGCACGCAGGAACTTTTTGAAATAAACGATGCGTCGGCCGGGAATCGAACCCGGGTCACCCGCGTAGCAGGCCAGTAGTCTACCACTGAACCACCGGCGCCATTTGCTTGCTTCTGCATTCATGGCATGCAGATATAGCGTAACACCATGCGTCAGCTTTTCTTAAGATAACGATGCGTCGGCCGGGAATCGAACCCGGGTAGACCGCGTGGCAGACGAGTATTCTACCACGGAAGCACCGACGCAATTTGCTTGCTTCTGAATTCTTGACATGCAATATTGCGGACTAGCACGCAGGATCTTTTTTAAAATGAATGATGCGTCGGCCGTGACTTGAACCCGGGTCACCCGTGTGGCAGGCGAGCAGTCTACCACTGAACGACCGACGCCATTTGTTTTCTCCTGCATTCATGACATGCAATATTGCGTGACAGCACGTGTGAGCTTTTCAAAAAGTAACAATGCTTCGGCAGGGAATCGAACCCGGGTTACCCGCGTGGCAGGCGAGTATTCTACCCCTGAACCACCGACGCCATTTGCTTACTCCTGCATTCTTGGAATTGAATATTGCGTAACAGCACGCGTGAGCTTTTCTAAAGGTAACGATGCGTCGGCCGAGAAATGAACCTGGGTCACCCGCGTGGCAGGCGTGTATTTTACCACGGAAGCACCGACGCAATTTGCTTGCTCCTGCATACATGGCATGCATATATAGCGTAACAGCACGCGTGAGCTTTTCTCAAAATAACGATGCGTCAGCCGGGAATCGAACCCGGGTCACCCGCGTGGCAGGCGAAAATTTTACCACTGAACCACCGGCGCCATTTGCTTGCTTCTGCATTCATGGCATGCAGATATAGCGTAACACCATGCGTCAGCTTTTCTAAAGATAACGATGCGTCGGCCGGGAATCGAACGCGGGTCACCCGCGTGGCAGGCGAGTATTCTACCACGAAACTACTGACGCCATTTGCTTGCTCCTGCATTCATGGCATGTAATATTGCGAAACAGCACGCAGGAACTTTTCTAAAATAAACGATGCGTCGGCCGGAAACCGAACCCGGGTCACCCGCGTGGCAGGCGAGTATTCTACCACTGAACCACCGACGCCATTTGCATACTCCTGTATTCATGGCATGCAATATTGCGTAACAGCACGCGTGAGCGTTTCTAAAAATAACGATGCGTCAGCCGGGAATCGAACCCGGGTCACCCGCGTGGCAGGCGAGTATTCTACCATTGAACCACCGACACCATTTGCTTGCTCCTGCTTTCATGACATGCATATAGAGCGTAAGAACACGCGTGAGCTTTTTCAAAGATAACGATGCGTCGGCCGTGACTTGAATCCGGGTCATCCGTGTGGCAGGCGAGTAGTCTACCACTGAACGACTGACGCCATTTGTTTTCTCCGGCATTCATGACATGCAATATTGCGTGACAGCACGTGTGAGCTTTTCAAAAAGTAACAATGCTTCGGCAGGGAATCGAACCCGGGTCACCCGCGTGGCAGGCGAGTATTCTACCACTGAACCACCGACGCCATTTGCTTACTCCTGCATTCTTGGCATTGAATATTGCGTAAGAGCACGCGTGAGCTTTTCTAAAGATAACGATGCGTCGGCCGAGAAATGAACCTGGGTCACCCGCGTGGCAGGCGAGTATTTTACCACTGAAGCACCGACGCAATTTACTTGCTCCTGCATTCATGGCATGCATATATAGCGTAACAGCACGCGTGAGCTTTTCTCAAAATAACGATGCGTCAGCCGGGAATCGAACCCGGGTCACCCGCGTGGCAGGCGAGAATTTTACCACTGAACCACCGGCGCCATTTGCTTGCTTCTGCATTCATGGCATGCAGATATAACGTAACACCATGCGTCAGCTTTTCTAAAGATAACGATGCGTCGGCCGGGAATCGAGTCCGGGTCACCCGCGTGGCAGGCGAGTATTCTACCACGAAACTACTGACGCCATTTGCTTGCTCCTGCATTCATGGCATGTAATATTGCGAAACAGCACGCAGGAACTTTTCTAAAATAAACGATGCGTCGGCCGGAAACCGAACCCGGGTCACCCGCATGGCAGGCGAGTATTCTACCACTGAACCACCGACGCCATTTGCTTACTCCTGCTGTCATGACATGCATATAGAGCGTAAGAACACGCGTGAGCTTTTTCAAAGATAACGATGCGTCGGCCGTGACTTGAACCCGGGTAACCCGTGTGGCAGGCGAGCAGTCTACCACTGAACGACCGACGCCATTTGTTTTCTCCGGCATTCATGACATGCAATATTGCGTGACAGCACGTGTGAGCTTTTCTAAAAGTAACAATGCTTCAGCAGGGAATCGAACCCGGGTTACCCGCGCGGCAGGCGAGTATTCTACCCCTGAACCACCGACGCCATTTGCTTACTCCTGCATTCTTGGCATTGAATAATGCGTAACAGCACGCGTGAGCTTTTCTAAAGATAACGATGCGTCGGCCGAGAAATGAACCTGGGCCACCCGCGTGGCAGGCGAGTATTTTACCACTGAAGCACCGACGAAATTTGCTTGCTCCTGCATTCATGGCATGCATATATAGCGTAACAGCACGCGTGAGCTTTTCTCAAAATAACGATGCGTCAGCCGGGAATCGAACCCTGGTCAATCGCGTGGCAGGCGAGAATTTTACCACTGAACCACCGACGCCATTTGCTTACTCCTGCATTCGTGGCATGCAATATTGCGTAACAGCACGCGTGAGCTTTTCTAAAGATAACGATGCGTCGGCCGAGAATCGAGCCTGGGTCACCCGCGTGGCAGGCGAGTATTCTACCACTGAAGCACCGACGCAATTCGCTTGCTCCTGCATTCATGACGTGCATATATCGCGTAACAGCACGCGTTAGTTTTTCTAAAAATAACGATGCGTCGGCCGGGAATCGAATCCGGGTCACCCGCGTGGCAGGCGAGTATTCTACCACGGATCTACTGACGGCATTTAGCTTGCTCCTGCATTCATGACATGCAATATTGCAAAATAGCACGCTGGAACATTTCTAAAATAAACGATGTGTCGGCCGGAAATCAAACCCCGGTCACCCGCGTGGCATTCGAATATTCTACCACTGAACCACCGACATCTTATGCTTGCTCCTGCATTCATGACATGCAATATTAGGAATAGCACGCAGGAACTTTTCTAATATAAACAATGCGTCGGCCAGGAATGAAACCCGGGTCACCCGCGTAACAGGCGAGTATTCTACCACTGAACCATCAACGCCATTTGCTTACTACGGCATTCATGGCATGTAATATTGCGTAAAAGCACGCGTGAGCTTTGATAAAAATAGCAATGCGTCGGCCCGGAATCGAGCCCAGGTCAACCGCGTGGCCGGCGAGTATTCTACCATTGAACCACCGACACCATTTGCTTACTCCTGCATTCATGACATGCAATATTGCGGAAAGGCACGCAAGAAAATTTTTAAAATAAACGATGTGTCGGCAGGGAATCGAACCCGGGTCACCCGCGTGGCAGGCGAGTATTCTACTACGGAACTACTGACGCCATTGGCTTACTCTTGCATACATGGCATGCAATATTGCGTAACAGAACGCGTGAGCTTTTCGCAAAATAACGATGCGTCAGCCGGAAATCGAACACGGGTTACCCGCGCAGCAGTTGAGTATTCTACCACTGAACCACCGACGCCATTCGCTTGCTCCTGCATTCATGGCAAGCATATATAGCGTAACAGCACGCTTGAGCTTTTCTAAAAATAACGATGCGTCAGCCGGGAATCGAAACCGGGTCACCCGCGTGGCAGGCGAGTATTTTACCACTGAACCACCGACGCCATTTGCTTACTCCTGCATTCGTGGCATGCAATATTGCGTAACAGCACGCGTGAGCTTTTATAAAAATAGCGATGCGTCGGCCCAGAATTGAGCCCAGGTCAACCGCGTGGCAGGCGAATATTCTACCACTGAACCAACGACGCCATTTGCTTGCTCCTGCATTCATGTCATGTATATATAGCGTAACAGCACGCGTGAGCTTTTCTAAAAGTAACGATGCTTCGGCCAGGAATCAAATCCGGGTCACCCGCGTGGCAGGCGAGTATTCTACCACGGAACTACTGACGCCATTTGCTTGTTGCTGCACTCATGACATGCAATATTGCGGAATAGTACGCAGGAACTTTTCTAAAATAAACGATGCATTGGCCGGGAATCGAACTCGGGTCACCCGCGTGGCAGGCGAGTATTCTACAACTGAACCACCGACGCCGTTTGCTTGGTCCTGCATTCATGACATGCAATATTAGGGATAGCACGCAGCAACTTTTCTAATATAAACAATGCGTTGGCCAGGAATAAAACCCGGGTCACCCGCGTAGCAGGCAAGTATTCTACCACTGAACCACCGACGCCATTTGCTTACTCCGGTATTCATGGCATGCAATATTGCGTAACAGCACGCGTGAGCTTTTATAAAAATAGCGATGCGTCGGCCCGGAATTGAGCCCAGGTCAACCGCGTGGCAGGCGAGTATTCTACCACTCAACCACCGATGCTATTTTCTTGCTCCTGCATTCATGGCATGTATATAGAGCGTAAGAGCACGCGTGAGCTTTTCTTAAAATAACGATGCTTCGGCTGGGAATCGAACCCCGGTCAGCCGCGTGGCAGGCGAGTATTCTACCACTGAAGCACCGACGCCATCTGCTTGCTCCTGCATTCATGGCATGCATATATAGCGTTACAGTGCGCGTGAGCTTTTCAAAAAATAACGATGCGTCGGCCGGGAATCGAATCCGGTACACCCGCGTGGCAGGCGAGTATTCTACCACGGAACTACTGACGCTATTCGCTTGCTCCTGCATTCATGGCAAGCATATATAGCGTAACAGCACGCGTGAGCTTTTCTAAAATAACGATGCGTCCGCCGGAAATCGAATCCGGGTCACCCGCGTGGCAGGCGAGTATTATACTACGGAACAACTGACGCCATTTGCTTGTCCCGGCTCTCATGACAGGCAATATTGCGGAATAGTACGCAGGAACTTTTCTTAAGTAAACTATGCCTCGGCCGGGAATCCAACCCGGGTCACCCACGTGGCAGGCGAGTATTCTACCACTGAACCACCGACACCATTTGCTTGCTCCTGCTTTCATGGCATGCATATATAGCGTAACAAGACGCGTGAACTTTTTAAAGATAACGCTGCGTCGTCCGTGAATTGAACCCGGGTCACCCGTGTGGCAGGCGAGCATTCTACCACTGAACGACCGACGCCATTTGTTTTCCCCGGCATTCATGACATGCAATATTGCGTAACAGCACGTTTGAGCTTTCAAAAAGTAACAATGCTTCGGCAGGGAATCGAATCCGGGTCACCCGCGTGGCAGGCGATCACTCTACCACTGAACCACCGACGCCATTTGCTTACTTCTGCATTCATGGCATGTAATATTGTGTAACAGCATGCGTGAGCTTTTCTAAAAATAACAATGCGTCAGCCGGAATCGAAACCGGGTCACCCGCGTGGCAAGGGAGTATTCTACCACTGAACCACCAACACCATTTGCTTACTCCTGCAATCATGACATGCAATATTGCGGAAAGGCACGCAAGAACGTTTTTAAAGAAAACGATGTGTCGGCCGGGAATCGAAACCGGGTCAGCCCCGTGGCAGACGAGTATTCTACCACTGAAACACCGACGCCATTTGCTTACTGCGGCATTCATGACATGCAATATGGCGTAACAGCACGTGTGATCTTTTCTAAATATAACAACGCGTCAGCCGGAATTGAACCCGGGTCACCCGCGTGGCAGGCGAGTATTCTATGACTGAACTACCGACGCCGTTTGCTGGCTTCTGCATTCATGGCGTGCAATATTGCGGAATAGCAGGCAGGAACGTTTCTAAAATAGACGATGCGTCGGCCGGAAATCGAACCCGGGTCACCCGCGTGACAGGCGAGTATTCTACCACTGAGCCACCGACGCCGTTTGCTTACTCCTGCATTCATGGCATGCAATATTGCGTAACATTACGCGTGAGCTTTTCTAAAAATAGCGATGCGTCGGTGGGGAATCGAACCCTGGTCACCCGCGTGGCAGGCGAGTATTCTACCACTGAACCACCGACGCCGTTCGCTTTCTCCTGCATTCGTGGCGTGCAATATTGCGGAATAGCATGAAGGAACTTTTCTAAAATAACAATGCGTCGCCCGGGAATCGAACACGGGTCACCTGCGTGGCAGGCTAGTATTCTACCACTGAACCACAGACGCCATTTGCTTACTCCTGCATTCATGGCATGCATTATTGCGTAACAGCTCGCGTGAGCTTTTATGAAAATAACGATGCTTCGGCCGGGAATCGAATCTGGGTCACCCGCGTGGCAGGCGAGTATTCAACCACTGAACCACCAACGCCATTTGCTTGCTCATGCATTTATGGCATGCATATATAGCGTAACAGCACGCGTGAGCTTTTCTGAGAGTAACGATGCATCGGCCGAGAATTGAACCCGGGTCACCAGCGTGGCAGGCGAGTATTATACCATGAAACCACCGACGCTATTTGCTTACACCTGCATTCATGGCATGCATATATAGCGTAAGAGCACGCGTAAATTTTTCTAAAAATACCAATGCGTCGGCCGGGAATCGAATCTGGGTCAACCGGTTGACAGGCGAGTATTCTACAACTGAAACACCGACGCCATTTGCTTGCATTTATGGCATGCAATATTGCGTAACAGCACGCGTGAGCTTTTCTAACAATAACGATGCGCCTTCCGAGAATCGAACCCGGGTGACTCGCGAGGCTGTCGAGTATTCGACCATGGAACCACCGACGCCGTTTGCTTGCTCCAGCATTCATGGCATGCATATATAGCGTAACAGCACGCGTGAGCTTTTCTAAAAATAACGATGCGTCGGCCGGGAATCGAACCTGGGTCACCCGCGTGGCAGCCGAGTATTCTACCACTGAACCACCAACACCATAAGCTTGCTCCTGCATTCATGGCATGCATATATAGCGTAACAGCATGCATGAGCTATTTTAAAAATAACAATGCGTCCGCCGGGAATCAAACCCGGGTCACCCGCGCAGCAGGTGAGTATTCTATCCCTGAACAACCAACGTCATTTGCTTACTCCTGCATTCATGACAAGCAATATTGCGGAATAGCACGCAGGTACTTTTCTAAAATAAACGATGCGTCGGCCGGGAATCGAACCGGTGTCACCCGCGTATTCTACGACTGAACCACCGACGCCATTTGCTCACTCCTGCAATCATGGCATGCAATATTGTGGAATAGCACGCAGGCACTTTTTTAAAATAAACGATGCTTCGGCCGGGAATCGAACCAGGGTCACTAGTGTGGCAGGCGAGCATTCTACCACTGAACCACCGACGCCATTTGTTTGCAGGGGCATTCATGACATGCAATATTGCGTAACAGCACGTGTGAGCTTTTCTAAAAGTAGCAATGCTTCGGCAGGGAATAGAACCCGGGTCACCCGCGTGGCAGGCGGGTAATCTACCAATGAACCACCGACGCCATTTGCTTACTCCTGCATTCATGGCATGCAATATTGCGTAACAGCAAGCGTGAGCTTTTCAAAAAGTAACAATGCTTCGGCAGGGAATCGAACCCGGGTTACCCGCGTGGCAGGCGAGTATTCTACCCCTGAACCACCGACGCCATTTGCTTACTCCTGCATTCTTAGAATTGAATATTGCGTAACAGCACGCGTGAGCTTTTCTAAAGGTAACGATGCGTCGGCCGAGAAATGAACCTGGGTCACCCGCGTGGCAGGCGTGTATTTTACCACGGAAGCACCGACGCAATTTGCTTGCTCCTGCATTCATGGCATGCATATATAGCGTAACAGCACGCGTGAGCTTTTCTCAAAATAACGATGCGTCAGCCGGGAATCGAACCCGGGTCACCCGCGTGGCAGGCGAAAATTTTACCACTGAACCACCGGCGCCATTTGCTTGCTTCTGCATTCATGGCATGCAGATATAGCGTAACACCATGCGTCAGCTTTTCTAAAGATAACGATGCGTCGGCCGGGAATCGAACGCGGGTCACCCGCGTGGCAGGCGAGTATTCTACCACGAAACTACTGACGCCATTTGCTTGCTCCTGCATTCATGGCATGTAATATTGCGAAACAGCACGCAGGAACTTTTCTAAAATAAACGATGCGTCGGCCGGAAACCGAACCCGGGTCACCCGCGTGGCAGGCGAGTATTCTACCACTGAACCACCGACGCCATTTGCATACTCCTGTATTCATGGCATGCAATATTGCGTAACAGCACGCGTGAGCGTTTCTAAAAATAACGATGCGTCAGCCGGGAATCGAACCCGGGTCACCCGCGTGGCAGGCGAGTATTCTACCATTGAACCACCGACACCATTTGCTTGCTCCTGCTTTCATGACATGCATATAGAGCGTAAGAACACGCGTGAGCTTTTTCAAAGATAACGATGCGTCGGCCGTGACTTGAATCCGGGTCATCCGTGTGGCAGGCGAGTAGTCTACCACTGAACGACTGACGCCATTTGTTTTCTCCGGCATTCATGACATGCAATATTGCGTGACAGCACGTGTGAGCCTTTCAAAAAGTAACAATGCTTCGGCAGGGAATCGAACCCGGGTCACCCGCGTGGCAGGCGAGTATTCTACCACTGAACCACCGACGCCATTTGCTTACTCCTGCATTCTTGGCATTGAATATTGCGTAAGAGCACGCGTGAGCTTTTCTAAAGATAACGATGCGTCGGCCGAGAAATGAACCTGGGTCACCCGCGTGGCAGGCGAGTATTTTACCACTGAAGCACCGACGCAATTTACTTGCTCCTGCATTCATGGCATGCATATATAGCGTAACAGCACGCGTGAGCTTTTCTCAAAATAACGATGCGTCAGCCGGGAATCGAACCCGGGTCACCCGCGTGGCAGGCGAGAATTTTACCACTGAACCACCGGCGCCATTTGCTTGCTTCTTCATTCATGGCATGCAGATATAACGTAACACCATGCGTCAGCTTTTCTAAAGATAACGATGCGTCGGCCGGGAATCGAGTCCGGGTCACCCGCGTGGCAGGCGAGTATTCTACCACGAAACTACTGACGCCATTTGCTTGCTCCTGCATTCATGGCATGTAATATTGCGAAACAGCACGCAGGAACTTTTCTAAAATAAACGATCCGTCGGCCGGAAACCGAACCCGGGTCACCCGCATGGCAGGCGAGTATTCTACCACTGAACCACCGACGCCATTTGCTTACTCCTGCTGTCATGACATGCATATAGAGCGTAAGAACACGCGTGAGCTTTTTCAAAGATAACGATGCGTCGGCCGTGACTTGAACCCGGGTAACCCGTGTGGCAGGCGAGCAGTCTACCACTGAACGACCGACGCCATTTGTTTTTTCCGGCATTCATGACATGCAATATTGCGTGACAGCACGTGTGAGCTTTTCTAAAAGTAACAATGCTTCAGCAGGGAATCGAACCCGGGTTACCCGCGCGGCAGGCGAGTATTCTACCCCTGAACCACCGACGCCATTTGCTTACTCCTGCATTCTTGGCATTGAATAATGCGTAACAGCACGCGTGAGCTTTTCTAAAGATAACGATGCGTCGGCCGAGAAATGAACCTGGGCCACCCGCGTGGCAGGCGAGTATTTTACCACTGAAGCACCGACGAAATTTGCTTGCTCCTGCATTCATGGCATGCATATATAGCGTAACAGCACGCGTGAGCTTTTCTCAAAATAACGATGCGTCAGCCGGGAATCGAACCCTGGTCAATCGCGTGGCAGGCGAGAATTTTACCACTGAACCACCGACGCCATTTGCTTACTCCTGCATTCGTGGCATGCAATATTGCGTAACAGCACGCGTGAGCTTTTCTAAAGATAACGATGCGTCGGCCGAGAATCGAGCCTGGGTCACCCGCGTGGCAGGCGAGTATTCTACCACTGAAGCACCGACGCAATTCGCTTGCTCCTGCATTCATGACGTGCATATATCGCGTAACAGCACGCGTTAGTTTTTCTAAATATAACGATGCGTCGGCCGGGAATCGAATCCGGGTCACCCGCGTGGCAGGCGAGTATTCTACCACGGATCTACTGACGGCATTTAGCTTGCTCCTTCATTCATGACATGCAATATTGCAAAATAGCACGCTGGAACATTTCTAAAATAAACGATGTGTCGGCCGGAAATCAAACCCCGGTCACCCGCGTGGCATTCGAATATTCTACCACTGAACCACCGACATCTTATGCTTGCTCCTGCATTCATGACATGCAATATTAGGAATAGCACGCAGGAACTTTTCTAATATAAACAATGCGTCGGCCAGGAATGAAACCCGGGTCACCCGCGTAGCAGGCGAGTATTCTACCACTGAACCATCAACGCCATTTGCTTACTACGGCATTCATGGCATGTAATATTGCGTAAAAGCACGCGTGAGCTTTTATAAAAATAGCAATGCGTCGGCCCGGAATCGAGCCCAGGTCAACCGCGTGGCCGGCGAGTATTCTACCATTGAACCACCGACACCATTTGCTTACTCCTGCATTCATGACATGCAATATTGCGGAAAGGCACGCAAGAAAAGTTTTAAAATAAACGATGTGTCGGCAGGGAATCGAACCCGGGTCAGCCGCGTGGCAGGCGAGTATTCTACCACTGAAGCACCGATGCCATCTGCTTGTTGCTGCACTCATGACATGCAATATTGCGGAATAGTACGCAGGAACTTTTCTAAAATAAACGATGCGTTGGCCGGGAATCGAACTCGGGTCACCCGCGTGGCAGGCGAGTATTCTACAACTGAACCACCGACGCCATTTGCTTGGTCCTGCATTAATGACATGCAATATTAGGGATAGCACGCAGCAACTTTTCTAATATAAACAATGCGTTGGCCAGGAATAAAACCCGGGTCACCCGCGTAGCAGGCAAGTATTCTACCACTGAACCACCGACGCCATTTGCTTACTCCGGTATTCATGGCATGCAATATTGCGTAACAGCACGCGTGAGCTTTTATAAAAATAGCGATGCGTCGGCCCGGAATTGAGCCCAGGTCAACCGCGTGGCAGGCGAGTATTCTACCACTCAACCACCGATGCTATTTTCTTGCTCCTGCATTCATGGCATGTATATAGAGCGTAAGAGCACGCGTGAGCTTTTCTTAAAATAACGATGCTTCGGCTGGGAATCGAACCCCGGTCAGCCGCGTGGCAGGCGAGTATTCTACCACTGAAGCACCGACGCCATCTGCTTGCTCCTGCATTCATGGCATGCATACATAGCGTAACAGCACACGTGAGCTTTTCTAAAAATAACGATGTGTCGGCCGGGAATCGAATCCGGGTCACCCGCGTGGCAGGCGAGTATTCTACTACGGAACTACTGACGCCATTGGCTTACTCTTGCATACATGGCATGCAATATTGCGTAACAGAACGCGTGAGCTTTTCGCAAAATAACGATGCGTCAGCCGGAAATCGAACACGGGTTACCCGCGCAGCAGTTGAGTATTCTACCACTGAACCACCGACGCCATTCGCTTGCTCCTGCATTCATGGCAAGCATATATAGCGTAACAGCACGCTTGAGCTTTTATAAAAATAGCGATGCGTCGGCCCAGAATTGAGCCCAGGTCAACCGCGTGGCAGGCGAATATTCTACCACTGAACCAACGACGCCATTTGCTTGCTCCTGCATTCATGTCATGTATATATAGCGTAACAGCACGCGTGAGCTTTTCTAAAAATAACGATGCTTCGGCCAGGAATCAAATCCGGGTCACCCGCGTGGCAGGCGAGTATTCTACCACGGAACTACTGACGCCATTTGCTTGTTGCTGCACTCATGACATGCAATATTGCGGAATAGTACGCAGGAACTTTTCTAAAATAAACGATGCGTTGGCTGGGAATCGAACTCGGGTCACCCGCGTGGCAGGCGAGTATTCTACAACTGAACCACCGACGCCATTTGCTTGGTCCTGCATTAATGACATGCAATATTAGGGATAGCACGCAGCAACTTTTCTAATATAAACAATGCGTTGGCCAGGAATAAAACCCGGGTCACCCGCGTAGCAGGCAAGTATTCTACCACTGAACCACCGACGCCATTTGCTTACTCCGGTATTCATGGCATGCAATATTGCGTAACAGCACGCGTGAGCTTTTATAAAAATAGCGATGCGTCGGCCCGGAATTGAGCCCAGGTCAACCGCGTGGCAGGCGAGTATTCTACCACTCAACCACCGATGCTATTTTCTTGCTCCTGCATTCATGGCATGTATATAGAGCGTAAGAGCACGCGTGAGCTTTTCTTAAAATAACGATGCTTCGGCTGGGAATCGAACCCCGGTCAGCCGCGTGGCAGGCGAGTATTCTACCACTGAAGCACCGACGCCATCTGCTTGCTCCTGCATTCATGGCATGCATATATAGCGTTACAGTGCGCGTGAGCTTTTCAAAAAATAACGATGCGTCGGCCGGGAATCGAATCCGGTACACCCGTGTGGCAGGCGAGTATTCTACCACGGAACTACTGACGCTATTCGCTTGCTCCTGCATTCATGGCAAGCATATATAGCGTAACAGCACGCGTGAGCTTTTCTAAAATAACGATGCGTCCGCCGGAAATCGAATCCGGGTCACCCGCGTGGCAGGCGAGTATTCTACTACGGAACAACTGACGCCATTTGCTTGTCCCGGCTCTCATGACAGGCAATATTGCGGAATAGTACGCAGGAACTTTTCTTAAGTAAACTATGCCTCGGCCGGGAATCCAACCCGGGTCACCCACGTGGCAGGCGAGTATTCTACCACTGAACCACCGACACCATTTGCTTGCTCCTGCTTTCATGGCATGCATATATAGCGTAACAAGACGCGTGAACTTTTTAAAGATAACGCTGCGTCGTCCGTGAATTGAACCCGGGTCACCCGTGTGGCAGGCGAGCATTCTACCACTGAACGACCGACGCCATTTGTTTTCCCCGGCATTCATGACATGCAATATTGCGTAACAGCACGTTTGAGCTTTCAAAAAGTAACAATGCTTCGGCAGGGAATCGAATCCGGGTCACCCGCGTGGCAGGCGAGCATTCTCCCACGGAACTACAGACGCCATTTGCTTGCTCCTGCATTCATGACATGCAATATTGCAAAATAGCACGCAGGAACGTTTCTAAAATAAACGATGCGTCAGCCGGGAATCGAACACGGCTCACCCGCGTGGCTTCCGAGTATTCTACCACTAAACCACCGACGCCATTTGCTTGCTCCTGCATTCATGGCAAGCATATATAGCGTAACAGCACGCGTGAGCTTTTATAAAAATAGCGATGCGTCGGCCCGGAATCGAGACCAGGGCAACCACGTGGCAGGCGAGTATTCTACCACTGAACCACCGACACCATTTGCTTACTCCTGATCATGACATGCAATATTGCGGAAAGGCACGCAAGAACATTTTTAAAATAAACGATGTGTCGGCCGCGAATCGAACCCGGGTCACCCGCGTGGCAGGCGAGTATCTACCACTGAAGCACCGACGCCATTTGCTTGCTCCTGCATTCATGGCATGCATATATAGCGTAACAGCACGCGTGAGCTTTTCTAAATATAACGATGCGTCGGCCGGGAATCGAATCCGGGTCACCCGCGTGGCAGGCGAGTATTCTACCACGGAACTACTGACGCCATTTGCTTACTCCGGCATTCAGGGCATGCAATATTGCGTAGCAGCACGCGTGAGCTTTTTTTAAAAGTAACAATGCTTCGGCCAGGAATCGAATCCGGGTCACCCGCGTGGCAGGCGAGTATTCTACCACGGAACTACTGACGCCATTTACTTGTTCCTGCGCTCATGTCATGCAATATCGCGGAATAGTACGCAGGAACTTTTCTAGAATGAACGATGCGTTGGCCGGCAATCGAACTCGGGTCACCCGCGTGGCAGGCGAGTATTCTACAACTGAACCACCGACACCATTTGCTTGCTCCTGCTTTCATGACATGCAATTTTAGGAATAGCACGCAGGAACTTTTCTAATATAAACAATGCGTTGGCCAGGAATCAAACCCGGGTCACCCGCGTGGCAGGCTAGTATTCTACCACTGAACCACCGACGCCATTTGCTTGCTTCTGCATTCATGGCATGCATATACAGCGTAACACCATGCGTCAGCTTTTCTAAAGATAACGATGCGTCGGCCGTGAATCAAACCCGGGTCACCCGCGTGGCAGGCGAGTATTCTACCACTGAACCACCGACGCAATTTGCTTACTCCGGTATTCATGGCATGCAATATTGCGTAACAGCACGCGTGAGCTTTTATAAAAATAGCGATGCGTCGGCCCGAAATCGAGCCCAGGTCAACCGCGTGGCAGGCGAGTATTCTACCACTGAACCACCGACGCCATTTGCTTGCTCCTGCATTCATGGCATGTATATATAGCGTAAAGGCACGCGTGAGCTTTTCTAAATATAACGATGCTTCGGCCAGGAATCGAATCCAGGTCACCCACGTGGCAGGCGAGTATTCTGGCACGGATATACTGACGCCATTTGCTTGTTCCTGCACCTATGACATGCAATATTGCGGAATAGCACGCAGAAACTTTTCCAAAATAAACGATGCGTTGGCCGGGAATCGAACCCGGGTCACCCGTGTGGCAGGCGAGTATTCAACAACTGAACCACCGACGCCATTTGCTTACTCCGGCATTCATGGAATGCAATGTTGCGTAATAGCACGCGTGAGCTTTTCTCAAAATAACGATTCTTCAGCCAGGAATCGAACACGGGTCACCCGCGTGGCAGTCGAGTATTCTAACACAGAACCACCGACGCCATTTGCTTGCTCCTGCATTCATGGCAAGCATATATAGCGTAACAGCACGCGTGAGCTTTTCTAAAATAACGATGCGTCCGAAGGGAATCGAATCCGGGTCACCCGCGTGGCAGGCGAGTATTCTACCACGGAACAACTGACGCCATTTGCTTGTTCCGGCACTCATGACATGCAATATTGCGGAATAGTACGCAGGAATCTTTGCTAAATAAACGATGCGTCAGCCGGGAATCGAATCCGGGTCACCCGCGTGGCAGGCGAGTATTCTACAACTGAACTACCGACGCCATTCGCTTACTCCGGCATTCAGGACATGCAATATTGCGTAACAGCACGCGTGAGCTTTTCTAAAAATAACGATGCGTCAGCCGGGAATTGAACCCGGGTCACCGCGTGGCAGGCGAGTATTCTACCACTGAACCACCGACGCCATTGGCTTGCTCCTGCTTTCATGGCATGCATATATAGCGTAACAACACGCGTGAGCTTTTTTAAAGATAACGATGCGTCGGCCGTGAATTGAACCCGGGTCACGCGTGTGGCAGGCGAACATTCTACCACTGAACGACCGACGCCATTTGTTTTCTCCGACATTCATGACATGCAATATTGCGTAACAGCAAGTGTGAGCTTTTCTAAAAGTAACAATGCTTCGGCAGAGAATCGAACCCGGGTCACCCGCGTGGCAGGCGAGTATTCTACCACTGAACCACCGACGCCATTTGCTTACTTCTGCATTCATGGCATGCAATAATGCGTAACAGCACGCGTGAGCGTTTCTAAAACTAACGATGCGTCAGCCGGGAATTGAACCCGGGTCACCCGCGTGGCAGGCGAGTATTCTACCACTGAACCACCGACGCCATTTGCTTACACCTGCGTTCATGGCATGCAATGAAGCGTAACAGCACGCGTGAGCTTTTCTAAAGATAACGATGCGTCGGCCGAGAATCGAACCCGGGTCACCCGCGTGGCAGGCGAGTATTATACCACGGAACTACTGACGCCATTCGCTTGCTCCTGCATTCATGACATGGAAACTTGCGGACTAGCACGCAGAAACTTTTCTATTATAAACAATGCGTTGGCCAGGAATCAAACCCGGGTCACCCGCGTAGCAGGCGAGTATTCTACCACTGAACCACCGACGCCATTTGCTTACTCCGGTATTCATGGCATGCCATATTGCGTAACAGCACGCGTGAGCTTTTATAAAAATAGCGATGCCTCGGCCCGGAATCGAGCCCAGGTCAACCGCGTAGCAGGCGAGTATTCTACCACTGAACCACCGAAACCATTTGCTTACTCCTGCATTCATGACATGCAGTTTTGCGGAAAGGCACGCAAGAACATTTTTAAAATAAACGATGTGTCGGCAGAGAATCGAACCCGGGTCAGCCACGTGGCAGGCGAGTACTCTACCACAAAAGCACCGACGCCATTTGCTTGCTCCTGCATTCATGGCATGCATATATAGCGTAACAGCATGCATGAGCTTTTCTAAATATAACGATGCGTCGGCCGGGAATCGAACCCGGGTCACGCGTGTGGCAGGCGAGCATTCTACCACGGAACGACCGACGTCATTTGTTTTCTCCGGCATTCATGACATGCAATATTGCGTAACAGCACGTGTGAGCTTTTTTAAAAGTAACAATGCTTCGGCAGGGAATCGAACCCGGGTCACCCGCGTGTCAGGCGAGTATTCTACCACTGAACCACCGACGCCATTTTCTTACTCCTGCATTAATGGCATGCAATATTGCGTAACAGCACGCGTGAGCTTTTCTAAAAATAACGATGCGTCAGCCGGGAATCGAACCCGGGTCACCCGCGTGGCAGTCGAGTATTCTATCACTGAACCACCGACTCCATTTGCTTGCTCCTGCATTCATGGCATGCATATATAGCGTAACATCACGCGTGAGTTTTCTAAATATAACAATGCGTCGGCCGGGAATCGAACCTGGGTCACCCGCGTGGCAGCCGAGTATTCTACCACTGAACCACCAACACCATCTGCTTCCTCCTGCATTCATGGCATGCATATATAGCGTAACAGCATGCATGATCTTTTCTAAAAATAAGAATGCGTCGGCCGGGAATCGAACCTGGGTCACCCGCGCAGGTGAGTATTCTACCCCTGAACCACCGACGCTATTTGCTTACTCCTGCATTCATGGCATGCATTATTGCGCAACAGCACGCGTGAGCTTTTCTAAAAATAACGATGCGTCAGCCGAGAATCGAACCCGGGTCACCCACGTGGCAGGCGAGTATTCTACCACTGAACCACCAATCCCATTTGCTTGCTCCTGCATTTATGGCATGCATATATAGCGTAACAACACGCGTGAGCTTTTTAAAAGATAACGATGCGTCGGCCGTGAATTGAACCTGGGTCACCCGTGTGGAAGGTGAGCATTCTACCACTGAACCACCGACGCCATTTGTTTTCTCCGGCATTCATGACATGCAATATTGCGTAACAGCATTGTGAGCTTTTCTAAATGTAACAATGCTTCGGCAGGGAATCGAACCGGGGTCACCCGCGTGGCAGGCGAGTATTCTACCACTGAACCTCCGACGCCATTTGTTTTCTCCGGCATTCATGGCAAGCAATATTGCGTAACAGCACGCGTGAGCTTTTCTCAAAATAACGATTCTTCAGCCAGGAATCGAACACGGGTGACCCGCGTGGCAGTCGAGTATTCTAACACAGAACCACCGACGCCATTTGCTTGCTCCTGCATTCATGGCAAGCATATATAGCGTAACAGCACGCGTGAGCTTTTCTAAAATAACGATGCGTCCGCCGGGAATCGAATCCGGGTCACCCGCGTGGCAGGCGAGTATTCTACCTCGGAACAACTGACGCCATTTGCTTGTTCCGGCACTCATGACATGCAATATTGCGGATTAGTACGCAGGAACTTTTCTTAAATAAACGATGCGTCGGCCGGGAATCGAACCCGGGTCACCCGCGTGGCAGGCGAGTATTCTACAACTGAACCACCGACGCCATTTGCTTGCTCCTGCTTTCATGGCATGCATATATAGCGTAACAACACGCGTGAGCTTTTTTAAAGATAACGATGCGTCGGCCGTGAATTGAACCCGGGTCACGCGTGTGGCAGGCGAGCATTCTACCACTGAACGACCGACGCCATTTGTTTTCTCCGGCATTCATGACATGCAATATTGCGTAACAGACCGTCTGAGCTTTTCTAAAAGTAACAATGCTTCGGCAGGGAATCGAACCCGGGTCACCCGCGTGGCAGGCGAGTATTCTACCACTGAACCACCGACGCCATTTGCTTACTTCTGCATTCATGGCATGCAATAAAGCGTAACAACACGCGTGAGCTTTTCTAAAGATAACGATGCGTCAGCCTGAACTCGAACCCGGGTCACCCGCGTGGCAGTCGAGTATTCTATCACTGAACCACCGACTCCATTTGCTTGCTCCGGCATTCATGGCATGCATATATAGCGTAACATCACGCGTGAGTTTTCTAAATATAACAATGCGTCGGCCGGGAATCGAACCTGGGTCACCCGCGTGGCAGGCGAGTATTCTACAACTGAACTACCGACGCCATTCTCTTACTCCGGCATTCAGGGCATGCAATATTGCGTAACAGCACGCGTCAGCTTTTTTAAAAGTAACAATGCTTCGGCCAGGAATCGAATCCGGGTCACCCGCGTGGCAGGCGAGTTTTCTACCACGGAACTACTGACGCCATTTACTTGTTCCTGCACTCATGTCATGCAATATCGCGGAATAGTACGCAGGAACGTTTCTAGAATGAACGATGCGTTGGCCGGGAATCGAACATGGCTCACCCGCGTGGCAGTCGAGTATTCTACCACTAAACCACCGACGCCATTTGCTTGCACCTGCATTCATGGCAAGCATATATAGCGTAACCGCACACGTGAGCTTTTATAAAAATAGCGATGCGTCGGCCCGGAATCGAGCCCAGGTCAACCGCGTGGCAGGCGAGTATTCTACCACTGAACCACCGACACCATTGCTTACTCCTGATCATGACATGCAATATTGCGGAAAGGCACGCAAGAACATTTTTAAAATAAACGATGTGTCGGCAGGGAATCGAACCCCGGTCAGCCGCATGGCAGGCGAGTATTCTACCACTGAAGCACCGACGCCATCTGCTTGCTCCTGCATTCATGGCATGCATATATAGCGTTACAGCGCGCGTGAGCTTTTCTAAAAATAACGATGCGTCGGCCGGGAATCGAAACCGGTACACCCGCGTGGCAGGCGAGTATTCTACCACGGAACTACTGACGCCATTTGCTTGTTCCTGCACTCATGACATGCAATATTGTGGAATAGTACGCAGGAACTTTTCTAAAATAAACGATGCGTCGGCCGGGAATCGAACCCGGGTCACCCGCGTGGCAGGCGAGTATTCTACAACTGAACTACCGACGCCATTCGCTTACTCCGGCATTCAGGGCATGCAATATTGCGTAACAGCACGCGTGAGCTTTTCAAAAAGTAACAATGCTTCGGCCAGGAATCGAACCCGGGTCACCCGCGTGGCAGGCGAGTATTCTACAACTGAACTACCGGCGCCATTTGCTTGCTCCTGCATTCATGGCAAGCATATATAGCGTAACAGCACGCGTGAGCTTTTCTAAAATAACGATGCGTCCGCCGGGAATCGAATCCGGGTCACCCGCGTGGCAGGCGAGTATTCTACCACGGAACAACTGACGCCATTTGCTTGTCCCGGCTCTCAAGACATGCAATATTGCGGAATAGTACGCAGGAACTTTTCTTAAGTAAACTATGCCTCGGCCGGAAATCGAACCCGGGTCACCCACGTGGCAGGCTAGTATTCTATCACTGAACCACCGACACCATTTGCTTGCTCCTGGTTTCATGGCATGCATATATAGCGTAACAAGACGCGTGAACTTTTTTAAAGATAACGATGCGTCGTCCGTGAATTGAACCCGGGTCACCCGTGTGGCAGGCGAGCATTCTACCACTGAACCACCGACGCCATTTGTTTTCCCCGGCATTCATGACATGCAATATAGCGTAACAGCACCTGTGAGCTTTCAAAAAGTAACAATGCTTCGGCAGGGAATCGAATCCGGCTCACCCGCGTGGCAGGCGAGTATTCTACCACGGAACTACAGACGCCATTTGCTTGTTCCTGCATTCTTGACATGCAATATTGCAAAATAGCACGCAGGAACGTTTCTAAAATAAACGATGCGTCAGCCGGGAATCGAACACGGCTCACCCGCGTGGCTGTCGAGTATTCTACCACTGAACCACCAACGCCATTTGCTTGCTCCTGCATTCATGGCAAGCATATATAGCGTAACAGCACGCGTGAGCTTTTATAAAAATAGCGATGCGTCGGCCCCGAATCGAGCCCAGGTCAACCGCGTGGCAGTCGAGTATTCTACCACTGAACCACCGACACCATTTGCTTACTCCTGCATTCAGGACATGCAATATTGCGGAAAGGCACGCAAGAACATTTTTAAAATAAACGATGTGTCAGCAAGGAATCGAACCCCGGTCAGCCGCGTGGCAGGCGAGTATTCTACCACTGAAGCACCGACGCCATTTGCTTGCTCCTGCATTCATGGCATGCATATATAGTGTAACAGCACGAGCGAGCTTTTCTAAAAATAACGATGCGTCGGCCGGGAATCGAATCCGGGTCACCCGCGTGGCAGGCGAGTATTCTACAACTGAACTACCGACGCCATTCGCTTACTCCGGCATTCAGGGCATGCAATATTGCGTAACAGCATGCGTGAGCTTTTTTAAAAGTAACAATGCTTCGGCCAGGAATCGAATCCCGCGTGGCAGGCGAGTATTCTACCACGGAACTACTGACGCCATTTACTTGTTCCTGCACTCATGTCATGCAATATCGCGGAATAGTACGCAGGCACTTTTCTAGAATGAACGATGCGTTGGCCGGGAATCGAACTCGGGTCACCCGCGTGGCAGGCGAGTATTCTACAACTGAACCACCGACGCCATTTGCTTGCTGCTGCTTTCATGACATGCAATTTTAAGAATAGCACGCAGGAACCTTTCTAATATAAACAATGCGTTGGCCAGGAATCAAACCCGGGTCACCCGCGTGGCAGGCTAGTATTCTACCGCTGAACCACCGACGCCATCTGCTTGCTTCTGCATTCATGGCATGCATATACAGCGTAACACCATGCGTCAGCTTTTCTAAAGATAACGATGCGTCGGCCCAGAATCGAGCTCAGGTCAACCGCGTGGCAGGCGAGTATTCTACCACTGAACCACCGACGCCATTTGCTTGCTCCTGCATTCATGGCATGTATATATAGCGTAAAGGCACGCGTGAGCTTTTCTAAATATAACGATGCTTCGGCCAGGAATCGAATCCAGGTCACCCACGTGGCAGGCGAGTATTCTGGCACAGATATACTGACGCCATTTGCTTGTTCCTGCACTCATGACATGCAATATTGTGGAATAGTACGCAGGAACTTTTCTAAAATAAACGATGCGTCGGCCGGGAATCGAACCCGGGTCACCCGCGTGGCAGGCGAGTATTCTACAACTGAACTACCGACGCCATTCGCTTACTCCGGCATTCAGGGCATGCAATATTGCGTAACAGCACGCGTGAGCTTTTCAAAAAGTAACAATGCTTCGGCCAGGAATCGAACCCGGGTCACCCGCGTGGCAGGCGAGTATTCTACAACTGAACTACCGGCGCCATTTGCTTGCTCCTGCATTCATGGCAAGCATATATAGCGTAACAGCACGCGTGAGCTTTTCTAAAATAACGATGCGTCCGCCGGGAATCGAATCCGGGTCACCCGCGTGGCAGGCGAGTATTCTACCACGGAACAACTGACGCCATTTGCTTGTCCCGGCTCTCAAGACATGCAATATTGCGGAATAGTACGCAGGAACTTTTCTTAAGTAAACTATGCCTCGGCCGGAAATCGAACCCGGGTCACCCACGTGGCAGGCTAGTATTCTATCACTGAACCACCGACACCATTTGCTTGCTCCTGGTTTCATGGCATGCATATATAGCGTAACAAGACGCGTGAACTTTTTTAAAGATAACGATGCGTCGTCCGTGAATTGAACCCGGGTCACCCGTGTGGCAGGCGAGCATTCTACCACTGAACCACCGACGCCATTTGTTTTCCCCGGCATTCATGACATGCAATATAGCGTAACAGCACCTGTGAGCTTTCAAAAAGTAACAATGCTTCGGCAGGGAATCGAATCCGGCTCACCCGCGTGGCAGGCGAGTATTCTACCACGGAACTACAGACGCCATTTGCTTGTTCCTGCATTCTTGACATGCAATATTGCAAAATAGCACGCAGGAACGTTTCTAAAATAAACGATGCGTCAGCCGGGAATCGAACACGGCTCACCCGCGTGGCTGTCGAGTATTCTACCACTGAACCACCAACGCCATTTGCTTGCTGCTGCATTCATGGCAAGCATATATAGCGTAACAGCACGCGTGAGCTTTTATAAAAATAGCGATGCGTCGGCCCCGAATCGAGCCCAGGTCAACCGCGTGGCAGTCGAGTATTCTACCACTGAACCACCGACACCATTTGCTTACTCCTGCATTCAGGACATGCAATATTGCGGAAAGGCACGCAAGAACATTTTTAAAATAAACGATGTGTCAGCAAGGAATCGAACCCCGGTCAGCCGCGTGGCAGGCGAGTATTCTACCACTGAAGCACCGACGCCATTTGCTTGCTCCTGCATTCATGGCATGCATATATAGTGTAACAGCACGAGCGAGCTTTTCTAAAAATAACGATGCGTCGGCCGGGAATCGAATCCGGGTCACCCGCGTGGCAGGCGAGTATTCTACAACTGAACTACCGACGCCATTCGCTTACTCCGGCATTCAGGGCATGCAATATTGCGTAACAGCATGCGTGAGCTTTTTTAAAAGTAACAATGCTTCGGCCAGGAATCGAATCCCGCGTGGCAGGCGAGTATTCTACCACGGAACTACTGACGCCATTTACTTGTTCCTGCACTCATGTCATGCAATATCGCGGAATAGTACGCAGGCACTTTTCTAGAATGAACGATGCGTTGGCCGGGAATCGAACTCGGGTCACCCGCGTGGCAGGCGAGTATTCTACAACTGAACCACCGACGCCATTTGCTTGCTGCTGCTTTCATGACATGCAATTTTAAGAATAGCACGCAGGAACCTTTCTAATATAAACAATGCGTTGGCCAGGAATCAAACCCGGGTCACCCGCGTGGCAGGCTAGTATTCTACCGCTGAACCACCGACGCCATCTGCTTGCTTCTGCATTCATGGCATGCATATACAGCGTAACACCATGCGTCAGCTTTTCTAAAGATAACGATGCGTCGGCCCAGAATCGAGCTCAGGTCAACCGCGTGGCAGGCGAGTATTCTACCACTGAACCACCGACGCCATTTGCTTGCTCCTGCATTCATGGCATGTATATATAGCGTAAAGGCACGCGTGAGCTTTTCTAAATATAACGATGCTTCGGCCAGGAATCGAATCCAGGTCACCCACGTGGCAGGCGAGCATTCTGGCACAGATATACTGACACCATGTGCTTGTTTCTGCACCTATGACATGCAATATTGCGGAATAGCACGCAGGAACTTTTCTAAAATAAACGATGCGTTGGCCGGGAATCGAACCCGGGTCACCCGCGTGGCAGGCGAGTATTCAACAACTGAACCACCGACGCCATTTGCTTACTCCGGCATTCATGGCATGCAATATTGCGTAACAGCACGGGTGAGCTTTTCTCAAAATAACGATTCTTCAGCCAGGAATCGAACACGGGTCACCCGCGTGGCAGTCGAGTATTCTAACACAGAACCACCGACGCTATTTGCTTGCTCCTGCATTCATGGCAAGCATATATAGCGTAACAGCACGCGTGAGCTTTTCTAAAATAACGATGCGTCCGCCGGGAATCGAATACGGGTCACCCGCGTGGCAGGCGAGTATTCTACCATGGAACAACTGACGCCATTTGCTTGTTCCGGCACTCATGACATGCAATAATGCGGAATAGTACGCAGGAACTTTTCTTAAATAAACGATGCGTCAGCCGGGAATCGAACCCGGGTCACGCGCGTGGCAGGCGAGTATTCTTCAACTGAACCACCGACGCCATTCGCTTACTCCGGCATTCAAGACATGCAATATTGCGTAACAGCACGCGTGAGCTTTTCTAAAAATAACGATGCGTCAGCCGGGAATCGAACCCGGGTCACCTGCGTGCAGACGAGTATTCTACCACTGAACCACCGACGCCATTTGCTTGCTCCTGCTTTCATGGCATGCATATATAGCGTAACAACACGCGTGAGCTTTTTTAAAGATAACGATGCGTCGGCCGTGAATTGAACCCGGGTCAAGCGTGTGGCAGGCGAGCATTCTACCACTGAACGACCGACGCTGTTTGTTTTCTCCGGCATTCATGACATGCAATATTGCGTAATAGCACGTGTGAGCTTTTCTAAAAGTAACAATGCTTCGGCAGGGAATCGAACCCGGGTCACCAGCGTGGCAGGCGAGTATTCTACCACTGACTCACCGACGCCATTTGTTTTCTCCGGCATTCATGGCAAGCAATATTGCGTAACAACACGCGTGAGCTTTTCTCAAAATAACGATTCTTCAGCCAGGAATCGAACACGGGTCAGCCGCGTGGCAGTCGAGTATTGTAACACAGAACCACCGACTCCATTTGCTTGCTCCTGCATTCATGGCAAGCATATATAGCGTAACAGCACGCGTGAGCTTTTCTAAAATAACGATGCGTCCGCCGGGAATCGAACCCGGGTCACCCGCGTGGCAGGCGAGTATTCTACCACGGAACAACTGACGCCATTTGCTTGTTCCTGCACTCATGACATGCCATATTGCGGAATAGTACGCAGGAACGTTTCTTAAATAAACGATGCGTCGGCCGGGAATCGAACCCGGGTCACCCGCGTGGCAGGCGCGTATTCTACCACTGAACCACCGACGCCATTTGCTTGCACCTGCGTTCATGGCATGCAATAAAGCGTAACAGCACGCGTGAGCTTTTCTAAAGATAACGATGCGTTGGCCAGGAATCAAACACGGGTCACCCGCGTAGCAGGCGAGTATTCTACCACTGAACCACCGACGCCATTTGCTTACTCCGGTATTCATGGCATGCAATATTGCGTAACAGCACGCGTGAGCTTTTATGAAAATAGCGATGCGTCGGCCCGGAATTGAGCCCAGGTCAACCGCGTGGCAGGCGAGTATTCTACCACTGAACCACCGAAACCATTTGCTTACTCCTGCATTCATGACATGCAATTTTGCGGAAAGGCACGCAAGAACGTTTTTAAAATAAACGATGTGTCGGCAGAGAATCGAACCCGGGTCAGCCACGTGGCAGGCGAGTATTCTACCACTGAACCACCGAGGCCGTTTGCTTACTCCTGCATTTATGGCATGTTTATATAGCGTAACAGCACGCGTGAGCTTTTCTAAAAATAACGATGCTTCAGCCGGGATTTGAACCCGGGTCACACGCTTGGCAGGGGAGTATTCTACCACTGAACCACCGACGGCATTTGCTTACTCCTGTATTCATGGCATGCAATATTGTGTAACAGCACACGAGAGCTTTTCTAAATATAACGATGCGTCAGCCGGGAATCAAACCCGGGTCACCCGCGTGGCAGTCGAGTATTCTACCACTGAAGCACCGACGCCATTTGTTTACTGCGGCATTCATGACATGCAATATAGCGTAACAGCACGTGTGAGCTTTTCTAAAAATAACGATGCGTCAGCCGGGATTTGAACCCGGGTCACCCGCGTGGCAGGCGAGTATTCTACCGCTGAACCACCGACGCCATTTGCTTACTCATGCATTCATGGCATGCAATATTGCGTAACAGCACGCGTGAGCTTTTCTAAAAATAACGACGCGTCAGCCGGGAACCAAACCCGGCTCACCCGCGTGGCAGCCGAGTATTCTACCACTGAACCACCAATGCCAGTTGCTTACTCCTGCATTCAAGACATGCAATAATTCGTAACAGCACGTGTGAGCTTTTTAAAAGTAGCAATGCTTCGGCAGGGAATAGAACACGGGTCACCCGCGTGGCAGGCGAGTATTCTACCACTGAACCACCGACGCCATTTGCTTACTCCTGCATTCATGTCATGCAATATTGCGAGACAGCACGCGTGAGCTTTTCTTAAAATAACGATGCTACAGGCGGGGATCAAACCCGGGTCAGCCGCGTGGCAGGCGCGTATTCTAAGACTGAACCACCGACGCCATTTGCTTGCTCCTGCATTCATGGCATGCATATATAGCGTAACAGCACGCATGAGCTTTTCTAAAAATAACGATGCGTTTGCCGGGAATCGAATCCGGGTCACCCGTGTGGCAGGCGAGTATTTTACCACTGAACCACCGACGCCATTTGTTTTCTCCGGCATTCATGACATGCAATATTGCGTAACAGCACGTGTGAGCTTTTCTAAATGTAACAATGCTTCGGCAGGGAATCGACCCCGGGTCAACCGTGTGGCAGGCAAGCATTCTACCACTGAACCACCGACGCCATTTGTTTACTGCAGCATTCATGACATGCATTATTGCGTAACAGCACGGGTGAGCTTTTCTAAATGTAACAATGCTTCGGCAGGGAATCGAACCTGGGTCACCCGCGTGGCAGCCGAGTATTCTACTACTGAACCACCAACGCCAGTTGCTTACTCCTGCATTCATGACATGCAATAGTTCGTAACAGCACGTGTGAGCTTTTCTAAAAATAACAATGCGTCGGCCGGGAATCGAACACCGGTCACCCGCTTGGCAGGTGAGTATTCTACCACTGAACCACCGACGCCGTTTGCTTACTCCTGCATTCATGGCATGCATATATAGCGTAACAGCACGCGTGAGCTTTTCTAAAAATAACGATGCTTCAGCCGTTATTTGAACCAGGGTCACACGCTTGGCAGGGGAGTATTCCACAGCTGAACCACCGACGGCATTTGCTTACTCCTGCATTCATGGCATGCAATACTGCGTAACAGCACGCGAGAGCTTTTCTAAGTATAACGATGCGTCAGCCAGGAATCGAAGCCGGGTCACCCGCGTGGCAGTCGAGTATTCTACCACTGAAGCACCGACGCCATTTGTTTACTGCGGCATTCATGACACGCAATATTGCGTAACAGCACGCGTGAGCTTTTCTAAAAATAACGATGCGTTTCCCGGGAATCAAATCCGGGTCACCTGCGTGAGGGCGAGTATTCTACGACTGAGCCACCGACGCCATTTGCTTGCTCCTGCATTCATGGCATGCAATATTGTGTAACAGCATGCGTGAGCTTTTCTAAAAATAACAATGCGTCGGCCGGGAATCGAACCCGGGTCACCCGCGTGGCAGGCGAGTATTCTACCACTGAACTACCGACGCCATTTGGTTACTCCTGCATACATGACATGCAATATTGCGGAAAGGCATGCAAGAACGTTTTTACAAATAACGATGCGTCGGCCTGGAATCAAACCAAGGTCACCCGCGTGGCAGGCGAGTATTCTACCACTGAACCACCGATGCCATTTGCTGGCTCCTGCATTCAGGGTGCGCAATATTGTGAAATAGCACGCAGGAACTTTTTAAAAAAAACGATGCGTCGGCCGGGAATCGAACCCGGGTCACCCGCGTGATGGGCGAGTATTCTACCACTGAACCACCGACGCTGTTTGGTGGCTCCTGCATTTATGGCGTGCGAGATTGCGGAATAGCACGCAGGAACGTTTTTAAAATAAACGATGTGTCAGCCGGGAATCTAACCCGGGATACCCGCGTGGCAGGCGCGTATTCTACGACTGAACCACCGACGCCGTTTGCTTACTCCTGCATTCATGGCATTCATATATAGCGTAACAGCACGCGTGAGCTTTTCTAAAAATAACGATGCTTCAGCCGGGATTTGAACCCGGGTCACACGCTTGGCAGGGGAGTATTCTACCACTGAACCACCGACGGCATTTGCTTACTCCTGTATTCATGGCATGCAATATTGCGTAACAGCACGCGAGAGCTTTTCTAAATATAACGATGCGTCAGGCGGGAATCGAACCCGGGTCACCCGCGTGGCAGTCGAGTATTCAACCACTGAAGCACCGACGCCATTTGTTTACTGCGGCATTCATGACATGCAATATTGCATAACAGCACGTGTGAGCTTTTCTAAAAATAACGATGCGTCAGCCGGGATTTGAACCCGGGTCACCCGCGTGGCAGGCGAGTATTCTACCGCTGAACCACCGACGCTTTTTTTTCTTTATTGCCTTGCAAATCATGACTGTTCACATTTTACATATTTACATAATGGTCCATATTCAAGTGCGTCACAAAAAATACACCCACAGAATTCATTGAGGTACCGTCAGCTCTTGGCTGACTATTAATCAATACTTGGGCATTCGTAACAATCGCTCAATGCACCCAATCCAGTCTGGCACATCCTCTTGGCTTTTCAGCATTTCAAGAAAATGGCACACAGATTTGCAAAAATATTGGCGCACAGCTAGCACTTCTACATCAGCGTTTTCAAAGGCAAATCGGGTTTTCCATATACTGTGCAGGCCCAGAAGCATGATAAGATCATAAGGTACACCTGCCTCGTTTTTAACCTAAAGAAAACGGATGCCATGTGGACTTAACGGTAATTCTTTTTTCAAGGTTCTTTGCAGTATATCCCAGAAAAAGACCCCGCTCCAGCAATCTATAAACACGTGTTAAATTGTTTCCGGTTTATTACACAAGTGGCAATTGGTGCTCCATGGCACGAATATTCCCTTATCCTGCAACCACGTTTTAACTGGTAAGGTACCAGTATGTAATTTAATGAAAAAAGTTTTGACCCCTGGCGCTACAAGCATTCTTTTAACACGTTTCAGAACATCCTGTCCTGGGCCTGCACAATATAGCTGACGGTACAATGGAACAGGCAGTAAAACATCGACAAGGTCTCTATACAATTTTTTACGTGGTACTTCAGCCAGATACTCTAACGAGAATCTTACTGACAAAAAGCGGAAAGACGAAACAACTTCTTTTAAATACCCTTGTATTGGTCCTTGCATATTTGATGATGATACGAGAAATCCCGGCAGCACTCTAGATAACCTTAGTTGTATAACAGTTCTCAAAAAGGGGTCATCCACATCACGCAGAAAAAGGTAACGATTGACAAGTTGTCTTATGTACAAATGAACTAATCCGAGTCCACCATCTCTAACTTTTCTGAAAAGGTTTGTGCGGCTTGATCTTTCCCATACAGAGCTCCATATGAAAATTGCAAATACTCTGTGTATTTTCTGTACACTTATTCTACTGCAGTGCAAAACCTGCATTACGTACCACAGCTTGCTCACCAGAAACAAGTTGCATGTTGTGGCCCGTGCGAATATCGAAATACCCCAACCTTTCCATTTTTCTACATCATTGCGCAATGCCTGTGTTTCTTTTTTCCAATACGGTTCACTGTCATGATAGAACTCCAGCGGCACTCCTAAATACTTCACTGGTGTTTCCTGCCATTTAATGTTTAGAAATACTCTTGGCGTGACGTCCCATTCCCCATGCCAGAAGCCAAGGCACTTATCCCAGTTCACGGCACTACCACTCGCCTGGCAAAAAGTTTTCACGGCATTTACAGCATGCATTATACTCTCATAATTTGTACAGAAAACTGCAATGTCGTCTGCGTATGCTAGGAGGCTAACCTCAGCTTCAAGCAGTTCAAAGCCGCTTATTGCAGGGTTATTAATTACACTTAAGCAGAAAGGTTCAATGAAAATAGCAAAAAGCAGGGGCGATAGTGGACACCCCTGTCTCACTGACCGCAGCACCGGTATACGCTCACCCGCAGTTTTATTTAATACCAATCTCGTCGTGCATCCAGTGTAAGCCATGCGCACTCCTTCGCTAATCAAACTCCCTACGTTAATGTGCTCAAGTAATGAAAGGAGCACGTCGTGCGGCACGCGATCAAATGCCTTTTCGAGGTCAATTTGAAGCATGGCAACATTGAGATGCATAACGTCCCAACTTTCTAGGATTGATCGTGCTATGTTTAGGTTGGTCATTATTTTCCTTCCCTTTATGCCACAAGTTTGGTGGGGCCCAATCAGTTTTGTCATAACTGTCTGGAGTCTTCTGGCCAATATTTTCATCAATATTTTATAGTCAACATTAGTTAGGCTAATTGGTCTATATGCAGTAACACTTCTTAACTTCGCGGGATCTTCTGTTTTAGGTATAAAGACCGTGTGGGCTGACAAAAACGATGGTGGAAGTTGTTTACACTTAAAAGCCTCGTTAAATACCTCCCTCAAAATAGGTGAAACTACGTGTTTGAAT